>NC_080096.1:61660000-62260000 GCF_950005125.1 Chionomys nivalis | reverse complement strand
CGGTGCCTTCTGTAAGCCACAGCAGCCGGGTGAGGCGGGAGAGCAGACAGGCAGGGGAGCAGCGCATTTAGGCCACTGGCCAGAGGACCTTCAGTTACAGGAGACTGTGGCCCAGAGGGCCAGAAGGAGAAGCTTGCTCTGCGCCCCTGCCCGCCATAAAGCGCTCTAGTAGAAGACAGCGATTCGAACACGTTAGGAAACAGCCCAAACTCACTGCTTGGGTAGACCTGTGAGGCACACAATTTTATTGTTACTTTATAAGAAAAATGTATCCTTGGCAGCTAAAAATAAACATACTCAAAATCATTTTCATGTCATCTCTGCCAAAACAACAGGAAAGTCCAGCTAGAAAGATGATGATGCTATAATCATAATCTGCCAAGGTTGGTTTAAAATGAGTAAATTCTATTGCTACAAAATTAGTGTATTTTTAAATTCCATAGAGAAATCTAACTTAAAATTCCAATATGAAACTATTTTTATCAAAACTGTATGAATATTTTCCTTTTAAAATAGGACTATACTATCACCAATAAGGGAAAACATGTGTATACATGTGTACACATGTATGCACAGACATATACACACATATAACATGTGTGTACATGTGTGCATATGTATGGATGGACATGTACACACATATAACATGTGTATGCATGTGTACATATGCATGCATGGACATACCTACACACATGTGCGTACATGTGTACGCATGTATGCACAGACACGTAAACACATATAACATATTTGTGTGTATGTGTACATATGTATAGGCATATATGCACACATATATATGCATGCACGTGTATGTATGTATAGACATATGCACACATAACATGTGTATTCATGTGTACATATGCATGTATGCATATACATGTGTACGTGTGTATGTATAGACATATACGCACACATGACATGTATATAGACATATATACACACATATAACGTGTGTACATGTGTACGTATGTATAGACATATACACACACAACATGTGTATGCATGTGTACGTGTGTATAGACATATACACACATAACATGTGTGCATGCATGTACGTATATATGTATGTGTAGACATATACACATATATGACATGTGTGTGATGAGTATGTATAGAAATATACACACATATAACATATGTGTATACGTGTGTGCATATGCATGTATGGACATATACACGCATATAACATTTGTGTATACATGTGTACATATGCATGTATAGACATATATACACACACATATGTGTGTGTTAAGTTAATTGTGTCTTAAATTGTTTCTTTTAAGATGCATAGTTTTGCATTATTTTTAAATATCAAACAGAACAGAGCTGAGATGCTTGTGGGTTTAATCTGAGGCTACAGAGCACTATTGGTAAACAGGACGATTAAAAGCTTTATTATCGTCAAGAGAAGTGCGCTCACTCAGGCCTGAAAGGGCTCTTAGCTGTTGCTGCCCCACCCCTCCTCTCCTCCGTAGGCTCCAGAACAAGGCTCTGAGACATCATAGGAGCTCTGACAGGCACAGAGCCCTCTTGTGTGCCTCTGCTTAAACTATTTAGAAAGAATGGTCAGAGACGAAAACAAAGACTTTGAGGCGTCTGAGAGCTGGCCACCGACTCTGAAGCTCTGACAGTTGGAATGGGGCAGTTCTGAGAACATTAAGAGCCTCTGTCTCCAGTTAATGCCGTGGACACCCTCGCTTGGACAACAGCAGTGCTCTGTTGCAAATTCAATGGAAGAAATTCCCGAGTCTAGATCAACCTTCCTTGCTAATCTCGTTTCTTTCTACACCCCTCTCCTCCCACCAATACCCTGAAACGGACACTGGAAGCAAAAAACCTACGGACAGAAATCTCTCCGCATCACAGTTCAAGTTAAAGGGTGCTTCATTTCCTCACCAACAAGTTAGTCTTTACCTCTTAAAAACAGATCACTAGTATTAACAGGTGCATTGCCCAGATGATTCTTTTAAACTTTAAATTATAGCATTCTCTTGTAAGGAAGCATTAACTTTACCATGAATATTTATTATCTTTCTAATTGATAAAGAAAACTAATATAAAAAAGTGCTATGAATTTTCAAAGTGATAACCACTTATCTCAATGCAGATTTCATATAGGGTTTTTTTGTTTGTTTGTTTGTTTTTGTTTGTTTTTCGAAGCAGGGTTTCTCTGTAGCTTTCACATAGGGTTTTTCATGTTTTATTATTGTGGATATAAGTAACACCGAGTTTTAGAAAGTTGAAAACTGATCTATTTAAAATGTGAGGCACATTTTTTTTAACACTGCATATCCTAGTATATAATATCTTATAGTAGAGTTAGACAATTAAAAAAACCTGAAGTACTTTTATTTATTCTTCTGTTTTTCTAGTCTCTGGAAATCTATTTAAATAAACAGTTCATAGTTAAGAAAAACAATGTAAACTAAAAATTTTGCTAATTAGCAATGCTATAAAAATATCACAGTCATAAATAAGAGAAAGTTATCATAATAAAGGAGATGAAATTGATTAATATCATTAGACAAAGGTGAAGTGTCTTCCTCAATCGACTATAGGTAAATTAACTTTTTTTTAAGTTAAAGAGAGTTATTATACAGTTAACTTCATATATATGTGCATGCATTTATGTACAAATATATGTGCATATATATTCATAAACTGCTATATCAATTTATAAGTGCTATACCAATTTAAATATTTAAACAAGATCCAATGTTAGAGAAGTAGAATTAAATATAATATCTTGCTCAAAAATTTTTGTGACAGCTTTGAAATGAAATACAAGGGATGCTCAGAGCATTTGGTTTTTTAATCTACTTTTTAATAGTGTCTTTAAATATTACAACAGAGCCCCCTATTGACCAAATATATTGGCAGTTCCACAGAAACAGCTAATTAGCTCTTATAGATATCCAACATGCACAAAATGTAAATAATGTCCAACAGAAAATACTATAAAAGGCATAACGAGTGGAAGGGAGTTATTAGCAAATCTGTAAAGTGTGGAATTGAAGCAGTGGCCATTGTGTCTTAGAAGCCCCAGTAGGAGAAACAGCTGTTAGGTAAGTGCTCCCACACATCTGGCCATGCACCAAACGCTCTGCAGGCACTGCCTCATTTGATATGCACACCCTAGTCCTTTGCATATTTGGTTGGGTATGTGTTAATTCTGAAGTTTTCTGCACAAATGTCTTCTTGTTAGCAGAGATAAATCTCTACAGATATTTACTCTGGGAGTTGCAAAAACCAATTTTTTTTATTTTAAAAAATTTAATGAAATGACTTAAATGTTATTTCTGTTTAAAGCTGGAAGGTTCTCAGACTGTTCTTTTTTATTATCATTAACTAATCCTCCTGTCTCAGCTCCCAAATGCTGGGATTACAGATGTGCACCAACACACTCATGTGTTGTAGGGGACTTTCACCAGCAATCCTGTGGCAGTCTGTAAGCACTGATGATCATCTACTTACTTACCAAGGACAGTGGTGGTCCATCCTTCTTACACAGTGGCCACAGCGGCTGCAGTGATGGGATCGCTTTGGCCTCATCAAATTACACTTGTTGCACAGCTCCCACAGCTCCCGCTCTGAGAAGGAGAGCAGATTACTTAGGAATTAGGCATGCCAACAACAGCGGGTGGAGCTGAGACTAAGTAACAACAGTTAGTGATGCTGAGACTCAGTAACAACAGTTAGTGATGCTGAGACTCTATAACAACAGTTAGTGATGCTGAGACTCTGTAACAACAGTTAGTGATGCTGAGACTCTGTAACAACAGTTAGTGATGCTGAGACTCTATAACAGCCGGTGATGCTGAGACTCAGTAACCACTACTAAATTCCACAGGTAAGCTTCAACTTGTTTCTCTAAGACATTCCTCTTTTTTTTCTGAGTCTCCAAAGTAATCAAGCACCTTTGCCATAAATGCTGCTATGTGTTCTGTTTTTATACACTTCTATTTTAACATTATAAAAATACAATACCATTATTTCTAAGTAAATAACAGAAAGCATGGTTCTGAAAAAAATCATGAGAATGTAAGTAATTTTATAAAACCCTAAACTCTATCAAAATACTAGAATTTTATATAAATCAATTAATTTATAGAAATTGTTTAATATAAGAGCACTAACAAAGAAATAATACTGAGTCTTAGTTTCAGTACATAAATAAGTTGAAATCAATCTTATAAATATTTCTCTAAAGCATTTTATTTTTTAGTTATTCTGGATGTGTATATTAGGAGTAGGCTGGAGGTCAGATTGAGCTTAGAAGGCATCCAATAAAGAAGTGAAGGTTAGAAAAATCATTAGTATTTAGTGCAAATAAAAAGATGAGGGGTTTTTTTGTTTGTTTGTTTTTGTTTGTTTGTTTTTTTATGAGACAGGGTCTTGTTACTACGCAACCCAGGCAGGCTTTGAACTGCCAATACTCCTCAGTACTGGCATCAGCTTTTGCCATATACCCAGTTAATAATTTCCTCTGGACTATTAGAAAGCAGTCTACAATTATAGATTTGCAGAAGTAAAGAGAAAAGGTATTTTGTTTTCATTACAAATTATTCTAATCACATCTATAAAAACTATTAATATATCTTCCAAAATTAAATTGCTTCCTTATATGAGATGTATATTCTTTACAGTTACTAAAATGAAGTTTTATCATTATAAAACTCTTAAAATTTCTTAATGTTTCTACTACCTCCATAATCTTACAGTAAATGGACATAGTAGTTCTCAGAGTGAATATTATCATGTAGAGTGGGGCCCTTGCATAACAGTGGTAATCACTAAATGCCTGCTCAAATATGAAAGTTAAAATTTTTAAAAAGATTCTAATGTTTTTAAAAGAAGATGACAATAGTGCTCAATTTTCTAAAATATTCCTTTTAAATTCTATTACTTTGATTTAATTGCATACTCCAATCTTGATAGAAAAGTGTGAGACAAACACTCTGCTGTAGATCTTTTGAAAGAAACAGGTAAGCAGAAGCAAAATCTGGCTGGACAGTGATGGCGCACGCCTTTACACAGCACTCAGGAGGCAGAGGCAGGCAGATCTCTGTGAGTTCAAGACCAGCCTGATCTACAAAGTGAGTTCCAGGATGGCCAGGACTGTTACATGGAAAAACCCTGTCTCAAAAAACAAAAAAAAATGTAGTAAAATCTATATCATATTAACTATGTTAAAAAGTCATCTCTTGGGGGCTGGAGAGATGGCTCAGCGGTTAAGAGCATTGCGTGCTCTTCTAAAAGGACCCGAGTTCGATTCCCAGCAACCACATGGTGGCTCACAACCATCTGTTATGAGGTCTGCTGTCCTCTTCTAGCCTGCAGGCATATATGTAAACAGAATATTGTATCCATAATAAATAAATATTAAAAAAAAGTCATCTCTTACAGATCCTCTTTTAATGGAACAAATCATGAGAGACACAGTACTGCAGTGGTTTAAAGACCTCGAGCCAGCCTTGCTACAACACACATGGTGGAAACTCCTCATGGTGGTCCCAGCTACACTCAACACCCACAGCCAATGCTGACACTGACAATTCACACAAGCAGACACAAAGAGATTCTCCACAGTGGGCCAGTATTCACATAAAGACTTTTCAAATCGACCCTTTAAAAACACAAATATGCCTTCATTCTATCATTTTCTGATGAATTAGTATGTAGCACTTTACAGAGATCAATGCTTTATTCCATGCCTAACTTCCTGTCTCCTGAGAGACCCCTCTCTATGTAATTCTGCTGCCCAAACTCGGGCTCTTAACTTACCCTATTTGTAACCCCTTCTTGTCAGAGGTATCCTTATACGATTCCAGTTATATAAGTAAATGAGTTTACAAATCAAACTTTATGGATGAATCACAAATTATTTTAAAGAAATTATTTGGTTTACACAAGATTTTAACATTTAAAGAGTTTCATACCAATAATACTTATGCTTGTTTGTTTTCACATAAGGAAAGCTTGATGGATATTTGATGCTGCAAGACAGAAAGTTTTCAAATGTTTTGCAGAGTTGATTCATCTTTTGATTTTATAATCTTCAGTGCTAAGAACACTGTGCATAAATATACAGCACAAAATCGCGTAAGAACATCTAAAGCCATTTCAGAAAGTACTGAAAATTCTGTCATAATCCTAAGCCAAAAATCATTTAATGATTTTTTTTAAAGATTTCATTTTATGATTACGTGTATGAGTATGAGTGTTTTGCCTGCACATATGTCTGTGCATGTGCATTCGTGGTGCCCTCCGAGGGCAGAAAAGGGTGTAAGGGTTTCCTATTACTAGGATTACAAACTGTTGTGAGCCACCATGTGGGTACTGAGAATCAAACCTGAGTCCCCTGGAAGAGTGGCCAGTGCTTTTAACCACTGAGTCATCACTCCGGTCCCCACTTAATTTTTTTTTAAATGAAACTCGCAGGAAATTTAAGAAAAAAATATATATATTTCTTTCTTGAGATACATTTGCTATTTAACCCTGGCTTGCCTGAAGTTTACTACATATTCAGGCTGGCCTTGAATATTTGTAGGTAATTCCTCTGCTTCTGCCTCCTGAGTGGTAAGAATACAGGCAGGTACCACCTCACGCAGCTCTTCAGACAGTAATATTTAAGATCCAACATCCCAGTATGATAAATCTAAGGACAGGCTCATTTGATACATGCACACAGAGCAATGATGGTAGGAAAACACGAAGTCCTTGTTTTCTTCAGACTATTGTTTCCGTAAGGGAAGAAAACTCTGTATGTACAGTTCAAAAACCACAGTTCATACATAGCCGTGATTCTGAGCCAGGCGTTTCAGGCGGCTGTGGTCTCAGAACTATGTGACATCCCCACCGCTCAGTGTCAGCAAGTGTCACCAGAGGTGCCCCAGGCCCATCATTCAGCTCAGAAGTCTTTCACTGTAGATCACATTCAGTTACATGACCCACAGTTTAAGAGGTGGGGCCCAGGCTTGCAGACTAGCAAACTTCAGCATGCAGAATACTCACGTCCACTCCTTTTCTGTAAAACCCAACAATACTTGTGACACGGCATTACAAAACAAAATCTTCTGTTCTATCAGTGGTGGGGATGGCCACATAGTAAACTGGACACTTTGAATACATGAACTATATGACAGGTGGATTACCCTCATAGTAAACTGGACACTTTGAATACATGAACTATATGACAGGTGGATTACCCTCATAGTAAACTGGACACTTCGTATACATGAACTATATGACAGGTGGATTATCATCAACAAAACAATTTTTTAAGAGCTCAAATAAGATTTTTCCATAAAATTTGAAAATGATAGTGATAGTTCTAAGTTGAAATATTACAGTTTTACACTTGTTATTTCAAATATACATGTGAATAATTTTAATAACATATATAGGTATAACAATCTCATTTGACCACTACATCTACATGCTCAAAGGTTTTAAAATCAAATTCCAAGTACCTTATCAAGGGAAAAAGGTTATTCCCTGGTGTTTAACTTTGCCTCATATTTAGTGAATCACATGTATGCTAAAGGTATTCTTAAAAAAAAAAAAAAAAGACCAACATCTAGATGAGAAGCAAAGGTAGCAGAATCAGCTAGAAGATGCCAGGCTAGCTAGCCTGGAATACTCCATGCAGCTGCAGAAACAGGACACCCTGCTTCAGTGCTTCAATACAGTAGAGGGTTATTATCATTCAATATCTTATTCAACAAGAAACTGCTCCCGAAAATTGTCCTCTGACCACTACAAACACAATGTGGCACATAAGTGACTGCGAATGCACACCCATTTGGTGCTCGCTCAATCTCTCTCTCTCTCTCTCTCTCTCTCTCTCTCTCTCTCTCTCTCTCTCTCTCACACACACACACACACACACACACACAAAGAAATAAGAAGAAAAGGAAAGAAGAAACTGTATATAAAATAGTTCTGTGTGATTCAATACAAATGTTTATAACATTTAATTATTATGGCTTTAAGTTTCTTTTTCTGAAGAACCCAACTATATGAAACTTCTCAACCTTCAAGATTTTACTAAAAAAAAAAACAAACAAACCATAATTCTATATTTTCAACATCTTTCATGCTGTATTATTCTTCTTTGTTAGAGTGGCAACTTTTACTAAGTTAAAAAACTTACTTACACTGGGCAGTGGTGGCACCTGCCTTAATCCCAGCATTCGGGTGGCAGACGCAGGCAGATCTCTGTGAGTTTGAGACCAGCCTGGTCTACAGAGTGAGTTTCAGGACAGGCTCCAAAGCTACACAGAGAAGCCCTATCTCGGAAAAAAACAAAGACAAAACAGAACCTCCCCCCCCAAAAAAAAATACATCAGATAACCAGTGCCAAAAAGTGCATGACAACTCCGATACCCCAAAAAAAAATTATAGCAAAAGTGAAAGACAAAAAAAATAATAATAATTTAATATATATACACACATGGTTAAAAAGACGACAGTGAAAGTTCTAGGTTTGTTGACAGCATTGTAACTGTCCAACTAGGTAATCTAGGACCGTCTTAGATTAGACATTCCTAATCTAGCTCATCTAACTCAATTATCTGAAGAATCATGTGATATGAGACTTGTAGACTTTGAAAAAATTAAAATGTAATAAAGACAGTTTGTTCATTTGTTTGTTTTAATTGGATAATGGAGAAGTTCTTTGGCCTCTTAAGAAGAAAATTGGCACCATCAAGTAGGACAAGACAAAATGTGAACCCCCTAAGTCAGCAAGATTCCCTGATTTCCCTATCACTTCATCTATAAAGATAACAAAACACAGTGGTTTTATATGGACTCATGAACCTCTAGCTCCCTGCTCTCAGATATGAGTGCTTGTTCTTGCAAGCGTCTCTGCCACTGCTGTCCATCAAGACGTGACACAAAGGGCGCGCGCGACCAGGGCTGAGCCCGTGTAGACACCATGTCCCCGTACCTCTAGACTATGAGCTAAATGAATCTCCTTTCTCCATCAGTAGCCTGCCTGCCTTGGTCATGTCATTACAGCGACACAAAGCTACACAGAGAACTGGACACTAAGGCAGAACTAATACAATAATTCTACCGAGAATGTGCAGCTGGTTTTCGTACTAGGCTTCTGGAAGAGATTGGGAGATCACACTAGAAAAGCCCAGAATACTATAAGCAGGGCCTTATGGGCAATTCTGGAGGAGGCTCTGGAGGGAAATAATGCTTGAGTGAGATAAGGAACCTTTCCCATGTCAGTGTGTGCTAAATAAATCTTTTCTTTATACTTGCCTACGTTAAGTATTTCATTATAATGTCAAGAACTTAGCAATGTGCCCATTTTTCTCCTCTAAAATATTAAGATCTAGCAATTTAATTGTGTGACAATTTCACAATAGCTGAATCATGGCTACTCCCTTTAAACTGTCTTTTATGGACTAGCTGTGTCAGAAGCCTATAGATATTTGAGTGTTTGATCACTGCAAATAGAAGTATTGTCCAGAGTTATAAAAGGCCTGTTTCTTTGTTCTGGGCTACTGGACTTCAGTGTTGAGGCAGCAGCATGTGAATATGATACAGACATCTTCCCGCTATACCGTCTGGGAGGAGGAAGATCACAGAGTACCACTCTCTCTGTTCTCACCCCTAAACAAATGCACATCAACTGCTGAGAGACTGAGCCGCTACTGCTCTAAGTAAATAAAAACTACACATTCAATACAGTGCTATAGCTACACAAATATCAGTGTGATACTCCCACCTATCTCTAAATCTGTGCACCAAGTAAAGCTCTGAATGGCAGGTCTCAAAAACCAAGAATCAGGATGACTGGGGAGCTCTGTGTGGCGACTTGTCAATCTCATTTAACATGAAATTAGCAGTTTAGTTCCCAGACTCTGTTACACACTGAAACCATAGGGAAGCTTTCAATAACCTCACACCTGGGTCAATGCCCAAGCATTCTGATTTAATTAATACAGTTGTGATCTGGACACTGAGAAACAAGTTAGGAAACCATTAACTTACTATAGAAAATGCTCTGATTCCTAAATGGACTACAAAAGCATATAGAAAAGTACAGAATTCTAAAAGTTAACATAGAAATAAAAAAATGAGCTCAAAAGAGATAAAAGTGAGCTTCCATTATATCTGGTATATAACAAAATAAACAATCCAATTCATTTCTTTTCATGGTTTAAATGGTTATCTGGCAACATAATAATAAAAAATTATCTTTAATTGACATCAGGATCAAAAGTTTTCAATTTTTCATCAAGTTATTTGGATCTGCAGAAGACAAGAAATAGTGTCCATAACACTGAAAGTGTTTTCTCTAAGCAACTTATCAATATCACAAGGTGAAAATCCTGTTCTTAAATAAACCAGAATTTCTCAGGTAATTTGTTTCATTTAACAGGTATTTGTTGTAAGAGGCAGACTCTTCTGGAGACTAGAGATACAGTTCACATCAACACGTACACACAGAAGGAAAAAGGATCTCCATGGTCAGAATATATATGGATCTAAGGAGTGAGGAGAAAAGAACAGACACAAAATGAGGGGGTGGGAGGGGTCTTGCAATTGAAAACAGACATGTTTCAAAGTGGTGCCAATGACTTACATAAACCATATATTGGAATTTATAAGGCGTCAATAAATTTAATAATTCTAGCATCAACAAAATGAGTAAACCTAAAGAAAACCCTACCTGCATGTGGGATCTTGGGGTTTTCAGGGAGTCTTCCGGGATCAGTTAAGGAGGCCCTCACTAAGGCAACCAGACAAAATATAGAAATGCCATAGAATACTGTAACATGAAATTAAATAAAGAAATTAGTCATTTGCCCTTTAAAGTGTTTTATCAACAAGCATAAAGTTTAAAAGTGCATTTTAATCAACCCCGTCAGAATAACCTTATCAATAAACTAGATATTAAAATGAAGACAACTTATTTTACTCATCAAATAGTCTTGCCAAGATGATAGCCATACTAAACGTACCAATTCAAATATGATTTTCTAAAATAACTGAGAAACTTAAATGAGACGCTCTCACAGAGCGGCCTCTGATGATAACAAATGAACGAATGGACTCATTTAAAAGGATCAAACGGCACTTAAAAAGTATTCTACATTGAACCTTTCATCGACTCCACCTTCAAAATTATCCTAAATTAGTGATATTTAATTGTCTCTGTTGATGAATCTTAAGAGATATACTCTTAAAAATTAAGAAATGAAGAATTAGAAACTTTTGAAAGTTAAAGTAACCATAAAAATAATATTAAGGAACAACTGAGATTCAGTCACCATAATTACACATTTTAAGTTAAAACGTGGGCCTTTTGTGGGGGAATACAAAGCCAACACACTGAACACATAAAAAGCAAACAGTGCTCACTGAATGTGTGCCTGACTACAAAGTAAACGTGTTTGTTTGCTGGCTTGTCTGGTTGATGTACATCTTACTAAAGAGCTCAGGCTGACCTAGAAGTCACCATTTTCTTGCTTCAGCCTTCTGAGTGCTAAGATCACTAGATACATGACCATACATAGCAATATGGATCAGCCTTATCACTTGTATAAATAAGGATTATATTTCTTCTAGCTGTTGTGAGATCAGATGAGGGTAAGGACATGAAAGCTGTAAACACTGTGGATGACCTTATGAGTCATTTTTAGGATCATGACTCGTTAGGATATCATTTACTAGTAAAATATTCCATCCTCTTCCCTATAACGCCTCCATTTTCAAGTTAGCCACAGTGATGTGTGCCTGGGGCCCAGCATGGAAAAGGCAGCAGCAGAATGGCAACGCCTAGGTTACAGAGGAAAGCCCTGTCTCAAAATAGCAATCAATCAATCAATCAATAACCACCCATGTCTGCAGTTAAATAAAAAACAGATAGAACTATTGTCAGGCTTTTCTCTTGAACAAAATGGTCTTCCCAGACTTTTCAGAGTGAAATGAATATGGAGGTAGTATCTTAACTCTGCAAGTCCAGAAAAGCTACTGTCTTGTACAACTGTAATGTAATGAAAAGGTTAGCAGTACTACTGAAATAGCATATCAAAGTTATGAACACACTGTACTTCAGAACGTTCACAATAAGAAAAAAATGTTTATATAAGATAATAAGACTTAGAAACTTACTTATTATCAAAATGCCTGGAATATGTCCTTCTTCATAGTGAGGAAAGAGGACAATTTTGGGAATTAAAACAATATTGTATAACCAGACAAAGACAATCAAACCCATGCAGCACCAACCATGTGGGTCAACAACAAAGTGAATCCGAAGCCCCATTCTGCAGTGCTAGAACTGCCTGCCAACCCGCAGGAAGACAATCCTAGAGAGAGAAAAGGGAGAGTTACGACCACGGGAAAAATCCTCAACAAAAACTGCAGCTCTGGAAACTATATAGCAACATTTACTGAATTTCCTTTGTATATTTAGGCTTTTTCTCAATAAGAGTTTAGGGGAACAAACAGGAAATTCACTAAAATCTTTAAATAATCTAATTTTAATTGTTCATTATAAATCATCACTATTAAAAGTGTAAATTGTCATGATCTGCTCAATGAAACTTTTTATCCTTACTACAAATTCCATGTGCAAACACAAGAGAAAAGAGTGACTATGTCCACCAAAAGACATGTACAAAAGTCTACCACTTTCACCAAGAAGCCAACATCACAGACTCTAATTCTGATTATCTTATAGTGGAAAAGGTGCCTTGCAGCTGGAAAGGGATCTGAACCTCTAAAGGGCCAAAAACATTCTGCACCTTGATCTGGGTAGTACTTTGTAGACATATGCAAATGTAAACATAAAGACCCCGTATGTACTTAAAACCACAATAAAAAAATTTATAAAATATTTTAAAAGCAAAAATGAAGTGAAAATTATAAATAGTTAAAACGATTAACATTTGTGGGGTGAAGCCCAACCAATTTCATTCCTATCAACTCAAGAGGACTCCTGTTTAAATGGGACTTTCATTCAGCTGAGAGTTAACCATCAACAACAGATCCCCATATGAGACAGTCTCCAAGTGAGCTGAAGTTTCAACCAGAAGTGATGTCCACCAAGTGACCTAAAACACATGCATTCTGTAGTAGGCATGACTTACAAAGGTTAAACAACAACTATTTACTCTACATAGCCTAGGGGCATCTCTGACATAAATTATAATAGTATAATAATAAATTAGGCCAGTCATCTTCAAACTTGTAGCAAACTAGAATCAATTAGGGAGTTTAAAAAAAAAAAAAAAAAAAAAAGGAAAGAAAAAAGACAGATTCCCAGAGCCCGCAAGGCTGCAAACCCACGTGCATCATCAGGATGACTGCTAGTTCAGTGCCTGTTCTTGTGCCAGTCCTTTTCTACAGTGTAGACACAACTATCAATAAGGCATGATCTTTGCTTAATTTAGTGGTTCCCAACCTACAGGTCGTGACCCTTTTGGCAAACCTCTATCTCCAAAAATATTTACATTACAATTTGTAACTGTAGAAAATTACAGTTATGAAACAGCAACAAAAATTATTTTGGGTTGGGGGCACCACTACGTGGAGAACTGTATCAAAGGCTTGGAGCATTAGGAACGTCGAGAACCACTGTCTTAAATAAACAAGTCCAGTCGGAAAGTGTCATTTTAAAAGGGTTTAATTTATTATGGTAAGTTCTAGATCTATGAACAAGTTGTCAGGAAATGCACAGAAGATGGGACCGAGTTACATCCATACCCAAGCAGGACTTCCTGAAACAGATACAAACTGAGCTCAATCTTAAAAGATGTAAACGTCAGGAGTTCTGTAAAGGGAGGCAAGGACAGGGTGACTAAGGCCTGAGCATCACAGGAGAAGGTATCACAGTCTGCCACAACGCCTCCCAGGGACAGTGATGGGGGTGGGGCGAGAGCAGGGGGTGAAGAGGGGGGGAACACTCTCATTTAGAATGCTCGAGCTTTATTCTTATGCACAAGAAAGTTATTAAAATGGGGGTAAGTAAGATTTGTACTTTAAACTCTTGTATGGAGAATAAAGTTAAAGACAAATCAATTAAACTAAAAGAATACAAAAGCCAAAATTAATTTTAGAGAAGAGAGCAACTGAAACAAAATCAAATCAGTAAGCCTCACTAGTTGGATCACTACTAGGAGTTAGAGAACAGACAAGGATGACCCCAGATCTGCAGCTGATGATACACCAACCATGTGATTCTAAGAATGACTGGGCTCCCACTGAAGGGTCTTGGGGTGCTCAGCATGGCCAAAGGCCACTAAAACAAAGATCAAAGGGCCTAAAGTTAAAAATACATCTCCAACTGCTGAAGCACCAGAAGAAAAGGAAGGCAGCTAATTAACAGTAGACTCCTTGCCCAGCATCCATCCCCAGAAAACCAAAAATAAATTAATTTAAAAATATATTTGTAATTTAAAAGGGATGGCAAGAGCTCAAATGTAATACTCCCAACAATTCAAATCAGATAAAGTCCAAGTCAGTACTTTATAAGAATGATAACAGGGATAGTACCTAGGTCATTTAAAAAGTAAAAGCTGAACTTCATTTTTACCATTTAGTCTGAAATTTACAAGACAGTCCAGTGTCATTAAAGAAAACCAGAGAAAATAAAGCATACTGTGTTATTTGCTAGGAATCATTACACTAAAAACTAAAAGCGCACAAATACAAATACATAGCTAAAGAGGTCCATTCCAAAGAATAATTTGGGAGGATGGGAAGTAGGAAAAGGGCTTTGCTATGTAGCCCAGGTTGGCCCAAAATTTACTACTAATATTTTTACACCCTTGCTAACTATCAAGAGCTACAGAGAAAAGACAGGCTCTGCCTCTCAACATACTCAATAGTATGGACTTCATTTGCCTTTTTTGGCTCTCAATGCTTTGGTTCTACTCCGGACTAAAAACAAATTTCACATACTAGAACACTCTGCTCACTTCTAACCCTGTTAGCATTAGAACAGAAACACGGACAAGCCTACTAAGCAAGAAAGAAAACTATCAGCTATTCTTCTTTTGAACTTTGTTTTCAATTCCTTTAGTTTTGAAGTAACAAGTTGTTATTATTAAAGATCAATTCCTCAAACAGAAACTACTACAGTGACAACGTCATTGAAGACAGGTCTGTTTCCCTGAATGAAATATATGGGAAGGAAACACTCTACAACAGCATCCCCAAGAAGAGAAAAGAGCGAGACCAGAGAATTAAACAAGGAACACAAGGTTGAACACTGGAAACAAATACCTGATCAGTAAAACTCAACGACACATGGTCCTTCCAGTCGGTTGGGAGAACAGTGGACTTCCAAGAGCCACAAGCCTGTGACTGGTAGAGGCAGGATCACGCCAGCGTGGACGGCTACCAGGTGTGGCTGATGGCTGGACAGAAACTATTACACACGGAGCAACAATCGAACTCAACAGCGCTGCTCAGGCTTATGGGCGGCATCTGCCAAATACTTTCATTAGCTGGAGATGCTAATTGTATATTAAATGTGAGCTCATAGTCAAACTTTGAAGTGACTAGCTGACGAACTGGTTCCTCGACACTGGAGATTGCTATCTGGTGACTGTACTTTAGTGCAGTGACTGGCTTCATACTGACGTAATTACTACAGCACAAACTACTTTTAAAGAAATTATAATTCAACTGTAATAAACTGCCCTGAGGAAATATTTACAATGTTCTATTTATTCTGAAGGGATACGCTCTTTCCTTTCTTGCCATTTCAGTTCACCACCTCAGATAAAAAAAAGATTTGAGTCACTGAGGGAAAAAATAAAAGAATTGACTATATGACAGAAAATTGTAATCTCAGGATAAAAATTTTAGAGAAAAGTAAGCATTAGCCAAAATAACTAACAAGAAATGAAGTCAAACATATATTTGCAAACTTAGTTTATGACTCTGCACTTTAGCTAAAACTGGTGTTATTACTATTCCATAAGTATGAGAAACATTCAGCATTTGCTGTTCATGTCTCAAGTATCCCCAGCACTCTATTTACTGTTTAAATTTAACTCAGGACCAAAAAGTAATACAAATTTCCCTGGCACTTTAGTTCACAATGATCTCTGTTTCCTTATAAAGATCAATAAAATCCAACTCTGGAAGAAAAATAGCAAGGAATTTTAAATGCTTGGAGGAAGGATGGCCTTCACAACCAAAACCCAAAAAAATGACAGACAGACAACATAAACATTTAAATTTCTGAGCTCAAAATACACAAAAGACAAAATTAAAGACAAGGCCCTCCTGGAAAGAATATTTTAACGTCTGACTGATAAGAGGCAGACAAAGTAAATACAGGAGGAAGCAACTCACAAACAGAAAAAACCAAACGGGAGTCACCACTGATGAGGAAATGGGGAGTGACTAGGTACTTTCTCATGATGAGAAGGCACAGGGAAAAGCACTCCCATACATTGCTGAGCTGCATGTAAGTGAATACAGTCCTCTTGAGAGGGTAATTTGGCACACCCATCAAAATGTGAAAGCCTTTAGCCCAGCAGTTTTATTTATAATACTTAACAGAGCACGCTCGCAAGTGTAGAAAGCAGACAGGACAAGGATAAACAGAAATACAACACTTTCTGTAATCAAAAAAATACAGTACCACCTAAAACCTTATTGCAGCTTTATCAAACATTCATCAAACTTGGGAAAAGTACATTTAAGATGAAGGCAATCTGTGCTATGTGCATGCCACTTTACAAAGCCAAAGCTATAAGCCAAGCCTGAACTCAGTCAATGAAAACTAACCTATCCTGAAGTATGAGGGTGGGGTTCCTGAGGTCTGCACCCTACTCTGAAATAGAACACAAAAAGGTTGGCTGATGGCGGGCAGAGAGACCAGTGAGCATATGATGAGGTTCAGACCGTCAGCTGCAGAACCCAAGAGATGGCATCCAGCTGTTACACCTCAAAATTTATTTCCACATTTCTGTTTGAATTTTCCAAGGTGAAAATTTGGGGGCCCAAGTTATAGGGCGGCTTGTATAATAGTTTTTAGGAAAAATAGAAGTGATTTCTACATAGAGTACATGGGAAACACGTACATAGAGTCTAAGGAAACAGTAACCAAACTGCTCCGGTCATCCCATGATACAGTGTACTAAGGATCAACTCTCACATGCTGACTGAGGTCCCCGGGAAGCTGGCTCCAGAAGCTGAGCTACACTGCAGACCCCAGCATGTTTATGTCATATGTCCTCCAAAATCTAAGTCTGTGACAAGTAAGAAAGACTGCACAACAGCCTACAGTGAAAACACTATGTCCTTGAGAACAGGGGAAACTGAACCATCTCCAAACAAAAGTGACCAGTATTCACCACAGTAAAAATACCTGCCTCAGAAGGAAAGTTCAGCCGTGGGCAGACCATCTATGCAGAGAAAGCTCACATGGGAAGTACGGCTGTCTGCCTCAACTTCCCCAGTGGATTTCTGCTTGATGTGGCAAGCCTGTGGCTTGGCATTAGCTATGTTTACTATCTCCAGCTACTTCAGTGTCGTTACTGGACACAGTGAAATCCTAATGTGACGAGACTCTGCTGTCACGTCCATGCTTCTCTCTACTTGCTACCCGACATCCTTTGCTCGCCCTGCTCACTCGCTCGAGACTGCACACGTGGCCATTCACGGACCGCTCTTTAGATCACACACAACACACGGCTGACAGAGCGGTGAGGAGATGGCTTTTATGTTTCATGTACACACGTAACTTTCTCCTAAGTTTAGTAGTGAGGGCATGTTACTAAATTCTTCTCAACCAACTGGAAAACAGAAAAAGCCTAAAGCACGGACACTAATGACCTAACAAAAATTTCTCACTTCAAATCAGTTTTTTTAATGTGACACAGAAGATCTGCATAAAGCCATGTAAGGTTCATAATTTTAAAAGATGTTTCTGAGGTATGTAATAGAAAAGTTTTATTTAAGAAGATACATTCCAACAAAATTTAAAATAAAAGTCAAATAAGTCTAAACTGCCTTTAATTCTTCATTAGCAATGAACGACCTGCTAACTACTGGATTCCAAGGCCAGCCCACATCACAGAAAGCACGCGCATTCCCGTGTAAACTCAAATGCCCACTTACCACTGCGAGTTCACGGCGAGGAGCTGTGATTTTCCCAGCACTTGCATTTACAAGAAGTGTCTTCTTGACTCATCCTCTGATTTATTTCTTCATAGTGCTTATCCCATCATACGGGCTTCCCATCCAGAACACTTCCCTGTGAGTGCCTATGAACAGTGTAACAATAATTTCTCAGAGACAAAAACAGTAAGCAGGTAGGCATTCTGAGAGAGTGCCAATAACTAGTGTTAGAATCAGAAATCAGACGGTGTCACTCCACCTGCGCTTTCATACTCCACACCCCAGGAGCACCCATGGCCGTTATTCCGAGAAGCTCTCTTTTGACATCACTCAGTTTCCACAAAACCAAATACTCCTGTGTCCTGCATTTGGACACTGACCTTCCTGAGCCCCAAAGCAGAGTCACAATGCAGTCTGAGCTCACTGGGTGAGAGTCGGGGCAATGATGATCAAAATGGGAAGCTACAAGTACCTAAGCATGACTCATCAGAGAAGACATCAGTGAAGAGTGAGTAAACTTGAATACATGCTTCACTCAAATGTACAAGACCACCAGGAGTCACCCACAAAAGTGAATTTCTACCGTTCAAAAGTTAACAATAACATTATAATGAACTCCACATAGGATGTACAATTCACTTCTTTATTCAGCCAAGTTATTAATTACAGCCTATCTTCTAGATCAATGATGTTAAAGAAACTCAGGTCCTACGGAAGAGCGGCAGGTGCTTGTAGGCACTGAGCCATCTCACAGCCCCCACTAACTTTAAGCAAGTTCAAAATGGTCTCTTTCTCTTTGCCTTGGACTCGGGAGCCAGGTATTTATGATAAACTTGGGGAGCTGCTACCCCTCAATGGTAGCTAAATGAATTATTTTCCAGGAAAAAGACACTGAGCCTTACATGCAGTGCATTATGAAAGATGGCCAAGTCAATACCGTAAGTCAAGCTGTAAGGCTGGAGCTCTACAGCGCTTCCTCGGTGTCGTTAGTCACGTGATCAGGAAAGAGCACAGGATAGTCATCCATGAGTCAAACTCGCACTCACTGACTTAACATCAAAGCCATCACTCTTGGTGGAATACAAGTCATATCTAGTCCCTAATTCCAAAAGTTAGGGATGACAATATCCCACTGCCTCAGAACTATAAAATGCCATACATCTATTAACACTCTACATCGAAAACAATATAATTCATTAAATACTTTTTCTAACACACCGCAATAAAAACCAAAGTTGCAGGTGTGTGTCTTTAAAGCCACCCTAAAGCTATTTTGATCTTATTCTACTCTAAAAAAATTAGTTAATCATAGCAGTTAAGTCAAAATACCAGTCTCTAGCTGACTCTAGGAATCAGCCAATGAGCTAATACAATTGTTAAAATATCACAGATAGTGTATTATCAACAAAGTAAACCTAACTCTTGGATGGACATTAAAATAAGGAGCTAGGGTAAACTGTGGCACAGTCTACTTTCGCTTTCCAAGCTTCACTGTAACAGGGCAAACGGGACAACAACGCCAACTTAGAGGACTGCTGTACACTTCGGTGAATTAAGACAAATATTACTTCTAACTTTAGCACTTACTGGGTAAAAGTGTCCCTGGAACCCATGATCAAAAGTGGTATTAAAATTTAGCCACCCATCTACTTTCTACTTTATTTAATACCAAAACCAGGGAATTCTGTGTCATAGCAAACCCTTCAGGGCCAGCAAGATCCCACAGTGGGTAAAGGCACCTGCTGTCAAGCCTGAAGACCTGAGTTCAATCCCTGGGACCCACGCGGTGGAAGGAGAGACCCAGCTCCTGCACACCGTCCTCTGGCTATACAAACACGCCATGGCAAGCATGCGCCCACACACATGCATTACATACACATTTACCCAACATAAATAAACTGTCAGGAAAACCCCTTCGGTTACTGCAGTCTTGCCACGGGCATTGGACAGCATTCTAAGTATGCAGGAAAGAGGTGTGCCATGTGCTATCTGATATATTTTCAAGCAGAAAAAGAAAACTAGGGGTTTGATCTGAAACAAAGCCCCTACTCCAAATCTCAAGCACAAAGTAAGATGTCAAACTAGGGAGTGAGGCATGGATGAAAATCAGCACTTGACTTCAGAAACTGGTGGCCAAGTGCAGTCAAGGCGTTTGGAGACACAGTTCTCCAAGAACTCGAGTGCCCAAATGCATTGCCCTTGCACCTCCAGAGGTTTCAAGAATGCACTCTGTGGAAAGCTTTCAGTCACTGGATGAACAAAACTGTACATAAGCTGTTGCTCTTCACATGTACTTGGTGTTCTGTATCCTGGCCTCAGGAGTGGAACAATCACAATGGACTTCAGCACCGCGCTAGCGTTACACACTTCAGTGCTGCGCTAGCGTCACGGGCTTCATTAGACTCTCCTGACCAAATAACTTGGAAGACATAGTGTGGTATCCACTAAAGACAGACTATCAAACACTGTTTCAGCCCGCACAAAAGCTCTGTGGGAACTTTCACTGAGGAACGTGGGGGTACGAGAACACAAAGGCACCATTAATGTAAGGTAGGGACAGGTTCAATAGTAACCTTCCTCCAAAAAATAGCACCGGGAAAAAAACGTTCAGATAAAGTAAAAGCCAGAAAGGAAAAGGCCAAGTAAGGTTCTTCCTGGGTGTTGACCAAGCAACTATTGCCCTACAAGTAGCCACGGAACCAAGATATCCTGGGAGAAAAAAAAGGAAGCTAGATTAGGTTGCCCACACTCAGCAAAGCTTCCCAAAGCGGGTATGAGTTAAGTACACTAACACTAAATGCTTCTAACTATGAAAACCTGCAAGTTTTGAACAACTTAGTAACTCTATAGCCACAGATAAAAGGCCTACTGGAGATCACAGTCAAGCACTACTAATTTGTACCTAATCTGAAGGATTTTGTGGTGTGTGTGTGTGTGCATGCGTGTAACACACACGCACAATGTACAGATATCTACAATCAGTCTCATAAATCCTAGAAGAAACTTAATCTACCCTGAGATGACTACAAAAGAAAAGGAGGCTTCTAACGCAAAAGACATAACCAGAAAATGTCACAACTTACCCCAGGGAGATGTAAACCAGGAAACAAGTAAATAAACTACCATTATAGTAAGGTATTTTGGTTTGGCTAACTGCCTAATGTATGAAAAATATGCCTATTAAAGTGATAAGTCTTAGCCAGGTGGTGGTGGTGCACACCTTTAATCCAAGCAGAGACAGACAGAGATAGATGTCTGTGAGTTCAAGGCCAGCCTGGTCTACAAAGTTCCAGAACAGCCAGGGCTACACAGAGAAACCCTGCTTCAAAAAAACAAAACAAAAACAAACAAAAGATACAGCTTACTGGCGACTCTTAACCAACAGATCACAATCCTGACAAGACAGGAGGTGTTTTTCCTTCTACTTTGTTTTCAACCCTTTCTTCCCCCAGTGCCAGTGATCAAACCCAGGGCCTTGTTCAACCTAGGCAAGAACTCTACCACTGACTGACATAGGCACGTGTATGTACACACACATACAGGTTCATACATATATAAGGAGAGAGATCAAACATTTTCAATCAATTGCAGTGAGAGCCATTTGTGTTCCACTAGATGGTAAATGAATGATCTTTTATTTCTACAACATTTGAAAAGTTGAGCCTAAGCCCTAATATTTTGTTAAATAACGTAAGAAAGTCTACGTCCCTTTGCTTTCCCAGTCATGTCTGATAAAGTTATACTGCGCAATGTAAAATCCTATGCTGAAGACGTTTCCATGGGCTCCATGTGGACATTCCCAGAGTTCTTAGTCTTTACTAAGACTTGTGTTTTCCTGTTATAATTCTGAATCACCCACTATGAATTAGAGAAAACAGGCATTGGCCAAATAAGTAAAAATGTTACGATCTGGATCTTAACTGCTATACTGATGTGTAGGTACTTAGGTTTAAATTTTCTTAACAAAGCATGCTTAGATGTCAGTTTCTCTTGAACATGTACTATTTTGTTTCTTCCAGCTACAGCTCCTAAAACAGTAGCCGAAATCTCCACAGTTGGAAGATATCTAGCATAATTCTACTGATTTACATCCAAACTGAATTCTGGAGCTCTGGTACTACAAACATATTTACATTTTTTTCCCCATGAGATAAATACTTTAAATGTACCCTCACCATGTCAAAAAGTGTCAAGTTAAAAACATGGCATTTGCCAAATAAACATGGAAAAGCTAAAAATAAATAAATAAATAAATAAAGTGGATCCCTGACCTACCCATGACCCCACAGCTGGATAGAACAGGAAACAAAAGAGAATCTGGTTTTCCTTTCCTCAACTCCAAATTTGTTTTATTTCCAACTGATGTCACACCTCTTCAAAAGCTTTCCTGTTGAGAGAGGGCCGGCTAAGGTAAAACAGAGGACCCCTCTCAACTTTATCTGTGAATCTCGAGCACTGAAGAACTTAATGAGATACTGCACCAAACCCTTTCATCTAGGAAGGGCACTCCCTAAGCAGTCATCAAATGGTAAGGGCTATTATTATCTTTTACCACAAAGTAGGTAGTGAATTTTTGGGGGGAGGGCACATATTAGTAGTGGGTGGAGGACCCATTTGACAAGTCTTTTTAGCTTGCATTTAATTACTCTTATTTGCCCTTACTTTAGGTTGTAATTTTATACTATGATTTATGACCCACCCACAATGACCTTGATTTTTCCCCCTCCTATACTTTTATGAACTGCTAGACTGCTGTATTTTCAAGTAATAATCGAGCAGGTCGTCTTCGCCCTGAAGATACAAACATCTTCCATTGACTCATAAGGGATCTTAAAATGTGACCCAAATACAGCTCGAAAAAGGCCATAAATTTTAAAGGCTCACTGCAGTTTAAGTCCAGGTAGCGATTACAGAGAATGGTAACAAGTGCAAAGTGCTGCCATGCGGAAAGCCATTTTCTCAAAATCACCGGTGTGGCCGAGCGAGAGGAGAGAGAAGGTCAGTGGAGGTGCACGCTTTCTCCAGGGGATCCTCTGCAGCTCCGCACCAGCGACCTCGAAATGAATGAACCGCGCGGTCACACCGACAGCACGGGCCCCGGAGGTGCAGGGAAGCAGGAGTTCCGGGGAGAACTCGGCGGATTTCTCTCCCGCCCCGGTCAATTCACCCGGCCCGCGAGGGGCCGCGGCCTCCGAGAGGGATGCTCCGCCGCAGGTGTAGGACCGCCCGCCGGCCCACACTCACCGCCGCCCGCTCCGCAGCTCTCCACTCGGCTCCGCGCCTCCGCCGCCCAGGCCGGGCCGCTTCCCTTCCGCTTCCGGGAGCCGGGGCGCCGGGACCGGCCGAGTGGGTGTCGGCATGCCCGCGCGCTCGCGCGGAGGCACGGCCGCCGTCGCCGTCTCCGCTTCGCGCCCCGGAGCTGCGATGGGAGCCGCCGAGGGCCGAAAGACCTGAAAGCGCTCCCCAGCCCAGAGCTGAGCCTGGCTAGGGTTCACCTAAGCCTACCTGTGCCTCCCAGCCCTGCTTCCCGGCCTTTCCCAGGGCAGCTCTCCCATGTCCCCACACCCTCCCTGCATAGACCCACCCCTAGCTTTAAAAAGTGCTGTCATCCTCCTTCTGTCAGGGGACAGACCTCTCTCCCTAGTGACAAGTTATGGATTTTCCATGGGACTTTGCTTCAAAATTCAGCTTGCAACCTTTGACATCTACAACGCTGCATCTTGTAAGGGATCGCATAGTCTCTAACCTACTCATGGGCCTGCTCATTCTATACCTGAATTTTAGTAGGATCTGCAGGTGATTCCTATCGGTGCACCCCAAAGATTGAAAAGCACCCGTTTTCAGTCCCACGGCCTTTAGACCCTCTATTGGGCTACCCCAGCCATCCAAACTTTTTCCAATTCTTGCTGTCAACCTAAATCTACATTCAAATAATCTTCATATGTATTTCAAGAGACCTCTCTAAGTTGCCAGCTTTCCAATTAGTGAAACTTAGGAAAAATTATTGGACTCAACAGTTCGAATAACCCATCTCCCAGTCTGGGCTGTTATCCTCACAAATGCCTGAAATACAGAGACTGAAACTTTTTGCCCCTCACTCCAGCTTCTACAACAGTGCTGTGGGAAGCCAACACTGTTCACGATGTAGGTGGTTATGCCAACATGACCCGGAAGGAGATGAAGTGTGGATGGGAGACAAAAGGCCTGTTGTAGGAAGTCTGTACTTCCTTTTTTTTTTTTTTTTTTTTTTTTTTTTTGGTTTTTCATTTTTCGTTTTTGGTTTTTCAAGACAGGGTTTTGTAACAGCTCTTGTAGATTAGGCTGGCCTCGAACTCACAGATACCTGCCTGCCTCTGCCTCCAAGTACAAGCCACCACCCCCTGGCACTGTACTTCTTTTTGAATGGTATTGGAAGCCTTCCATATTGAATTGTTCCTGGTGGTACCAATTCCTCAGGTCCTGGGATGACCACTATATTAACTCTAAATTTGCCTTCAACAACCTTGCATCGTTTCCCATAAAATCCCTTTCATCTCATTCCCCCAAACATCTTCTCTCTCCTCTCAGATTGAGGCAGGATAGGAAGACAGAGAAAACAAGGGGACATAGAAAAGAAAAAAATGAATCTCACCCTAAGGTCTAGTTTTGGTTTCCTCTTGGTTGAGTGTCAAAGAACTTCAGCACAACCTAAAGCCAAGGTTGCCTTCAGAGATAATGCTCATTTTCCTGAATAAATCTCAAACAACCAAACAACGTTAAATGTCACCATGGTCACTTAGGGCCAGAACGGTTGTGGCCTTGAGTTTAACTCTCTCAACACACACTCCAACCAGCTCTAAACCATTAAACAACCTCAGAAAACCGCCTTACAATCTTATCCACAAAAAGGCATTCTTTTTGTTTGTTCCATTTTGTTTTTAAAGACAGTGTTTCTCTGTGTAGCCTTGGCTGTCCTAGAACTTACTCTGTAGATCAGGCTGGCCTCGAACTTAGAGATCTACTTGCCTCTGCCTCAAGGGCATTCTTTAAGATAAAAGAAATAGGTAAATCGTGCCCTTTCTTTTATTTTTAAACTGTTCTTAACTTTTAAACTTTCTTTTGGGGGGGGGGGGTTCGAGACAGGGTTTCTCTGTAGCTTTGGTGCCGGTCCCGGAACTATCTCTTGTAGACCAGGTTGGCCTCGAACTCCCAGAGATCCGCCTGCCTCTGCCTCCTGAGTGCTGGGATTAAAGGCGTGCGCCACCACCTCCCGGCTGTAACTTTTAAACTTTGCTTAATCTTTAAGCCTTATAAGTTACATACTATGAACATGTTAATTTAGAAAGCTACAGAATTATATGTGCATATACACACATACATATATAAACATACATCTACATATCATAAAAATCCTAGCATAACTGCCTCCCCCACACACACACAGTTATGACTCCAGTGTGCAGTATCGTCCTTTCCTCAACTCAAACTGGCTCCTTCTCTTGTGCTTGTGTTTTTCTCCTCCCCTCCCCTCCCCTCCCCTCCCCTCCCCTCCTCTCCCCTCTCCTCTCCTCTCCTCTCCTACCCCCACTTGCACTTAACATCTAAAGTACATGTTGTCCCTTATTGATACTGAATACATTCACGTTGCTCTGACTAGTCCTTAAGTTCTTTTCTAAATGTAGTTTCAGGATCCTTTGTGGAGATCCTCCAGTGACAACACTGTGTTATATCTCGAACTCAAGACCATCCTCCTGTCTCAGGCTCCTGAGTGAAGGAATTACAATAGAGTAGCTCTGTGTCTGTCTTTCAGTCAGGATGTTCTTAATGCTAATCAAATCGAGGAGTGGCGAGAGTCGCCTGGAACCCTGCCAGCCCGGAGTTCTGTGTCTCGTTACACTTATAAACCACTTATGAATCTTGTTTGCACCCTCATAGTATCGCAAGCTGCAAGGGAGTTGAAAATGTGTTCTTTCTGATTGCAAACACTCATGACCTCTAAGTCACAGATTAGTTTTGTCATGGTGTGATCCCCAGACACGCAGCATCTGTGTCACCTGGGAACCTGTGAAAAATCATATTTTTCAGCCACACCCCCAGTCTACGGTCCTACAAGTTTTGGAGGAGAAGCCTACAAACCTGTGTTCTAACAACCAGTCAGATGATTCAAAACACACACTCAAGTCTTAGAATTGTTCAGCTAGACCACTGCAACCTAAAGCAATCCAATGGTAAGCACTGATTTGACTAGATGCAAGTTTTATTCTGTTTCAAGTGAGCAAGTTCCCCTTTTACACATAGCTATGGTGTTGGAAAGCTTGTCGCAATTGCCTTTGGAATAAGTAACTTTGGTAATCACTATGTGTTTCAGATAGTGAGATTTTTGTAACGATTTCTTTGAATAGGCAAAACTAATAAAAGTAAGGAGTAACTTTGAAGGAATACACTTCCAATGAATTCCCCAAACCCAGTGACCTGAATTGCATGTTGTTTTGATGTCTCTTCAGCTGTCTCTGTGAAGAGGAAGAATCTGTGTTAAATGATCTCAACAAGTGCCCAGAATACTTAGCCGAGACATATGAGTGCACTTGAATATTGGAACGATACTTGCTTTTTTATGCCTGTTTTCAGTCAAACCAATTTCACAGAAAGTTCTCTAGGAAAAGCATGGAAGGGTATCAGTAGCCAGAAAAATATCCCCCCTACATGAACTGCTTTAGTGTGGGAAGTTAAAAGATATAGACAAAGGACCACCTCCCTCATGAGGTTGTGTCATCTTGTCCTGTGATTCGTGCAAACCATTGACGGTATTGATAGACTCACATCACTGTGAGTGCACAGAAGAAATATAGCATCCATACCAGATACCTCTCTGAAGAGGTTTTTGGTCGTTATTGCTGTTGGTTTTCTCAATGTTTTGTTTCTGTCATGGTGGGGACCAAAGCTGGGACCTCAAAACTGCTAGGCAAGAACTTGACCAATGAACCCCATCCCCAGCCCAAGAGCCTTTCTACCCAGTTTAAGCATGGAAATGAGCCACGCGCCGTATTTCCCTCCAGAATTCTGCTCTACTTCGTGGATCTGTGATGCTGAAGCATGATTACTAATCAAAGTGATTCTGTCTGGGAATAACGAAAACACAGACAGGGACAAGTAACAGTGCTGCCCCTGCCAAGGTAGTGCCTGACAAAGGCACGGGCAGAGCACTTGGGTAGGTAAGCTCTGCCAACTGCTGTGCTGCAGTGCCAATACCAGGGAGGACTGGATTTGACTGCGATTTCCAAAAATCGGTGCAATCCAGAGTTTCATCAGCCCTGGCTAATAGCCCTTGGCAGCTTTGGGTGGATGGCGTTCTCCACCTGCCCAGCTGGGTACCATGCCCTAAGCACCCACATTTGATGCACATTCATGATTTCTTGGTTGTTCCAGTTATCACCCCCATCTGTGTGAGTGGCAGGGTGCCCATGCCAGAATAGACTAGTAATCTAAAAGTTGCTCTTAACCATTTTTTTTTGAGTAGTACATCTCTTTGAACATATGATGTAAGTTGCAGACCTCCTCCTCAGAAAAGTACACATGCACACATATCCATATGTACATATGAATGTGTACATTATTTCATATATTTATGTATAAAGTCCTACACAATTTCCCACCTTCCCACATTCTAAGAGACCCACATGTCAGTTATGATCATCAGGTTAAAAACGTGTCCTGAGATGTTAAAAGTAGGCAAAGTCCACTTTTAAATTTCAAACAGCTAGGGGAACTCTGGAGAGCCACTGAGTTATTTGAGGACAAGGTGAAAGTAGTGCTGGGCAGACACAAGCTAAGAGCTGCTGTCGCTAAGAAGCTCGCAGTCTCAACAGGGTGGCCTCACAGAGAAGCAAAACAGAGCAGGACATGTAGGGTTGGAAGCAGGGTTCAAATTTCCAGAGGAGGGAAGTGTGACTTAGTGAACACATGAAGGCAGGAGAACCTATCCATACCCTGTGGTGTGATCAAGAGTATAGTAGGTAGAAAGACAGAAGAGAAGAGAATGGCACAGTCGAATTATGACGGGCCGCAGATCCAAAGCTATATCTAAAGAAGAGCCATTAGACAAGGGCGATTACCTACTCTAAACTGGAAAAGATTGTTATTGAAGGTATCATTGTTAAAATGAAGAGAGGCAGTATGTTTGGAAAGATTTCAATATTCTAAATTGAACCTGGTTTTTGGTGGCTGCTTGCTCTGCGTGTTTTGACCACATTAAATAAATACCAGCTCAAGATTGTTACATTTTAATAAATGTCAAAGGGAAATATATTCTGGTAGATGTTCATACGAATTTAGATTCCCTGGACACTAAGCAAGTTAAAATCTATTTGAGATGGAAAGAATGAAAATCAACTGAAAAGAGAAAAGAATCCTGACACTCTCTAGGCTGGAAGAACAGACAGACAGACAGACAGACAGACAGACAGACAGACAGAACAAGCTGCGAATGAAGCCTCACCATTGCTGCTGAGGGCAGTTAAACTATACCATAATAAAGCCCTCTGATGAGAACTGATTTGTTACCATGGAAGCCTTGGGCTGCTGGCTTCCGTCAGTTGTTACTTCTGATATACAATTGCACAGTCATCTTTACTTCCTGTCACCACTCAAAACCTGATCAATTCCTTCCTTCTAACCCCACTTCCAAATGACAATCACTCCCAAAGTGACCTGTGCTCCCTCAGATTCAGCTACAGATTTCCCAATGAAAGTCCACCTTACAAGCCTGCAGTCCCTCATCCGGCTGGCCCAGGAGTGCCTCACCTCCCCGGGAGACAGTAACTCTGACAGTGTGCAGCGATGAGCCTCTTTCAGCTGATTAGGTCCTAACAGACCATTTAACAATGAAAACTCTCCATTGTCACAGCTCAAAGCCAACACTCCTCAGGACATAGTCTCCTTTCTGTGTCAATGGCCCAGTAAAGTAGCCGCCAGTCCCAGTAATGAGACTTGCAGTTTACACGGGGACTCTTCTTCCAAGGTGGGATGAACTGACACTGTGAGACGGTCACCCTGTTCCCTCGTCCTTTGAAGAAATGTGGACCAAAGTAGATGGCAAAGAGGAGACCATCTTGTCTGAGTGCTGGTGGCTGAACTCAGGGTTTTGTGCACTCTAAGCAAGAGCATTGCTGTGGAGTTACATCGGCAGCCCTTGACTTTCTGGAGATGTTTTGGCTATGTAGCCCAGGCTGGCCTCAAATTCTTGATTCTCTGCAAAGGAAATTGAATAAAGCAGAAAGGGTAAGCCCCAGAATGCAGCAGGGCCTCTGTGTGAATAAAAATGTTCCTGGAAAGGAGAGATTGAAACATTTGCTTAAAGGTTTTACAAGGTGGGGCAGAGAAAAAGATTTGTAGGAATGTCTTAAAAGATGAGGGGAGAAATTTTTTAATTTCTCATTATACACAAAGTTTTAGTGTTTGATAGAAAGGACTAAAATTTAATGATTTTTGCAACCAATACCTTAAAAGTATCCATTTCCTGTTTCTTCTAAACCTTTTAATGGAGCATGCCCAGAGACACCTCATAACATCTTCCTGTGTGCCATCTTTATGATGCCAATGAAACGTGTCTACACACAATCTTGTTCAGCATCTTGACCTCTGAACATGTGCCTGATGTTTCTGAGCTGAGCATGCCCAGAAATAGTCTTCCATCTTTCCTTCTTGACTATGACTTTAAACTGATGGAGGTGGTTCTTGTATCTTATCTGTTGCTTTCATTGGTTAACTAATAAAGAAAACTGCCTTAGCCCATTTGATAGGCCAACCCTTAGGTGGGTGGAGTAAACAGAAGAGAATGCTGGGAGAAAGAAGCTGAGTCAGGAGTCGCCATGATTCTCCCACTCCAGACAGACGCAGGTTAAGATCTTTCCTGGTAAGCCAGCTCGTGGTACTACACAGAATATTAGAAATGGGTTAGATCAATATGTAAGAGCTAGCCAATAAGAGGCTGGAACTAATGGGCCAGGCAGTGATTAAAAGAATACAGTTTCCGTGTAATTATTTTGGGGCATAAGCTAAGCCATGCGGGCGGCCGGGTGCCGGGGACGCAGCCCTGCCACTCACATTACAACAGAGTGGCACCCAACGTGCTAATGAACTCCACGTAAAACCTGAGAGGGCTTAAAAAGGAGAGAGAGAGAATTCAAGACAGTTTTTTGCTGTTTCTGGGTTGCATACCGCAAAGAAATTGTCTTGACTCAGCAACAGGAAAAAACTGGCTGTTTTAAAATGCCGGCTCTCTGGGCTGTGCCGCCATTGCGATCTCTGTCTGGCTCCTGCGGGAGACAGAGTCTTTGAATAGAGCATTTGGAGTAAAGTGCTACGGCTTGCTTGATGGCAATGTGGACTGCTGTGTGCCTGGAACTGTGTGTGACTCAGGGGCACCAAATGGTTCTGATGCAGGAGCAGCTCAGCTCCGCCGTGCAGAACTCTGCTGGTCTCAGGCAGGAACTACCGTAATTACCATAATAACAGCGCAGTTAAGGTTTAGACTGGGCAGGACACAGGCAGTACCATAATACCTCTAAATGGTGCAACTTAGGTTTTTAAGAACTGCTTAATATTTTATCATTTGATGTGGCATCTCTTGGGTATATTCCCAATAGTGGTATTACTGGATCTTGGGGTAGGTTGATCCCAAATTTCCTGAGAAATCGCCACACTGCTTTCCAAAGTGGTTGCACAAGTTTGCATTCCCACCAGCAATGAATGAGTGTGCCTCTTTCTCCACAACCTCTCCAGCAAAGGCTATCATTGGTGTTTTTGATTTTAGCCATTCTGACAGGTGTAAGATGGTATCTCAAAGTTGTTTTAATTTGCATTTCCCTTATCGCTAAGGAGGTTGAGCATGACCTTAGGTGTCTTTTGGCTATTTGAATTTCTTCTGTTGAGAATTCTCTGTTCAGATCAGTGCCCCATTTTTTTATTGGGTTCATTAGCATTTTAAAGTTTAGTTTCTTGAGTTCTTTATATATTTTGGTGATCAGACCTTTGTCTGTTGCAGGGTTGGTGAAGATCTTCTCCCAGTCAGTGGGTTGCCTTTTTGTCTTAGTGACAGTGTCCTTTGCTTTACAGAAGCTACTCAGTTTCAGGAGGTCCCATTTATTCAATGTTGCCCTTAATGTCTGTGCTGCTGGGGATAAACGTAGGAAGTGATCTCCTGTACCCATATGTTGTAGAGTACTTCCAACTTTTTCTTCTATCAGGTTCAGTGTGTTCAGACTAATATTGAGGTCTTTAATCCATTTGGACTTGAGTTTTGTGCATGGTGATAGATATGGATCTATTTTCATTCTTCTACACGTTGACAACCAGTTCTGCCAGCACCATTTGTTGAAGATGCTCTCTTTTTTCCATTGAATACTTTTAGCTCCTTTATCAAAAATTAGGTGTTCATAAGTTTGTGGGTTAAAATCAGGGTCTTCTACTCGGTTCCATTGATCGACTTCTCTGTTTTTATGCCAATACCAAGCTGTTTTCAATACTGAGGCTCTGTAATAGAGTTTGAGGTCAGGGATGGTAATGCCTCCAGACGATCCTTTATTATATAAGATTGTTTTGGCTATCCTGGGTTTTTTGTTTCTCCATATAAAGTTGATTATTGTCCTCTCAAGATCTGTGAAGAATTTTGATGGGATTTTAATGGGGATTGCATTGAATCTATAAATTGCCCTTGGTAGAATTGCCATTTTTACTATGTTGATCCTCCCTATCCAAGAGCAAGGGAGATCCTTCCATTTTCTGGTATCCTCCTCAATTTCTTTCTTCATTGACTTAAAGTTCTTGTCAAATAGATCCTTTACTTTCCTTGCCACATCAAATGACAAAAGTATCTGTTCAACTATGTTCATAGCAGCATTGTTTGTAATAGCCAAAACCTGGAAACAACCTAGATGCCCTTCAATGGAGGAATGGATGAAGAAATTGTGGAATATATACATATTAGAGTACTACTCAGCAGTAAAAAACAATGACTTCTCGAATTTTGCGTGCAAATGGATGGAAATAGAAAACACTATCCTGAGTGAGGTATCCCAGACCCAAAAAGAGGAACATGGGATGTACTCACTCATAATCGGTTTCTAGCCATAAGTAAAAGACATTAAGCATATAATGTGTGATCCTATAGAAGTTAAATAAGAAAGTGAACCCAAAGAAAATCATATAGTCATCCGCATGGAGAGGGGGAAGTAGACAAGATTGCAGGGCAAAAACTGGGAACTTGCGGGTGAGGTGGCATGGGGCAAAGGGGAAATGGGATGAGAAATATGAGAAGGGGAGGATGGGAGGAGCTCGGGGGATTGGGATGGTTGGGATATAGGAAGGATGGATACGGGAGCAGCGAAGTATATATCCTATCTAAGGGAGCCATCTTAGGGTTGGCAAGAGACTTGACTCTAGAGGGGTTCGCAGGTGTCCAGGAATATGTCCCCAGCTGGTACCTTGGGCAACTAAGGAGAGGGAACCTGAAATGACCCTATCCTATACTGATGAATATCTTGCATATCACCTTAGAACCTTCATCTGGCGATGGATCAAGGTAGAGACAGAGTCTCAATTTGGAGCAACGGTCTGAGCTCTTAAGGTCCAAATGAGGAGCAGAAGGAGGGAGAACAAGAGCAAAAAATCAGGACCACGAGGGATGCACCCACCCACTGTGACAGTGGAACTGATTTATTAGGAGCCCACCAAGGCCAGCTGGTCTGGGACTGAATAAGCATGGGTTGATTCCGGACTCTCTGAGCATGGCGGTCAACGAAGACTGATGAGAAGCCAAGGACAATGGCACTAGGTTTCAATCCTAATACATGAACTGGCTTTGTGGGAGCTTAGCCTGTTTAGAAGCTCACCTTCCTGGACGTAGATAGAAGACCTTCGTCTTCCCGCAGGGCAGAGAATTTGGACTGCTCTTCAGTATCGAGAGGGAGGGGGAATGGTGTGGGGGGAGGAGAAGAGGAGTGGGGATAGGGGGAGGGGAGTGGGGGGAGGGGGCAATATTTGGGAGGAGGGGAGGGAAATGGGAAACGGGGAGCAGGTGGAAATTTTAATTAAAAAAAGAATAAAAAATAAAAAAAAAAAAAAAAAAAAAAAAAAAAAAGAACTGCTTAATATTTTAAAAAATGCTCCTGGATAGTAAAAAAATTACAGATTCACAATAGAACTGATTCAGACACTGTTGGATGAATGTACGTAGGCTTGAGAGAGAGAAAAATATATATATGAAGAATAAAGTTAATGTCTTAAAAAGGGTAAAGTCTTTAAAGAGACAGAGTACAGATAGTTGTAGATTAAAAGAAATAAAGAAAAATAAGCCACGTAAAAATGGAAAATTCACAGAGAGTCTGGATTCTTTGTATTATTGTGTTTTCTTTAATATTTTTGACTGTGAAGGAGCTAAGTACAGAGAGACATTTCATTATATGGGCTGCCAAGCTAAACCAGAATGGATATAAGGGTATTATGATTTCAGAATATGGGTCTAAGGATATGATGCTTTGGAGAGGGTCTTCTTTTGTTTTCACAGAGGATGAGACTCTGTGGATTGCATCTATCCCAATATGGTATGATAGACCACGCCCTCCTGAAAGGTTGCTGTGAACACCCTCAAAAAATTACTTCACTCAACTGCCAACTGAGATGACCCTGGCATACAGGTTATACCATGAAAGACCTAATTAACGACGCCCCCATTCAGCAGGAAGCAGTTTGGAGAGAAAAAACTGCGCCCATGTTCCCGAATATTGTTTATAGCTGTTCTTTTACATTTAAAGGGGGAAATGATATAGATATGAATAATTTGCATTGGTATGGATTATAAGGTCAGTTTTGTTATATGTATATGCATATTTCTAATATTGATTAAGGTATTGTGATTGTGTAGTTCATTTAAAAATGTAACGTATATAGGTTGTTAATGGATAATCATCGATAATTGTCAAGCTTTTAGTCATGTTAGTTAGATTTTCTAGATGTGCATAGATATATTTCAGCTAGATAGGCATTCTTCATATCTTTCAAAGACTGCAGAATATGGCATTTAAAATGTTTTAATAACTTAGGGCTTTTCATGACAATGAGACACGTCTGCTCCTGGCAGCACCAATCTACTTCAAGAGGATGATGGGCATCGAAGAGGCTCCTTATGGAGTTTGATAGCCATTTGGGCAAGAAACTGTTCTTGCCTGGACTGTTGCATAAACTGGACACAAAGAACCCGCAGAGAGGACTGCTGAACTTGCCTAAAGGTGAGATGGTCTTTCGGAGTTCCTGACCTATAAGAGTCTATGAGACATTCTGCAGGACACAGCAGAAAGTGAGTGAACTGCTTTAGAATTCCCTGCTTCATGGAAATGTCTGCTGGATACTATGGGCCTGAAGGCCAAAGATGGATGCCCCAACAGTACAGAGGAACTTTGGGTGACTGTACAAACAGCGAGATGTCTCTGTCATTTCTAGAGTTTTGGATTTCTTGTTTACTTAGGTAATATTATATCCTTCTGGAGTCTTTGATGGAGTTAAAGAATGGTTAGTTATAGTTATAGTTTTCCTTAGTTATGATAAAGGATAAAATAGATACAAATATTGTAACTGTAATTCTTGCTTGATAACTGTTTTGCTATATGTAATCTTACTATGTTAAAGTGAAAGCCTTTCTTTTTTGTTTAAACAGAAAAAGGGGAAATGATGGAGGTGGGTCTTGTATCTTATCTGTTGCTTTCATTGGTTAACTAATAAAGAAAACTGCCTTAGCCCATTTGATAGGCCAACCCTTAGGTGGGTGGAGTAAACAGAAGAGAATGCTGGGAGAAAGAAGCTGAATCAGGAGTCGCCATGATTCTCCCACTCCAGACAGACGCAGGTTAAGATCTTTCCTGGTAAGCCAGCTCGTGGTACTACACAGAATATTAGAAATGGGTTAGATCAATATGTAAGAGCTAGCCAATAAGAGGCTGGAACTAATGGGCCAGGCAGTGATTAAAAGAATACAGTTTCCGTGTAATTATTTTGGGGCATAAGCTAAGCCATGAGGGCGGCCGGGTGCCGGGGACGCAGCCCTGCCGCTCACATTACAACATTAAACTGAGCATGCTTAGGAAAGTGCCTGCACTCAGAGTCCTTTCCCACATGATTATGTATGAACTCACCAGGTTCCATCTCTTGGTCACTCTAGTTTGGGCTTTATCCTCACCAAGATGTAAACCCATTTGATTTGATAACAGCTTAAGTTAATGCACAAAACAAAACAAAAATCTCAATAAGCTCTTGACTTTATGAATGTCCTGTTTGTTTAAAACCTTTTTTTCCTTTTTAAATATGTGTGTCCCCATTGATAACTTAAGCAAAGAAACTTGTCACGTCTTGCTTCTGAGAAGTAAGGCAAAAGTAGCTATGAACATTTTACCCTTTGCCATTTCTGTAGATGGAATATAAAGATTAAATGACTTAGAAGAAGAAGAGCAGAGAGAGGAGAAGAAGATAAGTTGCCAATGTGTTATCTGCAGAGGTTTAGCTAAAAAGCCAATGGCTGTATGTCTGTCCTTGCCCACCGCCACACCTACAAACAGGAAAATGTCAAGTGACTAGAACCCACAGGATGGGGCCTCAGCATTCTATAGAGAGATAGAACTAGTTTTGGATCTCGAGCCTTTCGTTGCAACCATTCAGCTCTAACATTGCACTGAAAAGAAGCCTTAGACAATGCAAATGAGCAAGAAGGCTGTGTATCAATACAATTATAATTTGAACCACGGGTTCAGGCTTTATCTGGCCTGTTACATCGGTGACTATAAATCCTTGCCTTTGAGAAAATGGGGGGGGCATTCAAAACAAGAATCAGAATGGCAACCAGACAGTTGGAGATGGGTTTGAGTCTGGTGTTTACTTACTGCAGACTCTGAAGGGTTTTAGATGTTCCGGAAGCAAGAGAAGGAATGGGGTCAAGAGAGGGGAAAACATAAAAAGGCTGACCAAGGTGCTGAGGAAAGACCATTGGATTTGGTGATGAGAATTTTCCTGAAGAACCAAGAATCCATTTGAATTACTAGATAATTCAAGAGGAAGTAGACTATTTGGAAATGGAAGCATTGATTATTGCCGCAAAAAGCTGATAATCCAAGACGGTATTTTGAATTTGTGTTTTAGGAGAAAGAAGCCTGGATTTATCTCTAGGACAAAATCCTGGGGTGGGAAAAGAAAAATTAAAATTGGGAGCAAAGACACCAATGGAATCAATAGACCCAGCAGGAAGGTTAGCTTAGCCAGAAGAAGGATCAGTCACTCAGTCAGCAGAATCAAAAGACAAAAAACAAGAGGCAGGGGGATGGTGGGGTGGGAGATGTTTGAGCAGAGAGAAGAACAGCTGAGTACTTAGATTTTAATGGTTTCTAACTTCTCCGTTAGGGTACCAGAACAAATGTGCAGTGTTTTCAAAGGGGGCGGGGAAAAAGGACCAGCACCGGGAAGAGACTGGTCGGCTAAGGAGATAGTTCATACCCGCAGGCAGCTAAGGAGACAGTTCACACCTGCAGGCGGTCAAGGAGACAGTTCACACCTGTAGGCAACTGAGGAGACAGTTCACACTTCTCAGTGTAAGTCTGTCAACTACAGGATAAATTGAGTCCTTTAAGGAAAATTAAGGTACGGGGGGGGGGGGGGACAGTAATTTCTGTTGTGTCTTAAGGCTGCAATCATTGGAGAAATAGCTTTTTAAGAGATATTCCAAATATATATGAATTCATCAGACCATTTTGGAGTTTATGGCATCCACATCTAATACCTGGAAAATTTAGGTCACTGGCATTTCCTTATTTGACATTCTACAGTGCCAGAGAAGAAAGGCTCAGACTTAGCTGGTTAAACACACATAAGCTCACAAGTGAACATGCGTGCGTACATGTGCACACACACACACACATGCCCACATGCACATACACACACACACATGCTTGTGCACACTAATTGACATGTGTGGAACAGCAAATATGCCTGAGAAAATTTGCTAGAACATGAAGGATAAAGTTATGAGGAAGAAAAGTCTGCATTAAACAGGCATCTAGAAATTAAGTAGACTCAACAGCGAAAGACCGGCTGGCTGCCCTGAAGACGCAGGTTGGGTTTATTAGTTGTCTGTGCAGCTCTGGATAGTGATATCCACAAGCTCACAGATGCATACAATATACAGCACACACTGCCTTTCTGATAGTCTTGTTCTCTGCCCTCTCCAGCAAGTGGAAACGTTCATTATAACAGAGTTACAAAAACTAACTCTAGTGTTCTTCTAGCAAGCGATATCCTGTTCACTCCTTCATCTCTCTGACATTTGTTGCTTAGGAAAAGCCTGGGGCATGTGCCTGTAAGGAGACACGTAGGCAAATAGTAGAGTATGACCTTGGGCTTAGAAAGTCCTGTGTCCAGGAGCCTTCTTGTAAAAGTATAAATCCTCAGACTCTTTCCTGGATCTGTAGTCATTTATTAATTGCTTCTGGAACGGCCAGGCTGTCATTATGAAGGCTTGTGTAGGTGCTCTGTAACTATTAAGAGTGTATTAAAATTATAGCATATGCAGGAGCAGCTGTGGAGACAGTTTCAGCGTGAAAACATACCGCACTATGACTCCCATGACCCCTCCTCCTCACAGCTGCACAAAGCGCTCCACAGGCTGCAATTTTAACTCTTTACTCACATCAGGGGTCAGTTGACCAGTAGCTACGCTTACGCAAGCCTCTTCCCTGAAAGCAGGAAGTAGAGTTAATGATACAGATGCCTGGCTGTACACTCACATTTAAAGATGAGGGCAGGCGGATCCTCTCTGGTGTTTCTAGCACAAGGAAGAGCCTTTCCCCCTCTTACTGCTCAGGCAGGTGAGCGAAGGCGCATCTGAGAGCTGGATGAGCTGCCAGGCTTGGCATAGGTCGTGTGTGCCGTGGGATGCACATTCTGACAAGCGGAGACATTTGTCTGGTCTGCTCCTGAAGTCTACCCAGAACAGATGAGACTTGACAGCCTTGGGAAGCCTTGTTTACTCCACAAAGGTGTCTTCTGCTCCACCAGGGTAGCATACTAGATAGGAAGCCCTAGATGCAGAAGGTGCTTCTAGTGATACAAGCAACTGGATGATATCTTGCAAATAGGAATGGTGACACTTTCTTAATTGCAGATGACGATATCCATTATTCTTAGAAGGAAAGTACACTATGGTAAAAGTGAAAAAATTCACACAAAAAGTTATTTTTATTCTCACATAAGTATCTGTGTGTGTGCATGTATGTGCATGTGTGTGTGTGCATGCATATGTTTATGTTGTGTGCACACACCAAAGCCAGAAGATGACATTCAACCCCCTCATACTCGAGTTATGTGTAGTTAGGATAAGCAGGTCAGCATGGGTGGTTATCTAGAAGAGCTCTAAGTGATTTGCCCTGCTGAGCCATCTCTAGACCCTGACATTTTCTTTTCACATTGTCCAACAAAATACAAATATGTATCAAATATAAATGCACACATCCATACAAGTGGAGAGACGAGGGAAATATGGCAGAATGTCAAAGCTTGGAGAACATAAAACTATTCCTGTCACTTTTCATTTTTTTCAACTATTTTGCATATTAAGTAATTTATGGAAAAAATCAGATTCCTGAGAATCCCCCAAATCCACTGAATCAGACTCTGAAAAGTAGACATTGCTATTGAACCAAAGGAACTGAGTAAATCAGAAGGGAGCAGTGTGGCTCCTTAGCAGTAGAGAAAAACTCGGTAGATCATCCAGGTAAAAGAACGAACGCAGGCGCCCAAGTGTGGTGTGGGAACAGCCCAGCAGCCGATTCTCACAGTCTGAACAAGCTTTCAGAATTCATGTGGTGCCATTTTTGCTTTGTTTTTGCTATTTTGCCTGTTGTTTGTTTGTTTTCCAGTGCTGGATTTGAGCCTAGGACTTTGCTGGGTATGGTCAGAGATTTTCAGTCACTCTTCATCTTCTGTGGTCTGGCAAAATCACCTGTGTGGCTTAAAACACGTAGACCGAGGTGCTGGCCCCGGGTCTTACTTCCAGGTCTTAAAACAGTTTCCGTATTCCAAAAGCTCAAGTCTACTAGAATTATAGTAGAGACACAGGGTTAAAAACAGTTGTCTATGAAATAAAACCCAAACTCCTCAAAAAGGCATCGTTTGTCTTCTTGAGCAAGGGAGCCAGCAACGGCCATTAAAGGTACCCCCATGAGCCAACCCAATCCCGAGGCTTCCTAGATTCAAAATGTACTTATTTTGAATTAATACAGCTGTGGGCTAGATACATTAGCAGACTTTAATTAGGAGCCCCTGGGGAACTGCAGATCACTGAATATTTGGAAATGAGGTGAGCAGGGAGAAAGGCACTAAAGTGAGACCGGAGGAAAAACGGAGATTATCGTCATTTTCGTTACAATGTTGCCATGATCTCATCGCCTTTAAGGGCAAACAGGGAAATGGGCATGGAGTCTGCTTTTGCCTGTTAGAAAACCCTGTAACGACCTACACTACAGCTCATGGTCCCAACCACGTTCCCGGGAGGACTGTTTACCAGCGTACTACGATATCATTAGCTAGGAAGATGCATCTAGAAGAGGGGGGATCCTTTGCCTGAGGAAGTGTTCACTTCCTTGGTTGAACAGGAATCCAGGACCCTTGCATTGAAGTGATTACATTATGCAAAACATGGCCACTGGAAATTCTTGTTTTCTGGCATTGGTCATGAAAGAGGTGTTTCTTTTAGTTGGTTGGCAAAAGGAAATTGTAACAATTTCCTTGGAAAGTATTAGCACAAACCCTGCCCAGGTGGGTCATTGCTGCTTGTTTGTTTGTTTTGTTTTTTACCAGAGAAGGAGGAGGACAATGGGGAAGGGGTAGGATGGAAGCCATTGTGTGGCAATCTGAGCTGAACGTCTGGGTGGGGACTGGAGGCCTGGTTTAGGAAACTAGCCTTACGGGAAGTGTCCCTAGCTCAGTGAGGTTACTCACCCTCTCACCTCCCCCAAACTCCGCAGTGCAGATCCAGCCCAGACAAGACAAACAGAAATCATGGGCTGCGCTCAAAACCATGACTCCTGTCCCCAGCACAGAAACCTGACTTTCCAGCCTGTGCAGGAAGAGGCGTGTGCAGGAGTGTTCGAAGGTTTCTCCAGGCATCTCTGACCTCTGCCCTTCCTCTCTGTTTATCTTGCGGTACAATCGCGGCCCCTGGGAAAGCTCTGAGATGCTCAGGAAAATGCAAAGCTTTCTGCCCTGAACACTCCCAACATTTGTGCACATTTCCGTGGTTTAGTTACCCCTTTTACAGTATTGTAATCAAAAACTCCATGACGCTTACGTGTGTGCACTGATATTCACAAGTCCCACACATGTAGCTACCCTGCCAAGAGTAGTTCATGAAACATAGTCATTTATACCCATTTTGTTCCTTTAAAACACTAAAATTAGGCACTATGAATTTGTGTGTATATATATATATAATATAAAACAATACATCAGAGACAGAAGTACGGCAAAGATGTACATAACACACAGGACTTCTGTTAGAGGGCTTATGAACTAGAGAGCAATGACAGCCAGATAACAAGCAGTACGGCTGTGGGTGATGCTGGTTTGGGCTGTCCAACAGCCATATTATCCTCTTTCTTCATTTCATTATTCGATTATCTTGGGCATTCCTGATCGTACTCAGCTCTTTACAAGGGGGGAAAATGGAAAAGAATTGTCTGCAGAGCTGGGGCTCAAGTCCCAGCACACTTGCAGGCTAAGACATCGCTGGACATCCTTTTGCTTCTCTGCTATAGACACTGGCCTGTGGATGATGGAACAACAACCACGGTGTCACTGAGAAGAGCTTATGAGGATTGGCAGTAACAGGCAAAAAGGAAGGAGCCCATGTCCCTAAGGGAGTGTAGAGATTCTGACTTGGCCAGGCTTCATTTTCAGTGAAATAAGTCCTGCATAGTTTAATACCTCTGGGCTGTTTTCTAGCACCAAAATCGAAAACGCATTACTATTGCTACTTTAGAAAAGGCTTGGGACCACTGAATGAACCTCAGGCTTATCGTGTGCTATAGGTACACGCATGCTTTTACGTGCAAATGGTTGCGTATAGCATAGAATTTTTATATTTACTGACATACACATACTTTTTTTCTATCTTGAAGCAGCGTAGGAAGGAACTGGAGTTTGGGAGTCATTCACCTCCTGCCACTGCCTAGCAGTGACTCCTTAGCAAGGTGACTATTGTGGGGGTCTGATTATCAGCAACTATAAAGTGGTACTGAAATCTCTACTCTGCATTTTCAAGCAGATTCAATGAAATTATATAAAAAAATCTCTCCCCATACGTGTGTGTGTGTGTGTGTGTGAGAGAGAGAGAGAGAGAGAGAGAAAGAGAGAGAGAGAGAGAGAGAGAGAGAGAGAGAACTTGGCACTGCTCTTGACACATTATATGTGTTCAGCATGGAGCATACATTAATACTCTACCTTTTGTACCTACAAACCCATTATCAAGCTCCTACCTGCTCCATACTAGACTCCTCTAGACACGGACTACGCTGGGGAAAAGATACCCTGTTCTCATGGAGCTTAGAATTCAGTTAACGATACAAACAAAAGTATAATTATGGCCCGAGATGAAGTATGATATAAAAAAACGTAGTGCCATGGAACCAGTGAACTCAAGTTTGACTGGGGTTATGGAAGGCTTCCCTCGGAAAACAGTTTGTGAGTTTGGGGGTGAGATTTTGGAGGAATCAGCACAATATGCTTTATAAAAGACTGAATGGGAAGCAAAAGCATGTATTTTCTTTCTCCTGTACTGTACACTTCAAAGGTCTGGGCTTAGGTCCAGTTAATCATATGCTTGTTTATTCATATTCTTTATGGTGGGTTCATCACAGACACACATAAATATAGGAGACTGGATGAATTAAATTCTTAAAAAAAATTTTCTTTATTTTTATTTTATGTGTATGGACACTTTGTCTGCATGTATATCTGTATACAATTCATCTGCAGGGCCCTTGGAAGCCAAAGAAGGACATTGAAAGTAGAGTTGCAAACGGTTGTGAGTCACCATACAAGCACTTGGAGTAGAACTCTGGTCTTCTGGAAGAGCATCCACCTAGTGCTTTTAACCTCTGAGCAACCTCTCTAGCACCAATGAATGAATGAAGTCTTTAATTTCAGGGGGAAAAAACTATATGAGTGTAACCGGAGGTTTCTCCTCCACCCGCCAGTTCCTAAACAACCACTCTGAGGTTTAATATTAATTAAAAACTGGCCGATGGCTTGGACTTCTTACGGGCTAGCTCTACATATAAATTAACCTGTTTCTAATAATCTATGTGTCGTCTTGTGCCCCGTAGCTTACCGGTAATGCTCTGGCCTCTTATTCCTTCAGCAGCTGCCATAGACCAAAGCAGCTTTATTCATCAACCAGTAAAAGCAACACATATTCGCAGCGTACAGAGGGACCTCCCACATCATATGGCTTGGGTAGAAAGCTGTCCTGCCATGCGTGAGGCTGTAGATTCCATTCTCAACAACACTCACACAGCACGCACTCACATAACTGGGAAACGTCCACTAAAAGGATTTAAATCATCCAAACATAATAACGTCTCAATGATTAGAAGCCCTTCCTGTGCCTACAAGAGTCGCTGTCTTATCTGGTTCACACATCATCTTTGCTGCACACCGAAAGGCTTGAAGTAGAAGGAAACGTATCCCGTTTATCTTTAAATAACCTGAAGCTCTTAGTGTAGGGTCTTGCTTAGAATAAATCTCCTAAAAATTCAGGAATTGAATGGTATTCTTAATTATGAATTCAATGAACAACATGTCAAAGAAAATCCTGTGTCTTGCCTTGGTGGAGGGTTACAACTCCAAACATAGAAACTGGCAGTGATGGCAAACACTGTAACCGTGATGCTTGCGAGGTGGGGATAGAAGAATCAGAAGTCCTAAGTCATCCTCAGCTACACAGTGAGTTCTAGACCAGGCTGGGATATATGAAATCCTTTATTTAAAATAGCAATATCAATAAAATTAGTACCTTCAAACACCATTGGATTTAGGACGGCCACATGACTTGTTTGGGCTAACCATGGGATAAGGGTCATTTGAGTTACTTCCAGACCAGTCTTCAAAAATAAGTGCACGATCTTTTCCTTTCTTTGTCTCAAGAAGTTTCTGCTCCTGTCAAATTCATAGGCCCTGGAAGAATATGAAGCAGACAACCAGTGGCAAATGCATTATGTGTGAAAAACAACATAGACCCTTGTCAACAAATGTCCAAAGCAAGTGCACACTGGGAAAACAAAGTCCTAAATCTCACTCACCTGCTCTCTGCAGAGAATACTGAATGTCAGCTTAGAAACAATTAGGAAAAACATATCGAAAGGAATTGGAGATAAAAGATAGGATACTGTGCAGAGAAGAGACTGCCATAGACCATCAAAAGAAATTATGTTACCCATTAAAAGGGCACCACTTTAATGTCCCCACTTGCAGAGACCACTTAATAGAAAGCAACCTGTCTCTAGGATGCTGCCCTGCACACAGCATATAGACACTTCATTTTTTCCCTTTACAGCTGTTTGATTTTCAAGTTCCTTGGCCATCCCACTGCAGGAGCAGAAGCTCCACAGGAGCCAAGCATCCGTTTAACTTGCGCTCAAGCTAGTGCACAGCATATATGTAACTGGGGAATCTTCGATGAACAAAGCATGCACACAAAGACAATAGTGTGCACTACTGAGCAATGTGTATACAAGACTGCCAAAATATCAGAAGAGATCCAATGTTAAAAGCACAGATTCGTGTGAATGAGTATCATGGAGGGGAGGTCAAAGGTCATTGCTGGGTGTCTTCCTCATTATCTCTCTGACAGGATCTCTTGCTGAGCCTGGGGCTTATGGATTTCTCTAGGCTGACTGGTTCATCGACTCCATGAATGCATGCACGTACACACTGACACACACACACACACACACACACGCACGCACGCACATATGCCGGGGCTGGGTTTACAGATGTGTGTCACCTCTTAGCTTTTACATGGCTACTAGGGACATGAACTCAAGTTCCCAGCCTGTATGACAAGCTCCTTACTGACTGAGCCATTTTCCCAGCTCTCCAACCCTCACCTCTCTCTCTCTCTCTCTCTCCCTTCCTTCTTTCCTTCCTTTCTTTATGAGAGAAAAATAAAACCAAAATTTAGGATGACGTTCATAGAGAGGACTAATAAAGTGATCGCAATGTTTAACAAAGAACCTGATCCAGGGACATACTCAGATAGAACAGCGTGGTGAGACATCTCCAGAAAGAGACCTGTGAGACATAAAGCTAAAATGGTAGAGAAGGAATGAGAGTATTTAATACAAATAGACATTCTCCTGGGAATGTCAAGTAGCTGGATCAGAAGACCCAAATGAGGTCCTTGACTATAGCTTCTCATGGGCACTCTGTGTAAAGCATCAATCAGAACTACAAGTGGAAAGCTTCCATGTCTAATGTAGTCCCCTAGCTATGTGAGGAAAGCAATTATATCTGGACCAGAGTGTCACCGAAGGAGTGCTGTCTTGTCAGCCTTCACCATGTATGATCTAGACACATACTGAAATACAGCTATAAGGAAATCTAGATTCTCAAGTCTATTAAAAGAAAGGAAAATGATGCCCCTGCACATTTAGACAAAGTCACTTGAACTTTCAAGACAGGCTCTCTTTACAGGCAAAATAGGTGACTGCCTGCTTCATCGGTTTCTTGAGAGGAGTAGATGGATTTGATCTACTGTCTGAGGGATACACTATTTGTGCATTTCCTCTCAACAGTGTCCTTTGTTCCCGTGTTTTATACACCGAGCCACTGGACACTGCTTTTTCTTGCAAGTAAAAATGTATGTGAATGGGCACTTTTATGAGGTTCCCACAAATCACTTTATGAATGCAAGCTCTTAGCCATCTATCAGCTAGCACATCTGGAGTTTACATGCGAGGGAAGAGCAGACCAGAAGTCTGAATAAAATTAATAATTGTTTGGAGCTTGGGCTTGAGAGTCTATTTGTAAGTATAGATGAGCGGGATTTGTGAGGGTGTTAGGAGAAGAAGGGGACCCCGATTGACAGAAATGGGTTTACATAATCAGGGTTAGGCAGCTGCACACGAGACAGATGCTCAATAACTTTTGGCACCAAAAAATATTGACCAGCTGGGATATCATTAATGCTTAACAATTTTATGCTTATGACCACATCTTGGCCAATTAGGTTGTCTTTGACCACCAAAGGGTATAATACATTCTGCTGTAAACGCCACATGTGTATCTCTGTAGCTCATATTCTGTTACATTGATATGTTGCATAATACACGCTCACTATAAATGCACTTGCTTCTTCAAAGCATCATGTTAGATGGTGATTTAAGAGGAACTAAGTTAAAATGTAAAATTAATTTCTTTATAAACATAATTAGTCATTACTCGGGGAAATGTGGGGGTGTAAGTGTGTGGGTACTAAAAGCAAAGGGATCTAAATCAAGTAATTTCTAAATAAATATTCAAAAACTACTATTAAAAAGTAATCTACCTGGGAAGAGTCAATGCTATGTAATAGCTGGACACAAATAAATGCAGGCTGGGAAGAGGCAGCTGCTAAGAGACAGTGACTGAATGACTTACACAGAGATTGCTTGTGACATCAGAAGCCCATGGCCAATGTCAGAAGCTCATGAAGTCATTTCAGAAATAGTCCTGAAAGACCAATACCAGACATTTATGTGACACAGTATTTTCAAGAATTCTTCATACACTAAAATTTAATACACCATTCCAATCACATTCAGAACTTGAAACTGAAGGATCTGTGGAGTTCTGTTTGTCACACACGCTCTTCCACAGTAGTTAGAAGCCCAGCTTGCCACAAGATTCAAGGGGGATGTAAGCAGAAGATGTCACCTATAAACCGTTTCCCTTCTAAATGACTTGCAATGTATTTGAGACTTACTGAGTTTCTCAGTAACATTCCTGGATGGCCTTTTTTTTTTTAATTTTTTTTATTATGTATACAATATTCTGTCTGTGTGTATGTCTGCAGGCCAGAAGAGGGCAACAGACCCCCATTACAGATGGTTGTGAGCCACCATGTGGTTACTGGGAATTGAACTCAGGACCTTTGGAAGAGCAGGCAATGCTCTTAACCTCTGAGCCATCTCTCCAGCCCCTCCTGGATGGCCTTTGACTCTAATACTGTTCATGCATTTTCCTCAAACTCTAGGAAATGGCTTGGTTCCTAGTGCCTGAGTCCCCTCCATGTATAAACTGCGAAGAGAAGCATCAGGGTTCCCTCTTTAAAGTTGGAGAACCCGCAGTAAAAGCTTCGTGTGAGGAGTACAGGAAGAAAAGAAAAGATATGGGCCATCAAGCAAGTTGCTTCCCACATCTGTGGCAAGAACAATTCAATAGAATCAAAACGTTTCCTACATCTCAAAGGCAGTTTCGAAATATGCAAAATCCTTTTAGAAATCCCTCTAACTGAGAGCTAGGTGGTACAGTGTGTGCCTGAAAACCCAACACCCAGGAAGTGGATCCAGAGAGTACAGTCATTCCTAGTCATACAGCAAGTCTGAGGCTGGACCAGACTACATAATTCCTGGTCTAAACACAAAGTGAAAAAAAAAAAAAAAGAATGGATGCTACTTCCCCTCTTTGTAACCACTGAACATTTACATATTGAGCAACCCCCACTTTTTCTGTTGGGGTTTTGCTTTCAGAGGTAATCATGGGACAGCTTCTGAAGCCGAAGGTCAAGGGATGAAGGACTCCTGGGAACCGGCTGGTAGGGCGTGTCCCTCTCCATGCTCTGCCTGAGCCAGGCAGTGGCATTCTTCCACCTGCATCACCATCTTGACCACGGGGATTGGGCTGGTGCAGTTCAGCCTCAGACGCACGGTGGTGAACTTGGCGGGTGAGCAATGGGAGCAGAAGTTGGAGGGGAATGTCTCCGTTCCAGGAAAATGAATGGACCCGCATTTCCCAAAGCAGAGGTTGTTCGGCACAACAACTTTCTCACAGTCTTCGTGGACAATTGTCTGAAAGGCAAACAGGTTGGGTCATCTCAAGGCATCTCCTGACACAGAAGGATGATTTAGAATGATCTAAATTGAGAATACACTTTGTGATATCCAAGACAGGGAGTTCGTTAGGGACAAAGCCACCTCACCAAAGCTTTCTTTATCGCGTAACTCATCAGTTAACCTCTAAAAAGCCTAAAGTTAACATGAAAATAATTTCCACTATAAACACCATAAAGATTTCCATTTAGTTGGATATAACCAATTGGAAACAAAAAGCTGTAATGGCAGCCTTCTTACTTAACCACACCATATCCCACCGTTCTGTTCTCCATAGTGCATTGTGTACAGCAGTTTTTCAGTAAATACTGGTCAGTTAACCATGGAATAGGCCAGAGACCATGAGTTCAGTTCTGTCCTGTTTTATTTGAGCTGTGAAGCAGTCAGGTCTACAAAGCAGCAGAGTCATGATGTATATACCTAAGTTACATCACCTTTGCTGCTTTTCTCATAACTCCAGATACCCAGTTTTATGTGTCTTCCAAAATATGAGTCAAACGCCTTCATTTTAATTTAATTAGCAATAGAATTAAAAAGTAAGACTTTCAAAGAAAACTTGATTGCCCGAGTCTTAGGAGCAATTTTCTAATTGCACACAGACCGGCAAAGCAGATATTATTACTTGATGATTGACTTGCCATTGCTACACAGGCAATTGCCTTAGAATACTGGCTAGTTAATTGGGCGGTGTTACTAGACTGTAAAATTTTAGTCTCTCCTGCACTGCTTCTGGTTTAGTGTCTTTTTGATGCATTTTCTCTCCTTTAACTTAGCATTTGGAATATAGGCGTTGCCAGAACTGGAGAAAGCAGAATACTAGAATGTTCCTTTGTCTTAAGAGTACAGAACTGGTCTTGGTCACTACAAATTAGCCAGCACAAGTGAGAAAGTCAGATAAGGAAAGAGATGTCATTTCACATTACGGTTATTTCTGAAAACCTAAGAGAAACATAAATTACACTCTAAATTATGTTTTGCTATCACGATGTCAAGAAATGATAATGAGAACCACAGCCTAGAGTTTCTGCAGGGGCATTTTCAAGGTCAAATAATTTCAGCAACTATTAAAGAAAACTGTCGTGGACCTGAGAAATAGTAAGGTGTGGGTGTCAGAAATGAAGTAGGGCACCCAGGGAGATAGCCGAGGTAGCCCACTTCACCTCCAGTGTGATATACTTGCTTTTCTACCTCTTCATGAATATAGAGATAAGCTGTAAGATAGTTTTGGCAATCGCTCTGAATTCTCAGGGGCCTGAGAGCATAACCTTACTTTTCTATATGGATGATAACCAGTAAAAATATACACGCTCAACAAACTCTGTGCCTTCAAAATGGTGACCACCAAGACTGACCGTGCCACTTGAAGCATTTCCAGAATCCAGGACACAAAGGAGACATGAGAAGGAAATGAGGGAAATTAATCACATTTTGTCAAATCCCACAACGAATACCCGAGGACCAAATGTGAACAGGCATGGCACAGTCTCTTGTCAGTCTCTTTCCATCTTGCATTTGTCCTATCTGTCCCCAAGTCTTACAGACTCTGGCTGTTTTCCCCTTACAGTGCATACCTGGTTAAAGGGCACTGTCCTGCAGGTCTCCCGATGTACTTCGTGGCTTTTGATGGGCAAGACAACCCCCTGCGAGGCCGGGCCCTTCCTGAACATGAAGCGTTGCCAGAATTTCTTGGCTTCCTCCTGAAGAGGGGACCTCTCCACTTCCCTCTCATCTGCTGGCTGAGTGAGGGCCTGGATCCCCAATGAGACATGATCATTTTCCACATCCTTTCTGGAGTGAAGTTCCGTCTCAGGTTTCTTCCAGAGTCTTCCAAGCCTGGACAGCATCTTCTCTCTCTGCCGCTGGCCTTCCCCAGCCAGACTGGCGCCTAGGAGGTGTGGCACTGCCACAAACAGATCTGGCTTGTCTTCTCCCTCCTCACGGTTGGCCATGTGGAGATCTCTGCGACCCCTTTCCAGGAGCACAAAGGAGAATGAGCTCTGGCAGCCGTCCACACATCGGCCTGCCTTCCCCAGAGGCAAGAGCACAAGCAGCTGAAGTAAGAGGAGATACATGCTACCAGGGCCCAGAGATTGAGATTAGGCTCACAGAAGGCCAGGCCCAAAGGAGAGGCTCTCTCTGTAGGACTGCAGCCAGGACATCCCATATATGCTACCTGCCTGGTAGGGTGGGAAGGCAGGTGGTCAGCAGGCAGGCAAAGCAAACACATTAAGTGTTTGCTGACATTATGCAGTGCTAATGGTGTCCTGCCTTCACTTGGTTCTGTATTTTTGAAGCCCCCCAGGGAAAGCCTGAGACCCTGGGTTAATTAGCTGGTGGCTTAGCTGTTGTCTGAGACTTAGGAGTGGCTGTCCTGGCAAAAACAACTTGCTCTTTGTCTGAATTCCTCATCATTGTCATTAGAAGGAAAAACAGAGCCAGCTAGCATTTGCTTCGCATCTGCATGGAGCTGGGGTAGAGCATGTGTTCGCTAGAGAAGCATCGCAGGCAAAACGAAACAAAAAAGGCCATGCTAAGCAAACGCCCAGGCCTTCACAGGAGAGAGAGAGAGAGAGAGAGAGAGAGAGAGAGAGAGAGAGAGAGAGATCAGCTTGGTGGCACAACAGCCTTCTTTGCCTTCTCTGTATTCACATGTGGACGGAAGCCTTTGGTCACAGACGAGTTAAGACTCAGAATTGTAGAGCTAATCCTTTAACATTGAGAAACAAACCCTGAGTGCCAGATTTCACAACTGGCCAGAGATCAGCAAACTCTTCCTGTTGTTCTCCACAGGATCCCCAGTGACAGAAGCTGACAGCTCATCCATCAAGTGCCATAATGTGTCCCTCAAGCCCCTTCATCATCGTTATTATTTTCTCTTCTTTAACAGAGCTAGGCTTGAGAATGTGGAGTACAAATCCAGGCTTGATCAATTCGGTGTGGGGGAGGGGGGTGAAGCTGGAATGGGAGGTCCTTACCTGACTGAATCCACATCTGCTGCAAATCTAAGTAAATTGGTGATCAGACTCAATAAAGATTGAGACAGACACAATTCGGGTTAAGCGGCAAATGATAATTTGAAATTAGTCCCGGGGTACAAGAAACAGATCAATACCTTGCAATTCGGCCTACCTTCCCAAAATAGTGTCCCAACTGGGAAGCCACACCTTCGCTTATCTCTCTTGCCCCTTCTGTTTAGTCACACGGAGGTGACCGGGAATGTACTCTCCCTTTATTTAGCTAAGCAGTGTTCTTTCTACACGCTCCCCACTGGGACGTCTTCCCAGGCATTTGTGTTCCTGATAGTCGTCACTGAGTTCTCCGAGGCAAGGCCTCCCGTAAGCCATTTGCCAACTACGCGTAAATGGATTATTATTTTACTAGAATTCTAAAAGACGTGTACTTGACTTGTTCCAGACGCCAATGGCACTTTCCCTGACGTTCACTGAAGGAACGCTGCTCCGTACCACAAGAACGTTAGTGTTCACCATTTGTTTTAAATAGTCTTTTTAAAAACTTGCCTGATACTTGAATTCCTCAGCTCTTCTCAGTCTCCCAATGCAATGAGCTCTCCAGAGCAGCCATTAGGTCTTCTGGCATTACATATGGTTTGAAAACCAACTAGGATGTATCTCTTGGTTCCTGTTTAACTTCACTGTCCAGTGACTTAAATTCCACTACCGTCAGTCAGTCACATAGGGTCTTGCCTGACCCAAGCGAAGCACTAATCCAGGGATTCTACCTAGGGTCTCTTCTTACCTGGCTCTGGAATTACTGGCTATTGGACACAGTTGGAACAATTTCTGTTGAACAGACATTTGTAGAAGACATTGTGGATGAACAGTCAAGATGGATACTAGAAAGTGACTTACGATGCTAAAGACTGGCTCCCGCCTAATACGGGTTAACTATGCAGGGCACCGGCTCTCTAACTTTATTACCTCCGGGATACCAGTCACTCACTTTTAATTTTCCTTTGGTCTTAGCTTCCCCTTTTCTGGGCCCAAATTTTGGAACTTATAGTTGCCGATTACAGATCACTCCCGGAGAATTTCCTTTGGCTTTTCTGTCCCTTCCTGCTGCTCAAGCCTGCAAGTACCCTGACTGACGAGAAGCCTCCTGCAGAAGAAGCACGGAATGAAAAGGCCGTCTCCAGTGTCTCTTACAACTCAGAACAGGGAGGCTCGTCTTTCTCAGCGCTGTAGATTCTCATCAGTTCTATTTTCCTCAAAACATAGGATAGAAGTAGTATCATAGGAATATCAGATTTTTAATGCAAAATAAGGCAGATTATTATTTTTTTAAATTATTTTTATTCTTTTTAAATTAAAATTTCCACCTCCTCCCCGTTTCCCATTTCCCTCCCCCTCCTCCCACATATTGCCCCTCCCCCCACTCCCCTCCCCCTATCCCCACTCCTCTTCTCCTCCCCCCACTCCATTCCCCCTCCCTCTCGATACTGAAGAGCAGTCCAAATTCCCTGCCCTGCGGGAAGACCAAGGTCCTCCCACTTCTATCTAGGTCCAGGAAGGTGATCGTCCAAACAGGCTAAGCTCCCACAAAACCAGTTCATGTATTAGGATCGAAACCTAGTGCCATTGTCCTTGGCTTCTCATCAGCCTTCATTGTCCGCCATGTTCAGAGAGTCCAGTTTCAACCCATGCTTATTCAGTCCCAGTCCAGCTGGCCTTGGTGGGCTCCCAATAAATCAGATCCACTGTCACAGTGGGTGGGTGCACCCCTCGTGGTCCTGACTTCCTTGCTCATGTTCTCCCTCCTTCTGCTCCTCATTTGGACCTTAAGAGCTCAGACCGTAGGCAGATTATTTTTTAACATTTAGTTTAGCTTTTGTTCTATATGTGTATGTGTGAGTGTGTGTGTGTGTGTGTGTGTGTGTGTTTGAACATGTCCTCAACATGTGGAGGTGCGGACAACCTATGGAATTCCTTTTTTTTTTCTACCATGTTGGTCCTAGGATGAAACTCAGGTCATAAAGCTTATTTGCAAGTGCCTTCACCCACTGGGCTGTCCTGCCAGCCCTTTTTTCTTATTTTTTCAAACATCAAGGACAAAGGAAGTGGTTTCCCTTCAAACCATTTTCTCAGTAATTTAATTTAGTAAGTTATTTAAAATGTAAAACTATTTCTAACATCGTTCCCTGGCCCATCTTACGGAAAGCACGTATTCAGAAGCAGCTCCTTCCCCAATTCTGTCCTGAACCCTGGACTCATTCATTCATACGATGTATATGTGAGTCCCAACGCTGGAGAATCATAGGGACTAATGATAAGGATGTCCTTTTCCATGGCTAGTATATGCTGTAATTGTAGAGTTATTTAATTAATAAAAGTGTTATTTAGTCAGAATATAAGAAAACTTTAGGTAGATACCATTCTTATACTAATCAGGCTTTATCAACTATGCCCAAATGCCAGAACACATTAGACTGCATACTGTTTCTCTTGATTTTATTCAACAGGTATTCACTTAGCACAAAGAAATAGAGTAGACATTGCACATCTTTTCTTTCTTTTAGAGTAGATCAGAAGTAACCAGATTCAATCATATAAAAAAAGTTCTACAAGAAAGTAGATAATCTGTCCTTGCCATGATCAGCTGCTACCTGAGCTTGTGAATGAATAGTTTGGGCACTGTATGTCTCTAGACTTCACCAAGGACAATACCGCCTCTTGACTTGTCATTCTGAGTGGCCTCCGCGTCCACAGGAATGGATTGTGACCGTGTTATACCGATGGTAACACGGCATTGGCATCACGTGGATGCCCACCCAACCCTGTTCTCACACAGTTGTTCCGACATCATCTAGTTCTACTGTATCACCATAGCACATGACTCTAACCAAATAAGGTTTATGAGAACATTCATTTAACATCTGTCCATCTACTCCAGATTTTAGTCTGAAAAAGATCAAATAGATGGGTTCTTGCCACCATCTCAGGATGTAAGTCAGTTCCTTTCGCAGTGCAAAATGCTCAGAAGTACTGGGTTAATGAATGAATGAGGTCACCAATTAATTCGTATCTCCGAATCTTCTGGGCTTCACTTCCTGTTATATCCAGCTTGAATTCCATGGTTCATAAAGTTGGATTTCTGTACTGTTCTCTATTCCTGGCCCTTTACTCGGTAGACATGAAGCTATTCAGCTATCCTGGGCCCACGGCTACAGTACAACCATACTGCTGCCAGAGACAATGGGAAGATGGGACAAATTGGTTCTGTACAAAATATCTCTCTCTCAGCTCTGCTCAGTGCCCTTTTATTATTGTAGTCATCTCTTGGTTTTCCATATAAACCTAGACTCCAATTATCTAACCCCCGAGTGCTCTGTCCTGCCCTCATTTTCAGCAACTGACCTTACCCCTTCTTATACGGAGAAAGACAGAAGTCACCAGATAAGAGTTTCTCACCTGTGACCTCAAACCCTGTCAGCTCAGTGTGTCCTTCCTGTCTCCTCGAATCACATCCTCTCCACAAGTCACTGAATAGCTCTATAGCAAGGTCTCCTCCCTCAGCGTTTTCATAATGTGCGACGGCCTCAAACCCTTTCAAACTGTCTCCCATGTTCTCATCTGCATTCGCAACTCAGCAATGGGACTGATTGTTCAAATCCACCCTTTGTGTTCTTATCTCCTTGTAGACCCACCCACCAAAGTCTGGCCTCTATTTCTTTAAAACCCTCTCCCTCCTTCGAGGACCATCTCTGCCTTCCTGAACTTCAGCAACATTTAAGTCATTTTTTCATGAAGTCAGTCCTCAGTAGACTAAGGTCAGAAAGGAGCATCAGAAAGAGGGTGAAAAGCCATGAGTATCTCAAAGCTTTCAATTACAAGAGCAGCCTGCTAGCAGTCTTAAGGTGTTTTCTATATAGTCTGGGTAGCCCCCCTCTGAGAGCTGAGACTGGGGGCATGTGCCCCGACTTGTGGCTAGTTCCTTCTTTATTCAGTCATTCAGTGACAGAGCTGGGCTTACTAACGTGCATCTTCTTCACCACAGAGATGACTGTTCAGGGTAAGGCCTACCATTCCTGGGGTCTGCAGGATCCAAAGCTCCAGACACGGGCGTTTTATTGAGCACGTTTTCTGTTTCATTTCTTTTCCTGGCCCAAGTTCTACAGTTAGTTTTGTGATGTTTGTTTCAACCTCCCAAACGTAACAGCAGTGTGGATGGAAACGTCTGACAAGAGTCTGGCTGGACTGTGCTTTCTGAGAGGGGTCCCTGTCCTGGAGCACTTATCCTTAATTCTCCATGCTCAGACTCTATTTTAAAATCAAATTTCCACTAAATCTGGAAGGATTCAGAACAAACCATTCTTTATTTCCCAAGCTGGCTGCATCTCAGAGTGGGTATCTGAACTTTGTCATACAGCTACGGTTCGTAGATAACTCTCGGGGGAAGGGTTTTGATGCTTCTAAGAAAGGTAACTCAGGCAGGAGAACAAGGCGCCTGCCAGGTACCGCCAAGCAGCTTGTGGGTTGTTGTGCCCCAGTTGGAAGATGGAGGTGGTGTATCACCAACAGACAGCGCAGGGGGCATCTGTCTGAAAACGGTTTCCCTCCTGGCTGCCTCGCCAGTTTCTGCTTATACAATGCAGGCAGCTTGGGGGAGCCATATTGTCTCTATAAGCTCATAACACATGGACAAATGATTAAAAACACATGGAAAACAGTTCCGCAGCTAAGCTGCAATTCAGATGGGACGGAAAATCCACTTGCAAAGCTTTCAGCTGACTCAGGGCCAAGTGTAGGACAGAATGCAGGAGGAGTTGCCAAAAAAAAAGTTGTGTATGTGTGTGTAGGGGGGTGCAAATCATGGATCAGAAACCTAAAACAATGACGCCTTGTATTGACAGCCCTTCTCCGAGGCTCCCCAAGAGCAGGCACCAGAATCAACTCTTTGAAAAATATTAAAACCTTTATTTCATGAAAGGTTTTGGACAGATTTATATTTTCTACCCTCTATAAATAAAAGTTGGCTTTACTATCTTGGCAATACCTATGCAGAAACATAATCTTAAGTATCTGTAACATAAATATTAAAAAATTACACGTACTATTACCTCTAGGTGTGGGAATTAAGTAACAAGATGGTAGGAGACAAATTGTTTAAAAAAAAAACACGATAATAAAATGGAAAAATAGAGCAACCTCCTGGCCAGGGTTTGCTTTATGCTATTTGCCTGAGCCTGGGCCCAGGTTGACCATAAACTCAGGAAGGCTAAGACACATTTACACAAAGTTCAGCTTAACTTAATGCAAAACGCTAAGAAGGCTTATTGTATTTGGTCACTCAAATGACCTGGATTCTGCTGGATAGGAAAGCAATGGGCAAAGGTATTTACTGGGAGACGCCCCTGCTGCCCTTACTGGTAATTAGCTTCTCCCCCAAATCCTTCCTCACTCCCACACAGGCCCAGCCACTGCTCTTCCCACGCCTTGCCCCATTTAGATGATTATTGATTTGATGCAGGATCTATAAATACATCCTTTCCCATACATGCAACAAATGTATGCTTAAATGCTAAATGCCAAAGGAAATTTCAAACTGTGGCTCCAGAAGCCACGCTCAGGAAATCGCTAACACCCAAGCTCAGCCCATTAGCACAGCAAACACTCCTGTCAGGTGAGACATCTTCCCTCCATTTAGTTCTTATTAGAATGGGATTTGTGCACCACCGTTCTTATCTGAAAGCAAAGCATCCTGGGACTTTCAAACAGGACTTTCTTAGTCGTCTGGACGTCTCCTAAAAACAGTTGCACACTGAACACAAATGCCTTAACACATGGGAAAGTTATCACTTGTAATACAGAACCTTAAAACCCCAGTTCTCACCCACCCCTCACTTCCTCCTCCTGGCTGCAGTTAGTCACTGGTGTGATTCTGAGAAGAATTATGCAAGTGAAAGAGAAGGGCAGAAATAGGAGAATGCAAATGTAGTCCCTTTATAGAAAACTCTAGAAGTTATAGCCGATCTGCAGTGACAGAGTCTATCAGGTATTGCCTTGAGATGGAGAAGCAAACTGGACATAGCAAGAGATTGAAAGGGAACATGAGGAAAGTTTTGAGAGACGTGGATGCGTTCACTTTCAATTATAAGAAATGACATAAACATATTATGCCAAATGGTACATGTTAATGTAAGTTTATTATCTGCCAATTATACACAGTGTCAACAAAGTTTCTTAAAGGAAAAAGAACTGTAGGTGGTGGTGACACATACCTGTAATCAGAGCACTTGAGGGGCCGAGCAGGAGGATGCAGAGTCCAAGGTCACCCTTGGGTATATAGTAAATTTCTAGACAAGTTTGGGCTTCATGAGACCTTTCCTTAAAACACACACACACACAAGTCCCTCATAAATATACACAAAGGTGTCTGAAAAAACTCTTACCCATTCAAACCCAAGAGCATATGCAAGTGGATAATATGTCTCAACCAAGAAACCACTGAGACAGCGAAAGGACCAGCCAGGGGATTGAAAGAAGGCATTTTATTGTTCAGAGTAAAACTCAAGCGCAAGAATTTTTTAATAGGGCAGATAATTGAACAGGTATTTCACAAAAGAAAATATATAGATGGCAAGTACACACATGAAAATATGACCATGACCACTAGTTACCAGGACAACGCCAGTTCAGCCCACGGTGTGGTAGAAAGAGATGGGCACAGTAAGTGCTGGTGAGTATGTGGCAGGGATGAAACCCTTGGGTTCTGGTGGGAATGGAAAGGGGAACATGTAATGAGTCTCCCAGTAAATACCTTTGCCCATTGCTTTCCTACCCAGCTTTCCTACCATACAGTACATGATCCACCCTTGGGAGAAGAGAGCACCCATGCATTCAGAGACTGACACGTGCCTTCGCAGCAGTTTTGTTTGTCACAGCCCCAACTCTAAGCAGCCTATGCATTCACCATTGTGTGCACAGGTGAACAAGCTATGTGGGTATCTCTACGAAAGAACAAAGCAAAAGAGCTTTTGACATAACAAGATCAAAAAATTTCAAACTACCCATTGAGATGTTTCAGTTGTAACACGATTTTTTTTGGCTTGCTTATGTTTTTTTATTGAGCTTTAATAGTTTGTTTCAGAGACTTCGTCTATTTTATTTCAATTGCTGCCTTTACTAAACTATGCATGATATTTCCTGTTATTGCAAGAACGGCTGCAGACTTCAGTGCTGCACGCCTCATTCCTGGTATTGGCAATCGGTGTCTTTCTTCCTAATTAGTCTGGGCTAGAACTTTACACACACTTCATTTTTCAAAACATCATTCTGACTTCACCGATATCATCTACTATTCTTCATTCTTTTACTTGGAGTGCTGGGATGGAACCCAAGACCTTTCACAGGCTAGAGTAGCCCTCAACAATGGAGCCTTTGGGGTTCTGAATCATGGTTTTACTATATAGCACAGAACTAGTCTTGAACTTGGAATCCTCCTGACTCTGCCTGTATACCCCTGACATTCCTCAGTGTTCTAGTATGACATTTGGCCTCTTCCTTGTCCACTTCTCTTTTTTTGAGACAGGGTCTCACTATGTAATCCTTGCTGACCTAGAACTTGCTATGTAGATTAGGCTGGCCTTGAATTCATAAGGATTTGGCTGTCTATGCCTCCCAAATCCTGGCCTGTTTCTTCTTTTGAAGGTAGAAAGGGGTTATTAAATGAAGATCTAGCTAGTTTTTAATATAAAGTCTTACTATTATAAAATTTCCCCTGAGCACTACCTTAATGGCACCCCACAAATGTTGATATATTTTCATTTTTTTCCAGATCAAAATACTTTTTTTTTTTATTTTATCCAAACATACACATTAAAGAAGTGGTGACTGAATCTTCCAGAAACATTTTTTGTTACTGATTTCTAATTCAATTCCATTATACTCAGGGAATATACTATACTAGTCTTGAAAATATGCAGACACTTCATTTTCATGCCCTAAAACCTTGTCTGCCTTGGTAAATGCTCACATGCACTTAAAGACCGATTCTGAGACTCCTGGGTGGTTCCAGAAATCTCAGCTATGTTAAAGCAGTTAGCCATATCCACGTTTCTACATCCTTATTGATTCCTCCACTGCTCATTCCATTAATTTTAAAGAGCATTGACATGTCTGACTGTGACTATATAGATTTATCCATTTTCCCGCCTATCAGCTTTTGGTTTACATATTTTTAAACTTTCTTACCAAGTGCGTGTATGTTTCAGATCACAAGGCTCCCTTACTGATGGATCTCTTAGCATTATGAACTAATCTTCGTTATCCTTGGCAATATTCCTTGCCCTAAAACTTATGCTGTCTGACATTAGTATAGCCACTCCAACGTTGACTGGGCTTAGGATGGCATATCTTTTTCAACTCCTCTACTTTCCATGGATTTGAGTATATTAAGAGTATGTTTCTTAAAGGGAGTATGAGGTCAGTCTGAACACAGTTTTTTTTATTTAGCAAGTTGAGCCAGGCCGCCCTTCTGAAGGCTACAATGCAGGTGGAGTGGGAGGGAAGGCGCACGGGGCAGCACTTTTTGGAAAGTGTTGCAGGTACCACGAGGCCGCTAATGGAAGTGTTGGTTGATCTTTGTTCCTTTCTGTCTTAAGATAAACTGAATTTTATTACCTAGCAGAGTTTAGGGCCTATAAAAAAACTGTTCAAAATGAACAGTTACGCCTAAGTTATGAGGATAGTATATTCATTTCCCGTGTGATCCTACTCTAAAGGCTTGTAAAATTAATTTCATGAAAATCATGGTGTTCTGGACATTACAGACAGCCAGACGCACTCTGCTGTTGGTTCTTTGCCACGATTGATGGGGAGGAAAGAGAAAATCAGTAAGGCAACCTTACCGATTTAAAACGATGTCAAATTCTGTATTCCTAGCCCGTGCACCAATGATACAAACAAGCAGACAGGATCTGAGTGGGCACCAGGCAATCAAATGAAAAATGTATCTGGGTAAACACACAGCAAATCCAACATCCTATTTCCAGCTCTTGAAAATGGATTTTATGTGGAGACTTTCATAGTACTTCAGCTTGGAATTCATCAGTTTAAGATATTCTCTTTGGGGTTGGGGATGTAAGTCAGTGACAGAGTGTTTACCTACTGCATGCTGGTTTTAATTTCCAGCACCTCAACAAATTATAAATCCCCAGCTCAATAGTGTTTAGTGGATTTTTGCATTGTATAATCAGTACCACTACCTAACCCCAGAGTATTTCCATCCCCTCAGAGGAAATTCTATACCTATTGCCAGTCAATTTCAACCCTTCAAGTCCTCCACCCTCTGGCCCACTTTGGGTTTATAGATTTGCCTATTTGGGGAATTTCATATAAATAGGATCATACAATATATGACTTAGGGTGTGTCTTTCATAATCTTTATAACACTATCAAAGACATTGTACTAGAATACAATAAAGCCAACTTAATATTACTATTGAAAGAGATTCTGTCTACCATTTGTGTGTGTAAGAGAGAGAGAGAGAGCATGCTCATAGAGGCCAGTATGTATGTGTATGGGGGAGAGGGTATGCATGCAGTGTGTGTGTGTGTTTACACATATAGAGGTTGGAGGGCAGAGTTGCTCTCCAGTATTTTTCAGGAGCCATCCACCAGTGCCTCTTACTGGGCACCTGGTCTTATTCTTTAGACTAGCCTGGCCAGAGAGTCCTAGAGAGTCCAGTCTCCATCTCCCAAGTGCTGGGATTACAAAGCACACATCCCCCCTTCTGGCTTGTTACAAGGATGATGGTTAAGAACACAGGTCCTGGTGGTGGCGCACGCCTTTAATCCCAGCACTTGGGAGGCAGAGGCAGGCGGATCTCTGTGAGTTCGAGACCAGCCTGGTCTATAAGAGCTCGTTCCAGGACAGGCTCCAAAACCAGAGAGAAACCCTGTCTCGAAAAACCAAAAAAAAAAAAAAAAAAAAAAAACCCCAAAAAACCCAAAAAAACAAAAAAAACAAAAACAAAAAAAAGAACACAGGTCCTTCTGCTCATACAGCAAGCGTGTTACTCATTTATGTATCCATCCTGCTGCCGGTCTTTCCTAAGATGCCAGCCCTGGTGCTGATTTCACATTATGACGTCAGAGGATCTCAGCATTCTCTGTAAAATGTGAGTAGCAGATAAGATGATATCAAAGATCTCACTTTAATTTCTGTTCCTCCAAGAATCTATCTTAGAGACACCAACTGTCTATTGTTTAGGGGAAAGGTTAGAAAATGAATTAACTGTATTTAAAAATCTTTGATTCTATCTCCTTAGTGGAGACATGAATTTGATCATGCTGGTATTAATGATACTTGGTCTTGATTGTAAGCTTAGGAAATGAGTACCCTTTTCTTAATCTGGAGAAATATAACAGAAATGATCCTGAATAGTTTGCCCTGGAATGTGTTTCTCTCCTGGTCTGAAGAGAGATGATATAAACACCAAGCTCACTGCAACTTTCTCCCTAGTCAAAAGCTCCCCGGGTAAACTGGGCAGTGGTGGTGCACCCCTTTAATCCCAGCACTTGGGAGGCAGAGACAGGTGCATCTCTGTGAGTTCAAGGTCAGCCTGGTCTATTAAGCAAGTTCCAGCACAGCCAGGGCTACACAGAGAAACCCAGGCTTTAAAACTTCCAGAAATTTGCATATAAGCTCTGTGTTTTTCTTATTCCACTCACTACCGTATCTCTTGATGCATAAGACCACGCCAGGTGTAGAGCTGATGCTGCATACTCGCTCTCTGAATAAATGCTGTATGAATGCACAGCAGTTAATCACTAACCGCTAGGCTAACCAACAACAAGGTACAGACGTGTGGAGCTTTCACACCCATCCCTTCTCTAAGAGGGGTAGGATCATTAAGCTATAAATTGATAGTGACACATACCTGGCGTGCCAGCACTCAGGAGACTGAAGCAGGAGGGTCATGAGGTCAAGGCCACCCTGGCCTACATAGAGAAAGGCTGTCTTGAAAAAGCAAATAAAGTGGCAGAAGTAAAACAATACCTGGGAGGCCCCATGGAAAAATGGAAAATGGGAAGAACTAAAGGTACGATATCTGAGAGTTAGACATGTTTATTTCGTTAATTTTTCACACAGCACTAGATACAGTACATTCAATACGCTACTTCATTTCAGAGATTCGTCAGCACCAGGTGATGGTTTGAATTACACAGAATCATAGTGGTTGTTAAAATGCATACATGTTTGGGTCGTTTTAAAAATAGAAGTACAAATAAGTGTCACTCAGTTTGTTTTGGCCTCTGCAGGGAAGGAGAGGAGATGATTAACTCCAGAATTTAAGATTTGTTAAAATCTTAAAGTAAAATCTTAGTAAAAATACGCTCTGTATTTTTAAAAGATCAAGTTTCAGAAAGTTTTGAAAAGTTATATACCACTGAGCTGCACATATGCCCTTGCATGTAGGAAATTCCTGAGTGGGCATTCAAGTTAGAGGAGAAGGGCTGGGGACAGTCAGGTCGCACCTTCTTATGTCCTTCCTGGCTACTCCATCTCCAGCCATTCCTACTCAACCCCAACAGTCACGCCATGCCCGGCATCTAAGCCTGCCTGAATTCATGTGTTCAGACCTGATTTCTCAATTTGGCAAAGCTTTTATGATCAGGAAAATTTCAAAATGGTCTATTCCTAATTGATCTTTAAAAAAAATCAAACAATTCTCTATGCTAACCATTTGCAATTACAGCCATAACATTTTCATGGCAGGAGAGTATAGGAAACTGGCCATGCCAACCAGATTGAGCATGGTTGGCAGAGTTTTCTATTCCCAGCTTTAAATAGCATATGCACCTTTAGAGCGAATCCCTCACTCTCTGAACTGTGGGGCCCAACCTCTCCCCTTCGCCCCGAATCCCACCTCTGCATAGTACAGAAATCAGTGGATCACAAGGAGCTAGGTTGGAGCCAGAGAGGAGGAAGGGTTTGGCCTGTTTTGGTTAAACACTAAAGGATCCTTATATTCCACATATCTTTGCATTTTACTATCTACAGAGGACTCTAGACCTCTGAGGTAACAGCGCCCGACTCTGCAATTACATCCGGATTTCAGAAAGAGACAGAATGTCTGAGTCTGATCCTAACCTCTTTAGGTAAAATTGTCTATGAATTGAAACTTTGATAAATGAGCAGAAATGAGGCAAGCCTGTCATGTTTTATATCCAGAAATTGGAAAGACTTTCTTAAACCATTTTTAGTGTCTATAACACTAGAGATATTATTATTCTATTTAAAAAGTCTGCCCTAAAGCTCTAGTCTACAAGAACACCTCATTTAATTCTAAAGTTACCCTGGTGCTCGTATGACAGGCTATATTTGGCACAACCATATTTTTTAGTGATCATAAAAAAGAAACGTTTTAATACACATTTCAAAAAGGACATTCTGACTTCCTATAATTAACCCCGGGCTCCAGAAGGGATTGTTGAGAGAGTCACAGCATGGCTCATTGCTACAAAAACATTTCTCTCAACTGAGTTTATAAATTAATAAGGTCCCTTCTATTAGAGAACCTAGTTAGCAGAGCATCTTTGCAAATATTACAGATTTAAAAGCTCAAAGGCACATCAAAATCCTTTCCAACACTGTGAGTTTCCAAAGGTTCTGGCTCCAGCATTGGTTTTCTTTGTTCACAAGCATAGCTCATGGGTATGCTTCTGAGGGAGGGGTATTTTTCTTCTGTGTGTCAACCAGTATGCACATTCCAAGGACTCCTCATTCCAAGGGTCCTTTAAAAATATTAATCAGCATAGTAAATGGAGAGGGAGATATTGCTATTTCAAAATTCACATGGCCTTGGAAGGCAGGGAAATCCAATATTTAGCAAAGGAATGGCACAATGCCATGACTTCATTGGGACAGAGCATGTTTCGTGAGTTGAATGGTTCACTCTCTCCAGTAGAGGCAGGCCCCTGCCTCCACCTCACTAGACCTGTGCAGTTGAGCATCCTCCTGAAAGGCTCTTCTATTCAAAAGAGGGCCCCCTTGTCTACCCACAGTCTCTAATTTTAAGTTTCACATTAAAAGAGCTCAAAGATACAAACCAACCTTTGGCATTCAATCTTGGCTGACTAGCAGGGCTAGCTTCACTCAGACTCTATGGCAGGAGCACCCGCAATACTGCTCTTTCTGGGTGGACTCATTTGAGGTCTAGAAACAAAAGTATCTATGGTCCATGTAAATCTGTACTACGCGAGAGTTGGCATAGGAAAGAGTATGAATCTTCTAGAAGAAACAAATGTTACAGCCGATAATACCGCAGTTGTTTATTTAGAAAAATACTGAGATACATAAATTGTATCTCATCTTGAAAGACACACTCATTCATCTACCTTCCTGGGACTGTTGATTTAACTTCCATGTTTACTTGATAGACTCACAAAGACACACCAGCCAGCCACAAAAATGCATTTCTACTGAGCACTATACGTAGATCTTGTAATCGAAAGGTGAGAAATCTCAGGTTACATTTGGAGTTTCCTTGAGCACACAAAATTGTGGGCCTTGCCTTTACTACAGTTCTTTGATTGCCATTGTCCTCTTTTGTGAACCAAAACACAGTTCTTCCCAGGCTTTGGGTGCTGAGGGGGTCCTCTCTTCCAGTTGGTGAAAGAAACAGGTTCACCTCCAATCCACTCCCAGCGGCCAGTGCGTGCTTGGTTCTTCAAACCTAATGTGAGGCAAGAAAAGATGCCAAATATTTTTATTACATTCAAGCTTAGGTACCGTGGAAATCCTATTCCTTTTCTTCTACCCCCCTTTCAGTACTGGTATTGAATTTATGTCTTTACACATGCAAGGCAAGTACTCTACCAGTGGGCTAGGTCTCCTACCCTACTCTGCTATTTTTCACTCTCTGAGTGTGGTCTTAATAGTTCCCCAGCTAGTCTTGAACACATGCTCTTCCTACCTCAGACCTCCAAAAATAGCTGTATTTAGAGGTGTGTACCACCAAACTGCCTTAGTCTATAGTACTAAGTGTATAAAAAGTTATAAAAATGTGAGTCCCAGTTCTAGATCCAGGAGTAGGATTTGGGGATACAACGTGACACACTTAGGAGTATTGGACTTTGGTGCCAAGCAGAGTCTGTCTTCTGGGTAGGTTACTCACCTTTTCTGCCTTTTAGTTTTCTTGTCTAAAGAATGAGCATAAACACAATCTATACAACTTTGTTGAAGATGAAATATGATAGCCCATGTAAAACTCTTACCCTAAACAAAGAACCCCAGGCAACTAAAGAATGTTGAGAGCAGGAGAGACAGCCTTTCCAGGGAGGATGCCCTCGGCTGGTTATCTAATACCAATCAGTCAAACCTGAGTTCATACACACAAGTTAATGTTATACGGACTGAGCAGGTTGTATTTGTATATTCAAATTTATATCACTATGTAATTATATAGTTATAATAATATATATAATTAAAGAATTAGAGGCCATGAATTTGAGAAAGAACAGGCTGGGGGTAGGGAAGTATTGTGCAGTGGTTCTCAACCTTCCTAATGCTCTTCCCTTTAAGACAGTTCCTCATGTTGTGGTGACCCCAACCATAAAATTATTTCATCACTATGTCATGACTGTACTTTTGATGTTGCTATGAATTATATTGTAAACATCTGTTTTTTGATGGTCTTAGACAACCCCTGTGAAAAGGTCATTCAATTCCTAAAGGGTCACAACCCACTGTGTTAAAGGGGAGAAAGGGAAGGGGGAGATGATGCAATTATATTTTAATATTTTTTTAAAAAAAAACTTTTTTAACATATCTTAATGTCTACTTAATGGCAGCTGTTACTATTTTTGAGTTTATACTTATTTTTATTTTATGTGTATAAGTATTTTACCTACATGTAGGTCTGAGAATCATGCATGTGCTGTGCCAGAAGAAGGCATAAAGTCCTCTGGAAATGGAATTACAGAGAGTTGTGAGCTGCAATGTGGGTGCTGGGAACCAATCCCAGCTCCTCTGCAAGGGCAGTCAGTGTTCTAAGCTGCTGAGCCATCTCTCCAGTCCCAGAAGCTATAATCGTCTCTACCACCTACCCACAAAACTCCTGTCCCAGGGAAACAGAGATTTTGCTGCCCATTATTCCTTCTATCTGTTCTTTAAAAGCCTTTGCTGTCATTTGAATGAAATGCCCCACCCCGGGGTTATAGGGACCAGCACTATTGGGAGGTCTGGCCTTGTTGGAGTGGGTGTGGCCTTGTTGGAGGAAGTGTGTCACTGGGGGTGGACTTTGAGGCCTCAGTTGAAGCCATGCCCAGTGTGGCATTCTCTCTTCCTGCTGCCTGCAGATCCTGATGGAGGACTCTCAGCTCCTTCTCCAGCACCATGTCTGCCTGCACACTGACATGTCCAGCCATGATGAAAATGAACTAACGCTCTGAAACTGTAAGCCAGTACCAGTTAAATGATTTTCTTTATAAGAATTGCTGTGGTCATGGTGTCTCTTCAGAGCAATAGAAATCCTAAAATAACCTTCATTTTCATTCAGATGATGTTTCATTCTGCTACAATTCCAATAAAAATCTGTTTTCCTCTCCTTGCCACTCTACTCCTACTGGAAATTTCTGAAAATTAGATTCTAATATTCTAATATTAGATTCTAATATTCTACTAAGTATCTGTAACACTTAAGGAAGCATATCTCCTAATTCTCCTAATAGAAATTTTAAAAAGAAAAAGTACAAGAAAGAAACTCTGTTTAATCGCTGCACAGCCTGAAATCTTGCCACTCAGCCTTGATCATGACAAAGGTTCTGGCTGCCAGCATGCTGCCTTCCTCCACTGAAATTAAAACACCCTATCCTGCCCTGGATTACCTCCTGGGATTATCGATCAGATAACACGTGTCTCTGTGAACACAAAGCCTTAGAATCATTATGGATGCACAGACCACTCTTAGGCCATGTCTGAATCTAAAGACCCAGTGAAGCTTACAGGAAAAAAAAATGAGAACCAGAGACTAGCTTTATGACTGTTACCCCACATATACTGCCTCTCAGAGGAGCAGAGGGAACACTGACTCTGATGTGCCCTGAGAATTCTGCCTCTGAAGGAACATGTAAAGATTTGTTGTAAGTATCAAAATCAGAAAAAAAAATATTAAAAATCTGAAAATTTGAGGATTAAGATTCAAAGTACATATAATTGTTGATTGGTGGAAAATTATTTCCAAAGTTAGCATGCAACTCTACTTCTACATACAAATTCTACTTGCACATAAGTTTCTTTTTTATTCTGAACTAGCCCATGTTTCATAAAGCTATGCACCTGCTTTTTCACTTAGAACCTGGTCACAAATACAATGTATTATCTGTCATCTATAACAATATAGTATATAATTGTTGAGTCAATTAATGTATACACAAATTTTGTTACAGCTTTACTACCTAATGTAAGGGCAATAAATATTAACTGTGCCTTCACATAGGCATGCTATAATCTAATTTACTCCATTTATATATATTACTAAATTTTTAAATTTTAGAAACACTATTGTACTGAATTTTTATATTTATCAGTCTAACTACATCCCTAATTATATCTTTGAAATAGATGTACAAGAATGAAAGTAGTCCTCCAAAAAGCCAAAAAGTCTAAAGTTTTTTATTTATATTTATTTATTTTTTGCTGCTAGGTATTGAATCCAGGGTCTTGTACATGCTCAAAATATGCTCTGTCACTGGACCATACTCCTGGCCGTGAGACGGTTTTAGCTGACTGACCAGCTAACTATTGCATGCCATCAGTGGAAGGGCGGGGCAGGTATCAGTTCCTTTGCTGTTTGAGTGCTTGCTCCCTGCTCAGCAGAATGCAGACTCTTACCTATCCAGAAGGGCTTTTGTCCACTGATATCCCATAACCACTGCATATGCCTCCTGGAGAAGACGGTCACAAGGTTGCCCTGATACCTGCACACACACAGATGAAAACAAGGATCTCAGCACCAAGGAGTCTACATTGCTGCTCATACGATGTGCATAATAGATATAGAAAGGAAATTAGTAAATACGCAGAAAATGCTTTCAATATTTTAGTACTCGGCTTAGCTCTGATTAGTCTGTGGGGTATGGGATGGGCAACACCAAGGGAAGCATCATCATATTATATAGCTCTATTTACATCACAGTTCAAGGTAATTAGAATATCTTTTTGGAAATTAATAACTGTCTTCTTGTAAAGACTAATCAGATTAATTACTTAATATGAAAATATTATAAAGAGCATCATCCCCCTCCTCCTCCTTGGAGACAGGGTCTCATGTAACCCAGGCTAGCCCCAAACTCCACACATAGCCAAAGATAACTTCTGATCCTCTTACAGAATTTTTTTTTCCTAGCTGGTATAAATTTGATAGTCATGACCTAATTTGACCAGTAAGGCACCCTGATTTTCTTCCCTGATAAAATGACTGGAAGTCTAAATTTTGAACTTGGCATGTTTACTCAACCCAATAAACATGACCCTTCTGATAGCTCACTGAAATGAGACTAGCTCCATTGTCAACCCTCACCCACTTTACAGAGATAAGAGAAGCTCTTCCCGCCGGTACACACCATTCTCCCTCAGAACAGACCTCTCCATGAAGTCCACTGAAGCTAGCTGAGGGAATCCTGTAAGCAGCAATCCATTACCTGAATTCCCCATAGAGCTTACTTAAAGCTCGTTAAAAAACACTCCAATAAGCTGGTAGGTTATTTTCTTCTTGGAAAGAGAAGAAATGGGATCGAAGAAGAAGAGGTTCGTAACTAACATATGCACATAACCTATCATGGCGGCACATTGTGTCCTGTAGAAATGCATATATTACAACTCACAATACTTAAGGGGGAATTTAAAATGTTAAGGACTGGTGAGATTTCCCAGAGGGTAATGCCATGCCTGATGACTTGAGGCCTGGGGTCTGCGTCATGGAGGGAGGGACTGGACTGTCTTCCGAGCTGCGCTCTGACTTCCACACGTGCATCACAATGCTCAGGCACCACATGCCCATAGATGAAGGGAGGCAAAATACCATTTTTAAAAAATTAAGTCAAACGACAAAAAAATAAATCACAATGATTTTCTTGCCTGATACACATTTGTTGACACGAAGACAAGCGGGAAATAAAATAGCAACACATACGGAGTTAAATAACTGCGCGACTAAACTTTGCTCATTTTGCCTATCTTTCCAAAATTCGGTAACTATAATTTGTTTCTTAATGATTTTTCCTTCCACTAACACAGGATTTGCTGTTCTGTAATTCAACGGTGCTTTACAGGCCTCCTGAGATCTCTAAGACTGCTGGAGAGCTTCAGGCTGCTGGACTGGAGCTTTATGACTTGGTTTTGAACCCATTCTTTACTGCTGGCTCGTGCCTGACAGTCACAGCCGCTGCAATGAGACATCTCATATCCAGTGTGGTCATTCTTTGTGCTCTGGGCTCAGGACACACAGTATTCAGCTTGTTCTTGGGCTATCCCATCACTGTGGAGTGCTGGACTAAGTAAGAATGGGAGAGGCAGGATCCACTTCCCGCTTGGCATCTCTGTCTCCTACTTCTTACCGAATGCCACCAACCTCACAGCCATCACTGGGATGGATGTAGGTTTATTTCTGGATGCCTAGCGTCTCCCCTGCTTGAAAAAATTTGAAGCTATCTTTAAAGCAGACTTTGCAAAATGCATTTCAGTTGCTTAAATACAGTTCTAGTTTTCTGTTTAACTCTCCAAAAAAAACGAGAAGTTCCCCTACAAAAACAAAGGACAGGCAGAAAAAATAGCTATGTCTCACCTATGCAAAATATTAAAGCCACGATTCACAAAACAAATGTTTTGGCATGTGCATGGTGGCTTCAAGTAAAATAAATAAATAAATAGATAGATAGATAGATAGATAGATAGATAGATAAATAAATAAATAAAATTTTCCTGTTCATTTTGCTCAAATACTTAGAAAATATGGTAGATACTGTCTGTGTAGACATGTGTGTTTATAGATATAAAATTGAAATATATAGGTAGCACATATAAAAAACCTTCAGAAACTCTAAAAGGGAAAGGATTCAAAGTCCAGGAGTAGAAAGAGAGGCTTTACTTTTTCTGGCTATAAAAACAAACATCTACTTCTTCAAAAGATTTTGCATAAGTCCCAAAATTTCAGGGTAACTCTTTAAGGAGAGGCCAGCAGGGGTTCCAGACGCTCCTGTGGGACTGGGAAATGGCATCATAGATAATGGTCTATAATAATAGAATTACCAAATGTACAATGACTGCCTTAGGAAATGAGCAGATGAGATTACAATATGTAAATTCAAGAAATGCCTAATCTAGCAGTCTGGCTCCTTTGGGTTAGAAAAATAATAAAACACCACTGGAGAGGCAAAGAGATGGGAGATAAAGATTGTGCTGAGTTAGTAATCTGATTAGGGACAAGGGATAACACACAATTTACTGTTCTCATTGAAACACAGACATTGTAAATGCTCCTCTGGAAATAAAAAAAAAAATGTCAGACACATACCAAGGAGAGACCACGGAAACAGCACAGTATAAGATGACAGTCCCTCAAGCCCAATCAAAACACATTCTGCTTGTGTACTAAGTCTAACAGTAGAATCTAAAGCCATTTGCTGAACTATCCAATGATAAAGTAAAGCTTCAGGTGACAGAATGTAAATGTGTGGCTTTCACTTCACAAACGTGACTGACGGTCCTAGAGAAAGACCCAGTTTCAAGCCGGCAAGGCTGGTGAACAGAGCAGAAGGATTCAGAAAGTATGGGGTGAAGGAGGCAGAAGACCCAGGCAGAGACTAGAGCTGAAGGGCAGACGGGCTCAGAGACAGCTTGGCTGGAGAGGGGCCTTACTACCCCCAAATGGTCCTCCTATAATCATACAACTTGTTCAAATCCCCAGTGGCCTTTTTAAAAGTGACTGAAACCAATGTACATCTCTAATCATTTTCCTTGTCTTTCTGAAATCAAACGCTTGCTAAAGTACCACACAAATAAGATGTGTAGCATTTGAACTACCATTGGAAGTGCAGAGGCTTTCAGTGTTACCTGAATGTCACATTACCTTACCTGCCCTCGAATACCATCAGACAGTATTTGATAAGCTGTTTAGTTTCCCAGTCAATAAGATCATGTGCAACTTGACTTAATTTCATTGCTAGTTAGGTACTTTCTTAAAATATGTTCCTAAAACTATTCCCCTAGACCAGAGTGTATAACTTGGAAATAATTTGGACAATGGTAGCTCTGAAGCTACTTATGAAATCATATTTGAGCTTATAATTTTTTTTTTGTTGTTTTTTTTTTTTTGTTTTTCGAGACAGGGTTTCTCTGTGGCTTTGGAGCCTGTCTTGGAACTAGCTCTGTAGACCAGGCTGGTCTCGAACTCACAGAGATCCACCTGCCTCTGCCTCCCAAGTGCTGGGATTAAAGGCGTGCGCCACCATCGCCCGGCCATATTTGAGCTTATAGTGCGATCACTCTGACTCCCTTGAGCCACCAGGGAAGACAGACATTTTTCAGGACAAAAATCTTTCATTCCTGAATGTCAATCATGTTCTGCTATATGTAATCAACAGATAGTACTGGAAACTCATATTTATGGCCCTAGGAATTCTTAAATTGATTTATAGTAAAATATGAATTCAGTAAGTGCTAAATACAGGCACTTAAATTCTGAAATATCTATGTTCTTAATAGAGCTTTATGAGAAAGAGATTTGGGAAAGGCATGATCTGAAAGTCTGTACAACATTACTAATGGAAAATGCATTTGTTGTGTAAGGACAGTTGTACTGAGCTACGCTGCCTAGTCCCTAAGGAATAAGGAGTTATTTCGGTGTTGCTCTGCGTGAGCAGTGCTAACGAACAGTTTTTGAGGTGTGTTCTAGTCTAGACTTGCTTTATTCCACTACAAAAAGTTAAAACACGAATCTATAAATTCAAAACTTGATTACACTTTGGTTTTCCCCCAAAGGGTTAGTTGGGTTCCATTTTAAAGTTTTATTTCTTTGCTGTGAGAGATACAAGACTTTAAAATACATGCTTGGGAAGGCTTGTGTTAGATTTGCCTAACACCAAGTTAAAATAGACACACTTGTCAATGCATATGTGGTGAGAAAGCCCCTGCACTTTGGCGTTCTCTCAGGGAGTGTAACGGAAAGGTCCTTCTCTTTCCTTGTCTAGATGACAAACAGCAATTGATTTTGCTTCTTTAAACCTACCTTAAAATCTGTAAATTGTGGGTATTGATACTGGCTCTCCTTGCAGAAGTTATGTATGTGACAGAATTCTGTAAATGACCACGTACAATACAATAAGGTGTCATTGACCAGGCAGCACACCGAACCGGGTCAGGCTAGCCTAGGGCAGGGGGATGGTGCTGAACACTGAATTGCAGGTGAAGACTTAGGTTAAGTGCCTGGGGAAGTAGACAGGACTCCTAAGTTAATTTCAGCCTTGTGTTTATGATGAACAGGAGTAAACCAGAGAGTATTAACAGAACTATGAGGCAACTCCCTAACTAGTAGGTTATTAATCATTAAAAGCTGGCTGCAATAAAAATACAAATTTTTAAAAAGTATTAGGAGACTGACTCAGGGGGACCAACGGGAAGGCATCAACAGTACTACTCCAGATGGGCGGTATGTTATAAAAAGGATTTGTGACGCTAAGGAATTAGAAGACCATGATTTCCGAATCAAGAACAGATATTCAAATAAGAAAAACACCTGCCTACTTCACACCAACATCTTTGTACAGACGCAAAGACAGTTCCCAGTGCATGTTACCTTTTTCCTCAGCGTATTAACAACGTATATATATATATATATATATATATATATATATATATATATATATATATGGGATATAGTTCAGTAGTAGAACATGTGACCCAAATTTATCAAGCCCCTGGGTTTCCCCTCCAACACACACACACACACACACACACATACACAACCGTGGGTGTGCGGGAGGCAACACAGTCACTGAAATCACTTCTACACAAATGTGAAGAACTGAGTTCAGATTCCCAAGGTTCAAATACAAGCTGGGCATGGTGGCATGTGCCTCCAATCCCGGTGCTGTGAAGACCAAGAGACAGGAGGGTCCTTGGCATCTCCTGGCCAGCAACTCTGAGTGAGCCAAAGACTGCTGGGTTCAGTAACAGATGGTATCTAAAAAAACTAAGATAGTGACTGAGAAAGAAACCTAACTTTGACTTCTAACCTCCAGAGGCATACACAAGCATGCCCTCACCACACCCCAGCAAATAAAGAAATTAATTTTTAAAAGTAACTTCAAAAGCTTACTGAGAACTGGCTTACTGGGGACTTGCTGCATGCTTTGGGAAGTACTGGAAGGAAATGGCTGAAGTCACAGGTCAGGCTCTGTGGTTGAGAGCTAACCACAGTTTCGTGGAAATGAACCAATAAAGCAGCTTCCAGGTTTGAGCTTGGGAAATTCCCATTCTGTTTGTCTACATTTTACCAAGAGACCCCTACACCATGACCTTGACAACCTGGACAGCAGGATACATCCACCACCCTCACTTCTGGCAGTAAGATCTATGCCCCTCTCCATTTGGTAGCATCTCTCCTGGTTTGCACGGAGAGCTTCCAGGTCGACACCCCAGCTCTCTCAAGGAGTAACAGAGCAAGACACCATCCCCTAGATAAACTTCAAACAGCTGTAGGATACCTGGTTGTTTTAATAAAAGGATGTCTAACTTATTCTTTAGCATGCAGCATGTAGCAACATATAGAATTAACTAATTTTTAACAGTTAAATGTATGGATTTATATTCCATTACCAATTTACCAACACATCCCCCAGGCACTGATGAACTTCTATCAAGACTCTATTTACAGTTAAAATATAAAATACACCAGTAACAAAAAATATGGTTGACTCTCTCAGGTTTTAAATACTTTATTAGCTTTTAAAAAAAAAAGTCTAGAAAGAAAGTTGGGTGTGGTGGCACAGCCCCGTAATCTCAGGTTTTCAGGAAGCTGAGGCAGGAGAGTTGAGCCCATGATTTAGAGGCCAGCTTGGGCAACACAGTGAGATGTTATCTCAAAAACAAAACAAAACTGAATAGGAAAAAAAAAACAAAACTGAATAGGTACGTGTACAGATAAGCAGAGATCTTTATTTAATGTGATAGACTTTGACACAGGTATTACATCCACATAATAGCTATGCAGACAAAGACGAAAACTTTCCATTCCTTACACTGGAAAAGTTCTTGGTGTTGTTCCTTACCCTCTCACTGTCTGTGAAAACCCTTTGTTATTGAAGCCGCCTAGATTAGATTCTCCTACACGTGTACATGGGATCACAGTATCCTACTGTGGAAGGCTGTATAAACATTCTGTTTGTTATTTATCCATAATGTACCTACATTGTTGGAGGTTTCAGAGAGCCCGTCATAATGTATATAAATGTATTATCTCCGTGATAGAGAAAATACCTAGTACTTTCATAAATCAATAACAAAATTGACTCAAATTATTATTATTGTGAATAAACATAAAATTATTTTGAATTTTCTAGCATATATTTTAATCTCTTGAAGAAGTAGCTGGGTATAGAATTACTAAGTCACAGAGAACATAACCTTATTTGAAAAGCTGTCAGACAATGCCACAAAATGGATGCGACCTTGTGTGGTTCCACGCGTAACAACCCAGGAGCGTTTTCTTTGCTTTACGCCCTTATCGACACTGGTCTTGTCATCTTGTGATTGTTTTTTAATCTTTTAGTGACTGTAAAGTGTTTTCATCTCCTCCTACCTTGTCTCTAACGATGCTGACGATCTTTTTCACTGCTGAGGAACCTACTGTTTATGCTTTTCTTGTGAGGTCTCCAAGTCATCTATAAAAGTGTGTTTTAGTCGTGTATCTGATCTGTGCGTGCTGGTGCACACATGCTACTACAGGTGTGTGAACGGCAGAGGACAAGGCTGTGGAGCTGGTTCTCTCTTTCCTCCTTCACACAAGTCAGCCGGCTTTCCTAGGCGCCTCGTCACCCTCTCTGCTATTGCGATTATTTCAGTTGTGTTTTCGTTATTCATTTATAGGAGCTTTATCCCCCATTCAAGACCTTTATCAGAGGTGGTGTAAGAACAGCTCTTCCTGAATGTGGTTTACCCTTTCATTTTCCTAATGGTGTCTTTAGATGAGCATACCCTTTTAAACTTAATAAAGTATAAGATATGATCAATATTAACTAGAAATTACTGTAGTCTCAGTTTTCAACAAGAATGCGTATTAGTGTAATTACATCGTTTGGATAAAATCCAGGTTATCAAATAAAAAGGTTGGTCAGGATTGCTACATGTGCATTTTTAAAATCCTTCTGGACCAGATGAATTTTGTTGTCATTCTCTGACCACAAGTCATCTTTTATTGAATGTTACCCAATGAGCCTTTGTCCTACTTGCCTGGCTTTATGGGCATCAAGGCCTCCAACATTGCCAGAGGCAGGATGCCAAGGCCTTTCATTACCAGGTATTTTAAAATCAGTGGGCATGGATGTCTATTATCTGAAGGGTAGGAGGGAGAGGAGAAAATATCAGAACCTACAGTGCTGCTGACTCAGGAAAGTTCTTAGACTTTTTCCTTAAAATGGATAGAGATAAAAGGAGAAAAGAAAAGAACGTGGCACTAATCTGGCCGTAACAGGAAGACCTCAGCAGACGAAGCACCCACGCCAGCTACAAATCCATTCCGAACCACGGACTCCCCTTCGTCTCCTTAGACCAAGTTGGACAGACTTTAGCTAATACTTATTCAGTGACTGATGCAGGCCTACGGTTCCATGTGAAAATAAAGAAAGCATCAGGCCATGTGACAAAGGGGTCCTTACTGTTCTCTGCAAGCTCGGGTAGCTGTGGTCCAGGTGTCTTTCCTCTGTGTGACCAAGGTGTGACAATAGCCTGAGTGAAGATGCCATCCAGCTGGGCAAGATTTGTCCTCCAGCCCCTGCAAAACAATTGTCACTGTTCACATCTGAATGGACTTGATAATTTGGAGTCTGTCTCCTCCCTTGCACGGGGCAGAGGCAGACTTCACCGCAATTTCCCATCTGAGGAGACAAAAGGCTTCCTACGGAAAACACCACCGCAGTCAGAAATGGTTCCGTTTTATAGCACTGACATTTCGATAATTAAACAAAATTGACTGATTTACTACTATATTTTGGATCTTAAAAAGCCACTTTGTAGCGTTTTTTTCTCACGGCTTTCCAGCTGTAGTAACAACAGACAAAGCCTGGGTTAAGAATCACATGACAAACGGCAGTGCAAGCTCATCACAGGGCGTATCGCCACTAAAGATACTTGGCTACTCCGCCAGTGCCCCACCTTGGTTTGGGGGCTCCAGGCTTTCCAGGTGGTCCCATCACATAGATACAGTCTGTGGGTGTTTTCTTCAAAATGAAACAGTCCCTTTAACGCCACAGAGCAGTTCTTTGGAAACGAGGGCAGCTGACCCTGTAGGGACGAGCGGTAGTTTAGAGTTGATTTAACGTAAGTTAATAACACACGACTACATCATCTGCAGGGCAGCGTCTGTGTTGAGCAAGCCATCCCCAAACCGGTCCATTTTGTGAATTAAGAGTGGTTATGGCCCAGACTGTCAGCTAGAAGGCAAACAGGAAGGGGAGAATCCCATACCTGTCTGGGGAAGTGTGAGCCAGCTGTGGATTCCACCTTATCAGCTAGCGGCAGTTCTGCCACCTGGATTGTCTTCTGTGGCTGCCTAATGATGGATAGTTTGGCCTTCCGTTTGTGAGCAGAGAAATCGTCACCGTCTAGTTTCAAGGAAACTATGCCGTGATACTTGAGGAAACCAACAAACAAAAACAATGAGAAAAACAAACACACATCAAGATAGCAAACAAAAACTTTGTTCTGATAATGAGGATTTAAAGAATCGTATCAACTCAAAGAGGCAAAAGGATTTTTCTTGATCACCCAATCTTCTAAAGCAAATTTCAGAAAGAAATTCAGATAAGTAGACTAAGAGAAAAGATGTAACGGTCTCACAAATGTCTCCATCCGAGAAGATGGCATTTAGCAATGCTCTATGCTTACATTGTAGATGGTGTCTGTTCCATTTCTACAAACGGAGGAAGGGTGGACCTGAAATCGACAAAGGACAGAATGCACACAAAGCTGACTTAAAAAACAATTGGCAGTCTACTCGGTCAAGGTCCTGTAACAACTGAAATTTTCAAAGAGTATTTCCTGAGATTTTTTTTTCACGCCAAGTTCAATAGACTTTTCTAAAGCATCGTGTCTAACCGCAGCTCACTGTCGTGTTGATTTCTGCACCCACTCCACTGGGTAGAAGTGGCTTTAGTTTTTCAGTGCATCCACTGCACAGAAAGATTCAGGAGAACACACACACATGCACACACACATAGGAGAGTGTGCCTTGTTAGAGTCATTGCTTCCACACTCAAGGGGGTCACTTAAATGTGCTTTCATTGTAGGGTCGCTGATGACTCCCTATCTGCCTTGGTCTAAAAGGAACGAAAGCAGGATTCATAGGGCTGAATGAATGTAGCTACCACTTCACTTAGCATAATCAATGGAGTGGATCAGCATGATATCTGTACACAAAAAGGCACTGCATGACTCTGCAAAGAACTCACTATGAGAATCCAGTTTCTGCAGCGTCTCAGACATTTACCACTCTGTACCCACACATCCACTCCCAGTATGCCCCCATCCTTACTGATTTGCCATTCCCATGGGTCCTCATCTTCCTCTGAGAGAGGTCTGTGGGATCAAAGCCTTGAAGAGCATCTCCTTTGGTGAGAGATGGAGGAGGCCCTCTTTCCAGACGAGGAGAGCCAGCGGTGGTGAGTGAAGATGACCCTGGGCGCAGCGGCTGCCCGCTGCCCTTCCCCCATGCGCTGTGCTTGCTTTGGTTGAAGGAATTTGAAGGATGGCACCGTCCTGGAGGCATGCAAGATGGCAGGCGATCAGTATACCATACAAACACATAAGTGATGGCATCGACACAGCTCCTGAAACAGCTTGTCATTAAACCTAGACAGATGAATTTCCCACCAGATGTTGCCTTTTTCCCATTTGCCAGAAACTCCTTCTCTCTTCATCAGTTTCCACCTGGGAAAGCGGTATCCTTCTGCACACGGATGGGGTGATTATAAAGTCATGAAATCCATCTCACAAATCATAGATGAGAATCATCGCCATGGCTTTATAATCATTCCAGACACTTAGGAAACCAGCTCACTCCCCTCCTTCTGTGATCCTCATCAACATGGAAGGCTTAGTCGCTGGTCAAATACCACCCCACTTGCACTTTGAAAGTATTCGGTTTTCCTCCAATCTTTTAGAGGTGGAAACCGGGATTGTTTAAAGATGTCATGTGATCTAGCAGCAGCTATGAACATTTGCAACCAACTATAAGGGAACAAAATGCTAGCGAATCTCAGGAGAGACTTCTACTGGAAACCTCGACTATCAGTGTTTCTGGGAAGGCACGAACGACAAAACAAAACAAAAACCAAACCAACAGATGAGAAAAGAAAAAAGAAACCAGGCTAGTGAAATGACTCAGCTGGCGAAGATGCTTGCCACCAAGCCTGACTACCAGAGTTGGATCCTGGGAGCCCGCACAGTAGGAGAGAACAGATTCCCCCCGTAAAACACCGTAAGTAAAAGGTGATTAAAAATTAAAGTACAATAACAAACCTCAACCAAAAAGAAAACAAAAAAACTACCTACAGACAGTTCCTGTCTGGATATTTATTTTAGTCTTAGCTACCCTGATTTCCAGCGCGGAGCCTTTTTCACAGGCTAAGCCAGTGCTCTGCCACTGGGCTATGTTCCCAGCCCCGGGACATCTTTGTAATTTTATATTTTACACACTTAATGTGAGCAGACATTTCTGCTGGAGAAGAGGCACACATGGTGAGGAGAACGTGAAAATGTGGGTCTACGGAGCCAGGGAGACAGCACCCATTTTGGTTACAGGGTGAGCGGGGGAGACAATGGCTCACAGGTGAGAAAACAAACGCAGATCACAGGCACGACAAGCTTACAAATAAAGGCTTAAACCGGGATACCACGCCGGACACATCGAATGCCACGCCACGTAGATAAGGAACCAGAAGCAGAGGGCCTTTGGCAGGACAGAACCTCAGGAGTGCCAAGGGCTTTGCTTTCGGCTTTATTTGCAGGTTGCTGTCCGTGTCCCTTTCCCAGGACGGTTTGGCTCCACATCACCAAATGATTCATTAGTATTCTCCAGCTGCCCCCAAATCCCCAGCCAGCTGCATCTTCAGGTTTATTTCTCTCCAATTCCTTCCTTTCTTAGAATTTCCCTGGTCACACTACAGTGGGGGCTCCAGTGTTAGGCACTGAGAGCCCTCTTTAACAGAGGAAGATAATTACAGCCCTGCAAACTCTGGGGGAAAATAATTGTCCATAGCTTCTCACCAACATTGTTTCCCCCTTGGTGAGAACAACAAACGCTGAGAAAAAAAAAGCAACCGGGCCACTGACTTGTTGCTTTTCTGCAGCCATTGCTCCTAGCAGGAGGAAAACCACATGAAGCCCAAACCAGAATAAAGAAACCGGAGTCATGATGGAGGCGGCTTTCTTGACAAGAAATTACGCATTTTGATGTGAAGGTGTTATCAAGCACGCTGGCTGCTGTAAGCCAGCAGCCATGGCGCCAGGACCGCTCCTGATTTCAAGACGAGGATCAAAAGAATACCTCCTTTTGAGTCCAAAATTTTCACTGCAGCTTTTGTCTTTGTGCCAAGAACGGCATTCACAGGGGAGTTCAGAATTACTTCAAAGACCTCATCATCTTCCTCTAATCCGTCATAGGTAATTGCTATATTCCACATCTTAGTTGACATTCCTACAAGAAGTAAACATTTTAATTACTCTTTAATTGCTATTTCAATCACCTAGGTGTCAGAGAAATATATTAATTAACATGTCTACAGCTAGACTGCAGTAGCCCGAGTGAGCTATTGTACTGCCACCAACTCGCTGAGGCCCTGCTGTTCTCCCAAATAACATAAAAAGACGGCATTTGTTCCTGGACAATGATGGCCGGCCTCAATACAAACACTGTAACAAAAAGTAAGCTGCGTTACACAGGGGGAGAGAAAAAGGTTGGTAGACAAAATCCCAGACATTCATTTTCCTCCCGAACCATCCCCTCCATTCTTAAGGAAAAAATAGTTACTACAATCTGAAAATCTTAGAGTTGCAGAACTCTTAAGATGCTGCAGCAGGCAGAAGTGATTACTGGATGGTACTTCAGGCTCCTCACAGAATCCTTGAAGTGATTCATTTTCACCAACAGCTGCTTGCATCGGCTGCTCTCCCTCCCCAGATCTTCTAACCCACGGCTGCTTTTCCGGACAATGCAATGTTCGGCAGTTGGATACTCTCCTAGCAAGAACTTACAGGCTGAGGGTTATAGACACAGGCTGGCCTAGCCCCCTTTCTCCTCTCTGCCTCTGTCATGGAATATAAACAAGTTTATTCCATATACACTTCTGAATTTATTGTAAGTTTTCATTCACTAAGATATCCCAGCCAATCTGTCCCATCCGGATGGAAGGCAAACCAAACATGAGAGCATTCAGTCTGGAAGACACTCAACCATTTCTATGATGGGAACTGTAGGGCACCTTCCTGGATTTATTTAGAAGGGGAATGTGAGGGTAGAGATGGGCAAGCTACAGGGGACACAGGGCAGTAAGAGGACAGTTTAGCCTCTAGGGCAAAGTTTGAAAAGTTTGGCCTACCTCCGCTGCCTATGGGTGCCGAGAAAGAAAGCTCTATAAGGTGGTTAAAGACTGTTTCCCAGGCTTCTCTTCTGAAAATTCACCTTTCTCCTTGCAGACTGACATATCTCTAACTCTGCCACCCACAATCTTGAAGGTATGTCTCATATATATTTTATGATTGAATCAGTGCCTCGTTAATCCCTGTAGTATTCAAGGAAAATTGAAACTGTTCACTTCCCCTGTATCTGGCTGCATGTAGAGGAGGAAAAAATGGGAGCATCTGCAATAATTTTGGTAAACAGAATAAGCTGTGGGCCGATTTATGAAGCCTGCAGCGTCGACTATGTTCTCGGGTTAATTCTTTTTATAGTCTTTGCAAAGACAAAGTTCAGCTCAGAAGCTGAACTGTCTAATATACAATACTAGTTAGTTTCCATCTCATAGAAGGATGAGTCTGTCCACCAAAATGTATATTGTATCCAGAAGTTCTTGCCTTTGCATTAGAAGCTATAGGGAACACCAGAAGCGCAGCACAATCCAAGCTCTGACCTAAAGGAGTTTGAAACTTCTTGGAGAAGACAAGACAAATACAGTTGTCTTAGAGTATCCAGGAGAGTCAGTCCCAGGACTTCCATTGGGTGGAAATATCTGCAGCCATATCTGAGTCCCCTTGTCTATAGCCTATGCAAGTCTCCTGTAAACTTTAGGCTGTCTCTAGATTGTCTTTAATACTAATACAATGAACGTTATGTGACTACTGTATTGTCCCAGGCATAAAGACAAGAAAATCAAAGATTTTGCCATCAGTACAGACAGAATAGTTTTTCTGACTATTTTTTGATTTGTGTTTGGTTGGACAGGTAGATGTAGAAGCCAAACTTCTCTAGCCCTTCTACAGATATTCCAGAAAGTCAACTAACTGTTAAAAGCTATGTATGGTTATCTCTATTATTATAGATATACAGTATTGTAGTAGATGCCTGTAGGACCCACACACACATTAAGGAAAGAAGCAGTCTTAGCAAAGTTGGGGTTTGGGTCAGGAGTAAGAAGGTGGATCAGTTGGATGGTGAAGTCATGTCTGGGGAAAGGAGGCCACAGACCCATGGGTAGATTTCTGTAGTCACGCTACAGAGAATGCACACGGGTAGCCACATTTTGGCTTCAGACAATGGTTCATGAGGGAAGAGTTCACGGACTTTGTGAAAGTGAACGCTTTAGCAAAGTGAATTTGAGTGTCTGCATGAAGGCTGGGAACCTGGAGACTCGGGGGCTTTAGAGGCAGCTTTGGAAATGAAATGAGCGTGAAAAGGGGTGGACGAGGAAAACAATCTGTGAATACTAAGAGTGTTCATATTCGGAGAACCGTTCTGACCGCCAAGCCTCATAATGTTAGGTACAATTTAAATGAAAATCCAATAGAAACATATTTCCAGGTCTCAAGCAGCTGTCCTTCTGTTTGAAAATGTATTTTAGAAAAATGATAGCATAGTTTCCAAAGCATCCAACCAACCAAAACCCAACAACAACAACAACAACAACAAATACCCAAAAGGGCCTTAAAAGTTTTTGCTGAGTCTTATGGAACAGAACTCTTCTTTTGTGGGCTTCTGATTTGTTGACATGCATTCAACTTTGTTTCAAGCCTCCCAAGTGTGGGGGTCATCCTCTCAGATTAAGGAGATTGAAAGCAGAAATTTCATGGCTATTGTTTGGTTCCCTGCTTCCTCCACTTTGTAGGTGCAAAGTGTTCCTTCACTCCCTGAGAAACACCTGGGTCTTCAAAAGGCTGGAACCACTCCCTTCCCCGTTTCCAGAAAATGAAAGGCCCTGGGGTAGAGAAGAGGTGGCCTTTCATACAAACACACCCCCCTTTATGGAGTAACTGAATTCCTGGATATCTTCCTACAAAGCAGATTTCTCTGTTGAGAGACATTCCCTCAATATTTTTTAGTAAATGCCACGTTGGAGAGCTATTCCTTTGGAAAACATTTTGACTTTTCAGAATGATGAAGATTTGATTAAGAATGCATCAAATCTTCCAGGGCACGTACTTTAAAGGAGAGCGCTCATTTTCTTTAGAGTATTCGCACAGGCACTTAAACACTTCAGGTTAGTCCCAACAGCTGAAGGCGTTCCCAGGACTCCTGTTTACAAAGTTAGGTAAAGCCCTACAGTTCAAGCCTTCGCCCCACCCAAGACAGAGTTTTCCAATACAGAAAACCATGCGCCGGATGGCCCGTTCTTTCTCTAGTATCGGGAAAACTGATATTTCCAAAGAAACAAATTGATTGCTCTCAGCAAAAGAGAAAGGATGGAGCTGGGGACATCTAAAAGAGGCAAGGATTTATAATATGAAAGTATATAAACATTTACAGGACCTGCAGATGTGGGGAATTCTTTAATTCTCTAAAGTAAGACTTCATGATATTAAATTATTTCTGGCTTAATAAATTCCAAAATCATGAGCATCCAAGCATGTGGCTATTAAAAACTGTATAAAATATGCTTATATTATTTTTCAATGTATAAACAATCCCTAAAAATCCCAAGACTATTGGAGCTCCACCCCCTAAGTCATTAGTAGCTATCCAAACAACATGTAAACTCTTCTAGACAAACGGGCATTTATCTTACGCAGTGGACTCTCCAAGAGATAAATTTCTGAGTCTCCCCTAGTGTGATACATTCTAGTTTCTTTCAACCCAAACAGATTGCCTGGGGTGGGGTGGGGATGCTGAAAACCTAACTTACAACAAACGGCTAATGGATAATGAAAAGGACATACGGCAAAAATAATCGACTTTCAAACACGTCCTTTAAAACACGAGGACAAAAAGAACATTAACTCTTTGGCAGTAGAGCTGAGGGCAGAAGACCCTGCAGAAGCCTGATGATAAACATCAAATTCAGAGCAGCAATAATGTGGTTGGCCTAGAAAACCAACTCATCCGTGTTGGAAAGCTCAATAACCCTAGGAGGCTGACGACCATATCTGAGCTGTTACAGTCAAACCGAAGGCTGACTGTTCCAGGCCAAATTCTATCCCTCCAGAGCTTATATTTTGAGGTCTTCCTAAGCCAACTGCCAGGACGTCAGGATGGGACCCTATTTGTAAATGGGATAACGGCCTGAGTAAGGGTTAGCATGAAGCTATCGTGGAATGGGGTAGTTCCTTAACTTCGGTTTGCCAAGTCCTTATGACAAGGGAGAATTCATCCACAGGGAGAGACAAGGGTCAGGGTGATACAGCAGGAGGAAGGACCAGCAAAAGACACACAAGGAAGGGACAGGATAGATTTTCCCTCACATGCTCACTTGTTGACTGAACAGCCTCTGGAACTGCACGGCAATAGCTGTGTTTGTTTGTTTATTTGTTTGTTTTTCTTTTCTTTTTTTTCTCTGAGACAGGGTTTCTCTGTAGCTTTGGAGCCTGTCCTGGAACTAGCTCTTGTAGACCAGGCTGGCCTCGAACTCACAGAGGTCCACCTGCCTCTGCCTCCTAAGTGCTGGGATTAAAGGCGTGCGCCACCACCACTGCCCTGCACAATAGCTATGTTTAAAACTACCCAGTTGGCAACACTTTGTTATGGGAAAACAATATAATCTTCGTATTCTATGCTTCTTGTGAACTACACAAAGACATTCCTTTCCTAATACTAAGACCGTCAGTTTGGGGATGAAGACATTCAGTCATTTAGTGTTGAGTGAGCTTATACTCGTTAGAGTTGTCAGACTGCCAAACACCTCTGCAGCAGGCCTGGCTCCTTCTCTAACACTTCTCCTTCTCTCTCCGTTTGTTCTTAGGTGAGTGATCCAAGTCCATTACAGACCATAGGGAACAAGAGAGAGCCATGCAGAACAAGGAGATAGACAACCTCACACCTCAGGAGGAGCCTAGAAAGGCAGTGTCCAGCCTCTGGCTTCAAGTCAGATTTCCCCAGAGAAGCAGTGCTTTTGTATTTGTGCTTTGGTCTTCTTCCTCTTCCTTTTCCTCCTTCTGCCCACCAGAATGCTGCCTTCCCTAGGAAATCTTCCAGCATTTTCTTTACCCCAAACCATGGCTTACACTTTGGGTTCCAAAGCACTGTTGGCAAATATTTTTATGTCTGTGTGCTGCATACAATGAGCATCTTCAGAAGAAGCCATACTTTCATATTTTACATTTCGCACCTCCCAAAATTTTCCACAGATTTTAATCAAAGTAAGTACTATTGAATTAAATAACAATTTTCCCTGAAAGCACCTTATATCAACTTATTTCACAAGAAATCATTTAGGTCATTAGGAATCTATATAATCTTAACACTTGAAAATTTTCTACTAAAATATGTGGTTATTAAAGTACCATTAAATTATAATAATATTTAAATTATCTTCTTTTTCTAGGTTGTTTTGGATATTTCCTTTGATTTTTTTATGTTTATTATTTGCTATGATTTTTTTCTGTTAAATAAATATTCACTTGTAATAAAAAACATATAAAGGCAGAACTTCACGCCAAACTCGTCTGTTGAGAATACGGTGGTGCGGCTCCCTGATGATCCTCTGCTTGGCTGAAACTGTACAATATCCTGTCTTCCCAGCAGTCTCCAGACAGCTTATAGAACATGAAACAAACTGGAAACACAAAACGTACCTGGGTCAAACTGGATCAGTTTGGAAGGCGTGACAGCAAAATCTTTTCCAACTACAGCTGACACTTGCTTGACCTTAGTGAGGGGAGAAAATCTCATTTAAAAAATAAAAGCAAATATTCTGTACTGGAGAAACATTTCCTCTCCCGCCATACTAGACTAAATTCATGGTCTCAAGTCTGTTTTTAATGTTAGGTAAGATTTTAAAAATTATAATAAACCATATTGGGTCCAGACTTTGTGGTATGCTTTTAAAAAAAAGTTAACTGGTTACTTCTTCTTTAAAGGTATCCAGTTATTGGAAAAAGAAGAATAAAGTTTAAAACCCTATTGTTCTCTTTGTTACGAGTGCCGTTTTATTTCGTTACCTCTCTTGGTTTTAAAATGGAGAAGGGGTGGGGGTTCGCAGCCCTGAGAGTCTGTGCACTGTTAGCCAGCTCTGAGGGCTTCTGAAGGTTCCATGGCACTGAGAGCCCTTAGGCCAGATTAACCAGACAAGTCCTCAGCATTGTTTTCCTGCTGGGATGAAACCCTCACTCTGCTCCAACATGAACGAGAGCCTTGTGGGGCAGACAGACCTGGTAAGCAGCTCTGCGAAGGGACTCCACATCTGGGACCGCAGCCTTAGAGGCCTTCTCATGGAAGCTGGGAAAACGGAACACTACCCTGGTCTAAAGTGACCACTGACGGCTCTGCTGGGTCCCTGATCCAGGACTAAAATCTAAAGAGGCATATTTAGGGTTCTGAAGCCATGGTCTTAGATCCCCAACGGGAGCCTACATGTCTGTGGTGATCTTGGAAAAGGCCACCGAATGAGCCCTTGGGTGACCATCGCCGGCAGCTGCTAATTTTGCATATTTTTAAGATGTTGAAGATGGTCAAGACAGCAAAAGGAATGAAGTACCCAACTTGAAGCTCTAAAATGCCCATTCCTGGGGTCTCAGACAATGTCTCTCTTTCCAACCAAGATGCTAATAGGTTAATCGTTCTGTCTAGAAACATCTTGCTGAAGAAGGGATTACCTCCTAGGCTTCTTCCATTTGCTCTTTGTCTGCAATGCCAAGGCTCCCCCTGCACCAGCTTTTGCTGGGAAAAGGCAGCCCATTGTACACCTGCATTCACCATATGCTGGAGTTTACATTAGTCTGCATGGGTCTAGCACATGCAATTACCCAGTATTTACCACCACTGCGCTTACAGAATCCTAGGTTGCAAAAGCATGTCTGAGGCAAGGTGTTTGGAAAGACAGGTCGGGCGAATGGGGACAATCCAAAGAAGGCAAATAGCACAGGACAAAGAATATCTTCTCTCTCTCCTCAGTCAAGTACTCATAAGAGCTTATGCAATGTGGCAAGTTATACTCTATATGGAGATGTCCCCAAAGCCTCAGGGACTGTCCTTAGTGACGGCCTGCACACTTAGCTGTTGGGTGCATACAACTACATAGACTAAGGTCCCATGTAGGTTCTTTTTACATGTCAAGATGAATGGTAACATAGACCTAAATGCGTCACTCAAATACGTGACACTTTCTGGGAAGGCCTAGGAGATTGTTCAAAAGTTACAGTGGGCTAATTCTCTTTTTTCCCCATAGCCCTTCCCTGGAATTATGGGAAATGCCAATTTTTCTTCTCTAATAATAAAACACCAGCAGGCCCAGGAGACAGAGATCTATATCTACTAGAAAGAAACTCTGTGAGTCTGGGTGTGGTCAGGGTTTGGAGGCCTCTTAACTCTTTATAACTAGGACTGTCAGAAACGCCCTCTTGTCCGGGGGCTTATCTTGTCAGAGTGCGTTGGAGTCTCTCTTGTTCTCCACTGAAGCGAATGAATTAGCTCTTCAGGCCTCTCTGAAAGAACCATCTCAAGCTCCTTCAACTCTGCAAGCCACACCTGTGCTCCACCGTATAGGAAGGGCAGCAAGTCTGGCCAGAAGTGTGGGAAGGCTCTTACACTTAGGGAGACTGTCCCAAAGTGCCCTTCTGCTTCTGCACGGCGTGGATACATCTCAGGGCAGGGTTATATCTCCTGTTTTACCTTGTCCATTGAGGCAGGGACAGTGATCCTATTCCGTTCACAGAGGACAACTGGTGTCTGGTACTTGTCTTAGTCACCACATAGAAACTGTAGACACCTTTCAAGGTGGAGGGTAATATAAACCCACTAAGCAGGATACCCGACTCTGTGAAATCAAACTTTGAAGGCTGATGAGTGTGTAGAAAGAGATAGATTTCAAAACCAAAAGCAGATCTGAAAAACTGTCTAGTAATTCACTGAAGGGCTGGGGGACAAAGACATTGTGTGCTTGGACCCCCGGCACATAGGCTACCCCTGCAGTTTGGTTTCCTTGGCCATTTGGAGTTTTTCTATGAAATCATCAAAGGCACTAACCAACAACATTAAGCTCCATCTCAACAATTTACATTTTAGAGTTGTTACCTCTATGCCCACAAAGGCAGAATCCATGGAATAGCCCCTTCTGGTAACTTCCAAGGGCAACAAGCCCACATTCTCACAGACCTCGTATTCAGTCTGGAACCATTCAATAAAAGACCATTTCAGCTCCAAGCTGTGCATGAAGAAAAGAGAAACATTGATCAGAAGCTACCTATAAGAATGTCTCTCAGTATCAAATAGATGGGAGACTGAGCACTGAGTGCCATTAAGACAGCAAAGGTGTTTGGGTAACCCATGTCAACGACAGAAATCGCTCACACTGGAGTGTTGGTTCATGACTAACATTTGCGTTATCTTATTTGATGACCTTATAATGACCTTGTGAGGGAATGGAGAAAGTGTTAGGAACTTTATTTTTTTCAATGAAATCTTCTAAAGATTTCCAAAAGTCCCGTGGTTGTTAGTGACTAGGCAGAGGCTCAAATGGGAGCATGTGAAAGCAAAGAGACCAGCAGGCGCGAAGCTCAAAAGTCCATTTATTTTAGGAAGCTGTCTGAAGTTGGGTCTATTTTAACGGAAAGTCATCCTCAGGATGTGTTTAGGACTTAATGTGTCTACACGCATTGTACCTGATGCCTATTCCTGGTTCTGTGCATGAGGAAGAGATACACTAGTGTGCACCGTGGGTGCAAGCCTGGTCATCTCCCAGTGTCCACCAAAGAGTGGGTCGAGAACCCACTGCTGGTGCTGACAGACACAGAGCAGGCACACATCCCTCTATCTACCTTACCTCATCTCTAGATGACTCATACTACAGTGTGACGATAGAGAAAATAGCTGATCTACTATATTGTTTAGAGACTGATGACAAGAAAAAAGGTCTATGCGTGTTCAGAATGACCTAATTCCTTAATAAATTATTTTGAATTATGACTGGTTATATCTGCAAAACCCCTAGGACACAGGGGGCAAACTATACACAGCTGAATGTGATTCATAAACATTCCTGATATATCATGAATAAATCTGACCCTTGATGGAAAATCTAATGGTTACCATCTAAAGAACATAGAAAGAAAGAAAGACTAAGGCCAGAAAGTTTCAACAACTAGTTTATTCCCCTTGCAGGGGTCACAGGTCACCATCATGTCATACGAAGCTCACCAACAAAACAAACTCAGTGGCACTGGTTTTTCCTTAAGGATGACAGGTGAGGGGCGGTGTGACCCTGCAGCATAGACTTACCACAGGGGCTCAAGATAAGACATGTGTGTGCTGTACACATAGTGTGCTTATTTGATAGCTACGAAGCATTGCTCCTGCATCCTATATTTCATAAAAATGAGTTGAAAAAAGTATCATAAAATGTTGGTTCATTTGCTCGTATTTGATGCAACAGAATTTAAGTCTAGCATGAAATAGATCAAGAAATAAAAGAAAGCTATGCTTAAGAGTAATAAAATAATAGCCAATGACATGTTACAAGGAATTCCTAAAGGACCCAGGTAAACAAGAAAGCAAAAAAGTGATTCAGGGAGAAGGAGAGGGATAACTGAAAAGCCAGTATTTGCAGATGGATTTGAGCTACACTGAATTCCAAAGCTGAGTTCTGCAGATGCACCCATTGCTGATGCTAACTAATCATTGTCAGGAGGAATCATTGCCACTGGGCAGACCCACATGACCTCAAGGCCCAACACTAAATGCAACTTGATAGCTGATCTAGATCAAAAAGGGGACAATTTAGGGGACTATTTACTCCAGACCACAGAGGGCCTCTGTGTTTAGATGTGTGTATTATGTGTTTACTGGATGCATATTCTGAAGTAGCTTGATGCCTGTAGGTGAAGACTATCACCAAACAATGTTCTATGTCTGTTTTTCTTAAAGCTATTCACTATAAATAATAAATAATCCTTTGAAAAGCCATGAAACTTAACCCAGGCTACAGATTTTCCAGAAAAAAATATATTTTTTAAAAGGAGAGCCTTCTTTACCCTCAGGGAATGTGCAAAATGTTCTGAATGTGAATATTTGTTTGTTTGTTTGTTTTTACAGTAATGTTTTTTGCAAAGCTTCTAGTGTTAAACTCTACATGAACACCTGTAAAAGAGAGAAAAGATATAACCAGCCACTTTGCCCTCTCCCTGTAAGAATCCATATGAGGGCAGCTTAGGTGGACACTAGCATGCGGGAGCCTATAAGAACAATCTGGAAGTTCTGTGTGTGTAGGTACTGTGCAGATAGGTTGGGTTGATGTCCTCACATCTAATGGACCCTGTTATGACCATTGAGAGGAGTGTGTTCTACGGTCAAAAATGAAGGTTAGCAATGTGGTGAAACACTTCAGATGAACTTCTCAAGCCAGTTGGCAGGAGCCCTGGTCAGTGCTTCTCCACCAAACACTGTGGACCTTAAAGTCAGGTGGTTTGGTTTTGTTTGTTTTGTTTTTATTTCGTTTTTGTTTTGTTTTTCTGTATAGCCCTCACTATCCTGGAACTCCTTCTGTAGACCAGGCTGGCCTCGAACTCACAGAGATCTTCCTGCCTCTGCCTCCAGAGTGCTAGGATCAAAGGTGTGCGCCACCACTGCCCAGTGTTCAGGTCTTTTAACCTGGGTGTGGCAGCCTGGAGTCTGAAAGGTCTAGCATCCCCTTCAATCTTTACACAGTGGATATCGTTGACTACTTTATCATGCCTGTCCCATGGTCACAGCCACCCAAACTATCTCCAGACTTTGCAAGTGTTTCCTGGGAGGAAAGATGCCTTCAACTGAGAGCTCCCGCTCTGCAGACACTCAGCACAGCAGAGTAGCTGATTCCAAATGGAAGCTAAATTTCGGTCTCTAATAACCACTTTTGGAAACAGAAGACCCTGAAACTGGATCACATGCCTTGAAACTTCTGGTCCCTCTACCACCAAGTGACCTGAAGCAGTCAGACACAAGAAAAGGTCTTTGGACACCTCATTTAACATGGCAGATTTTTTTGCCAAAGTCTAATTTCCTTCAATTGCTTTATCCTGACTTGTGTTTTAATGTATAAGTGTTAGTTTATGTGGCACTAAGCATGCTCCACGGGGGCAGCCGTTGCTTCCTTAGGTACAACACTCACTTGCAGAGTGTGGAAGACACAAAGTGTCACAGAATACTCAACAATGACCCGCTGCTCACTGTACTGTTTCCCGAGCTCAGAGATGGCCAGAAAATTCCTTTCCCGGCATCGTCGGCGTCTTTCATTCACCTTGAAAAGAATTCTGAGCCACAAAATTCTCATATGTTCTTATAATCCCAACTTACTCTGCTCCTTGGCAGTTCTTCTGACCTCGTTAGAGAGAAAGATAGAGCCAACAGAATTGTTCAGCCGCAAAGCACGGTTTCTGACCCAGGCACGTCTGTATTCTCTGAGGTCTATTGTAGTTCTCAACACTGGGCACATCTGGAGACAGTGCTGGCTGTCACAGTGGCAGAAGGGTGGTCTGGGCACTTGGTGGGTGGAGCCTAGGGATGCTGCTGAGCAGTTGTGCACAGGACACTGGCCTATAAAGAGAATTATGTTTCCCTACACACCGACAGCGTCAACGCTGAGAGAGTCTGTTTTACAATTTTAAAACAAATCGGGGCTTTCTGTATTTTATTTTGTATCTATTTGATTCATGTATACGAAGGGACAACAAACTGAAAGAGACACTCGGGGCTAGGACATTAGTTCGGGATCTAAGACATGAATCTAGGTTAATAAGAGGGCATTGGGCTCTCGCTGCCTCCGTCTCCTCACTTCTAAAGACAAGTCATACTTCAAAGGAGTTCAGTGAACAACCACCAGTGCTCATTAAGTATGGGGAGCTTCTCCATAAAAAGGTTTCGTAGAAGCTGAGATGATGATTAAGTTGTTATTCCTACAACTAGATCTTCGCTTATAACCAGGTAGCGTATGACTTCAGAAAATTATGTTAAAAAGTATTTTTTTCTAAGCATTCTACCTAAGGTTTATCAATGCGGAATGATGCGATTATGCCCGATAATCTCATACTCTGAACACCTGTGTTTCCAGGTTTTTATTCTCTCCTGTTAGCAGGGCGTGGTTAGCCAAGAGGTGGCAGAGAGAGCGGAGAAAACCAGCACATCGGAGCCACACCTTGCAAGCGCTCATTAGTGTGGGAATGCGGTCAGCTCCTCCGTCTCCCTAGGCTTCAGTTTTCATTATCGGCAAATGAGAAGAGCTGCACTCAAGTCAGATCATTAAAACGAAAACTAGTTAATGTGTGCAAAGCACCTGCACACAGTGGGCGCTTAATAAGTGCCATTTTCTTTCCCTCCCTCTGGGCTTTCCTCCGCTCTGGACTGGGGATAAACATGTTAACGCTGGGCTGTGGACGGCGACATGCAGGCATCCGTGAGCAAATGGCTCCAACCTCTCCCCTACAAGGTGTTTCATAAACGCTGTTTAAATTGTTTAAAGTTTGCCCGATAGGAATTCCTTTCCTTTTACATTTCTTTTGACTTTTCTCTTCTGAGGCCAAGACTTAAACAGAGGAGCTGGGTGCAGTTGCCAAAGAGGACAAGAACCCGTGCTCGGAGGAGCCACCAAATGAGAAGGCCCATGGGGACCAACTATTCTTTTGAAGTGAATTCTTTTTCTCTTTCTTTTATTTTTTTTTTTTCGGAGGGGTGCGTAATAAAGAGGTCCACATGGAACACGTACTAAGAAAATTACATTGGTGTAAGTTGGCTTCATTTTCTGGTCTACAGTGAGTTTCCAATGAGTGCTCCGGGCACTGTGTACCTTGCTCAGGTTCTATAGTTCATTTGGGCAGTCAACTAGAACAGAGAACAGAGCAAGCTTGTGGGTGAGTCATACCAAGGCCAGAGCCAATAAGAGATGAGCTTCCTGAGACCTGGAGGTCAGGGTTCACGTTCAGCATCCACTCTTCCACCAGCTTGGAGATAATGACTTCAATGCGCTGAGTCTAATTGCCTTATCATCTTTGGAGGATTGTGTTTGAAACACCTGACATGTCGCCTAGAATTTAGGCACCTAGCCAAATCTAAATCTGGAGACAAACATCCGTGGATGCTCCATGCTATAAAATCGCTTCTATGTATGATAGGGTCTTCCAAATGCACTCCATGACACATTATTGCCTGCACTAACCCGGATGCAGGAGGGAAGGGAGGAGAGGGGGCTCTGCAGCCTGTTAAGGTGAAATGCACTGTACACTGAGCCATCTCTCACAGACTCCCAATCCCATGATAGGCTTGATAAATTTTGGTGTGACATTATTAAACACACTCACCAACTAGCTACCTTCTAGTAAATTGATAAATCTCAAATTTTTCTATGTTTGATGATATAAAACATCTATCAGGCAGGCAGGCCCGGGCAGCGGAGGCACCAGCACGCAGGCAAGTCCTGGCGGCAGAGGCACCGGCGTGCAGGCAGGCCCAGGTGGCGGAGGCACCGGCAGTCAGGCCCGGCAGGCAGGCCCAGGCGGCGGAGGCACCGGCAGGCAGGCCTAGGTGGCGGAAACACCGGCGCTCAGACAGTTCCGGGCGGTGGAGGCACCAGCAGGCAGGCCCGGGCGGCGGAGGCACTGGATACAGGATAGTGCGGGCAAGAAACAGTGAAGCCTGCACTGAGAACAGATTGCCCCGCTACAATTAAATCAAACCCAATAGATAGCATCGGTAAGAGGAGATGGGCAGACGCCAAGGCAAGAATTCACCCAACAATCTGAAAAACAACATGAAAACACCAGAACCCAATGATCTTACAACACAAGGACTTGAACACCCTATCACAGGAGAAGAGGAAAAAACTGACTTTTTGAAAGCAATAGAGTCCCTTAAACAACATGTAAAAAACGCCCTCATAGAAATGGATGAGAAGTATAACAAAAAGTTTGAAGAAATGAGTAAATACGTAAATGATACCCTGGGAAGCCAAGAAAAAACGATCAAACAGGTAATGGAAACAGTCCAAGAATTGAAAACTGAAATGGAAGCAAGGAAGAAAACACAAACTGAGGACCAGCTGGATATGGCAAATATAGGTCAACGAGCAGAGACTACAGAAACAAGCATAATCAATAGAATACAAGAGATAGAAGAAAGAATCTCAGATTCTGAAGACAACATAGAGAAAATAAACGGACTGATCAAAGAAAACACCAAAACCAACAAATTCTCATCACAAAACATTCAGGAAATATGGGACACAATAAAAAGACCAAACCTAAGAATAATAGGGATAGAAGAAGGAGAAGAGGCACAGCTCAAAGGTCCAGAAAACATTTTTAACAAAATTATGGAAGAAAACTTCCCCAACATAAAGAAAGATATTCCTTTGAATATTCAAGAAGCATACAGAACACCAAACAGACTGGATCAAAAAAAAACGTCCCCTCGCCATATAATAATCAAAACACAAAATATACAGATTAAAGAAAGAATATTAAGAGCTGCAAAGGAAAAAGGCCAAGTAACTTATAAAGGTAAACCGATCAGACTTACACCTGACTTCTCTATGGAAACCATGAAAGCCAGAAGGTCCTGGATAGAGGTACTACAGAAACTAAGAGACCATGGATGCAAACCCAAAATACTATACCCAGCCAAGCTATCATTCACTATCAATGGAGAAAACAAGACATTCCAGGATAAGAACAAATTTAAACAATACGTTGCCACAAATCCAGCCCTACAGAAAGTAACAGAAGGAAAATCACAACCCAAGGAATCCAACATTGCCAACACTGCCTACAATAACCCAGGCATCTAGCGACCCTTCAACAGCACAACTCAAAGAAGGGAGACACACAAACTCTTCTATCAAAAGCAGTAAGAATAACCGGAGTTAACAACCACTGGTCATTAATATCACTTAATATTAATGGTCTCAATTCACCAATAAAAAGGCACAGGCTAAGAGATTGGATACGAAAACAGGATCCAACAGTCTGCTGTTTGCAAGAAACTCATCTCAACCACAAAGACAGGCATCTACTCAGAGTAAAGGGTTGGGAAAAGGTTTTTCAAGCAAATGGTCCTAAGAAAAAAGCAGGCGTGGCCATACTAATTTCTAACAAAACTGACTTCAAACTAAAATCAATCAGAAGAGATCGACAGGGACACTTTATACTCATAACAGGAACGATTCAGCGGGATGAAGTCTCAATCCTGAATATCTATGCCCCTAATATAAAAGCACCCACTTATGTAAAAGAAATATTGCTAAAACTCAAGGCAGACATCAAATCACACACACTAGTAGTAGGAGACTTCAACACACCTCTCTCACCAATGGACAGGTCAATCAGACAGAAAACTAATAGAGAATTAAGAGAATTGTTGGAGGTAATGAATCAAATGGACTTAACAGACATCTATAGAACACTCCACCCAAATAGGAAAGAATACACCTTCTTCTCTGCAGCTCATGGAACCTTCTCGAAAATTGACCACATACTTGGAAACAAAGGAAACCTCCACAGATACAAAAAAATATCAGTGTCCACCTGTGTCTTATCAGATCACCACGGATTAAAGTTAGAAGCCACCAACAAAGCTACCCCCAGAAAGCTGACAAACTCATGGAAACTGAACAGTCAACTACTGAACCACACCTGGGTCAAGGAAGAAATTAAGAAAGAAATTAAAGTCTTCCTTGAATTTAATGAAAACAAAGAGACAACATACTCAAACCTATGGGACACGATGAAAGCAGTGCTAAGAGGAAAGTTCATAGCACTAAGTGCCCACCTAAAGAAAACGGAGAAAGCATACATTGGGGACTTAACAGCACACCTGAAAGCTCTAGAAAAAAAAGAAGCAGACGAGCCCAGAAGGAGTAGAAGACTGGAAATAATCAAACTGAGGGCAGAAATCAACAAAATAGAAACACAGAAAACAGTCCAAAGAATCAATGAAACAAAAAGTTGGTTCTTGGAGAAAATCAACAAGATTGACAAACCCCTATCCAAACTAATTAAATGACAGAGAGAGAACACGCAAATAAATAAGATCAGAAATGAAAAGGGGGACATAACCACAGACACAGAGGAAATTCAGAGAATCATTAGATCTTACTACAAAAGCCTGTATGCCACAAAACTGGAAAATGCAAAAGAAATGGACACTTTTTTAGATAAGTACCATATACCAAACCTAAACCAAGACCAGGTGAACGATCTAAATAGACCTGTTAGTCGCGAAGAATTAGAAACAGTTATCAAAAATCTCCCTTCCAAAAAAAGCCCAGGGCCAGATGGTTTCAATGCAGAATTCTACCAGAACTTCCAAGAAGAGCTAATACCTATACTTCTTAATGTATTTCACAATATAGAAACAGAAGAGTCATTGCCAAATTCCTTTTATGAAGCTACAGTTACCCTGATACCAAAACCACACAAAGGCCCAACCAAGAAAGAGAATTACAGGCCTATCTCACTCATGAACATCGACGCAAAAATTCTCAATAAAATACTGGCAAACCGAATCCAAGAACACATTAGAAAAGTTATCCATTATGATCAAGTAGGCTTCATTCCAGAGATGCAGGGCTGGTTCAACATACGCAAATCTATCAATGTAATCAACCATATAAATAAACTGAAAGAAAAAAACCATATGATCATTTCATTAGATGCTGAAAAAGCATTCGACAAAATTCAACACTCCTTTATGATAAAGGTCTTGGAGAGATTAGGGATACAAGGGGCATACCTAAATATAATAAAAGCTATTTACAGCAAGCCGACAGCTAACATTAAATTAAATGGAGAAAAACTCAAAGCCATCCCACTAAAATCAGGAACACGACAAGGATGTCCACTCTCTCCATACCTCTTCAATATGGTGCTTGAAGTTCTAGCAATAGCAATAAGACAACATAAGGGGATCAAGGGGATCCATATTGGAAAGGAAGAAGTTAAGCTTTCATTATTTGCAGATGATATGATAGTATACATAACCGACCCCAAAAACTCTACCAAAGAACTCCTACAGCTGATAAACACCTTTGGTAATGTGGCAGGATACAAAATCAACTCCAAAAAATCAGTTGCCTTCCTATACACTAAGGATAAGGAAGCAGAGAGGGAAATCAGAGAAGCATCACCTTTCACGATAGCCACAAATAGCATAAAATACCTTGGGGTAACTCTGACCAAGGAAGTGAAAGATCTATTTGGCAAGAACTTTAAGTCTTTGAAGAAAGAAATTGAAGAGGACACCAGAAAATGGAAGGACCTCCCTTGCTCTTGGATTGGGAGGATCAACATAGTAAAAATGGCAATTCTACCAAAAGCAATCTATAGATTCAACGCAATCCCCATCAAAATCCCATCAAAATTCTTCACAGATCTGGAGAAGACAATAATCAACTTTATATGGAAAAACAAAAAACCCAGGATAGCCAAAACAATCTTATACAATAAAGGATTGTCTGGAGGCATTACCATCCCTGACTTCAAACTCTATTACAGAGCTACAGTACTGAAAACGGCTTGGTACTGGCATAAAAACAGAGAAGTCGACCAATGGAATAGAATAGAAGACCCTGACTTTAGCCCACAAACCTATGAACACCTGATTTTCGATAAAGGAGCTAAAAGTATACAATGGAAAAAAGAGAGCATCTTCAACAAATTGTGCTGGCAAAACTGGAAGTCAATCTGTAGAAGAATGAAAATAGATCCATATATATCACCATGCACAAAACTCAAGTCCAAATGGATTAAAGACCTCAATATCAGTCCAAACACACTGAATCTGATAGAAGAGAAAGTGGGAAGTACTCTACAACACATGGGCACAGGAGAACACTTCCTACGTACAACCCCAGCAGCACAAACACTAAGGACATCATTGAATAAATGGGACCTCCTGAGACTGAGAAGCTTCTGTAAAGCAAAGGACACTGTCACTAAGACAGAAAGGCAACCCACTGACTGGGAGAAGATCTTCACCAACCCCGCAACTGACAAAGGTCTGATATCCAAAATATACAAAGAACTCAAGAAATTAGACCGTAAAAGGTTAATCAATCCAATTATAAAATGGGGCACTGAGCTGAACAGAGACTTTTCAACAGAAGAAGTTCAAATGGCCAAAAGTCACTTAAGATCATGCTCAACTTCCTTAGCAATCAGGGAAATGCAAATCAAGACAACATTAAGATACCATCTTACACCGGTCAGAATGGCTAAAATCAAAAACACCAATGATAGCCTCTGCTGGAGAGGTTGTGGAGAAAGGGGCACTCTCATCCATTGCTGGTGGGAATGCAAACTTGTGCAACCACTTTGGAAAGCAGTGTGGCGGTTTCTCAGGAAAGTCGGGTTCAACCTACCTCTTGACCCAGCAATACCACTATTGGGAATATACCCAAGAGATGCCCAAACATACAACAAAAGTATATGCTCAACTATGTTCATAGCAGCATTGTTTGTAATTGCCAGAACCTGGAAACAACCTAGATGTCCTTCAATGGAAGAATGGATGAAGAAAGTATGGAATATATACATATTAGAGTACTACTCAGCAGTAAAAAACAATGACTTCTTGAATTTTGCATACAAATGGACGGAAATTGAAAACACTATCCTGAGTGAGGTAAGCCAGACCCAAAAAGAGGAACATGGGATGTACTCACTCATATTTGGTTTCTAGCCATAAATAAAGGACATTGAGACTATAATTCGTGACTCTAGAGAAGCTAAATAAGAAGGTGAACCCAAAGAAAAACATATAAGCATCCCCCTGAATATTAACCTTCATCAGGCGATGAAAGAAGACAGAGACAGAGACCAACATTGGAGCACTGGACTGAAGTCTCACGATCCAAAGGAGGAGCAGAAGGAGAGTGAGCACGAGCAAGGAACTCAGGACGGCGAGGGGTGCACCCACACACTGAGGCAATGGGGATGATCTATCGGGAACTCACCAAGGCCAGCTGGCCGGGGACTGAAAAAGCATGGGACAAAACCGGTCTCGCTGAACATAATGGACAATGAGGACTACTGAGAACTGAAGAACAATGGCAATGGGTTCTTGATCCTATTGCATGTAATGGCTTTGTGGGAGCCCAGGTAGTTTGGATGCTCACCTTAATAGACCTGGATGGAGGTGGGTGGTCCTTGGACCTCCCACAGGGCAGAGAAACCTGCTTACTCTTTGGGCTGAGGAGGAAGGAAGACTTGATTGGGGGAGGGGGAGGGAATGGGAGGTGGTGGTGGGGAAGAGGCAGAAATCTTTAATAATTAAATTAATTAATTAATAAAAAAAATAAAAAAATAAAACATCTATCAATCCTTCAGGACTGAAAATGCAATATCAAAACACAGCATTTAGCTCGTTGTGAATAACCATATGGACTGTTGGCTCTGTGAGTCGCCCTAAAATCAATATCCAATGAGAGAGAGGCTTTAACCCACCAAACATTTCAGGATACTTCTTCAACAGTCAGTGGACCTAATATAAATACTCAGGGGAATTAACGCTGGCGGTAAGGACGGCAAGATGCATTTGCTAAGAACTTAAAAGACTCTTCCATATGTTGGACCTCATTTGTTTAACTAAAGCAATTGTAGTTTTCCCCATTGTGCAGATCAGAAAGCTGTTGTGAACATTCACTAAATGCTGGGACCAAAGTGCAGACCTGCTCCATTCCATGTCCAAAGCATAACTCTCTATACTATAATCCCCAGGGCATTAGAAATGGAGGCCACACCAAGGTTGACTGTTATTCACATTTTCACAAAAACGCAGGTAAGCCTTAAGGTCCTTGATGGGTAAATATGCCTTCTTCCTTGCAACTTAGATGGGCAATGCCTACAGGGAAAGAAGGGCTTAGCCAGCTTTAAGAAGGGCGACGGGGACAGAGCAGGGTGGCAGGCCACCTGGGCTAATGAGGTCTGAACCCCAGCTCCCACATAAGCTGCTGCAGAAGCCTGGAAGTCTCTTCCAGCTTTGTGCCTGGTTCTGTGTCTGCAAATTCTAGGTTATGATGGGACCCAACTATGCATGGTTTTCGGGATTAAATGGGTATCATTAAATAGAGCTAAAAATAATGACATTCCAAATGCCTATGATTCCTATTGTAAGAAGGCTCTTGCTGGTTGCTTTATGAAGGCAAATCAATATTTAGAATGCTTTTTCTTTTTTAAAAAGTCTCTCTCTCTGTCTCTTTGTCTCTCTGTCTGTCTGTCTGTCTCTCTCCCTCTCTGTATATATACAGGCACAAAAAAATGTCACTGCCCTTTTGTAGAGATCAGAGGATAACTCTTGAGAGTTGGGTCCTAGGAATAAACTCAGGGTGGATCAGGCCTAAACAATAGCCTCTAAGTTGGACCACCTTCCTTTGTTACCAGAAAACTGTGTGCTTAGTTTCGGGGGGGGGGGGGGGGTGATCTACTAGGGTGAAGCTATCCCACTCCACTGCGGAGATAAATGCTGAGCAATTTCTGCTTCCCCGCCCACTCGAAAGAAAAGAACATAAAGCATGTTGGAACCAGCTCTGAGTTATTTTTGTATTAGCTGTCTGCAGGCAGTTTTTTCTTCACGGGTTCTAGCCATTTCGAGGCGATAGGAACATCTCCAGCATGAGCCTATGAGAAGCGATCTCTGTGGAAGCAGACATGCCAATCTAAAACAGCCTCAGCATAAGCGAGAACGCTGCTGGCTACATGATGTAAACTCTGCTGTGACTTTCTTAGTAACTTTCATGGTTACCTACAAACAAAGCATTTTCACGAAGTGATGTCCTTGCCAACAAAAAGGCGTGGGGAGGATGTGTGTGCGAGGAAACCTAGTGTCATTGCCGGGGGACACGCGTCACCCATACCATGCTGGCACGTGGAGGACCAAAGGTTTGCGCTAGCTCAGGGGCGAGTCTGACCAATACTATGCGTTTCAGTAGAACGAGTTTTAAAAAGTCTTTAAAGCTGAGTGGAGTCAATTCGTTAACATTTTTAGGACGTAAGTTTAAAATTTTTTTTCTTGAAAATAAAGATATTTGTTTGAAAAAGCAAGTCATTGCTATCCATTCTTTAGACTGTGACCCCCAGGAATCAGTTCCCAAGGGGAGGGTGTTTAACCAGTGGGGAGCATTTGTTTTAGTTTATAATCTCGGGGTTCTAAGGTACCTGCTCTTCCTTGCTCTTACCTGCTTTCTAACTCCCGGTGCTGTGAGCCTGGCGTGTGGCAGCCATAGAACCAAAGTCTAATGGGTTAGTTTATAGACCCTGGTAAAGGAGGGTACTTGAATGGAGGCAGGGTCAGGTTTCAACTACAGGATGCCAGTTTTTGCTAACGACTATGGCGCCCTCTGCTGGCGGATGGTGAAACCACACTGCAGGTTGGGGAAAGAGAAACTGGTACTGAAATATTTCCTCACCAGGCTTCTCTTTCCGTCCACATTTCGTCATAGAGGAAGCAGGGGAGGGTTGTGCTCATTTATACTATTTTATATGCCTCTGATACGGCAAATGCAAAAGTTAGAAGGAATGAGTAACTTCTCTTTGGGCTGTCTGGGAAAGGCAGTAAATAAAGAAAACTATCGCAGCGCAAGAAATGGACGGCTGGGCCTTCACTATGACCATCTGCCAGCCAGTAAATTATTAAAGGTCTATGCCCGAGCAGCATCTGGAAAGGAGGCGCAGACACTGCAGTCACTCTGCTCTGTTAATCTCGTTAATATGCCGATTTGTCCCTGTGATGCTGAGCTTTCTGCACCACATCTATTTCTGTTTCGGAGCACCGCTCAGGACCCGCTCAAGTCTCCTTTTGTTCCCACTATCTTCTCGCCTATAGGTCTCGTTCGCGTGCACGGACACCGCTGTGGTTTTTTTCCTTTCTGTAAGAGAATATATTTGGCTGCTCCTTTCTATTTTATCCCACCACCTCCCACCCTACAGCTCAGGAGCCAGTGGTGACTAACACGGTCCTAGAGTGACCTCTGGCTGCCGCATGTACACACGGGCTTCGAGCTCAGGCCTGAAAGCCCTCCATGAGCAACTTCCCGGTGTGTTAAAGGGGATTCATTGCCAGGCAAGGAATAAAAGACATTGGTCACTGAACCTTTTACAGTCTTTCAGATCTGGAAAGCTACCGGCTTTTCCATCATCTAGCAATAAGATAACAGAGATCCTTTCTCCAAAATAAATTGCACCGGCATATGAAATAGTCTGTCAATTTACCCTGTTATGTCTGGTTTGGAGAAGGTTATTTAACTTTCTTAGTGGGATGCATTCTACACACGACATGTAGATCCAATGAATAATTGACGTTACCTTTGAGGGCTGGCAGTGTTCCCTGCAGGGTCCATGATCTGAAATTCCAGGATATCTGAATTCACTTGCAGAGATGGGTTTATGATGTAAAGAATGGTCTTGCTGCTTAAGTCCTTCTGGCTAAATCGCTCATGGATAAATTCACCTACAAGCAAGAAATACATGAATCTCACGGATAATTGAATCAGACATCACTTAAGAATTGATAAAAACCACCCAGCTGTGTTTTTTGGGTTTGTTTTTTTTATTTTTATTTATTTATTTATTTATTTTATTATTATTATTATTATTTTTGAAAGACAGCTTTAAGGAATAGTGCAGGACTGGAGATGTAGCTGAGTTGCTTAGAGTGCTTGCCTAACAAGCCGGGGAACACCTAAAATCCCGCAAATGACACACTGAGAGGGAGAATGATCAGAAGTTCAAGGTCATCCTCAGCTACGTACCAAGATCAAGGTCAGCCTGGGCTACGTGAGACCTTGTTTCAAAACAAAATGGCAAAAGTCTATTTTGAAAAGAAATCAACATTAATGCAACTTTATTAAAATTCAAAGCAATGGACTCAAATTCATCTTTAAATTTGCTTTGCTTCAGAGGTATTTGTCTTACAGTACTAAACTAGAAAGAAAGGAAATAGGAAATGAATAAAGCCTGTCACCTCTGTGTTATCCCAATTAGTGAGGTATTGTGCTCACTGCCTTCCTCAAGCAGAAATAATAGGCAATCTAGCAAAATCATTAGGGAAAAAACCAGATTTTTTTTTAAAGGAGCTTTTATCATTTAGGATTCGTAGTAGAAGAAAGAAATTAGCCTCCAATATCAATCTGACCCTGGCACTGTGTTCTGAATATAAAACAAACTGAAAAACAAGCGAAAATAAGCAGCAACAAAATGGTGAACATTTGAGCTTCTGTGGGCTGGGACTCGGTTCTTCTTACGGAGATGAATGTAGAAGGCGCAGCTTCAAATCCCCATTAGCAACTATATTGATTTAGAAACTGAGTCTATCAGCAAGTCCTGGGAAACACTCATCAAATGGACTTGCACTTAATTGAGTTACTCTCTAGCCCTGGAAGCAACTGGCAGTTTAAAAACAGGGATTACAAGGACTAAGATGGAGTGTACCTGTGGTCGTGTTCTCCAGACGTCCGTGCAGTGGGCCCCTTAAAATCTTAAAAATGATCTGGTCATCCTCTGTGTCAGGGTCCGATGCCTTCAGCACGTGGGAGGTGATGTAAATGCCGTAACAGCCATTTTTCAAGAGCCCCACTTGAGAAGGGGGGTGCAGGCGTGTGATCCGGGGTGCTGCTTTGTCCAGCTGGTCCACCTGGGTCATAGGGAGACATTGCTCAAGGACTTCTTTCCCCATGCTACACAGGCTTCAACATAGCGATGTCCTCAACTCACAGTCCTTCCCCATGCTACAGAGGCTTCAGCAGTGGCGAAGTCCTCAACTCACAGAATGTGGTCATCTGTTGAGCCTGCCTTGTTCACCGTCCTAATAATACAAAGACTAGAGCAGAGGCTTGATTTCCACACAGACCTTCACCCAGCTTTGCGATTTGTCTGGTGTCTGACTCTCCTCACACTATTAGCTTTATGATGGAACATACTGTATCTGCCTTGCAACTCACCCCCCCCCCTCGTTTTTGTTTTGCACATGCCTTTGCCCAAATGGCAAAAGTGTTGAATAGAGAAATAGAAATCGTTTACAACAAAAACCACAAAAGTGATTATCTTTAGACTATGGGTTGTTTTACTGACGCTGAAGACCACATGACTCAACAGGTGTGCTAGATTTTTGAGGGTGGCAGATGGACAAGTAAGGCTGTGACAGAGATGGAACCCCGAGGGTAAGCTGCCTAGCAGACTGGGTGAATCGGCAAGGTCCATGTTTAACAAGAGAGACCCTGCCTTTGTAAAACAGAGTGGTCAAGGAAGACAGCCGAAGTCAGCCTCTAGACACCGGATGGACATGCATGCACCAGACGCACACAAATATGCTTCTGTATTTATAAACATGCATGCACACACACCACACACATATGCTTGGAAAAAAAGGTGTATTTATGTTTTCTGGATTTGTTCTAATTGATTATATAAATACCTTAATGGATTTGGATCTGCAAATTGTGTGCTGGGACTTTCAGTACTTTGGGGTGTGGCAGGATGTGAGGGGTAAGTGTCCTGATGGTCACCTAGCGAGAGAAGCTCTCCAGCCATGGCAGTGTGGAGGAGGAAAAATGAAAAGATATTACGCCGTGTTAGGATCCTCCAGAAAACGAGGCATCTGAATGTAGGGTTGCGGTTTTTATTTTTGATATATATTTCTCTTATAAGCCCAAGTATTATAAATGTTATAAATGTCTGCTGTGATAATGCCTTTGAAAATGTGTCACTATATAGTCACTTTGGTTCCCTGTTATGCCTCTGGCCATACCTGTGTGCTCAGGTATATTAAACATTTTGCTTCTACGAAAGCAGGGGTTTGACTTAGTATACCAGAAGGTTTTAAAATGTTACAGGAAAGAAGACCTTTTATTTTTAAAGAAGGCTCTGCTCTGTCTTATGATAACTGGAGTTGGATGGAGTGAAAATTCTCCCAGACATGTCAATCCCATAGAAAGCAACGGCAAGTCCTTTCACCTCCACACAGCCTTGTCCCCTTCCCAGGAGGATGCAGATTTCAATGGTCTTTGATGGAGGAGGGTCATCTTTCTATCTGTTGCTTTCATTGCTTAATTAATAAAGAAACTGCTTGGCCTCTGATAGGGTAGAATTTAGATAGGTGGAGTAAACAGAACAGAATGCTGGGAGAAAGAAGCCGAGTCAGGGAGTCGCCATGATTCTCCCACTCCAGACAGATGCAAGTTAAGATCTTTCCTGGTAAGCCAGCTCGTGGTGCTACACAGAATATTAGAAATGGGTTAGATCAATATGTAAGAGCTAGCCAATAAGAGGTTAAAACTAATGGGCCAAGCAGTGTTTAAAAGAATACAGTTTCCCTGTAATTATTTCGGGTAAAGCTAGCAGGGTGGCAGGACACAGCCCGCTGCTCCTTATTTCAACAAGTCTTGGGCGTGTATGATTTCCCATAGAATGAAGGTCATGTGTGTCTGTTGGTATCAGCCAAGTGCACTCTTCGATTATTCATTTATTTTTACTTTTTACATCCAGAAGATTTCCCCTCAGTTACTCATATACCCGCACAGAACCAATTGGCCCATGTTTGGGTCATGTATATGGGTCAGTGTGTATATATATATATATATATATATATATATATATATATATATATATCAGTCAATAAATACTGTATTGTCTTGACAAAAATAGTTCTTGGAAGTAGGACACTGACATTGCTGGCAGGGCCAGTAGCTTCATAAACAGCCGCTTGACCCCTCTGCTCTAAGGGACTGGGGGTCAAGGAAATCTGGGAACAAAACTCTTAGACTTTCCCTTAAGTGTTTAGCACAATGTTTGTTTGCTATCACAATGGACAGCTTGCATTTGTGATGAAAACCACGCTCTACCACACCCAGCAGACAGCTTCCACAACTTCAGAGAGGGAACAGACTCTTAGGACAGCTTTGTTCTTGGAGGAGCACTGCCGTGGAGAGATCCGCTTCGGTTCTAGCACATTCTCTTTACTCCACCCTCATTTCCATCTCTGAAGTACAGGAAGCAGCTGGGTCTGCGTGTCGAACTGGTAAGCTCTTGGGAACTTTCAGAAAATGAACCCACAAGTCTTTTCCAGCGACACTGCAGTGTCTGTGTGCCAGTGACATCGACGCCCTCTCCCCAGTGTCCCTGACTCATTCCATTTCCTCAGCATTCACGGCGCCAAAGACTCAGCCACACCCGGAGACCCTGCCGGTTAATCCCGAGCCAAGCGTTCTAGGCTGTAGGCCTAGATGGTCTAGTGAAGAGTGTGCCGGTCACTGTTTAGCTCCAAAGACTTGGTGATATCCACTGAGTGAGCCTTACCCAGTCCATCACCAGGCTGGAGAGAAAAGGCTGGGGTTCCCCTAAAGAAATGAGAGCTTCGTCGCTCCACTCCTTAAAGATTCAAGCCTACAGCATCACCTTAGCTGCGAGTCTACTGGCTTGTTTGCACAACGTATGCTGAGCACGCCAGGGCCTGTAATAGCATGAGGCAATTCCTAAATCATTTTCTGCTTGTGTGCCTCTCTGTCTTTCACACACACACACACACACACACACACGCACACACTTTCTGTCACACTCTATTAATCTGTATGGTCTATCTACACAGATATATGAATGCTGTACACAACACACACACTTTTTTTTTTTTACCATATTCCATCCATCTGTGTGGTCTATCTACACAGATATATGGATACTACACACACACACACACACACACACACACTTCTCCAGGGAATCCTAACAAAGGGCAAAGAGGAAGGAGAAAATATGATCATCTCACTAGTCAGAGAATATCTTGAAGTAGAGACAAAACTGCGTCTTTGTTGCTGTTGGTTGAAGTGTGTGGAACAGGGTGAACTCCATCCAAGAAGAGTAGATTTAAGAGTTCTGAGAGCCAGAACATACTTGATGTGTTTTGACTAAAAGACGAAAAACACTCTTCCCTCCAAGAATAATTGAGAGTCAACAAACGTGGCAGCATGGAGCCAGAGGAAGGACACAGAACTTGGAATCCAACAGACTGGATGTCTTTGATCAAATTATTTAACTTCTGATATTCAGTTTCTTCACGTATAAAATGTAGACAATAAAGCTTACCACATAAAATGTTTATGAGACTCAAATGAGATTTATGCAAAGTAGGCCTGATCTTTAGATAACAATTTAAAAAAAGTTCTTGTCTTGGCTGTAGAGCATTGTAGGTGCTAGAGGGCGGGGAGATGTACTATAAAAAAGACATCTAGACATGACAGGGCCTCAGTACCCACAAACACAGGGCAGCCGGTTATCTGCACAAGACTGGGCCCAAGTACATTTCATCCTGGGTGGGGAGGGAGCACAAGGCACCACCACTCCCCGAGGGTCCATTAACAGTTAATGGCAGCTGGGGGAGAGAGAGGACCTTATTTTCTGTGGTGTTAGTAAGTTCCCCGTGCTCCAATTTAAACTTAGTGGGTCACATACAGAAAGAAGATTGGGGGGGGCGTTGTTGGGGAACCGTTTCAGTGGGCAGGGGAGGGTGATAAAAAAAGAGAATGGGGAAGGAAAAATTAAGATGCATTATAGAAGTGCAGGGAACTGTCTAGGAATTAAAAGAGGGAAAAATGTTTGGATCTGCTGCTACGGTTATGACCATCATCAGCTCCTGAGGGATTCTCATGCAGCCTTGTAGGCTTCCACATTTACATGTTTATTTGAAGATCCTTAAAATGCCAGTGGATAAAACGCCTGACTAGGCAGACTCCTTAATGATGTAGTTATAGTTACGAATGTCTAGTATGTACCTTAAATATGTTTCAGGCCGTATGTGAGTGCCTTGGATACCGAATCTTGTCTAATTGTCCCCACAATTTTGCAGGCAGACTTTTCAAAGATTCGGAGGTGTGGTAGTTTGAATAAGGATGGCTCCATAGGCTCGTGTATTTGAATGCTTGCTCCCTAGCTGATAGGCTGTTATTTAGGAAGGATTAGGAGGCGTGGCTTTGTTGAAGGGGTGGACTTTCGGGTTTCAAAAGTCCACACCAGGTCAAGCCTCACTCTCTCTGTCTTGGGCTTGTGGGTCAGGATGTACTTCTCAGCTGCTGCTCTAGTGCCACGCCTGCCTGCTGCCATGAAGGCCCTTGGCTGAGGCTCTGAAACTGCAAGAAAGCCCCTAATCAAACGCTTTCTTCCGTAAGCTGCCTTGATCCCAGTGCCGCATCTCAGCAATGAACCAATAACTAAGATAGGAGGCACTGAAGAGTTCATGGTAGGTTTTCCAGATAACAAATGGCAAAAGGGCAACTCAAACCTATGTCTGCCCGACTCTAAGGCCCATGCTTTCTTTCCTTCCTGCCCTTCCACCAATTTTTGAGGTCAGTCCCTAGCAGTCATACTGATGGCCCAGCATGTTGAAGGCTGGGTCTCACTGCCAGGGGTATGGAAGCAAGGAAATACCACTCTCTGAAACGTCTCCCTCCTTATCTCCCACACAAGCTACATGCCTGCCATACTTGCCTGGATGGTGAAGAGGACAGGCTGTTTCTGCACCTTCCCGTCCACAACAAAGCCTTGGTTCTTCCTGTCTGTGGCCAGGAAAGTGAAGCCGTCTGCCTGGGAGCCGCCTCCGGAGTGCTGATAGGCCACATCCCTGCTGTCCACGTCTTGCTGGGTAAAGTTACGGTGAAGGACTTTCCCCCTCAGGTAGAGGTACCCGTGGCGGGGGAGCTGGACCAGGAGGAAGGTTAGGCTGTCTGGAGGGGTGTCAGGGTCGGTCAGCTGGAGGTGCTCAGTGGACAGGAGGCCCACAGTCCCTTCTGCCAGCCTCAGCCCCTTGTTCCTGGTCACCACAGGCAAGGCCCTGTCCACAGTCTCCAGCGTGATCTCAAACACCCCCTGCCGGGTCTGCAGTCCGTTGCTGATGGTAAATCTGGCAAAGAGAGGCAAGGCAGCCTTCAGCAAGGGCTCTTGTGGCACCAACGACTGGAATGAAATGATAACACACACACCTTTACTAAAGGACACGCTGCATTGGGACCCGAAGGAAAAGACAAGGCGGGCTTTCAGAAGAATACCCGCCTGTTATGGAACCAGTTGCTGGGTAATATACAAGCTGACCATTCTAGAGTCATTGACATCCCTCCTATATGAAGCAGGCAAGCTCGGCACAATCTTTTGTCCCCAAAGGGATTTCCTGCCTTTGTATGACTGAGTAGCTAGGATATATTCATTACTTTTAATTTTGCAATATTTTTTCATAGAATGTAGAAAACTTAACTCTAAAGACTGATCATTGGGCCCCCAGTATAATGAGATACTGAATGGAATAATTCTTTCTAATGTATATATTTTCATGTTTTTTTTTTTCTGGTACTGGGTATTTAACCCAGAGATTTACATGTGCTAGATTGGCAACTCTACCCCTATGCTACATTCCAAAACATCTTTTTTATTTCTGTAAAAAATAAATTTCTCTATCTCTGTCTGCCTGCCTCTCTCCTTCTCCCTCTCCCACCCTGTGTGTGTGTGTGTACACACGTGTGTATGCATGCACACAACAGCACACACGTGGGGCCAGCAGACAATCTCTATATCAGCGTCAGGTCATGCCTTCCACTCTATTTGAAACAAAGTCTGCTTTTCTGCAGCTCTGTATGCCAGGCCAGCAGCCCCACCCCCAAGCTCCCAGGGAGGCTTCTATCTCTATCTCCCATCTTCCCACAGGAATGCTGGGATTATAGATGTACATTACTGTATCCAGCACTACATAGGTTCTGGCTTTCTTTACTCAGAGCCTCCATCTTGAACTGTGAGCACTTTTCTTACTGACTGAGCCAAACCTTTTTTTGTTTTTTAACTGCTTTGAGACATAGACTCACTAACTTGCCCAGACTAGCCTTGAACGCACTATGTAGCTTAGTCGGACCTTGAACTTTGAATCCCCCTGCCTTAGTGTCCTGAGTAGTAGGGATGACAGACCTGTACCACCAGGGCCTGGCTAATGGTGACGTTTGTAAAAATAGACCACATTATTCAGTCATGTTATATTCTAGCCCAGGCTCCTTGCCAGGCCTTCTTATCATGCCTTTGTTAGACGATGGGAGGACAGGTCAGGTCAACACTAGATGCTACTCAACAGCACGGCATTGAGACTCTAACCTCCAAGAGTCTACACGTGTTTTTCTGCACCTGCTTCATTTGAGGTGTGTAGCGTTGACGATAGACAAGGATCCTTTCCCTGCGGAAAAGAGAAGTGTATACACGCGATGGAGGGTGCAGACAGGAAGTGTGGACGCGCAGTGGAGGGCACAGACAGGAAGTGTAGACACCCGGTGGAGGGCGCAGACAGGAAATGTAGACACGCGATGGAGGGTGCAGACAGGAAGTGTAGACACGCAGTGGAGGGCACAGACAGGAAGTGTAGACACCCGGTGGAGGGCGCAGACAGGAAGTGTAGACACCCGGTGGAGGGCGCAGACAGGAAGTGTAGACACGCGATGGAGGGCGCAGACAGGAAGTGTAGACACGCGGTGGAAGGCGCAGACAGGAAGCCGGAGGCAGCGCTGGCCCAGGGTGTTGACTCCATATACACTGCTCTCACAGCTTTAAGACAGTAGCACAACAACCCACACACAACAAATCAAGAGTTGTAGTACCGCCGGGTGGTGGTGGCGCACACCTTTAATCCCAGCACTCAGGAGGCAGAGGCAGGCAGATCTCTGTGAGTTCAAGGTCAGCCTGATCTACAGAGATCCAGGACAGCTAAAACTACACAGAGAAACCCTGCCTCAAAAAACCAACCCCTCCCCCCCCCCAAAAAAAAGAAAGCGTTGTAGTCCGTAAGTACAGTGGCCAACTTTGGAAAGCAAGTAAAAATGACACCCGTTCTCTTACAATGTCTGCTCTCACAAGCTGGAGTATATGTTTTCCTTCCAGCAATCACTGCGGCTATTCTACTCCCTGCAGCCAGGCACACAGCAACACCAGATTCTGATAACATTTCAACACATTGTTTCTACTCTAAAGAAACTTAAGAATAGCAAGAACTATACAAGTTCGCTTTCACTGTCTACTTGACATAGCTTAAAATCACCCAAGAAGGAAGTCTCCATTGAGGGACTGTCCAGACCGGGTTGGCCTGTGAGCATGTTTGGGGGGGGGGCGGAGAACTTGATTAGAAATTGATGTAGGAGGGTGTAGCCCACTGTGGGCAGCATCATTCCCTATGCATGTGATCCTAGGCTGTATAATAAAGACAGCTAAGCTTGAGTCTCTGAGAGCGAGCCAGTAAAGGAAGTAGCAACCACACTTGATTTCTGCTTCATGCTCCTGATTGAGTTTCTGTCCTGACTTCCCTCAATTATGAGTACAAGCCAAATAAGTCCTTTCTTCCTCTAAACTGCATCTGGTCATGGTGGTTGAAGAGAAAGGAGACTACGAACTTATGTAAATAAGACACAATATTAAAACTCCAAAAAGTGAGAAATTCACTACTGCAAAATGAGATTGACAAATTTGCCACAGACCGAAGGAATGAAGGTACTGAGAGCTACTCAGAGTTACCTCTCAGCAGCTGCTGGAATATATGCAGGATGGATGCTCCACCGAGGGAAAAGTGTAGTGTTAATGTACTGATGCAGACATTTCTAATAATGTATATCTCTGGAATGTAAGATGAAATCATAAAAATCTCTTCATTTCAACTCGAGAAAGCATTGCATTTATTTTTACAAGCCTGGCATATTTGACTAAAAAATTCTTTCTCCTCCATGGACTAACTCTTGGGCTTCAGGATCTGAGGGTAGAGCCTTTATTCTTGACCATGAAGGAACCTGAAAGCAGGCTGCAAAACCAGTCTTTCTGGGGCAAAGGACTGGGGAAAAGCATACCTAGACAAAAGCCCAGGGAGACAGGTTTGGCTGAGCGCAGATTTTGCTTTGAGGGTGATGCTAAAAGGCCTAGAATGAGTTTTGATTGAATCAACCCCTCCCCCTCCTCTAATTTTCCCTCTATTCCTCCACTACTTTTCTCTCCCGACTTCATGTACTCTTCTTAAGCTGAGTTCACTCAGTGGTACCTGGATGTAGGACAGTCGACGAGAGAATGGGTAGCCTCTTAGAGTCGACAGCACCGACAAAAAGTGACTGTCTCTCCTTCAGCAGTCATCAACTCCTGACGGCTCCTTAGCCAGGGATGGGACTTCTTGAGCCCCTCCCCAAATATCCTGGTATTCTGACTGGTTTGGTCTAGTGCATGTAGTCACATCTGCTGGGAGTCCCTCTGTGCCGTGCCCAGCAAATACCGTGTCGCCGTGGTCTTCCGCCACCATCATCCTGCACCAGTCTGTGACGATGCGGCCTGAGCCATCGGGGGAGAGGGATGACGTCAATGTCCTGTTTGGAACTGAGCACTCCACGGTCTTTTATTCCCCACAATTGACTGGTTGCAGGTCTGTGTTAATCACCATCGATTAGGGGCGTGGCGAGGGAGCTCTCTGGTGAGGACTGAAAGATGCACTAGCTGTCCATTCTGCCACTCCTCAAGCGAAATGGCTCTCCGTTCCCTAACGGATTACACACAAAATGTGCTTTCTGCGGGAGTTTAAACCAGCTATCAATAATAAGGTGAGACCTCAGTGGGTGGTTTATGACTATGTCCATGAAGCAGAATAATTGTAGCAGGTTTTCCCCTAGGGCCGATGACCGAGCCAGGCATGATTTGGGGCCGTCATTTGTGGCTCCATTAATTGTACTCCGGTGGATTGGGACTTAAATCCAATCAGAAAGCAACTGGCTACTCCCATAACATCTGTGCCACTGTTGTACCTATGGACATTGATTGCCAGGCTAGATGTTACTGTAGCCGAGTGCTGAGCTCCAAAGGTCAAAGGAGAAGTGCTCTGAGGTGTGAGTGCTGGGCTCCGCCTCTCTGACAAGGCTTCTCACAGGACCGACTGCATTCTCTGCTTCCCGGTTACTTCAGCAATGCTCTTCTCTTCTAGTTCCATCCAATGGCCCAAAATGGGCGGGAAAGAAGTGAGAAGCACTCTTTGTGTACCTAAGGCGATGCGCTCTCTGTGTACCCAAGGCCTCTTTCCCTGCTTACTCCTCTGAAATACACCTCACCCCTTTCATTCTGCCCTCCCCCCTTCTGAGGTGAAATGACTCTCTATTCCCCTACCACATCTCAGCGTCAAGAGTGCTCTCTGGGGGGTTTAACTTAGTCATCAATAACTTAGCACCAATAACAATAATAATAATCAATAACAATAATCTAGGCATCCAGACTCCTAATTTTCTTACATTTCATTCCAGGTATATGTGTGTGTCCCAGTGGGTGTGTGTACTTATATGTGGGTACATGTGTATGCACACGTACATGCTTGTGGAGGACCAGAGTGACACTGGGTGTCTTCTTCGATTTCTCTCTACACTCTTTTTCTTTTTTAACGTAAGGTCTTTGACTGAATCTGGAGCTCATGAATTTAGCAACAGTGGGCAGAGCGTGAGCTCCAGGGATCTGTCTGACTCTACCCCCTCAGCACCTGGATTACAGATGTGCGCCATCACACTGGGCTTTTAGCTCCTCACACCTGCACAGCTAGCTTTTGTACCAACTGAGCCATATCCTTAGCTTTGTGATACACAGTCTCAATATTACCATTGTTCGTAGAGTTCTGGAGTTCGTGTCCCATTAAATGGCTATTAAATAGTAGCGAAAAAGGAAGAAGGCAGCAAAAAGAAAAGGTGAAACCAATGGCAGCAACAAGATTCAGTGTGAGCCGCCGTGAGTCACTGGCTCCTCTGAGGTGGCCATTTTTAATATTCGACTGAAGACCGGGTTCTGAAAAAAATGTCCTCTGAAGACAGGTTTTCAACGCTCACTGTCAAGGCCAACCATGACCTCTGTGAGGACACTGGAACTGTCTCCTGAGCCATGCTGTCCTCTCACACCTCCCCTCCTGATGCCGGGGAATCTGACCACCTGGGGAATAGGCAATGCGCCATCTGACAGATGGGAATGAGGGTGAACAGGCCAGGGACCATGGAGGAGTAAGAAATACATTTACTGAGGCCAGGGCTCCCAGCTGGGCCACCGAAGCAGCTGTTTGCATTGACCTAAAGCTAATAAGTCAGGGGTGAAAAAAGATGCAATTTCCAGACATGACTGAGTCAAACACATCATTCCACTTTTGTGAATAATGATGGACGGTCCGCACTGGCGGGGAAGCACCACCAAGGTGAGAGACAGAGTGAGCGGTTCTGCTTGGATTCCCATCCGGGCGAAACCAGCACAGCAATGGAACAAGGTCGACACGGTTTTCACCTGCAAAAGGCTAGCGGAGAGACTCGCCCAGGCCTCCCTTAAAACCCTGCAAACACATTCTGTGAGTCAACAGTGTCCATCCTGAGGTTAGGAAACTGGCCGTATGGCGATATTAGCTCCTTCTGCAGGTCCATTTTGTTTGATTTCCCTTGGTACCCGCCTCCCGGGGAAAAGACACTGCCAGGACGACCAGCATCCTCGTGAAATTTGGGGAATGACTTCGGATTCATCTGGGGGTGTCTGCCTGGTCTGATTTTACCATTACCACAATGCTGTCAAGCTTCCTGCATTTCCTGGCAATGGGGTTGGCTGAAGAATCTGCCATCTGTCATGGCATTTAAAAGATAAAAATGGAATCATAAATAGTGCCAGCTCCTCAGGAAAAAAAAAAAAAGTCCAGCCGGCATGTCAAAATGGAGGACATTAACATGTTCTTTCAGGACCCAGCCGCCAGCAGCTGAAGTCAGCTTGCTAATCGCTCCATGTCATCTGTCCTAGCGTGGGCTGCCAAATCTCTCTTCCAGGCCAGCAGCACCAAACAATGCAGGGGAAATTTATGATTCACAAAATATTTTTGCAGAAGGTAAAATCCAACCATTAAGCCCTATTTAATTAAGGCTGCCGCATCTTACATTAAAAAGAGAAAGGGGAAACATTCTCCTACCATAGAATTCATCCCTTTTACCCAGCCAAATTCCTTGCCAAATTTAACAGCGAGCAACATAAATTTAGGTGATTAGATTGGTTGCATATATTTAATTTTTAAAAAGCGCCATGATCACACTTTCATTAAAACAGGCACTCAGCTTTGGTTCCGAGCCACCTGACAAACAACACGGCAGCCTGCGATTGGGTGACCGAAATGACAAGATTAAATTGTGGATCTTGGGCAGATGCGAGGCTCTTCCATTATAAATATGTAAAACTGCTGGCCCCAAATCAGAGCGACACATGGAGGGGCTTCCTTTGCACAAACAGAATCTCCACAAATTTTTGACACAAGAAAGGTACAGCGCAAAGAATACTTCATTTGAAATAAGCTCTCAGCCCCCAGTGAGTTCTGATGCGCGATTGTTATTGTCAACTGGGTGACTTCCTTTGCCTCTTGGAACGTTAGGATTCTGCGCACAAACTGGTAAGAGGCACATTATTCTCAAGATGGTGGTTGGATGCCTGGGAGACAGACAGACTGCAAGTGTCTGGCGCCCAGCCCCAGGCGATGTGGGTGTTCAGACAAGAGGAGCATCCCCACAGGTAAATGAAGGTGCTGGACAACATGAATGCTTCCCGCCCCTCTGTTCTCCCTGCAGTCCTGTTTTCTAATCCCGAGACACTCAAAGGCCATCTTGGTGACACCCACAAGCCTGTACTACCTTCACTCTCAGAATTTGCTGTTTCGCTCTATTTGTTTGTTTGTTTTTTGCTTAACTGTTTTTCTATTTAGGTAAACGTATTTAGAAAGAAACTTTTTAACTCAAAAGCTAGAAATTCCATAAGTGCTACAAAAGTAGATACAAGGAAACAATTTCTTAAATCCTGGGTAGATGTTCCTCAAGGGCACAGATACCGGGGCTTGTATTCTTTGTTAAAGAGAGGAAACTAAGTATACAGAGCTCTTAAGGCACAGCCACACCAATCTTTGACCTCCCTGGGAACCACTCTGAGGAGTGAGTGAGCCAGTGGGGCCAGCTTCTCATTCTCCGGTCCTTGGTTTCCATGCGGCTTCTTCCTCCAGCAACCCCCACGGTTTCCCACCTTTGCACCGCCTAAGACCCAGTCCCTGGCTCTAGAAAATCAGGCCCCTGATTTCTGCTGACGAAAACCTTCCAAGAAACCCAGTGTGCAAAACCCATATAAGAAACAGAATGTCAAGAAGCAAAACAAATTGAAGTCCAATTAGCACACTGAGGCGAGGACCCCAGGGCCCTTTGGAATCAGCCCCTCATTCTCTTTGTCTCAAGGAGGGCCTGGGGTGTCTTCTGGAAACCCTCACAGACCTTCAGAACACACTCAGAGCAATGAACTAGGCCAGCTCAGGGATGCTGGTCCTGAAGCATCAGATTCTTGAAGAGCTTTCAAAGACAGATAACGGCGGGGACTGGAGTTACCCAAACTAGCAATTTGGATTTTGATGAGCTAAAGAAAGGAGATACTCCTAGGGGAACTAGCTTTCAAAGGCCAGCTAAGGTTACTTTTGCTGAGAGGAGTTAATCATTTCATAGGATCACTAGTCCTTAAGTAAGGGACTTGGGCGTAGGTTTTGCCACCCTATCACCCGGCCCTCCCTTCCCTACAGCTGTGAGTGCTCACTCACTGGTTCCCCAGGCAGCTCCCTGCTACCTCTGCCAGCCATTAATGTCTGGAGCTGACAGTTCTGTGGGCACTGGCTAGAGATGCAGGAATGGAGAAAAGCAAGAGGTCCAGAAATCCTTTAAAATCAAAAGCCCTGGTTCTGATAGGCATGCATTAGACCAAGGATTATCCACTTCCCTTGGCAAAGAGAGGAAGGAGCAAGCACCAGTCCTTCCATAGTCCTCCATGATCCTGCTTGCTGCTGCAAAGACGGAAGGTGAAACAGTGGCCGTGGGAAGAACGTACTAAATACCAATGGCAACACCAGCACAACGGCAGGCAGTGCTCGCCCAGGTCTTCCTATATGCCAGATGTTGTTGTACGCACATCACATGCCTAGTTCCTTCAGGCCTCGCCATGACCCTGTTTGGCAAGTACAATGACCACTATTCAGGCCCATGGAAGGAGCAACAATACAAGTGGTTGGGTAACTTGATGAAGCCCATGGAGCTGTTAGTCACAAAGGCAATACACAACTCTTAGCCTCTATTTTCACCATGGCAACGTGGCACTTAAACACAAGAGCCAACTAGGTGAGGAAGATTTCCCTTCGGATGGTTTTATTCATGCCCAGCAATGCTCAAGCACAGATTCAGTGAAGATATCACTCCATTAAATAATTATCTTCCTGTTTTAGGACATCTCTAAAGAGACAAAGGGGGCAGGAGAGGTGCATCAGCTAGTAAAGGTTTGGTCGGAAAGCATGAGGACTTAAACTTGAGCCCTAGAAGCCACATAAAAAACATTGGGTGTACTGGCCTGCTCTGGTTATCCAGTGCTGGGGACAGAGACAGGAGGCTTCCTGGGCTCGCTGGCCAGCCAACCTGGCCTGCTGGGCAAGATCAAGGCTAATAAGAGACCTTGTCTGAAAACCAAGATGGACAGCTTTTGAAGAACAACATCCAGACTTGTTCTCTGCATTGCACATATATGTGCACTTGCACACCTGTGCAACACTTCTACAGGAACACACATACGAAAGAGAGGGACGGAGGGAGGAAAGACAGAGGGATAAAAGGAAGTATTGGTTTCTGTCTTTTGGTGGTTTTTGTTGTTGTTTAACACTGGACTTAATCTAGACTACCCCTCAGAATCACGTTGAAAGCTCCAATGACAAGCAACATCATCCTCTCCGATGCTTAGCCTGCTCACCACAACAGGAATTTAGACAGGTAAAATATGACAGAGAAGGAAGTCATTTGAGCGTGGGTGCCTTTCTATCCTGGGGCAGTTTATGGGAGTTTATAACCCACTGGATAACACAGGAGTCTAGTATACCCGTGTTACCGTATAGTGCACTCTGGGAGGTTAAGTGGACATGGTAAACATCTTACTGGGATCAGAAGTAGTCCTGTATATATGGCAGATAAGTTAATCCACTCTAACTGGTGAAAGCCAGGGGTAGATCATATACCCACAAGATTGCCCAGTCCTTATGCCTGGCCTGATCTCCAATTTTATCAAGGACCACAAACCAGCCATCTTTCCCATCGCTAGACACAGCCCTCAGAATCTCTCCTGCTTTATGAGGCTAGAAACAATTTTCCACATTTTAAAGGAAGGCAGATTTGCATCAGTGTTGTGGCTTTGCCTTTTCACCCCAGATCGTTATTCATCCCAGTGATTTATTTGATGCCGAATCCTTGAGCAGGTGCACAGTCCCCAATTATAACCCGCTTTCTATGGGGAAATATGATCCACTTTGTGACAACGTGATTTATGATACAGTTACAGGAACATGTTGTGTCAAAAGGCAGTGTCTGCTCATGCCAAATTTATTATGCTAATATGCGCCTTTTCCTCGGATAGAAAAATGCACTCAGAAAGGGGAAATTACATTTCTACGTCTTTCTGGAGTGGGGGTCTTCTCGGTTCTTTGTGTTCCTTTCAGAGAAGAGCTTGAACACAGATCTGCTGATCTCACTTAGCTTTTAACCACAGCCCTGGTGGTTTGCAATGCTTCTATCATTTTAATAGCAGGCTTTCACCTTTGCCGCAGTCAGGAAACAAGAAACCCCAGCTACAGGGGAGCCAGAAAGGACCTCATGTTCCCTCCTTTAAAGAATCACATTGTTTCATGCATCCTGAAGCTATGTAAGATGTTAGAGAAACACACAGCACAATGGCTACTGCTAATATACTAACTTCACTCCTTTTCTCTTCCTAAGCATTCATTTAAGGATGGGTTTAGAAAAATGTCATGGGCTCACCTGAAGCTGTCACTGGGGACGGCCACCCGGCTCTTGTGTATGTAGCAGACTGTCTGTCCTGCTATGTCCATTTGGCTAAAGCTGGTGATGGGGACTCCGGGATAGTGGACGTACTCCACCTGGCCATACTGTGGTGGGGACGTGATGAGGTAGAGTAGTTCCTCGGGCTTGTCTGCTCCATCCACAGCCATAAGAGTGGCAGTCGACAGGAAACCTCTGTCACCTTTGGCTACCACGAGTGGTTTTGCATGAATCACAATATCACCTGTGTGGCAAGGAGATTTTGGTTAAGATTCATATTTAAAAATGCTTGATTCCCCTATTGCCAAAGGTACCACACACTTCAGACTCAGGACGTGGAGGAACTGGGGTGGATCTGATCTGGATCCAGCTCCTCCAGCTCCTACCTCAGGACTGGCTCCCCAAGGGTTAAAGGGGTCATGCAAGCTGCCAGGGGAGAAAAGCAACCAATGGTGTTCCTCGGCTATAAAATCTCTCACCCATCGTCAAAGACATTTCTTTTTGCAGGAGATGCAACCATTACAGAAATCCACAACTGGTCAAAAGGCAGAGAACTACCGCCTTTGGGGCACCCAACTCCATTACCAACATGTTTGCACCATAGTGAGGCACAGGGAACGTAATGGAAGAGGAGCCGGAAACACTGGAAGTTGGATGATCAGAATATCTGCAGAGATAGTGTTTTCTATTTATGAGAGAGTAGCTGCACCCATGAAATCTTAACATTGCGGTTATCTAAACAAGACCCACTAAACGACAATATCAATAGGCATGCCAATCAATGTGCTTAGAGGGAATCTCACAAGGCGCAACCCTTAGATGGAGAACTACGGGCAATTAACAGCTGTTGAAAGTGGATGAACCAGTCTTGTCCAGGAATGAGCCCCTGATAAGGTTATTCAATCCCCAGTGGTCAGACCTAAGCACGCATATGCATGAGTGACATTGAATTGACTCAGCAGGTTGCGTGCATATGGATGTAGCAATAGAGATTGAAGAGGAAGAGCCAATAATTTGAGAGGGAGTGGGAGGTGCCTGGAAGAACTGGAAGGCATTGGAGAGAAGCAGGAAGGGAAGAGATGCTGCAAACAGAGCACTCATGTCCGGCATTCTCAAAACTCCCTAAATTAAATACATGTGCTACCTGCGATGCGTAATCTTCATTTTTTTTTTCAAGACAGGGTTTCTCTGTAGCTTTGGTTTCTGTCTTGGAACTAGCTCTTGTAGACTAGGCTGGCCTCGAGCTCACAGAGATCCGCCTGCCTCTGCCTCCCAAGTGCTGGGATTAAAGGCGTGCACCACCAAGGCCCGGCTTAACCCTCATTCTTAACTTGTTTGGATTTAGGATCATCATGGAAATACAATTCTGGGTACAGCTGCTAAGGACTCACCTTGAATGTAGGCAGTATCATCTATGAGATGAGGCCAGAAAGAATAAAAAGGAAAGCAAGCCAATCACCAGTCTTCATTTTTCTATTTCCTCACTGAATGCAAAATGGGTAGCAAGCTGCCTCCAGTTCCTGCCACCATGTCTCCCTGCGCTGTGAGCCAAGATAAGCCCTTCTTCCCCCAAATTGCTTCTCAGTATTTGATCACAGCAATGGGGACTGTAACTAACACAACGTCCAAGGCAAATATAAACAACAAAGGCCAAACTGCAATCAAGTCAAAACTAACTGCTGTGGGGATCCTTTCTAACTAAAGAAAAGGATGAGTCAAAAGGACTGAGCAAACCCTTCACAGAAGAAGCAAGGGCACATTTTATAATACACCTGTTTACAATGCTTAAGAAAGCCCGTAGATGAGCATTTGAATGAGCGAGATAGAAGTGATTAGTGCATGCTGATGATGTTTCACAAACTGGGCTATAATCCAGTTTCATTCACTGGACAGCCATTAAAAATGATCACATCTAAAATAATAAGGCTTTAAGTTGGAGACGTAGCTCAGCGATAAAACGCTTGCCTGGCATGCCCAAGGACAAAGGCTCGACTCTTAACATCAAACCATAAGTGAATAATAGAAATGAGCAGGCTGCTTGGCGTCAGGCACAGTACTGGGCTCTTCAATGCGCTCAGCTATACTGAGAGAAGGAGCTTTAGGCAACCCACAGATAAGAATTGGGGTGTGGAGGTACTACTTCTGCTAGAGGCTATGTGTTAATAATAAAGTAGAGCCAGAAGCAGCTCCAAGTCACCAGCTAGAAGCACAACTCATAACCACTGCACCATGCTACTCCCTCCTCAACAATCAGCACCAAATGGGCAAATATCCAACAAGAAAGATAAAATATGTGAAACAGATTAAAAACACAAAAGCCGCCAGGTGTGGTGGCACACGTCTTTAATCCTAAAGCAGAGAGGCAGGCAGATCTTTGAGTTTCAGGCCAGCCTGGTCTACAGTGTGAGTTCCAGGATAGACAGGGCTACACTGTGAAATCTTGTCTCAAGAAACAAAACAAAGAAACAAATAAAAAACCCAACCAAACAAAAACCCCAAACCCAATTAGCTATCTCTCTGCCACCTGCTTGTGAATGGGATGGAAGCATTGGATGCTGCTCTAAAGCCAGGCTTACCTGCCTGCTGCTGCTCCCACAGTGGTGGTTAGGGACTGAACTAGGGTTATCTGCCTGTGGCTCCCCACGGTGGTGGTTAGGGACTGAGCCATGCTTACCTGCCTGCAGTTCCCCACTGTGGTGGTTAGGGACTGAACTAGGGTTATCTGCCTGCCGCTCCCCACAGTGGTGGTTAGGGACCAACCCTCTGAAACTGAATGCTTCACTATTGCCTTGATCACGGTATCTCATCACAGAAATAGAAAGTAACTAAGACAAACCTCTTGAGAAAATAAGAGGAAATAAAACACCAAGCAGTATATTTATGCTTACATTTATTTATTCAGTGTGTGTGTGTGTGTGTGTGTGTGTGTGAGAGAGAGAGAGAGAGAGAGAGAGAGAGAGAGAGAGAGAGAGAGAGAGAGAGAGAGACTGGTTCCTGTAGAGGCCAAAAGAGGGCATCAGATCCTCTGGAACTTGAGTTACAGATGGCTGTGAGTCATCATGTAGGTACTGGAAACCAAACAGTCCTCTGCAAAGCAATAAATGCTCTTAACCATTGAGCCATCTGTCCAACCAAACTCTGGAGGTATCTTTGGTTATCATTAACTAAAGACCATATTGGTTTCTACTGGCAGAGGCCAGCCTTGCTATTTAACATACCACAGTTCACAAGGAAATTCCCTGTGACAAAGGTTATTCATTCCAAAATGTCAGGAGTGCCAAGATGATGGAATTCTGTTTCAAATAACCAAACTGGTATTTTGAGCATACCGAGCGTTTATCTCCCACTAAAATGCAAGACTCAAAGACCATTGTAAATTCAAATGAAAATCTAATTTGCAGATGCTTTGAGGTAACAGTGATAAACACACCAAATGCAGGAAAAGGAGCAAATATTAGCAGGGAAAGCCAAAATATTGCAGAGCCCTTTTCCCAGGGGCATAGCCGCCTGTAGGAGGAGGAAGAGTACCGAGCTCTTCAGCACTGGGAAGGAAGGCAGAGTTTGGAAATAGCTAAACTACAGACCTGTGCACCCTAAACATCTCCTAAAGGCATCCTTTCTGCCACTGTGGAAATCAGAACACATCATATCACAACTGGAAGGTTAAAGTTGTTTATAATAGGCCCTAGACAGAACTAAGCATGTGGTCTGTATAAAGGAGATGGTACGACCAGCTACTCAATATGACTCTACTTGAGATAAGATACGCTTGGGCTGGAGAGGTGGCTCAGCAGTTAAGAGCATTGGATGCTCTTTGCAGAGGACCTGGGTTCAGTCCCCAGCACCAGCATCCGCAGTTCACAACCACTGATAACTCCAATTCTAGGGTATCTGTCGCCCTCTTCTGGTCTCCAGGGGTACCAGGCACATGTGTGATACACAAACGTACATACAAAGTTCATACACATACAGCATAAAAATAAATAAAAAATATAAATAGGGCCGGGCAGTGGTGGTACATGCCTTTAATCCCAGCACTCAGGAGGCAGAGGCAGGTGGATCTCTGTGAGTTCGAGGCCAGCCTGGTCTACAAGAGCTAGTTCCAGGACAGGCTCCAAAGCTACAGAGAAACCCTGCCTAGAAAAACCAAAATCAAAAACAAAACCAAAATAAAAAAATAAATAAATCTTTTAAAAAGTTATACATGTGATGCCATGAGCAACATAATAAGCAACTTATAAATGTCAAAAGTTACAAAAATAAAATAAAGAAAATAGGATATAATGCTGTACAGTGATAAAACACCACACAAAGAAGCAAGAGAAATTCTGAGCTTCTTAAATGTTAATGGACAAATATGTCTGTCTGCTTACTATAGGTTTTCGTAGATCTTTCTTAAAATAATTGTCTATCAGTTATGGTGGACTGTGGTAGGGCACTTTATACCCTAGTATCATTCCCTTCTGGATACCTGCTGAAGTTTCTACTGCCCAACTGCCCTTAACACTAAGCGTCAGCCACTGGAAGGTGTACAGAAAAGTGAGCTGCCTTCGAGCAACTGATGAGGCCCTGGTCTACATGTTACTCAGCCTCTTGCTTCCGAAGTGACTGGAGCCTCAGAGATGAGGTGACGGGGACAGGAGATGCTCCAGGTCCCTGCAGAACGGCTTCCCCTGCGCTCTGAAGCTAAGTCAGTAAGCAGATAGCCTGTGCTATCATCTGCCTGTGCCAAAATGAGAGCTGCATTCCATTTGCCTGAACATCCTGCGTACACCATTCTTCTAGTCAGATTTGTGTTGTGCTGATGGAACACTGACCCAAACCAGCTTGAGCAAGGAAGGGTTTCCGGTCACAGTCCATCATCATCGAGGAAACCCAAGGTAGGAGCTGGAGGCAGGAAATGAAGCAGAAGTCATGAAGGGGCACTGGATGACTTCCTCCCATGGCTCGCTCAGCTGGTCAGGGGTGGTGCCGTCCACAGTGGGCTGGGCCCGGCCCTCCCACATCAACCATTAATCAAGAAAATGCTCCCAGCAGACTAGTCTGATGGAGGCAATTTCACAACTGAGGCTCCTTCTTCCCGGATGTTATCACAGCCTAACCAATACAATGACAGTTTTACAGAGAAGAATAAATATATCCAGAGTCATCTAGCTTATCTATCTGACTGTCCTTAGTGTCAGAACAAGTTTCATAGCTGGAAAACATGTAAATAAAATATAAATATGCCCCCCAAAGTAACAGTAACTCATTTGATGAAAAATTAATTCAGGACAACTGTAATTATACCACACACATAAAACACTTTTCTGTTATTTGAATTGCACTTGAATCTTTGTATTTAATTCTGAGCATCCTAGCAACCAAGGCAAAGCAACGAAGCATTCAGTCAATGAAACAGGATCAGAGACTGTTTGATCTGAAAACATTGAGACGTTGTGATTGCGAACAAGCCACGATTCTTAACCTCGTGGTGTAAGCTGCAACCATAAATACAGAGCAGTGGCACTGGAGTGTCAGGAGCTCACATTCTCCTGTGTATGTTGGTGTTGGGCCTGAGTGTGTGTCTGTGCCCCAGGTTCGCACCTGAAGCCTGTGGAAGTCAGGAGAGGCTCTTGACCCCCACACAGCACATGCGTGTGTGCACTTACACCAGTTCACTTCCTCTGGCAATCCCTGTCGCGGGAAGCATGGGCAAACGCATCCTCACCTTTCCCTGAATCTTCGAAGATGATGTGACAGTCAAACACAGGTGATCTGTTGTCTCCATCCCAGAGGTAGAAGGCGAAACTGTCTCCATTCTGGGAATCCATCTTGCCAGTGTGTGTGTATCTCAGCAAGTTCAGGTCCACGTCCTCCTGGGTGCACTGCATGCCAGCTGAGAGAGGGACCCAGTCCCTTCCTATCTGGAAAGTGCCACAGTCAGTCAGGGGCCCTGGCTTCCCCAGCTATTAGTGGATATTTCCCCTGGGCCCTAAAAAACTTCTAGTGGGAACTCTTTGGGGATATTCTAGACTAGTTTCTGCCTTGGAACCTTATATTTTTCTTTTCAAAGAAATATATTGCCGGGCGATGGTGGCGCACGCCTTTAATCCCAGCACTTGGGAGGCAGAGGCAGGTGGATCTCTGTGAGTTCGAGACCAGCCTGGTCTACAGAGCTAGTTCCAGGACAGGCTCCAAAGCCACAGAGAAACCCTGTCTCAAAAAACAAAAAAAAAAAAAAAAAAGAAAGAAAGAAAGAAATATATTAAAATACTTTAAGACCTCAGATGAAAAACAGCTTCAACTAGTGTACTTTTGACAAAGTCATTCAACAGCAATGGTATTTCCAAGGTATTTATCATCAGTAATCATGGATGATTAAATATCCCAATTAACAAGAACAGGAAGGCAATCATCCGCTGAAATGGGCTGCTTAGAAATTAAATGTTTTTCTTTTAGAAGGTCTTCTTTTTATTTATCTTAGTTTTTATTTTTGCAAAACTAATAAAATCTCTTTTTTTTCCCCCAAGGTGGCTTATTTGCTTCCAAGCTCATCAAGTAAAACAAAACCAGAATGAACAGGCATTTTCCCCCACCCCAATGTCTAGTCTTACTGAAACCTAAAGAAAGCCATCAGATTCTCATCTCACCCCCTACACACACACACACACACACACACACTTTCTCTCTCTCTCTCTCTCTCTCTCTCTCTCTCTCTCTCTCTCTCTCTCTCACACACACACACACACAAACACACACACTCTCTCCTTCTCTCTCTCTTTCACACACACACACATTCTCTCTCTTCCTCTCTCTCTTACACACACTCTCACACACATGCACACATGTGTGTGCGTGCACACACACAAACGCACACACTTCTCTCACACACACACACTTTTTCTCTTCTCTCACACACAGACACACACACTCTCTCATACACATGCACACATGTGCATGCGTGCACACACACAAACATACACTCTCACACACACACTTTTTCTCCTCCTCTCTCACACACAGACACACACACTCTTTCTCACACACACACTCTCTCACACACACACACATACACACATGCACAGATACACGCGCTCACACACACAGTCAGTGGAAACTATTAACTAACTGTCAGTGCCATCCACGGTTTCCATCAGGATCTTCGAAGCCCAACTCAAGTCAATCCAGTTAAGCATGTGTTCTGCACAGTTTGGGGCAGAAATTGTGGCAGTTGTTGTTTTTTGTTTTGTTTTGTTTTTTGGTTTTTCGAGACAGGGTTTCTCTGTAGCTTTGGAGCCTGTCCTGGAACTAGCTCCTGGACCTGGCTGGCCTCGAACTCTCAGAGATCCGCCTGCGTGTGCCACCACCGCCCGGCGGCAGTTGTTGTTGTTAGAAGAGTCTTTTATGGTGGCAGACTGGATAACAACTGAGAAAGTATTATGGAATAAACTATTAAACATATATTGTTAATTGTCCTGTTTTAATTCTCCTAAGTTCCAAGCAGGGCTTTTCCTAAAAATGGCTCATAAAACTCATCCCGTGTAACTGGAGGAAAACGTCACTTTCGGTGACCCACAATATAAACACACTGCGGTTTACCTCTCTGGTCATTTATTGGTCAACCCCCACCCCCAATTCCCAGCAAGTCTTGGGCTCTCCTCTCTACGTCATCACCTCTCTTGCTCTTCTCGGTAGGATTTCTTCTTTAATATTTTTGCCCACATGACATTTGCAGACGTATGTCTTACTGTAGGTCCCCTGGGTAGAGTTACTTATATTGCAGTAGTTAAGCTAGGTTCCTTCTTTGATGAGGTCTATTTGTAAGTAGAGACTTTCAATTAGACTCTCTTAAACCCGGCAGCATAAGATCCTATTTAATTTCTCCTCTTGGTAATATTGTCCTAGAAAATACAGGGGAAGGCATCATTTGTTCTCTTGTTTCTAATTCTTCATTTGCATTCCAAATATGGGTTTGACTTAACAGAATCATCTGATGCCAGAAAAAGGAAGAAAGAGAGAGAGAGAGAGAGAGAGAGAGAGAGAGAGAGAGAGAGAGAGAGAGATGCAAAATGGAAAAAACAAGCAAACAAAACCGAAGCAGCGCTAACAAGCACACAAGAAGTCTTAAGAGTCCACAAGGCCTGGAGGCCCGGTCCCTAGCCTCAGTCAACCAGCCTCAGCGAGCCCGAGGGAGGTGTGAGAAAATGGTGTGCAGCCTGCTGGGACCCTGGCCCCATCTGGATCTTCTCATATCCAAAGCAACGCAGGCCCCAAGCCACCCAAACGTGTGTGCTCTCGCTGTGTTTCTGCTTCATTACGCTTCGAAATGAAATAAGGACACAGCTGTACCTCAATTTAAATCAGTGATTGCTCTTCTCTCTGACTCTCTGTGGTACCCACGCTCTGTGACAATCAAGCTGTTCCCCACGGGACAAAGCCTCGCAGCTTTTCCGCTCTGAACCGGCCTGCGTTAAGATTAAGACTCAGGCATTCAGACAGTCACACCGTGGCCAGCTAGAGGTTGTCGCTAGCCTCTAGCTACCGTTCACATAAACATCCTGACCCGTGAGTGGGCTGACCTTCTCAAGTGGCTGATCGATGATTCACATTGGACTAAACATTAAGCATCGTGCCCACAATCTGAATAGACTGGAAATTTACTATTACTGGACTAAAAGGAATCGAGAGGGCAGGGCGTAAGCAAGCTACTGGAAGAGCTAGCACGGGAACCCGGGTGATCTAACCCTTCATGTGCCTTCCTTCATGTTTCCATGCTTTTCATCTTTTTCCTAGTACCTATGGAGCCTGTTCTGGAACTGGGCTCTGTAGACCAGGCTGGCCATGAATTCACAAAAATCTGTCTGCCTCTGCCTTCTAAGTAGTGGGATTAAAGGCGTGCATCACCACTGTCTGGTACACTTTCTATTAAAGCTTGAGTATATATACAAATCTGATATATTTGGAATGTTGATTTACTGCCATGCAGTTTGCCAGATCCAAATACAAAGGATACTAAGACATGACAGCCATCACTGAGCAGGGTGGGAGGACCACCACATGGACCACTCTCTAGTGTAGCTTTTGATTCGAGAGTTTATTCTCTCCCACATCGCATAAGGCTGGGAAGAGGGACTTCAAAATAAAGACACTAATAAAGACATATTTTTAAACGCTGTCATGTTCCTGAGAATAGCTTAGATCATGGCAGAGAAAACGAGAGAGGCAAAGAGAGCAAGCAGTACAGGGATGGGAGGGGAGGGCACAGAAGTTAGGATGAAGGAGTAGAAGAGAGGGAAGGAGGGTTGGAGGGAGGAAAAGAAGGGGGCATGGCAACAAACTTAAAGGTTTCTGATGGAAAAGAGAAATGCAGATGGGGGAAAAAAGAAAAAAAAATCTAAGTTCCATGGATCAACATGAAAAAGTCTGGTGAGGATGTAGACTCCTCAAAATATGCTGGATTCTCCTTAGAAGTCAGCTTGTTCCAAACGGGCAAGCCCTTCCTTCCAAATCTAGGGCCAGTTCTCAGGGGAAGGGAGCAATGGAGAGCCTTAATGTTGGTTGGATTTATTACAAGTTGATAAAGAAAATTCAGAAGGGTATGAGTTCCTCCTGGCAAAGGAAAAGTAAATATTTTATTTTTGAGTGAAAAATATGCCCATTTGAGAATAAATTTCAATTGTATGAAGGTATGTGCTGATAGAATTTACACCTGGTGAAAGGGTCATTCTAGGGCCAGAGACACTGCTCAGTGGTTAGAGCTCGTACTGATCAGGATTTGGTTCCCAGCACCCATATCAGGCCATCTGTAAATCCAGCTCCAGGGAACCTGACCTCCATGGGCACCTGCACACATGTGATGTATATAAATTCACACAGGCACACATACTTTTAAAAAATAATTAATTAGGGGCTGGTGAGGTAGCCCAGAGGTTAAGAGCTCTTCCAGAGGTTTTGAGTTCAATTGATGTGAGCCAACATCTATAATAAGATCTGGTGCCCTCTTCTGGCCTGCAGGCACACATGCAGGCAGAATACTGTATACATACATAATAAACAAATAAATCTTAAAAATACAAAAGCACTCTAACAACAACAAAAACAACAATAATAAATTAAATAAATGTGTTCATGGGCCACTTACCTTAAGCTGAAGTTGCCCGTTTTGGGGAAGCCTTTGGAATAAATAGTGAATGGTCTCCCTGGGAGAGTCTTTATCGATGGCTGAAAGAACAGCACTAGACAGAACACGCGTATTGCCCGCGGCCATAGAGATTTCAGCCTTCCTGTAGAAAGGAAAATGCCCACGTTGATGTGAAAAAGGAGGGCACAATTCAGCAGGGAACACTTATATCGGTTAGCACAGATTCCACCTTCAAGAACTAAGAAATAAGAATTAGCACCCAAAGTACTGGAAACTGTCAGTCATATACCAAAGTCTGAAAGGGGGGTGAGAGCCAGCAGTCGTGACTAGGGTGCTACGTGAGAGATGCTCCTCATTGTTTACAGGAGTAGAACTTTGCAATTTTCTAAGTTAAGTGTAGTTTATATAATGATTTTGCTTCCAGTCTTTCATTTAATGCTTCCAATGTCTCCATGAAGAAAGTAGGTCAGGTACTATAGTTCTAACCCGACAGACAGAATCCTATGGAAAGCAACTTCCTGAATGCCCTTCTGAGACAATACTCTTTGGTTATCTGTGGTCCTCTAATGTCCCCCATCTTCCTGAAGAAGTAGAGCCGCCGGGCTGACTCCTGGCATCCGGACACCAACGGGAAGCATGAGCAGATGGAACAGTGACAGTCGCAGCTGCCGTGTGGGCTCCGCAGCCTTTCCCTGGCCTCGCCCAAGTGTGGAAGTGATTTCTTTCCCCAGTGTTTCCGTTCTCCAATGTGGTCATAGTGAGCTCGCAAGTGACTACTGTCCGCCTCCACAGCTTTGCTTCTGAGAAAAAAAGGAATGCTTGAAGTCCTTGGCCTTGGGACAAAGGACAGCAAGTCTCACCAGCTGACATCAGGGACCACCAGGTCTTCTGCAGAGAAAGCAATGCCCGACGCATCATTACAACCCCTTTCGTTCAAAGAAGGATCTCTGCTGGCCCAGGACTGGCAACTTCCTTGATAGGAGCAGGAGACTGCATCTAACCCTGCAATGGAGCGGATGAGCCAACTGCAGGAGTCTAGAGCTGACGAGTCTGCTGGTGAGCTTATGGAGATGAGCAGGGCCTTGTCCAAGAGGAGTGACCATGAGCAAGATGAATGTGGCAGGGAAAGAGTGGCAGCATTACATGTCAGGGGTGACAAGTATCACAGTCTGGGCTACCCCAAAAGAGACCTTGGGGAAAGGACTGTGTTAGAGATAATTTGTCTAGAAAGGACTCTAGAAGTAGAAAGATGGGAGCTAGTGAGAAAGAAAAGGCAGTAACGGATGTTTTTACTGCTGAAGGCAGTTGGCACTCAATCCTAATAGATTCCTTTAAGTTTAATTTCTGGTTTTGTTTTGTTTTTTGAAGAAAAGAGACCCGACTAAGTTGATCAGGATGTCTCCAGCCTTTAGGTTCAAGACATCCACTTGCCTCAGCCTTCCATCCTGAGACTGAAGACGCACACCACAGCGCTCAGCTAGGATGGGAACCACACAGAGCATGACCTGGATTAGCTTCTGGAGGACAGGAAGCTGTGACATTTGTCTTATCTAGTATCTCCCACGGTTGTCAACTGTCTGCCTTGCGGTTATCGCCTGTCTGACCCCACGGATCTGCGGGAGTTGCTGCAGCTCCCTAAGGAGAGTGGAGCCACTGACTGTGGGCATCTGAAGTGGAACACCGCCCCTGTGCACAGGACAGGTGAGCCGAGGTCGTGGGACTCGGGAACCGAAGCACCTACCACAGAGTCTAAAGGAACCATCAAGGAAATGGGGTCAAGCGCTGGCAAAGACCAAGCTACTCTTGGCCGAAATGAACACGGCGGACATCAGACTGTCTTTGTGTGAAGAGGAAGAACGGCTTGTAACATGGAAAACAAAGAAGAGTTGTAACTACTCACCATATATAGTCTTTCGAGCACTCTGACATACCGTACTTGTAATGATCCTATGAAAACATGCTAGCAAGCATCCTCGCCGTCCACTAAGAGGGTAAAGGGGAGGCAGAAAGAAGTGAAGTGGCATGTTTAAGATCACACTTCTGCTAAGCGACTGTCTGAGTCAACCTGAATTAAGATTTCTTAACCATTGGGACACAGAGGAAAGGAAATGGGAGCAGCTGGAGATGTAGGAGGAGAAGGAGGATGCTCTGGGAGGCAGACAGAAGAGAAGGGGGAATCTCTGCTTCCTTCCTCGGGAGGAAAAGAAAGGGGAAGAGACAGGAAAGGGAGAGGGATAACATCCCATGGGACAGACAGGCCAGTCAGCCAGATCTGATCATTGCACTTCATGGTCACACATTGAAATGTCACATTGTAATCCACAGATATGTTCAATGATTATGATATCTTTTAAAGGAGGGATTCTGAAGCAGCGTTGATGAGACTTGGGGCTTTTGTAGCTGTAGCTGTTGCTGGGGTTTAGTAGAGAGGCCGGGGCAGTGGACAGACTCTTTTGCTTCTCTGGTCTGTCAGTGAGTGGATGAAGGATTTAGTAAAGTACCTTCCTCCTAATAAGCACTTAGCCAGCATCAGCTTCCATCCCTCTCCATCCTTCAAGTGATGATAAGAAAGCGGTTTGTTACAAGAGAGCATCCTCCCATGCCCGCTGTTACGGGTCTTCTACAGTCAAGGCTGTGTCGTGCTCACTGTGCTACCCAGGCGAGCCTTGAATTCATCCTGCTTCCTCCCGGGTTCCAGGATTACAGCCTCTTCCACAATTACAAAGGAATGCCACACCAATCTGACATCCCCGCATTGAGATAAGGACACAAACATTTCCTATATATTCTTAGTAGGGCTGGCATCTGAGAAGCAGCCTTCCAAACACGACCATTGACGTTTCCCATAACGCTTTCTATGGAGTGTTTGGCACGTAGAAGGAACGGTGAAGACCTGACAGGGTAAGACGGGCACTTGTCTTGTTTCTTTTCCTTACATCATCCAGGAGACTGTAGGAGTTGAAAGCTTCCCAGGAAGGTGTTTCTAGCTTGATGAAACTCAGTTGGTCTACTTAATGCTTAAAGGCTACACCGTTAAATAAGGGGAAGTCTCAGCAGAAACCTCAAGAGCCAGACACATGCCTGCAGCTATCCCTAAAGGCCTGCCGGGCCTTCTGAAGATCTCTGCAGTCCGTGAACTGTGACACTTGACAACCGCAGAAGAGATTGCCGACACCATAGAAATGCAACCCTGTGCGAGGGAGTTGCTAACCAGTTTCACAGTTCATAGCACTAGAATTTTAAGAAGAAGCATTTTGAGATGAGATAGTGTGGTGTTGATCCATATGGGACGTGGTACAAATTGGTAGAGAAGTACCAAGACGACTAAACAAGAGAGACTGGGTGTTTCTCTTGATCACTCTTAGTAAAAAGTCTGATGAAATCTACCGTGAGGACTGTTGGCAGTTAACATTGCCAACCTTCAGTCGAGTCATGGTTTGCATTTTGTGTGTTTGTGCACAGCTATGTGGGCGCATATGTGCACACACACATGCCTTTTAGTACTCTATGTTCAGTTATTTTTATTTTTACAATTAATTTGGACTTTCAGAAGAAGATCAAATCATTTCAGGATTAATTGTTTAGGTCATGTTTCCTCGCATTATTTTACACCAGAAGGTCCTGATGTCTGAGTGGCGGGGCAGCTGCAGAAGATGGGCCCAAGGAAAGCTTCCCCCCATGTACCTAGAGCCACAGAACTTGGTGGAAATCAGAAGTGAGTCCCCTCAGGCAGCTTACTTGCTTAGCGTTGGTTTCTCATCGTTTACTGGGGTGATAGCAACTGAAATGGTTTTAAGGATTGTATGCTTCCCATCGGACAACTGAATCACAAAAGCATCAGCGAGGCTCTCCGAGTCGTCATGGACATAGGCCAGCTTCATTCCTGAAAGACGAGAAGGAGAGACTTGCTTTGGTCGAGCCAGCCGCATCTCACAGATACTCTGTTTTAATACCAGGCTTTGGTGTGTGTCCAGTGCATTGAAGGGACTTGAACTCTGCTTTGTGGAGCCATTCATTCCCCATTAAATTTCCTCTTCTAAAATAAGGAAACCACATAAACCATGTAATAACAAAGATGTGGTATTTAACAAATCTGAGAAAGTGAACTATATGTGAAAAATTAAAAATATGATCTCTCTTGACCCAGGCACCAAAATGAATCCTAAGTAGTTCAAAACTTCACTATAAAAACACCCCTTAGTTATGGTTTTTTCCAACCCTACCCATTGATCCTATGCATAATCAATTGAATATTTAAGTTGCTATTTTCAAAATGCATGATAAAGCTCTAGAAATACTGAGATTTATGCAAAATGTTTGCTGACATATGACCACTAATGCCAAGAAATGAAAAATGTTTAAAATAGAACACAGGCATGAAAAACTGCGGTGGAGTACTTCCACAGAGCGAAAGCCTGTGGTTGCCGAAAGCATCCCAGGTTCTGTCGAGAATGTAAAGGAAGTGATTGTGAGTTACCTAAAATGGCAGGGGTTGGCAAATTCTATATGTTTAGGCGCAGGATGTTTGTGAGAATGTATTCAAATTGTTTGGCTTTGTTTTTAATATGGCCATAAGTGAACCAAAAATAAAGTGCAAGGAAAATCTAACTTTTAAAAATGTCACCAAAATACACATTCATGTGAACAATTTATTTTTTGTTTGAATTGACTATGTTATTTAAACTTGCCCAATGCATACATGACACTTATTTAATCTGATAACATTAACCAATACTATCATGTTTTTAAAAACGGTCCTGGGTCTTCGAATAGCTCAGAAGGTAAAGGTTCTTGTCTTCACACCTGAGTTTGAGCTCCAGAATCCACGGGGGAAGAGCAAACCAAGTCTCACAGGCTGTCCCGTGACCTCCACACATCAGCCGTGGCACGAGGAACCCCACGAGTCCCCCAAAATGCACAAGAAAACAATAAATGAATGAAAAGAGACTCTAAGCTGTCATTTTTCCCCTGTAGATAAACTCTCCCTACATAGCTAAGGGTGGCCTTGAAAGCCTTGAGCTCTTGATCCCCCTGCCTCAGGCTCTTTACATGCTGGAATTAGAGACAGGCATCATCTAACCCGACTCTGAAAACAGAAAAGATGAATGAATGAATGAATGAATGAATGAATGAATGAATGAATGGTCAACAAAAATCATACTTCCCGGCGGTAGATTTTAAGCTGTTATTCCCTTTCCTTATGTTTGTAACACTATTGTCTGCAGCACATGGGAACTGATTTGGTCTTTATCAGCCACGAAGTCCCGGAATTTATTTCTCTACAATTCACAGAAACGGAGACTGTGACTTGGTTTTTAAGGCTCAGACACGAGGCGGCATCTGCAACTATTACAAAATAACCTTTGGGACAAAGAGACTCCATTCTAATTAGAGAAACAGACATTGGAAAAGACAGGAGGGGAAAGAGAAAAGCGCCAGGACAAAGTCCAGAGAATAGCTGGCTTCCTGTGGGAGGAGAGCGCCGTGTCCTGAAGGAGCCAACCCAAGGTGAGGGAAGACCTTCCAGGTTGGGAAAATGAAACATACAGAGAAGAAATGACTCTGAGATCAGGCACTAATTCTAGAACCACATACTTGCTCAAATTTTTGAAAGTATTTTTATACATGGAAAATGGGATAAGGTCGTTTAAAAGGTAATTAAAAAACAATTCAGGCTGCTCCAGTGTGTCATTTCCCTAAAGAACACACTCTCTCCACAGAGACTAATGCGTGGTTATTATATGTGGATCTATATTTGTTTCAACTGTTAAAATTTTGGTAGACTAGCCTCTTGAAATTTAGTCCCATGATCTCAAGAGTTTGAAAAAGAAATTTTAAATTATGTTAAAATTCTATGTTAAAGTACCAATAATCACAGATAAAATTGTTCATGGTCATTGTTCACGGTACTCTAAAAGTCAAAGAAAACATCCCCCTGCGTCTGCAACTGTCTACAGTGTCTGGCTGAGGTTGAACACTCCTTGTTAATCAAGAACCCACAGCTCACTCTGAAGGAATTAACAAATGAAGAACATACTCTTTCTTCCCCCTATTGCTATGATTTGTTAGTATCTTTGGGGGAGTAAAACAGGTTTCCAATTTATGTTTTAATTAACAAAAATCTTTAAGCATAAAATTTTGATATGTGTAACTTGTGGCATGCTTACATCACACTAATGTGCACCATTTTACCTTGTTAGGGCATGTGTGCAGTGTGCACGTGTGAACGATTAGCAATGCCCTACATGTCACTAACCACGGTCAGCACAGCGCACAGATGCCTGCAACTCAGTCTTGTTGCACTGAAATTGTGTACCTTTTGATCAACAGCTCATTTCTCCCCTCTTCCCCCAGCCTCTGGTACCCACCAAACAAATTTCTGCTTCTCCTATTGCAACTTTAGAGTCTACACATGGGCGGGCTACGTCATGGCCTACCAGCCTTGAGAAGGTCCATGGAGAAGTTGTGAATTTCCTGTTTGATCTGAGGAGACTCTTTGCCGATCGCCATGTCGATGAGGAGGCCATGCTGGGGCTTGCGAGGGATGCTGACCAGTAAGGGGTCTTTGGGAACATCCCTGTCAGCAGCAGTGATGAAGGAAGAATCCAGCTCTGTCATCTGACCCTCACACACCTGAGCAGGAGCAAACCAGCAGAGTCAGCAGTGTGAAACAGAACCTTTCCTCTATTTCTTTCGAGAAGCCGCCGAGAACAAAAAATCCACCCCACTTATACGAAGATGTCCTACTTCAAATTTTCCATGGCATTTTCAGATACTGGCTTCTAGAAAATGAAATTTCCGGTTAACCGGAATGTAAAAAGAATCTATTCATCTTCCTAAGATCTTTTCTGAAGATCCTAAGTGCTCTTTCGTTGCACGCATGACATAGGGGGCATGATTAAAATATCTGTGCGGGGCGGTGAGACGGCTCGGTAGGTAAAAGTACTTGCCACACAAGCCTTGGCGATGGGGGTTCAAGTCTTGAAACTTGCATGAAAGTGGCGAGAAATAAGTGCACAAAGTTGCCCTTCATGCTTAACATTTGGGCTGTGGCATGCGTGCCCCCAAATCATCCACAGGTATATTTCTGCACAAACACATACATTCAAAAAAATTGTTGTGAAAAATTAGACCATTTCTGTTGTTAATGATTCAAAGGTTGGTGCTGGCGGAAGCCAACAAAAGGACGCTTGCTCTGTGGAAGCCAGGAAAGCTTGGTGTACACAAGAACCTGGAGTCTACCACAGACAGTAGTTGGTTCTTGAGCTCAGAAGTCCTTGTTTGTACAATTCTAGTTGTCTACTTGCTTGGGAAGTAGTAAAAACCTACTGCATACACCAGAAAAAAATTGGGATTTCTGTTTTTAAATATTTATTATTATTTTAAATTTCATTTTGATCATATTCATCCTTCACTATCCCTTCCTACTCTCCCTAATGCCCAATCTCCTTCCCAACTTCATGTCCTTTTTTATTGTTATTAATAACCTTCCGAATCCAACATTTGGTGTTTTAAATTTTTATTATCATCATAGATACTTTTTTAACTCAGGTGCTGGGAGAAGGCTCAGCAGGTACAAGTTCTTGCTGTGAAACTTCAAGGAGCTGAATTCAACTCCCAATAAAAAGTCAGCACCCAATAAAAAGCTGGGTGTGACTGAGAGCACCTTCAGCCTCCGTACGTAACTAATGGGAGGCTGAGAAAACAAGATCTCTGGGGTCGCTGGCTGCTAGGCTAGCTCCAGGATCAGTGGGAGAGCTCATCTCATGGGAACAAGGCATAGTGTGATAGAGCAGGACTCCTGGCATCCTCCTCCTCCTGCGTGCGCGTGCGTACACAGAGAGACACACAGACAGACACACACACCACCACTGCCGCCGCTACTGCCACAGTGGAGTGCTATTGCCTCAAGAGGGCGTTAGTCATTTAGGACTTGGCCATCTTAGCTGTCTTGGGTTTTTTGTTTGTTTCCTTGCTCAGAGAGAGGATAGGACATGAAATTTTTTGGTTTTGTTCTGAAATACAGGAAAATCTAAGGACTAAAAGTACATAAATTCTACACGTTTCCTGGGAATCTACCAGGTCACTTGCTGCATTCTGGGGTAGTGTAGATGCTCTCAAGAATCCACCAGGAAGGACTGGGAAGGCCTGCCTGCCAGCGGCATGGTCACGGACTAGTAAGAGCTGCTGAATGTCAAGAAACAAGAACCAACAGGCTATCCTTATAGCCGAGTGGATCACTTCGTGAGAGCCTATGGTTTTTTTCCAGCTCCTCCCACTGGCTCTGAAGGGACCATTCCTGCAAGTGCACTGTGACATTTGGACAAAAACAATGTTACTCTTATCTGACCTTTTCAAATTAAAGACAAAAGAAATCTTGGATTAATTCATAATGATAAACCTATTGAATAACTTTTGCCAGGATCTCACTTTCCCCACCCTTGAGAACTTTAGGAAAGCAGTTTAAAAACATGTTGTAAGTCTCCATCTATATAGAGCTTAACTATGAAGTGTTTTCCTCTTGACTGTGTGGTGATGTATCTCTTTTACAAAATGGTAAATTCATTCACAAGATTACCAAGGAATTTTCTTTAATAAAAAAACTACAGGATTTGTTTTTGGAGATTGAATTGTTTCTTGAAATTATGAGAATAAAAAGTTTATATATATATATATATATATATATATGCAGATATTTACTACTAAATAGGTTTGCAAATGATTATAACAAGCTAAAACATTTTGATGGAACACCAAGTATCTATACAATAAGGACATTTTCTAACAGGAAAATCAAATGTGTTCTGTGAAGAAGAAAAAAATTCTTGAAGCTTAAAAGTTGTCTCTGCCAATGCCCAAGGGTCTGTGGTGTGTGTGTGTGTGTGTGTGTGCGTGGTTTGTGTGTGTGAGGAAGCAAGGGTGAAAGACATGATTACTTCCACAAAGGGATCAGGGGGACGACTTCCCAGAGGCCTAATTACTCCAGAAGCCCTTGCCCCGGGCAGATAAAGATAGTAGAAATAGGTGCAGGAGCGATCAGTCATTGATTTTTTTCTTCACATAATCACTGAAGGGCTCTCCAGAGTAAACCATGAGCCAAAAGAAGAGGGGAGGCAGGAGCTGGCTCTAAAATCTCACGCTGAGGTGACGCTCGTGTGCTGTTAAGATTCAGGAGAAAATTAAAATCAAATAAAGACTTTCGCATTTAGAATGTGATTATTTTTAGCAAAAAGAATGAGGGAAAATAATGGCTTTGGTCAATATTAGAAAGAAGATGACACACTAAATGGTGCTGAAAACCCTTGCTCATTAAGGGCCTACTGTGTTTGCCCAACTCAATCATCCTAAGAATCTCTGGGGGGGGGGAAGTACATGTATATTTTTGAAGATGGGGAAACAGAAGCTTGAAGAGAAATAACCTTCTCAAGATGCAAAATTATTCAAAGCAACACACAAGTTCCATTGAGGCCAAAGACTATGCTTGTGTTCATTCAACTTGCTAGTGAGTGCATGCATATGAATTAAATAATCATATATAGACATGCAGAATATGTAAAAGGAACTGCATATTGATAAGAAAAGATTTCATACATGTGTTAAAGTTTTGCTTTAGAAAGTAAAGCATCGAGTAGAGGGTATGGTTCTTTTATTTGTAAGTAAAAACATACTGAAAAATTATGGTATACAGACACAAATCTGGCATGTCCATAAATCTCTTGGGTTACTTAGTTAACCTGTTTATGCTCCATTTCTTCAGAAATGAAACGGCAATAAAAACACCATCACCCTAAAAGCCTTTTGTAGGGATTAACTATGAATACACGAAAAAGACTTGGAACCTAATATCCAGTAGGTACTCTACGACACTCACACAGACTCACATACAGACACACTCATACAGACAGACATGCAGACACACACACACCCCATCCTTACTAGGCTAATATTTCACAGGTGTTAATTGTACGGCTAAGATTCTTTTTTCCTTACTCGTCAGCAAATTAATATATCAGGTGCACCTGGATCAACATAAAGGGATTATCTAGGCAAAAATAAAAATCAGAAAAAGATAAGAAAATAAAAAGGAACATTTGGTATGTTTCTTACAGTGATATTCTGTACCGCAAAGTCAGGCGCTTCATCATTTGTGGGGTTGATGACAACATGAAATGTTGTCTCTAAGGAGCGTCCCTTCCCATCTGTGGCGTACACCATGAACTGATCGGCAGTTGGTTCCACCCTCAGGTGCCTGGACTGCACGTAGTTAATGTGCAAAGCTTTCATGTCTCTCCACCGGAACGAAGCTAGCACACACCAAGACAGAACGGGGAAATGATAAATAGCCCTCCCCAGGAACTTCCGGTCTTTACCAGCTGCTTCTCTGTGAAGCAGGTATGCGGTCTTAGTGGGGGCTAGTGCGACGCCTACCAGCCATCCACAGAAAGTCAGGTCCCACAGACGGGAAGGGAGGATGCGAACCTGCCCGAAGAGTGAAACCGTGATCACCACGCATCAAGATACAGGGGACTTCGTGGTCACTCTCCAGACACATGAACTGAAAGTCACAGACAACTGCCCTTGGCTAAACTGTCCTTCTGACACACGGCTCTTGTCTCACTTGGATAAGGAGGATGCCACCTCTTTGACACAAAGGCAAAACGAGCGGAGATCCATGATTTGTCTACATAACAGACATCAAGAAATTCACTGCGCTGAGTGGAATTAGTTGACTTGATGTCCAGCTAGCTTTAAATCAGAAGAGGAAAATTGTGAATTAAATCATAAGAAACGTTGCATAACCTTTAGTTTGATTAATCTGAAATCTTATCTCACTAAAATTTAAAAATACAAATGTCTTTAAAGGAGATTGAAAAATAATTTACTTACAAAGTATTATCTTTTGAGGATTTAGGTTTTGCTTTCTATTTATGTTGTGCTTTATTAAGGACTATTTTGGTTGCTGAGAAACATTTTGCTTTCAAAATTAAGCTGGGTCGTGGTGATGCACACCTTTAATTCCAGCACTTGGGAGGCAAAGACAGGAGGACCTCTATGTTCGAGGCTAGTGTGGTCTACAAAGTGAGTTCCAGGACATCCAGGGCTACACAGAGAAACCCTGACTCCAAAAGCAAAAATGAAAAACAACAACAAAAGATTAACTTGAACATTTCAGGTTTTCTCTTTCAGCATCAATCATGGCATATTTCTCAGTATTTTCCAGTAATTCCTATTAAAAATGCTAAAACACTGTGAGAACAAGACCCTGTGATTCCCACCAGATTAAGTCTCTCTCAGGGCCGTGTTGCCAGGAAGGCCTTGGAAAGGTGAGTACTTCAGTGCTGATTCAAATCGTTTTCAAAAGTGAAGTTTCTAATTATTTCAGTTATTAATGTCCATGCATAAGAAAAACTAAGTTAAAAGTTAAAATCAACTAGAATCATCAGAATAATCTTTTGGAAGCATATATGGCGACTGGGATGATTTGAATTCTTGTGAATTTCCTAAGCATGGTCCAGCTAGTCACATCCACGAACACTAGCAAGACACTGTCGGTCAGGAGACCAGGACTTACCTATGCTTATGCCCATGTTACTTTTCTCAAAACCTGCAGAAGGGAGTGTGTTTTCGAGGTAGCCGAACTGGGGATGCGACACCAAAACAAATTCTAAGTCATCTGGCGTGGTGTCCGGGTCAGTGGCCGTCAAATGATGAGTCGTGAGGGTTCCTGAGAAGCCTTCGTCCACCACGAGCGGCCTACCTGCACACCAAGAACAGCAGTCACAGGCCAGTGAGATGGCTCCGTGGGTAACGGCGCCTGCTGCCAGGCCCGATGACCCGCGTTTAATCCCCAGGACACACACTCACAAAACAAGTAAATAAAAATGTAATAAAATTTAAAAACACACACTTCTGTGAGCCTGAACTCCTCCATCAGAATAGTGAGAACTGAAGGGCATGATTGCAATCCCAACCAGCGCGACCTCCCACCGGCAAATACGCTTTCTTGGGCATAAATTCTCTTTGCAGAAAAAAAAAAAAAAAAAAAAGCAGGGGTAATGAGTGGGATTTAATTTGACTTATGGAATTGTATACTTCTTCTTCTACAAGCCAGCCAGATGATAATGGAAAGGCAGCAGCCATGCTAAGCGCTCTGCTCCAGCCCTCCAGTCATTCTCAAGGAACTCTGATTTCCCTTGTGCCTCTATAGAAGTGATAAATGGAAATAAGAATTGCCAAACTGTTTTAATGATAAGCCACTAAATGTAGTTTATGTACTCTTCAAGATCAGTCGCTACCAGTGTTTGTCAGAGTGCTAATTGCCCGAGAGCGATTATGAATTGCTCATAACGAACATTTTTTTCATGCCTTGGTGCTTAATTATTCTGCTGGGATAATGCTTCCTTTCCAGAACATTGCTTGGGAGATAGTTAGCAAATTACAAGAACGTTCATACATATGCTTATTTTTCTGTGAGACAGAACATATACACAATGCCTATGAAGGGATGACTTTCTGAAAAACACGTAAGGTTAAATGTATGTAAATGGTCTCTGTGGTAAACGCATTCTGTGCTAGTAGAAATTATTATGGATGAAATCAATTATTCTCTCTCCAGCCGGCAAACGATGTTTTCCCATGTGAGATAAAGCAGTATATCTGAGGCTCTCGACATCCTTGTAACAGGCACACACAGACACACACGTGCTGTTGAGTTCTCTACATATGGAAACATAAATTTTCAAGCAAGTAAATTCTTTTGCCCTGTGATTGCCTTTATTGCAGATTTTGAATTCATTATACATTTCTATTGAGATGATTCCTGGACAACAACTGCATTCCTTGGTGTTTTAATCTAAGAGAATTCTTTCACTAAGCCTTGGGTGTGACATTAAGACACTCATACACATGGGAACAACACAGTCACCTATGATGACTGAAGGCGGCTGGTTGTCGACGGGATGCACTGTGATGTTGAGCTCATACATGGGAAAGGACTCATGAAGAGGAGCAGATGGGTCGGGTCCATTGTAGCAACGGTCATTCACCAAAGGCCCGGCCTCACCATCCGAAACCACTAATATAATGGTGTCAAAACAAGGTGCCAGGCCAATCTCACCACCTGGAAAACAGAACACCAAGATCAACCCCACTCATACCTTTTCTGCCCACATTGAGTAGAAAGGGAAGGAATTCGTGGGGCTAAAATAGGATACTCAATTTTACCACTATAAAATTAAATATAGTCAGGAAAATAATGTAAAAATATTTGTCCATCTGTTGACTCTTTTGAAATCCCTGCCAGCCATGGACCACCATATGGAGAGCAAAGCGGGCCTAACATGGGTCTGACAGCTCACAAATGAACAAGGGGCAGGCACGAAGCCTGACTATGGTCGCTGGCAACAACCTCAGGAAGAGGCAGAAAGTGCCCTTGTTCCCTTGGTAATTATCTCTCCATGTGCATTGTCCACCAGAAATGAACAAGCACCAACCACACAGCAGTCATGAGACACAGAGGACTCTAGATAAGTGTAAAGAAAGGTCATCCACTTTCTGGCCATTTCTCACTGTGTTTCTTTTACTACACACTAGCCAATCACTGATCAGCAAACAGGACGATCTGCACTAGCCCATCACACACCAACAAACAGGACAGCCTATGCTCCCCAGGCAACAGAAAAGTCCTGAATGTGGGCTCTTGTCAATTCTTAAAGAGCCAAGAGGGAAACAATGCTGGGAGCCCTGAAGAAAAGGGAAGGGCTAGGGGAGGGAGGGGAAAAGGAGAGAAGAGGGAGAGGGAAGGGGAAGAGGGGCAAGAGAAAGGGGAGGGGAAGGAAAAGGAAAGGGGAAGGAAAAGGGAAGGAAGAGAAGGGAAGGGGAGGGAAGAAAAGGAAAGGGAAGGAGAGGGGAAAGGAAGGGAAGGGAGGGGAGGGGAGGGAAAGACCAGAAGATCAGTGATGTTATTTCCCCTCACCAGACACACTGCCAAATCTACAGAGTACTGAGCTTGAGCTTGATGTGATTTTCCTTATTCAAAAAAAAAAAAAAAAAGGAAAATTCAAAAGTAATACCATTGAGTACGCAAATGAATAAAAGATCAAAAACTAGAAAATCCATGGTGAAGTTTAGAGAGTTCAGTAGAAACTATTTGTTTGATAGCTGCTGGGAGAGGCTGGGTCAGTTTTCTTTAAGAGTAAGATGCCTGGTTGAAGAGGGTACAGGGAAGGTTCCACACCCAGGGGTATTTAGACAGCACAAATTGATTTGTTGGGTGTAGATGGGTAGGTAGATAAAGACAGATGATTGATAGATGATAGATAGCTAGATAGATGATAGCTAGATGACTGATACATACATAGATACATACATACATACATAGATGATTATACGTGTGTGTGTGTGTGTGTGTGTGCGCACAGCTAGATACATAGTGATGGGTAGTAGAGAGCTAGGAGTGGATCTGGGAGGAGGGGGAGGAGAGATAAATATGCTTAAAATGCACTATATGAGATTTTGAAAAAATAATTAAAATAGTTTTCAATAAAGGAAGCACTATCCTTCAACTTTGGCAGGAATAAAAAAAGAGATCTCAACTTTTCAAAAGGGGTGACAAAAAGTAAGTTGACTTAGAATATTTATCCACCAGTTACCCATTTGATAAACATCTACTCAATCCCCACAACGAGATAATCAGCTCCCTGGACATTCCAGCAGAGCAAAAGCAGACATTGTGCACCTGCAAAAGGCACTTTTTAAATATGCTAAATGTCAAAGGACCTACTGTGTGCTGCTCACTATGTGATGATAGACAAATAGTGAACACAGTGAGAAGAAAATTAAGAAGGCGATCACACTCAAAATACTTACAAAATAAAACAAAAAGCAGAACTTCACAACAACCAGTGAAAGAAATGGTAAGGACATAAAAACAGGAGACATATGTCGTGTTCACACTACCCAAAGTAATGGAGAGATTCAACCCAATCCCATCAGAAAGTGTGCGATTTTATTAATGATCAGGAAAACGTTAGTCAAAAACCACAGTGAGTTATCTTACTCACCTGAGCATCCATCACCAAAAAGACAACAACTAACAAATGCAGAGAAACATAAACACTGCTAGAGGGAGTGTAAAGTAATAGGAGTTTTATGGAGAATGCTATGCAAATTCCTCAAAAAAATTAGAATGACGTATGACCCAACAATCCCACTCTTTATTGGATTCCCAAAAGAGATGAAATTTCTATACCAAAAGAGACGTGACACCCCCCACCCCCATGTTTACTGCAGCATTAGTCGTGAGGGAGAGAATGTGGGGCCGCTCCAGTGCCCTTCCCTGGGTGACAGAGAACAGGTGATACGTTTGTGCTACGCCAGTCACAGCAACCTGGGTAAAATTCAAGAGCATTGTGTAAAGTGATAAAACAAGCCAAGCCTGGAAAGCAGTTTCGCTGAAGTACAATATGGAGCAGCAGCCAGAGAAAGGAAAGAAACACAAATCCAGAGAAGTGTGCGGGACAGGAGTGGGGGGAAGGCTGAGAGAAGGAAGCCCTGCGGAAGAGGATAAAAGGGATATGGTACTCGCATGGTTATAATACAGTTACATTATTTCTCCTTTGCTTCCCTTGATCCCAACCCTCCCGGGTACCCCTCTTTGCTCTATTTCAAATTCACTTCTTTTCTCATTAATTGTTGGTGTGTGTATGTGTTCCTAAATATGTACAATCTGCTCAGTCTGTATAGCATTACTTGTATGCATATGTTTTCAGAGCTGACCGTTTGATATTGGATAACCAATTGGAGACCATGTCTCCCACTCCGCATCCCTTAGTTGCTATAATACTTTGTCTAGCTTTCTCCCTTCCAAGTTAGCATGTCGGCTGGCATGATCCTTGTTCAGGAAGGGTTTCAGCAGCCATGTAGCTGAGACTTCACAGGTGTAGCTTCTCTAACATTTCCCATAGCCCCCTCTGTTCTTCTGGCTGCTATTATCTTTCAGCCGCCCTCCCACAATGATCCCTGAACTTCAGGTATGGGAGCTGTGTTGCAGAGGTATTGGCTAGGGCTGGGGTCTACAGCTCTGCGTTTTGTTTGGCTGTAGTTTTCTACAATTGCCTTCATCTGTTACAAAGAGAAGTCTCCTCAGTTGAGGGGCGAGGACTACCCTTAGCTGTGGGCATCCGGACAAATGTTTGGATTATTGTTAGGGGTTGTGTTGTTTTAGTGCAGTTGTGGGTTCTCCTCCAAGACCCGTGACTTCACTAGCCATAAGCAGGTGTCTAGGTCTCCAGTACCGGGCGTGATTTTCCTCTTGTTGACGGGGTCTTAATCCAGTTAGAGAGCCGTTGGTTACTGCCAGGGTATGCATGCCACTACTACACCCTAGCGGTTGTCATGTCCTGCTGGCCACTGCTCTAGTTTACAGGGGTCATGGCTATTGATTACTCCCCCCTTTAGAAGCTTGTATAGCACCTTCAGGTACAGTAAAAGCAGTCCTCTAAGAGGAGGCATTCAGGTGAGTCCCAGTCCACGGACTTCTGTGTCTGAAGTAGACCGTGTCTTCAGCAATAGGAACTTAACTTCTACCTCCAAGGGTGAACAATTCCCATATATGTGCCTGCAGGCCAGCCCAGTATAGACACTGCCTCACAGAAACTCTTTCCCCACCTGTCTCTCAGCTGTGTCAAGTTGATAATGAAAACTAATCAGTAAAGGTGATAAAATTAATCAAAACCCTGAAAGAAGGATTGGAACAGGTAAGTCACAGGGACATTTGGTTTTTACTGCCAGGATTCTTGATATTAATCCAAGCAGTGCTAAATGATACCAGTGGAGTAAAGGAGTGAACGTTCTCACGAAATTAAGCATTCAAAACATCCTTTGAGTCTATCATTCCTTCTAATATAATGTAACTAAAAAATGTATGTGAGGGCTCGAGAGATGGCTCAGAGGTTAAGAGCACTGCCTGCTCTTCCAAAGGTCCTGAGTTCAATTCCCAGCAACCACATGGTAGCTCACAACCATCTGTAATGGGGTCTGGTGCCCTCTTCTGGCCTGCAGGCATACACACAGATAGAATATTGTATACATAATAAATAAATATTAAAAAAAAGTATGTGAAGTCATTTCCCCCAGTGTCCTTCTAACTCTTATGATTAATAGTTCCTTACACGGCCATCACACTAGAAGAGATTTAGATGTTTGTAAATCTGCCTTTTAGGATTCAAAAGACAGTGTAAAAGAATATGACTAATCTTACTATAATTTACCTGTGCTTCATAAGCCTACTAAAGATGTTGTAATTATTCAATAAACAATAACTATTGGCCTTTGAGTCCCTTCCCTGTAAGACTACTGGTGACCTACAAGAGTGGAGTACATGAGCCTGGAGCCAGCCTGGGACACAAATCTGTCTATGTTTGCCATATCCTTAAAATCTGAGTGGGGCTGGATTCAGAAGGAATTGAACTAATATCAACAGTGGAAGAATTTTTTTTTTTTTTTGATTTTTCGAGACAGGGTTTCTCCTTAGCTTTTGGTTCCTGTCCTGGCACTAGCTCTTGTAGACCAGGCTGGCCTCGAACTCACAGAGATCTGCCTGCCTCTGCCTCCCGAGTGCTGGGATTAAAGGCGTGCACCACCACCGCCCGGCAGTGGAAGAAATTTTTAAGACAACATAGCATTCAGGCTGTGGCATGATTTCTACCAGCTGGTTTTACTCAGATTTACCGCGAGAATTACGAGGAAAATGAAGAGGAAGAAGAGGTGAGATGTGCCGTTTGTCCAAAAGAAGAACGTATTGTAAGCTGTTAAGCAAAGGAGTGTGGGTAAGGGGCTGCAGTTGTTTTAAAGCAGAGGCATACTTTGATGAGGAAGACAGGAAGGGGCTAGAGAGCGCTGCGTTTCAGGAAGCAACAAGACCTCATGGATGGGCTGTTCCAGAGCATAAAGCCGCAAGCTGGTTTGAAATAGCGAACTATGGGAGCGCCATACTTGAGCAGGACGTACTAGGAAGATGTTTTCCAAGACTCTTCCACCCAGATGCTCAGGATGCTTTCCTCAATGCTAGTGGGGAGTCAAAAGAGCGGCAGGTGGCAATTGAAGTTCAAGGTGTCAGCCCACCAATAGGTGTGGTGGCGCAAATGAATGCAGACAGATTATATAGATATATACAGCTTTAATAAGGAAATAGACTTACAGGACCACAGGTTCCCGCAGAGCACAGCGGAGCAAGAGAAAAAAAGGGCTGCTGGGATCACGCCCGGCAGATTTATCAGTAAACATTAGCCCGAGGCGAACACGCCCCCAATGGGTGGGGCTATATCCCTACAAATAGTGCCTGACGGGTGAATCTTGGATAGGCAAGGCCCAGAGACCACAGACCCCGGAATGTCTTTTGCTTCTGCTCTGCCTTTACATGTTTGCTGCTGCCATCTTTCCCTGGTATCTGGCATGATGTGAATGGGTGTGGGGAGAGCCCTACTGTCTGTAATGTTGTGTGTTTATGTCATGGAAACAATTCCGTATACTGGGCATTCTTGCCTGCGGATTATTATGGAGATGACTCCTTCCTAAGCTGTGCTGTCTAATTGATAATAATGTTAGTTTACATTGAGTTTTGATGATAAAAATATAAACAAGGAAATGTCACACAGCTAGAATACGAGTTTCTATTGAGAACCCATTTAGACTGTGGCTTAGGTTAATAATTTAAAACAACAACAACAACTGAGTCCCAGTAGCCCAGCTTGCTTAAATTCTCTTAACTTTAATGTTGGGAGGTGTGTTCACAGGTTTTGGGGTGCATTACAGCTGAAACAGCGCTCTAGAAATAACTTGAAGTTAAACTAAGATGTTTTCATCAGATAGCTTTGAGGTGAAAAACCCAAGAAGGATAATCTAAAGTTTCAGGAAGGCACAGAGTTGAGTGAGGACACTTTAAGGGGAGGAAACAAGAACAAAGCAGCCCAGTTATTACTAACTGATACTTTCTTGTTTGGACTGGCTGATGACCAAAGGTGATGATTAATTCCTTATACCCATTTCTGCCCTTAATCTCTTGACATAAAAAATTGTTGATGGGTGAATATGTACCTAAAGATTTAACATAGAACTGACTGATTCTTCTTATTTTTTATATATAGAAGTTTAGGTTTATGATTTCTAAGATTTCTTATTGCCTTTCAAGATAAGTAATAAAGTAATTGGCCCTTTCTTTGTAACTGCAAAATGCAGCCTGCCAGTAAAAGACCCGACTGAGATGACTAGCTTACTTCCTCCATGGTTAATCTATAACAAATGTATGTGGATTCTTGGGATAATTTGCTTTTCACCTGTAATGTGTAAAATGTTTAGTCATGTAAGGAAGGTGAAAAACATGTTGTTACTTATATTCATTATAGTCAATCACTTGAAAAATAAAATGTGACCACATTGTGATTCCTACATTATCTGAAAAACTTTGTTGGGTATATAAGCTTTAGGGAAAAAAAAAGTATACAGTAGGAAGAATACAAAAGAACAGAGAATAAAGAAGGAAACCACCAAGAGAGAGTGGGAATGTCATTTTTCCCGAACTCCATCAGATAAAAAAGTCATAGTATGAGCCGGCTGTGGATTCCCTTTGAACCCTGTGCTGCTGGAGGCTGGCCTTCCAAACAGCGATACATCATGTTCCAGGACAGCCAGGTTACTTCTTAAGATGGCAAGGACCCTTGGCTTTGACCATATGGTGCTGGTTTTACTGGCCCACATAATTCGTGAGTTAAGAGATCACGGAGGCATGCACCTATATCACGGAGCCATGTTTCCCAATGTGTGGCAGGATTTGGGAGTCAGTAGAGCCTGACGAGATGGGAACTAGCTGGAGAAATAGATGCCAAAGGTGGGCCTCTGAAGGTGGTAGCCCAGCCCCTAATTCCAGTCTTGTTCTTCGCTTCTTAGGCTGTCACCATGTGAAGGGACTCTGCCTCATGCCTCCTCTTCAACTGAGATTCTCCGTCATGCCTTCATGGCTGTGTGTGGTTGAAAACTCTCAGAAATCAATGCACAAAATGACATCCTTCCCATCCATTTCCTCTGTCAGGTATTTTTTCATAGTGACACAAAAATAAATACTACAGTGTCCCACTCAGCTAGCCTTTCCAAAGCCCCCTACTTCCTTTATTCCTCCACGGTGTTTTCAGTCTAAAGAAACCTATGGTGTGTTAACACGAACCCGTGATAGTGCGTTACTAACTCAAGCAAGAGGAAATGCGTGATGCTGCTTCTGAGCAAATGCTACTAACTTAGACTTAAGTCGATGACTCAGGACTTCTGTCGCTGTGATGAAAGACTGTGACCAAAAGCAGCTTGAGGAAGAAAGGACTTATTTCTAACACACACCCATAAACAGTCCACCACTAAAAGCTGTGAGGATAGGAACTCAAACAGGGCAGGAATCTGGAATCAGGAGCTGGTGCAGAGGCCATGGAGGGGTGCTGTTTACTGCCTTGCTCCCCATGGCTTACTCAGTCTACCTTCTTATAGAACCCAGGACCACCAGCCCAGCGATGGCACTGCCCACATCTATCTGTAAGAAGATGCCTTACAGGCTTGCCTAGTCTGTTCTTATGGAGGTATTTTCTCAATTGAGAATCCCTCTTCCCAAAAAACTCTAGCTTATATCAAACTGACAAAAAAAAAAAACAAAAAACTTGGCAGGAAAGAAGATACGCAAAGAAGGACAGTATGAAGTGCCAGTGTCTCACAATCATCCTTCCATGTGGAAGGGTTTTATCTGCACACTTAGATAACAGTGCTTCAGCAGTGTGGACCATCCTCCACTGTGGCCCATGCGCTCAGGGCTGCGCCTTGTGAATGTCAGATGCTAAGTAACTTCTTTCTCTCGTTGAACGTGTCACATGGCAGGAAGAAACGTCAACTGAGTAACGATATATCAAGGTAACATCAGTGGAAACCTGGGCCTTATAAACCTGCCCTCTGTTCTGTCACACGCTGCGAGCAAATCACACAGAGCGCAAGACATCGACTTGCTTCTTAGGCTCTTAGAAAGGACACCAGTTACTTCTGGGAAGCCGGCTGGTGGTCAGGAGACTTTTTAAAGTGATGATGTCATTGGTGGCCTGCTTTGGAATTTCATTATGATTTATAAATCTGTAAGTAAAATGGTCAAATTCTTCAAGTTGACTAAAAAAAAAGACAGGTTTGAGTGAGAGGAATTTGAAGGGGGGCATTTGAACAGCGGAGCAAGTGACAGTGCTTTCTCCACATCACACTTAGGCCAGAGGACCTCTGTCTATGACGACCATGCTTCCAAATTGGGGTGCAGGCTGCAGGCTGCAGGCTGCTTTGTCTTTAGTGGAAACAAGCATGAAGACTGCAATGCTATGGGAGCCCATGACAAAGGATGGAGATCAGACTCCTTCGAATGCCTTCCCCACACCAGGTTGTCACTGACCTGTGTGTTTGTACGTCACAGCCCCTGAGATGACATCTCCCTGAGAGAACCTGTCCACGCGAATTCCAGCCTTTCTCACCACACCATGCTGAGGTTCTTGGGCAATCAGAAACACTAGTTTCAAGTCATCGCTGTCTGCATCAGTAGCAAAAATGTATTCAGGGGTGATAGTCACTTCTCCACCCTCTGAGCAATGCATCATGGGGATGAGGTCGGCCTTGAGAACAGGTGGCTCATCGTTCACGGGGAATACCTAAGCAGGAAAAATAAGAGCGCAGCTTTGAGGGAAAGAAGAAGTGACAAACGCCCCAGCTGGTAAAGCACCGCTCACAGTCACCATAACAGGCATTTTTCATCTTCCGGACACATGGAACAATAGCCATGAAATTTGGCCAAAGCAGCTGGAGTCTTTGACTTTCTCAGTTGGTGAAGGAATGCTCCGCATGAGAGATCATTTAGGCAGGAATGGGAGTCTGTGGCTATAGATGGGAACTCAGACCGCCCACTGTTCTCAGAAGACAAAGCAGACATGCAACATAGAGCATCCCTCCCTTTAACACACAGTCTCTTTCATTAATACACACACATTCCGCAAGAATTCGGGGCCCAGTGGTTGGGTGCATGTACATCCATGGCATCAAAGGTTTTTTGTTTTTTTTTTGTTTTTTTTTTTTGGTTTTTTGAGACAGGGTTTCTCTGTGGCTTTGGAGCCTGTCCTGGAACTAGCTCTGTAGACCAGGCTGGTCTCGAACTCACAGAGATCCGCCTGCCTCTGCCTTCCGAGTGCTGGGATTAAAGGTGCGTGCCACCATCGCCCAGCTATCCAAGGTATTTCTATTTCACATTACCAGGTGATTCAGAGCTTTCTGCCACCTTCAACTTCTGGCTACCCACAAAGATTCCACAGGTCCACGGGAAACATAACAGCATGTCAAATGGCTTGAGTCACAGGGGTTTGTTTGTTGTTTGGTTGGTTGGCTGGTTGGTTGGTTGGTTGATTTAACTTTGTGGCTGTTTGTTAGGCTGTTTGGTTGGTTGGTACTAGCCTGTGAGCCCGTGTACCCTTTCAGCCCTACACAGCCTTCTACATACTTAGCCAAAGTGATCTTAGTAAGCATCAGTTTCAATTGCTGGTCTGCAGGGTCCTTCAGCGTCTCCTCTGCTCCCCGTATGATTCTCCCAGGAGTCTCTGGAGTAACCTGCCACGGGGGCCTTCACCACCCCTCTCTATTTCCACCCAGGCACACACTCCTTGCCATCTCTCACGGCCTCTGTCTCCCCCTTGAGCCTGCCCAGTACATGCTGACTCAATCTCTTTGTACAACTAATTTCTGCCTCAGACCCCATGCATGTTTTCCAAGGAAGGTTTCCTGATCACTCAGAATAATTGAGAAGCTTCAATTATTTACACTTCTGTTCATAAAACATATATATAATATATATGTATATTAATCAATTATCTTCCTGATTATCCAGTTAGTGGCTGTCATCCTCTGTGGTCTATAACTTCACAAACAGAAACCTTGTTTATCTTATTCGTAATTGTTCAACAAGCATCTATCTAAGTCCCCACATGTATTACAGAAGGTGCTAACTAAACATTTGTTGGATGAATAAGTGAATGAATGTAACTTTATGTGGTTCCTAGGCATTCAAAGGCTAACAGCTGTAGACAGATACAAGAGAATGATGCTGATGCCTTCCTATAATGGGTACAGGAATGAGTGGGTAGATGTTCTGAGTTATCAAAGATGTAAAAATGTTATTGTCTGCTCTCCCCCTTTGCCTATGAAGAAAAATAATTTATCTTTGTTTATATCTTCTATGTGAATCCATTAAAGACTTATCTGTCTTGCTTGACCCTCAGAAATTTTATCAATTTGTTTACATGGATGATAACTGTGAAAAATCATTGTGAGGAGAAAAAAAAATCACATTGTCCAAAATTAGTTTTGTCTGGCTTTTAAAAATTATGTCCTTTAATTTAAAAAGTAACAAAAATGGTTTCTTTTGCTAAGATGTGCTGCTTATTGCCAGGCATAATAAGATGGTCATATATAACAGAAAAAAGTAGGGTCTTTCCTCAAAAAAAAAATGGAAAAGTAACTCAGAGAATCTTTCTTTGTATATAAAAGTTTCCCATAAAGAAAACATTCCTTCTTGAAGCTGAAATGCTCTCCAGCTTCTCATGGAGCCGTCACAGGCCTTTGTGAGGAGTAATGAGGAAAAGAGAGACTATAGAACCTGGCAGAGCAGGCAATCAATACCAGCCAGGGAGGAGTGGGGCCACAAAATGAGGAAGAAAGCCTCATATTATTACACCCCCAAGTTCATAGCCTGGAACCAGCTGCAGACTCTTTGGGAGCCCAAGCATGTTAAAGAAAGATAATTCCTTCCCTGTCTGTTTTTCAAAACAATCTATAGATATTAATACTCTATTAATGACCGGCTATAAAATATCTTCCAGACGCATAGCATTTTATGTCACTGAAATTTAGCCCATACTCATATAGGAAGAGATGGAAGTGAGCAGGACGAGAACACTCAGGGCCCTTCAGGGAACGTGATAAACTTCTCTCTTAGCAACTATTAACACTTGCAAACCATCCGCTGATGCTCATGGCCCCGGTCACCCACATCAGAGAAACACCCAAGTTCTCAGAAGTCCCTTGAACATGTGCCAACTTTGTGAGTAGACTTTGTCAAAGGAAAGGGGGAAATGACTTCAGGGTTGTGGTAGAGACATTCCTAATGGAGTCCCACATGCATGGCTTTGTCCATAAGGAAAAAGAACCCCAGTGGTTCCAGACAGTCTTCCCAGCTGCTAATAGAGCTAGTATATCATAGTTCAAAAATATTAGACATATTTTATATTTCAGAATAAACTACCTTTTAAATTGGGTATCTGTATTCAAGCTTAGAATAATTCTAAGTTCAGATAAACTGGGGTGGAGTAGGGAGATGGAATGAGTAAGTCTGTTTCGGTAGAGTCCTTTTTCTTAATATTTATTTATTTATTATGTATACAATAGTCTGTCTGTGTGTACGTCTGCAGGCCAGAAGAGGGCACCAGACCTCATTACAGATGGTTGTGAGCCACCATGTGGTTGCCGGGAATTGAACTCAGGACCTTTGGAAGAGCAGGCAATGCTCTTAACCACTGAGCCATCTCTCCAGGCCCTCGGTAGAGTCTTTGTCTCTACTACCTGACTAGAGATGCTCACAGACACAGCTAGCCACCTTCTGCTTTGCTGTCTGTGTAGTTTAAGTTGTTCTGGGACCCCAAGGAGTTCCCATAATAGAGACTTTACATTCAAATAATTCAGGGAGGAAACTTTCTACCCACCTCAATGTGTAGGACAAATTCTGCTGAGTTTGTGCCATCTGTGACCTCCAAGAATATTGCATCCTGGAAAACCTCAGCTCCGTCATGGCGATACCTACAGGGATGGTACGGAAGCCAGTCTTTTAAAAACACACGGGTGTAAACTAAGCTGCATGGCATACGCTCTCCTCTGTAGTGATATTTCACTTGTATCTTAATAAATAAAGCTTGCCTGAAGATTAGAGAGTAAAACAGCCCCTGGTCAGCCTTACACACCAGGCAATGGTAACACACACCTTTAATCCCAGTAGCTACACTAGTTTGCCATAGAAACTGGGTGGTATTGGTGCACGTCGTTAATCTCAGCCTTACAGAGGATTATAAAATGAGAGGAGACAGCTCTCAGATACAGTCTCCTTCTGAGACTCCAGGAGGCAGGGTCGCCATTTCAGACTGAGGGAGAGGTAAGAGCCAGTGGCTGGCTGTTTTCTTTTCTGACCTTCAGGTTAAGCCCCAATATCTGTCTCTGGGTTTTTAATAATCGTGCTAAACTCCTCCATCACCTTGGCCATGACTTCAGTAAATAAGTAATTATTTAAATAAGCAAATAAGAAAAGAAGCAGTATAACTATAAATGAGAAGATACGTAACCACCCATTATCCCTAAATGTAAACTTGCTCTATCTGGGAAAACATTGTGTGTGCATTGGTAATTTTTCCCCAAAACAAAAACAAAAGAAACAAACAAAAACAACCCTTTGGAAGCAGGAGAAACAGCTTAAAGTTAAAATCCTGCTCTGTTCTTACACAAAACCTCAGGTCAGCTCCCAACACCCTCCTTAGGCAGCTCACACCACCCGTAACTCCAGCGCCTGGGTCTCTGTGGTCTCTGGCCTCCATAGGTGCCTGCATTCACATGAACATATCCACATACATGCATTTGTATGTGCATACATTCATGAAAGCACACGCACGTAATTAAAAATAATCTTGAGAATAGACTTCAGAAAGCAGTCCTCCAGTGGCCTCTGTAACAGTGCGAAGTCCTTGGCCTGGTAGCTATGCAACAGCGGAATATGGCTGACTGGAGCCAGAGTGACACCGAGATGAAGCAGGACACCCCAAGGACACCATGATCCCCCTCCTATGCTCTGAGCTCTTTCACTCTTGTTGAAAGTCTTGATCTATGAACTAGGTATGGCCCCCTCCACCATATTCCATCTACACATCTCCCCAGGTTTAAAAAGACCTTTCTGGTGTTGCTGTTCTAACCTTGGCCCTAGCTTCCTCTTCATTCTCAGCCAATTGTTTAAAAAAGAAATTGTTTAATTTTAGGCCTTTCACATACTTTCTTTTTTTGTTGTTGTTAAATTTATTTATTTATTATTTACATTGTTCTTCCTGCATGCATACCTACACCCCAGAAGAGGGCATTGGATCTCATTATAGACGGTAGTGAGCCACCATGTGGTTGCTGGGCATTGAACTCAGGACCTCTGGAAGAACAATCAGTGCTCTTAACCACTGAGCCATCTCTCCAACCCCATTTCATATACTTTCTATGTGACAGTGATGGTCAGTTAATTCTAAGTAGCTCTTGAATTTAACTGAGTCTTTTTTTTTTTTCTGGATTTTTCGAGACAGGGTTTCTCCGTAGCTTTTGGTTCCTGTCCTGGAACTAGCTCTTGTAGACCAGGCTGGCCTCGAACTCACAGAGATCCGCCTACCTCTGCCTCCAGAGTGCTGATCCATTTCACAGTGCTGCTATCCCTAAAACAGCTAAGGATTTCTGGGAGTGCACCCATGTAAAGCCAGACAGTGGAGCCAAGCAGATCCTTAAGACCCAACTCTTGAAAACACTTGCTGATGCCTCAGCATCTCCATGCTTAGTTCTACCTGAGAACAGACTGATGTACCCCACCAGTCTTGATGACTCAGGTTAAATAACTCAAAAACGCTTGACTGCAGTTCTCTAGAAAGGTGACAATGCATAGAATTCCAGGAAATATTTCTACTTTTTTCTGTTCACCATTCATCCCAGCACTGCCTACACAAAAGTCTTAACGCGTAGATAGGAGCTGAGATTTTAAGATCCAAGCTAGAAGCTTAACAGAAAAATCTTTTGTGTGTGTGTGGTTTTTTGAGACAGGGTTTCTCTGTGTGATCTAGAACTCACTTTGTAGATCAGATTGGCCTCAAACTCTCAGGCATCCACCTGCCTCTGACTCGCGGGTGCTAGGATTAAAGGCCTGCACCACAACGCCTTGGCAAAACAGGAAACTCTACTGGGAATAGGTGAATACTGAAAGGGGCCAGAAAAGATTCTAAGTCTGGTCTAACTGGGCTGTAAAGGTTTGAGTGACCTCGTATGCAGTTTTCTATCCCTAGTGACCTTTCTGGCTCAAAACTAAGCGTCTGACAACAAACACCTGCTACCACACTTCACTAACAAAGGGTGAGGTCTCCATTTGTCAGATTTGGCAAGTGGAAAATTAGTCGGCCTGTCTGTCTGACCATTACTTTTAAGCAGCTTGCAATGTTCTCCAGAGATGTCTCACTTGATTTTGTGAAAAGGTTTCTCACAACTATATTAGTAGAGAAAGGGAAGATGTCCAATGGGAGCTGCTGTGAGGATTTCTCCACATTGCTCTCAGAGACTTGAGTCCAGAACCGCGGCCTTCCCACCAGCAGGCTCTACTTGTTGACCTGAAAACCTGTGCCCAGTAGAATGAAATAAAAGCTTATCCTTAAAACGTGGGTGGACAAAGCTAGCCATCACCGCCCCATTCCTCCCGCCCACTATTCTTACCAGGCTGGCCTTGAACTCCCAATCCCCCTGCTCAGCATCCCGAGCCTTGGGATTAGAGGCGTAGGCTACCATACCCCTGCATTTCCAAGGCTATGAAACTGCCTCTTCTAAGAGCCAACTTCAATTAGCTGATCAGATTACTTTAGTCTCTACTGGGTTTGTGATATGTGCAGTTGTGGCAAAATGACAATTCGTGGTAATTAATTTTTGTTGCACAAATATTCATAAACTCACTCCCTCAGCTATAGTAAGCCAAAGAGAAAGAAAATGTCTGGAAGAAAATTATTCTTTTCTACTTCCCTAATTTTCAGTTGAGCATTAACAATATGAAGTGGTGTGTTGTTTGGAAAGAGTTGGACAGGTTTCTTTCTCAGCACTGCACTTCACAGTTGGTCTGGATAGAGAGCCACTGCATGGAAAGGAAAAAAACAAAAACCACAAAATTTTCTAACCTAACTTTTAAGGTAATGAGGTCCTTCCATGAAAATGTGTCTCTTGGGTTAAGGGGAAACCCATTCAGCTCTACCCTGCCGTGGAGAGGCATCTTCCGAAGAGAGAGGCAGATGCTGTCCAGTGGGGTGTCCACATCAGAAACCAGGATGTTCTCTGTGCTGATGGTGCACTGACCACCCTCGGTCACTCTCAGGGTGTTGGTGAATACCTAGAGAGAAGAAAGAACACTCAAGGCTTTGTTCAATAAGATGCTGCTGAACACGAGGTCCTCAGATCCATAGAAAAATTCCAGAAACATCCCCACACGTCAATTAACCTTTTGAGACTGTTTATAAGGCGATAAGGTAGAGCTAAATAATCTGTCTGAAAAAATACTTTATTTGCATATTTCCAGTTCCAAGTTTTGATACATACAAAGACACAAAACCAGACCCCAATTTGAAAGCACCAGAGCCTGGGCAGTAGAACCAGCAAAGGGGACGCTGCTGCAGTACTGAACTGAGAGAAAAACTCCTACCATCATCCCACAGCCTTTGCCGAATCCCCATGAAGGAAAGGGTCCACCTCTTTTTTTAAACCTTAAAACAGTGGTTCTCAACGTGTGGGCTGCGACCCCTTTGGGGTCAAACAACCCTTTCCCAGGGGTCAGATACCCTGCATATCCGATTTTTACATTCTGATTCATGACAGTAACAAATTTACAGTCATGAAGCGGCAATGAAAATAATTTTATGTTTGGGGGTCACCACAACATGAGGAACTGTATTAAAGGGTCACAGCATTAGAGAGTTGAGAACCACTGCCCCCAAAATTCTTTAAGACTTGAGAGGTTGATGGAAACACCATTGTGTGTTTTGCAGACAGAGCGGGGACAGGGAAACTGAAAAGAAGAGGGTTACAATTCCGGGGGAAATGGATTTATTCAAACATTAGACTTAAATATTAAAATCCACAGGGGCAATTTCAATACAAAACAAAGCAAAAACCCCAGTGTTCGCCTGACTAACAATTAAGTCATAGGCACAAAGCAAGTTCGATGGAGCAGCTTTGTATATTTTATTACCACACTAAGAGTGGGCAAGACGTGTTCTGTGATTAAGCAAGTGTAGAAAACGGTGATCTACAGTGTATTCACTACATTTGCAAGGGATGCACATGTGCTCCAGGCTCTGAGACTATAGCAGAAAACCCTGTAGAGTTTACTTAGCACAACAGCTTCCAAAATTAATATTGCTATGTAGAAGGAAAAGATAGTCGATAGTGTTTGGACTTCAAATCGTGGGCTGACGGTTCCTCACAGAAGGCCCATGGTAAGCACGCTTCCATGCAAGGAAACTCTTACATAAAGAATCACCTTTCTCAGCAAGATGAGATCACAGCCTCCACCCTGCACACATCCTCCCCTGCTGATCAATGGGACACAGAATGAGGGAAGTCAATCATTCCAGAGAGCCATCAGAGACACTCATGCATGTCTCCAGGGCAGCACCCTGGGTCATGGAAAGAAGACTCTAACTAGAATGTGGCTGCCTTCATTCTTAGTAAATTACCACCAGCAAAGAAAAACTCAATAATAATCGACTTCCCTCTCTGCCGCCCACCCTGACAGTTCTTCCTAAATGCTTCCGCTGATTTGCAACACCTCCATCTTCACTATGAGTAGAAGGAAGAACGGGACCCTTTCCAGAGGGAACATGCTCCAAGAGCCACGCACACGAGTCCTATTTTCTCAGTGAACCAAGTTAGTCTCCCAAATAGGGAACATTGCATAAAATACACTTTACTACATAAGGTGATTTTTGAAGTAATTCTTTTAAGGCAAGCTCAACCCTTAAAATCCTGAGGGTTCATGAGTAACACTTAGGGGGCTCCAGGTTTGCATGGTGTCAACATGCCCTAATGATTATCACTTAACTCAATTCCATATCGTACAATTCAACTTCAAATATTCTCAGTTCTTTGAACTACTGTTTCATTTGTCCTTCCTTAGCTCATATACAGACGAGAGAAATCAATATCCGCTGAAGCCCTAAGTCCTCCTCGCTATTTCATCTTCTTTCAAATGAAGATAATTCTTCCATCTGCTCCAGACTACCTGCACGCAGATCATCCTTCTCCAAGCTTAGAGGGGATTTTGTTTTATTTTTTGCATAAAAGAAGACTTTTCGACAAGTTTTGTAGGGCAAGCTTCAGTTGAGGATCTAAATTTCATACACAGACAAGGGTGGCCTAACAAATCGAATCAGGTTCACTCGATAGCCGTTCGGACTTATATTCACCACCAGCACTAGGCCAGGTCTTCAGCGGGAAAGGGGGCCCAGATGGAGTTGGTGCAGATGCCTTCTGGTTGAAGAGCTGTCAACACTTCTTCAGCCACAGATTGCAAGCTCGCCAGCTTGAGAGACTGGGCCGCTGACATAAGTGAGCGCAGTGTGTTGTGGGGACTCTGAAAATGGATGGCTCATCCCGCCTGGCAGCCACGCTGTCTGCAGGCTCAGTGTTAGTAGGGCTCTATATTTTCAAGAGAAACCCCAAGTCAGCCTTGTTAGGAAATCTTCTGGCCCTTCAAGTTTGCAACTTCACAACTTAAAAGATTAAAATAATATCATAAAATTAATAATTAATGAAAATACTTAGAGCCATCGAGCCATCTCTGCATGCTGAATAAGTGTCTTCCCTTGGACCTTCCAGTAAGAAATCTGTTTGCTGACCTGAAGCAGGTGCAGCTGTCATGAGTCACCAGAAAAGAAAACATCAGGACTGGTCATATTCAGGTAGTTAGATACCTGGGGAAGTCACCAAGCTGGGAAGATCTAGGGCTTTTTGGTCTATAACAAATGGGAGATAATATTCCTTTGTCTTTCCATTTTTAAGGGTAAAAAAATAATCCCAATAATAGTCACACTAATCAAGTATGGTAATCTGGGGGGAAGAGTGACCCAGAAAAAAACTCTCAAAGCAAACCAGCCTCAGAGAGAAGACATAGCAGGCAGCAACACCTTTGTAGTTTGGTTTTAAAGAAAAACTCGGGCCCCTTCAGACTTCCACAAACATTGAGCAGTGGCATGAGGTAAAACGAAAAGGTCCATCCTAATTCATTTTGGAAAATTAAAAAGCTTCTTTGGATCACACAGCAGCATAGCTGGCCTGTGGTGAGAGCAAATAGGTTCTTCTGGTTGCTAAGAGACCCATCATTTAATCTCCTTCCCCTGATCAACAAGGGGCGCTCCGCAGAATGAAAGAGATGTTGATAAGGCTTTGAAAACAATGCCAAACTCAACATAGAAAAATTCTCACCTTTCAGATAGGAAATCCCATGGGAAGTAGAGCCTCCCACCCACCCCTGCCCCTACTCGTTCTCTATACTGCAGCAGGGAAATTAAAACATTACTCTTGTTTCTCTCCCTCCTTTTGGCCCTCCATGTCAAACACGGCATACCTCAGGAACCTGATTGTCCACTGGGAGAATCGTGATGTTGAAGCAGATTCCGTGCAAGGTGCCTCCACGCTGGTTCCTGACAGACACTGTGAACTGCACGTGTCGAGGGGCGGGACCTATATCTTGCATGGGTGGCATGTAGGCCACTTTCATATGGTTCACAGCGTGCTGGGAAGCAAATGGAGACAGACATAGGCATTGGTTTGCAGAGATCGGAGTCCTTTAGTAACCTAAGTCTGAGACCACTGTGGGATAATTGATAAGGAGCACGGTAAGTATCACCATGAATGGAAAGATTCCCAAGATTCTCCTTTGTAAACCACATTGCTGACACATAAGAGGAAAACTGATGAAGCCAGGCAGTATGTCAAACGATGGAGCCCAACCGACTCTGCAAAAGGCACACAGACTTTCCTCCATCTCTCTATGCAATCACTGTTCTGGCACAAGCTGTGTAAGCCTGCAAGGCCTCTGCTTCCTTGTTAGTAAGGTTATCTAAACGGTAGCACTTAGCACATTTACAGCTTCGAACTATTAAGAAGTCAGACATAATTAGCCCCAAATCACAGATGTCTGATACCGGATCCTCCCCCCTCCAGGTCTTCAGAGGAGAGTTGACCAGAGGGAGCAGAGGGGTAGGAAGGATTTAGGAGAGTGGCGAGTATTATGGGATAAGCTGCAACCCCGTAAAATGACATACTGAAGTTCCTTAAAACCTTAGAATGTGAATCATCTAGAAATCGAGCCATTACAGAAGTTCGTAGTAGAAATACTTGAGTAGCGTAGGTCCTCAAGCCAATAGAACTGGTCTCCTTGTAACAGGAAGAGATAGATGGGGGCAGACATGCTTGACAGAAAACAAAGCTGAAGATGATGCATCTTCAAGCCAAGGGATACCAAAGACTGCTAAACAAAGCACTAGATGCTCATGAACCAGGAGGAAGACCAGCCTGCAGGGCTCAGAAGATTACACCTGCCAATGCCACGACCTCAACACTTCTAGCTTCAGAAGTACAGGAAAACTGGGCTCTTTTTTGAACTACCAAATGTGTGGTAGTTTCTTATGATAACAAGACAGTAGAAGGATGAGTGACCTACAGCTGGTAGAATGAAAACACAGGCATGGGGCTGAAACCAGCGCCCGGCCACTGCCAAAAGGATGATGCCAAAGGCCGTGCGGATTTATAACAAGGTTTGCCATTATATTCAGTTTAGCGAAAGCCTTCCAGGCAGATGTCACATGTTTGTCAGAAGTGTTCAAGCACAAGGCACTGTGGGAGAAGAGACTGGCTAGCATCTCAGACCCAACACTGGGCAAGCCACACCTTCTCAGAAGATACATTACACATTGTGTTGGCCAATATTTTTACAAATTCTCATACCTGGGTAAATGACCTCAGCCCCAGGGCTGTAGGGTTTTTGGTTAGCTTTGGTATGCTGTCCACCATGAATAACTTCCCAGCATCCAAGTGTCTAAGAGAAATGCAGACCACATTAGCTTATTTTTCAGCTAAAAATCAAATCATCCTTTGTTGGGGCACAAAGGTCCTTGCACCCACAGACCACCAGGGAAACCAGGAATTTTGAGCATGTAGGATCGTCCTCTCAAAAAAAAGGAAAAACCTATTTTTCCATCCATAAGGCTGGAACTCATGGGTGCTTAACAGCCTAGTGATCTGTGTTATCTGAAGGGCCAGGCCATAACAAATTCATACAACCAGGACCAGACATGGCTAACAGTCCAAATGATCTCTGTGCTGTCTGCGTGACCAGGACCATCCCTAGGCCCTTTAGCTGATGTGGGTAGCCTATCTCCAGACTTCATCTTCTTGGAAGAGACAACATGAGTTCTGATGTAATTATGCATCTTTGTGCACCAGGGATTGTATTACACCAGAAAACTTTCCCCCAAATTGAACCGTGCTTAAATATGCTGGCAGTAAACCACTCGGCACAGACTCTCCAGAAGTTTCATCTAGACTGACTAAGTCGCTCTCACCTCTTCATGATTCGTTTTCCTGACATCCATGACACTTACAGGGACCACTACACCACAACCAGCTTTTTAAAAACACCTCATTGTGGGGCAAAAGCAGATGGTCTATCTTTTAAGACTCTATGTTGGAGACTTGTAACCTGAAGTCCAGCATCTCCTATGGCACCCTCAGCATGAGTAAACAATGGTTTTTTTGCTGTGTCGTGGTGAAAATGAATCATTTGTCTCATCCCAAGGGTTTTCTCACTGGTCATGAGAAAACCTAAGGGATAACCTAAGGGATAGTTGTGCTACTGTTTTGAATTGATATTATAAAATATGAATACCAAGTAATCTGCCGTATCTAAAAATAATACTTTGCAGACTTCAATAAACATTAAAAAGATAAGAATTCACCTTAGAGAAATGGGATTTTAAATGTTTTGCTTAAGTCTCACTGTGCTGAAAAATATAAGCTGCATGACAGTCACTAGCTGTCACTCAGTGAAGGTCAGGACAAATTTGTGACAAAAGTGAATTGGATGTAAGTTCAAGTCTAACCAATGGAGAACTGAGTCACACTGCCACGCAGTGACATGCTTAGACCCAGTGCAACAGACAGTAGCTTTACAAAGGCACCTGTGGCTAAAGAAGAAACACGGAGGACGTGTTACTGTGTAGACGAGCTCCCCATCCTGTGACTCTGTGTCTAGGAAATGTAGGTGCTTTTTAGTGATGTAGGCCACCTCCGTTTCCTTGACAACCAAATGCCGGGAAATGCCAGGAGCTTCTTTTGGAAGCTGGTCAGCTACTGGAGAGATATGGATCGTCACCACCTGGAATAAAAATGCACTGCTCTATTAAATTGAAACACAAGAAAACACCAAAGAGAATGCCCCGGGATTGCTTAGAAGTAGCTAAGATGAACACTCCGAACTGCCAATCTACTTCTGTCAAACGACTTAGAAACTACTAAGGATTCGCTCATCTGATTTTATGTTTCAAAAATATAATCATAGAGCCAGATGTGATGGTGCATACCTTTAATTCCAACACTCCAGAGGTGGAGGTGGAGGGTATATATAAAGATGTGTGTGTGTGTGTGTGTGTGTGTGTGTGTTATAAATCATCACAACTCTAGCCTATCCACTGGGAGTCTCAGGAAATGAGCGTACAGAACACCAAGTACATCCCAATTATTTTTCTACCTCCTCTCTAGTAATAACCCCTGTGTCTTTGCTCCCTCACCCATCATTAATCCTAGACACCTTCCTGTCTGTCACTCTTGCTTTCTCCTTTCTCATCCCCATCCGACCCATTGCCAAGTTTCTACTGACAAATTTTCTGTATCACTCTTGTAATTTCTTCCTAATGTGGTTGCAGCAGCCCTAACACCACTTACTGTTCTAGACTTTTTGTTAACTTGCACTAGCTTTGAAAACCATGAGACAAATTAGTTAGTTCACTTCCCCCCAAACCTTAAAACGACCACCCAGGAAGTATGATCAGTCAAGCTCCTTAGCGTGACATTCCAGAGCTTTCAGAGTTCACACATACTGCGCTTTTCAACTTTATTTTTTATTTCCTTTCAACGTAACACAACACTCTAGAGACACGTTCCTTCCCCTCCCTCAGATTCGGATCATATTGTTTCTGCACTCTGATGCTTCTGTCTTGCTGCCTCTGAAAATCTGATTACGTTCACTCTTACAGGATCTTCTAGATTCCCCTTCTAGTTCCTCAGTTGAAACTGTTTCTGAACGCGTTTTCTTCCTTGTAGTTCCACTGAGTGACTCATCTTGGAAGTTCACATTGTAACAGTACTGAAATGATTAGGGTAGGAGGGTTCTGCCCCCATGAGTGGACTTGGTCCCTGTAAACCCACGTGAAGGGGAAAGGTTGTCCTTCTATCATGTTCTGCCTTGCGAGGGCCTAGAGTTTGTCCTCTTATGAGTACAAGACAACATGGTGCCACCTTGGGAACAAAGAATGACCCTCACCAGAAAAAGAACCTTCTGCTACCTTGACCCTGGAATTTCCAGTCTTCCAACAATAAGAAATGTTTCTGTAGTCTATTAATTATTCTGTTATTTTATTAGAGTCTTTAAAAAACTAAAACCAGTTATCAAAATAAAAGAATATAAAGACAATCATAATTCTAGTCCCCTAAATCTGTGTCATGGTTTTTATCCCACTTACAGTACTTTTCTAATCTGCAAAGTTCAGAAATTCTCTATGGGCTCTCGCAGCAATGGTGTGGATCAGCGAGTCTCTCCTTAATTGAAAAACTGGATTTAATAAGGAAACATAGTTATTGTGCCTTCAAAGAGACCATTTTCCATGCTAATTTATTCTCCAATGTGTTCTTTATGAAAGAAGAATGGGAGAGCATGCTTTTTATCCCCTGTAGTAATTCTTGGTGGGCGCATTTTTCAACATGCTTTATGATTGCCTAAGTTGATGTGTCTTTACATATTTATGCATGCTCAAACAATTAGTGTGTGTGTCTGTGGGCAAGAGAAATTCCATTTTAGCAAACTCCACAGAGAAATAAAAGCATTCTCATTGTGCTGGAATCTGTTCATAACAAAGATATTATTAAGAGCCATTCCCAGGCAGAGTGGGAACCCATTTTCAAACCAGCCTCCAGACTCCAGCTTCCCTCAAGTCCTCTGATGTCCCCATGGCTGCAAGCACACATGGACCAACAAGGAATCAGAACAACAAGTAGAAGGTCGGAATGCAAGATGTCTGGGTCAGACCCTGACCCTCAGATTCAGGCTCTGTAGTTAACGCTTTGCCTGGCAGCATCTCACTTTCTTGTGACCTGGGTTATTGCTCCTTCATGGGCCCTGCGCTCTGATGCTAGCCTGCTCTTTATTTTTCATTTTTATTTCTCAGTACCAAGAATTACTTCCATTGTTAGAGCTGGCCGCTATTAACTACAGAAGTTTTGCATGACTTTTTAGAAAAATACACTAAACGTTTGTTGAACGAGATGGCTTCTAAGCGCTGATGGCGGAGACAAGTAGAGATGCTGGGGAAAGAGGTGGAGTGAACCCACAATCTGAGCTAGAGAAAGTCATCACTTGGGATCTGCAGGATACAGGATACAGGATGCAGGAGTTCCACTGCCCACTGTGGATCTGTGGATATTCCAGTCTCTTAAATAAAAGGCTGGTGTATTTGCATAGCGCCTACATGTATCCCTTTGTACACTTCAAATTATATTCACATTGCTTGCAATAGATCAGATAATGCAAATATAATGTAAATAGTAGTGGTCCATATGCTTAGGGAAAAACAAGTAAAATAGTATGTGAGGAACAGAGGCAACTTAAAAACTACTATCTTTCACCAGATTGTTGAATCATTGGTTGGGAAACCTACCAATAGACAGAGGGGGCGGCTATGCTTAAGAGCCAAACAAACCAACAAAACGCTACATAAAGACAAGGCAACTTTGTAGCTTTCTTACTCTGTCTCTCTTCCCTAGTCCATAAATATAAGAACACAGAAGCAGGGAAATGTGTTATTGTGGCTTTCTTCAAAACAAACAAACAAAAATATCCTGGAACTGGATGGATATCTCATTGGTTAACAGCTTTTGAAGAGGACCTAGACTCGGTTCCCAGCAGCATCTACAGGGCAGCTCACAACTGTATGTATCTCCAGATCTAGGAGATCTGACGCCTTCTTCTGTCTGGTCTCCACAAGTACCCAAACATATGTACACATATTTGTGTGTGTGTGTCACAAATTTATTTGTATCACACACAAATATATAAAAATAAATCATAATAAGTGAACCCATGTATTATATGGAATAAATTTATAACAGATATTTAGAATTTAGACTAATTTACTTGCCCAGACTTAGAAATAATTGTTTCAAGAATTTTGATTAACTTGGCCTGTATTATAATATGTATTTTTCTTCTTGTGTATGAAGAACATGATTTCTAAAAAGCTTAATAAGAAGAAAAGAAAGAATCCCTGAAATCTCAATGTCCAAAAAGACATAGAGCCTTCTAAACATGGTGCGATGTTCTAGCAACAGCTTGAGCAGATGCACAGAACCCTTAGACACATATCCTGCTGACAGTTCCCATTCTGAGCTTGCACAATCGCCTGCAAAGGCTCAGCCCAGGAGGACAGGCGAACTACATGGATGAAATGAGGGTGATTACTTTCAAAGTGATCGTAAAAGGGCAGATGAATTCAGAGTTCGTTCTACACTTCCTTGCCCATCCTATTCTGAAGACATCGCTGAGTTCTTCAGGTTTCAAGCCCTGTGGCATCCTTCTTCCAGATCTCCCATTCAGTATGCCCAGGTCAGCAAACATGTACAACCTTGTCTTTTGCACACTGGCTACTATCCGTGGCTTTGACATTCTAAGAATCCATTACAAGAGGACACACACTTTCTGTATTCTTTCTTGAATAGACTCGCGATTTGCTGGCATCCATGCTAATGTTACCTTTGAAGGTAGCAGGTATAATAGCATAAAAAATCCATAATCACTTCACTTCAATTGCTCCTTTTGAAGTTTAACCCCTGACTCCCCAGGCTTTTACAGTTGTCTGTATGCTACAATGATCCTATCTTCTGTGATTTCTATGTGATAATGTTTGCTTCATCTTATTTCGGCTTACTGTGGACTTAAATTATCTCCTCTAACACTAGTCAGATTTGAGATCTTACAAACAACAAATAAAATCCACTGATATTTCGAGTATTTACCAGGTATCTGAAAGCTCAGCGTTTTCCAGGTAATATGTCACAATTACCTCAGTAAATATATTAGGAAATGCCTATCACTTGCTTGAAAGAGAAGCGAAGAGGAATGGAGGTTGATTAGCTAGTGTTGAAAACAGGAGGCAATTCAGAGAAGTCTCCCCCTCGACTCTGCAATTTAAACACTATCTTTAAAAACTGTCTTCTTGGGTGTTGAGAAGTGAGCAGATTTGTGAGGTTGTCTATGCATGTACTAGCTAAGTAACCTTAGAAACAGTATCCATGCAGAACAAACTTGCAAAGTGCTTTAGAAAAGTGTGGGCATAATACTGGGAGGGGGAGGCATGCTTATTTTTGCCCAATCCATTACTTTGAATCTCAAAACCTGAATATATATATATTAAGACCTCTTAGAGCTAATACACATTAGGAGCATACAACTTTGGGAAGATGCTCTGAAACAGTCTCTCACCTGTGGCCCTGAGAGATTCGGAGGTTCATGGCTGTCCCACAGGACAAATTCAAAAGAATCTCCAAAGATTTCTCCACCAAAGTGACGATAGTAAATGATTCCACTGAACAGGTCTCTCTGAAGGAAGCCAGGGACAGGATACCCTAATGGGGCCACAAAATACCACACAGTTTTAGGTGTTGGGGCCCAGTGAAACTGAACATACCTCCCAGCATCTTCTCTGCTAGTGTGTTGTATATAGCCAAGGATTTGCATTAAGTATGTTTAACAAAATGTAGAACAAAGGATTAATATTGCCCTATCTCAATGTGGAGATTAACAATGGAAAAAATATTTCCAATGAAGAGTTTTTATTTCAAAGACACTAAAAAAAGCCTCCTTATTTGATCCACATTGTCAAATTCCTGGCACTGAAATGGAGACAAATATATTAATGAAACTATTCAAGTAACCACCTAGGATAAACCAGATCTCTCCCATCCCACCTATTTATTCTTTTTTTTTTTTTTTTTTTTTTTTTTTTGGGTTTTTCGAGACAGGGTTTCTCTGTGGTTTTGGAGCCTGTCCTGGAACTAGCTCTTGTAGACCAGGCTGGTCTCGAACTCACAGAGATCTGACTGCCTCTGCCTCCCAAGTGCTGGGATTAAAGGCGTGCGCCACCACTGCCCGGCTCACCTATTTATTCTATTGCCTTTCTTAGCTGACTTAACTTCTAATAGTGTGATGATTATCTTGAGGCTTAGCACCAGAACTTTCTAGATGTACAACCTTAGGTCATAGGTTGACTTAATGTGAGTGTTAAATTTCTACTGCATGAGATGGGAAATATTCTGCTTCATAAATGTGCTGTCTAATCTTACACAAATTTGACCACAATGCAAAGTTCCTTAAGAAAGATTCAATTACATTCAAACTATATTACTTCTCTAGAACTTACCTACCAGTCCTGGCCCTGGCTTCTTCATGATCTCCCCAGCCTGTGGGAACCTTGTGATGTTAAAGAAGATGTAGTCATCACTGGAGTCCGCGTCTGAAGCTCTCAGCATGGACCCTTGGATCAAGACGGTCTGCCCCTCTTCTAGTTCAATAACAACATTGGTTATGAGGACTGGGGGACTGTCATCTTTAGGCAAGATGTTGATAGGAAACTTGTGATGGCTGCTGTGTTGGCCATCAAATATCCTGAAAGCCACGAAGTCTTTGGTAGAGTCACTGTCATCATGATGATAGCGAACGACTCCAGCCTGAAGATCGGCCACAGTGAAGAGAAATCCTTTCCCCTCTGAGGAAGAGAGCAGATGTGGTACTGGGTGATCAAGGGAGGGAGCAGAGGCTACGGCTGAGGGAGGATGATGACAGGACAGTGGGCTGCGGGAAGCGGTGGTAAGACAGATGCCCCAAACCATCGTAAACTAGAAATGTTCTAAGTCAAACACATGTAGAGTAGTCGCTATGACATCCTCAAAATGTAAAACCAAAACCAAAAACATAGTCAAAAAAAGTCAAGGACAGTCTGTAGACTGTGCAGCTTAGGAGCGGAAGTCAAGGACAGTCTGTAGACTGTGCAGCTTAGGAGCGGAAGTCAAGGACAGTCTGTAGACTGTGCAGCTTAGGAGCGGAAGTCAAGGACAGTCTGTAGGCTGTACGCACATTAGTGAGCAGAAGTCAAGGGTGAGAGAAAGTCAAGGACAGTCTTGACGGTGCAGCTTAGGGAGCAATAGGATGCCGCATCTGGTGTTGAGCATTGCTTCTCCCACCTACCAGCTGTGTGGACTTAAGACAAGTATTTGAGACTCTGTGTAACCGTGAAAATAATATTAGAGTTAATTTTAGGAGTCAACTAAGAGATAGACAGTTATGGACCTAAGACAAAAATGCAGAGGAAGGATGAGCACTCTATCCATCTATCCATCCATCATAATCCATCCATCCATCCATCCATCCATTCATCCATTCATATGTCTATCATCTACCTATCTACCCCCACCCCTGTCATCTTCTCCCTACCCTCAGACTTTGGGCCTTTGGCCCTTACATGTACATCTCTCTGAGAGTCACCCACCTTGTTTCCCAGGGTTTTAACCTTGGACTGGACCAAGAATTATTTCAACACTACCCTAGTTCTCAAGCCTTGGCCTAGAACTGAATTACTCTGGACATAAAGGATAGTTCTCTCCATCATGAGGTTTCTCAGTCTACACACATACACACACACACACACACACACACACACATATGCACAAATTCCCATAATAAATCTCCCCTTTTATAATTGTGTGCACCTATTGGTTTCATTCCTCTGGCAAATCCTGCCAGATATAAGTAGATACAAATAAATATGGATGTAGATATGCCATGCAACTTGAGAGGGCTGAAACAGCAGTAAGCCTCTGGTAAATATCAGCTAGCTCTCAGGTCATTGACATGACATGGCGGCAGCACCTAGGGAAGCAATCTTTCCAACCAGCGGCATCAACACCAAATGGGAAATTATTAGAAATGTAACTTCTTGACCTCTGCCCTGAGCCTACTTAATCAGAAATTCTGGGGATGGGAGTCAATAGCCTATGTTTTTCTAAAGTCCCATCCCGAGGGTGGGTGCAGGCAAAAGTTTGAGAACCAGAGTTCAAGGCTATAGTTACTCACTTCCTAGTTTTCAAAATTGTAGATTGTTCATTTGTAAAATGGGAACAATAATAGCATCTTACTTCCTAGAGGTGAGGAGAGGAAAATGAACGAAAGTATATAGGATGGTTAGCTCAGTATCTGATAGAGAGGGAAGGGTTAATAAACGTTAGTAGAACTTTCTCCCCTCTCTAATTCCAGAACCCACTGCATCATGGGTTACCATCTCAATTTCCACTTATGCAGTATTAATAAACAGAGTTTCGTTTCGTGCACAGACTACTACAGCAGACATGCAAGTCATTGTCCTGGGCTTCTGGAAAACGTGTATAGGATTGCAAACTTAGATGACCGACTTCTTCTTTGTCCCTTCGATCTTTTCCTGGCCCAAAGCCATGAAGAAAATAACACTGGTTATGAAGATGTCGCAATAGCATGGTTTTTGACTGACCCCTGGTTCTGACTGCCACTCAGCTTTCAACTGTCTCCCACTGTCCTGGAATTAGGCAGAACTAACTGTAATCTGTTTCTTTTCAATTCTGAATTTCCCAATTACAAACAATGATAAATGAAAATTCTCTCTTTTCGTTATCATTAAGCAAAGTAAGAGGATAATTGGATTAAATCCTCTTAGTGAATTATAAGAAACAGACTTAAACTGTGGTATGAGCACTTCTTTTAAAGGGCTATTACCGTCTTATCTACCATCCTCATCATTACAGACTCCTGCCTTTGACACTGTGGGAACCAATAACAACATAATAGCATCATTATTATTGAAGCATTTTTAAAAGCTTCTTTTCCTGTTTTACAATATATTTCTCTGTAAAAGGGAAATGAGAGAGCAATAGTTTGTCCTCCAACTGGGGACACCTATTAAGCAATTGAGCAAACCTGAAGCTTGAGTAATGACCAAGCAGAAGACATAGTTCATAATGGATGTGAGCACCCCCCAGAGTTGAGATTCAATATCTCCACATTATCTGACTGTAATGATTTCTGTCTGGAAGACATCCAAGAAGTGATACACATCTGTTAAATATGATGTGCATGCGTACGTGCATGCATACGCGTGTGTGTGTGTGTGTGTTCACAGGGATAAGCATCCACACATATATGTGACAATGAGAGGAGGTTCACATGCCAGAGGTCATCCTCAACTCTCGTTCCTCAGGGGCCCTATGCTTTTTTTTTTTTTATTTTTAAGATTTTTTTAAATGCTTTGCATACATGTATCTTGCTTGCATATATGTTTATCGACCACATCCATGCCTGGTGCCTGTGGAAGCCCAAAGAGGGAGTCAGAAGCCCCTGGAGCTTAACAATGGCTGTGAGCTGCCAGGTGCATGTTTATAATTATACTCAGGCCTTCTGGAAGAACAGCCAGTGCCTGTAACAAGCTGAGCCACCTGTCTAACCGTTTTCATCTTGTTTTTGTAGCTATTGTTTTTAAATGTTTATATCTTTATTTATTTTTATTATGTGAATGTTTTTGCCTGCATAGATGTCTGTTCACCACATGTGTGCCTTGTCACTGTGAAGGTCAAAACAGAGCAACAGATCCCCTGGAAACAGGAGCTACCGGCAGCTGTGAGCCACTGTGTAAATACTGGGAATCAAACCTGGGTTCCCAAGAGCAATTAGAGCTCTTACCCACTGAGTCATCTTTCTAGCTCCTTCCATTGATTGATTGATTGATTTGTTGGTTGATAGATTGAGGAGGATCTGCCACTGAGATCTGGAGCGCCCGGATTTGGCTAGGCTGGTTGACTAGGAAGCCCCAGGACTGGGATTAAAAGCCTGAGTCACCTCACAGGCTTTTGTCAGCTCTGAGGACTTAGCCCAGTTGTTCACACTTGTGCAGGAAGCATGTCACCGACGGAGTTATCTCCCTAGCCCCGTGATGTGATTTACTTTGGGAGAAAACAGTGCCTGGATTCAACGGTGGGTTGAACAGGTAAATCATTGACCTCTTACTGTAAGCCGTCCATGCTGCAGGCCACCAATGGCGGCCAACTGCACAGCACCAATGTCATCATTGTCAACGATCTGAAACTGCTCCCAAGTGATGGCCCGAGACTGCCCCTCGAGGAGATTCAGACCTACAAGAAAAGACAGAAACATGTCCTCCAACGTATCTGCTTAAGGTTAATAAGATTTCACTCATAAATCTATCTCAAAGTTGTATCTTCAAATGCTCTTCACAAAACTTGAATACAGCTTGTGATTTTAGTAAACTGAGCTCTACTTTCAGTCTGACAATTGATTCCTTAAGAACCACGACGATTCCAGAAACTAACAGCTGAAGGAAAAAGGCAGAAGATAAGCTCACAGAGGTCCCTGATTTAAATGATTCCACAGGGAACTTATTAGAGATTACACCCATGTGATTTAAAAAGACAAGAGTTAGAAGGGGTTTTACATATGACTTAGGAGAACATATATACCCCGTGGGGTGTGGAGTCCACAGTACTTCAATATCCTTATATAGAGCTACTGTACCTGGCAACGTTTAAGAATGTCCGCTGTAGAACACTTAGTGCTACGTGAAATAGGACATACATTAGTATAAACTCTAATTAGAGACGGATGTATGCAGCTAAAGGGACGAAATAAAACCTCCACTCAGACACAGAACACCAGAGGAAGTCGGTAGAGTCTTAATCACTGTTAATAGGGAAAACACGGACTCTGCACGAAGGCCTGCGTCACCATTAGACATTCTTATCTCTCGGTAGAACTGGGAATTGACAGACAGCTCACTCTTTGCTCATTCACCTCAAACTCTTCTCGGATACAGTGGCTGTGTCTTCATGAAGACACCAGAACGACAGAGTGATCTATATATCACTAAAAAGTTGTGACCAGCTCAGCCATATCGCCTGCTGTAGCTTGGACTGTGAAATGTCTCCAAAAGGCCCACATCTTACAGGCGTGGTCTCCAGGGTGGCGATAATGAGTCAGGTAACAGTGCTTTTAGCAGACAGGACCTGGGGGCAGATCTTAAGTTATTATGTGCATGCCCTTGAAGGTGATTGGGGAATTCAGCCCCTTCCCCACCCTGTCTTTTTGCTTCCTGGCCCTGAGGTGAGCAGCTTCACTTCCCCACAAGCTCCTGCCAAGATGGGCCGGGTCATCTCAGCCCCAAAGCAATGGGGATAACTAACGGTGGACTGGATTTCTAGACCTGTGCTCACCTGTCCTCTTTATAAGCTATGTCTTGGATATTTGTCACAGAGAGAGAAGACTAACACCCTCCCTTCCTTTTCAGGATAGGATGTACCTCAAAGTCCATTTCCCGGGGAAATTGGACTAAAGCAGCTATGAATGTAAGAAAAGAAAAAATAAAACAGAAAGGAAGAAGTGTGAAGAGGAAGGGAAGGGAGGAAGAGAGAAAGGGGGCCTAAAAGCGGGGGGGGGGGGGGGGAGCTAGGGAGAGAGGGAGGATGGCGAAAAGAGAAAGACAGGCATATACAAATGAGCTCCCTGGTTCGGACGTAGGGGTTTTGAAGTGACATGTGCACACACAGCACACACATGCACGACATCATGGGATACATCAGAGGAGCATCCAAGAAAACCAAAAGCCAACCGACACATCAAAATGCTAACAGTAATAATGTTCATATTATATATAGTGCGGAAATGAAGCTATCCTTCTATTTAATATATCTTCTGACTTTTCAATAATAGCATAAACCATGTTCATAATAAGTAAAAATTCATTTTCAAAAGGATTGTAATGTCTCCAGCAACCAGACCCAGACCTGTGCTCCCTTGATGCATGTGAGCATCATCTCCTCACTAAAACACAGTAACCTACACAAGTGTAGCATTGATACTCAACTTTGGTTGACCAATTCCTTCATTTCTCTCATTACCCCTGAACAGCCAGAATTATATGCCTAAGCTTAGAAGTGAAATCAGACACGGATATCCCTCTTAACATGACCTACTGCACTGCGTGAAAATATGCTGTGAACATCATTGATGCCGCTGCATTCCACATTTGTATCTGATCTGAATAAATAAATTGCATTCAGTCTACTTGGACTTGAGTGGCAGTGTAAAGGCCTTTTTTTTTTTTTAAGCTGCTTAGCTACTATTTACTTATTTTGGTTTCCATGCAACCCAACAAAAAATAGGACCAGGGAACGGGTTCCTGGCTGCTCCTAGCTCCCACTCCTCTGCAAACTCTGAGCCAGAGGCCTCTTCTCTCTGGTCTCTGCTCTCAGTCAATATCACAAGCAGCCGCTCTCTTATTCCTTTCCGTTGGAATGGGGACACTTTTATGGTGTCTCTCGCAAAGAAGGAAGGTAGCTGGAGGATTCAAGGATGCTGGATTTCAATTTCTCACCAGCTACTGGGAAAACGCAGAACAGGGATAACTGCCTGCTCTTCTTGGTCTGTCTGGGTGTCCACTGCCTCGTGGAGTGGAATAAAAGCATTTTTCTTGACCCGTGCACTTCCTTGTGCTTCCCTCAGGACCACACCCACACCTGTATTCCAGGACACCCGGGGTGCATTCGTGTCCGCTGTTCTGATGGAGATGTGGACCGTGATGGGGGCGCTCCTCTCAAAGAAGAAGTCGTACACCTCCACCTCCAGCTGGAAATGAACAAATTCACATGAGCTGCGCACAGACAAGTCGGGCTTAAAGTCCCATGAGTTCTGGGCTACACACATGCACGCGCGCACACACACACACACACACGAGGCAAAAATGGATCCAGATTTGGTGTTGTTGTTCTCTATTGTTTTAAATTTAACCTTATTTTTAAAATTAATTTTATAACCAATTGAAAAAAATCATATCATATAAACACCCTTTTAAATAGACATAATTTGACCAAGCTGCACAACCACCTCTGAGGGAACCACTTTTCCATTGCACCAAAGGTCCCCATGCCTGCTACTGTTCCCCTCCTTACCACTCAGCCTGCCCAAGCACCAATATCTCTTTTATGTCCCTATATCATGGCTCTTTCTAGAAATTTCACTTAAATACAATCCATTGTGAGGCTATTATGAACCATTTCACTAACCATTTATTATAGAAAGTAACTTATTTTTGTTAGGTCATTCATTTCATGCCTAGATACTGCCTTTGGTTTTTGTTTTTTAATTCTTTAGTTGATCACAATTGTACATATTTGTGAGGTGTAGTATACACACAGATACGCATGTCTACACACTGTGTCCTAATCAGATCAGGGTTATTGGCTTATCTATATTCAGCTCTTGGACATATCATTTCCCGATATAGGGAACATACAAATCCTCTCTACTAACTATTTTGAAACGTACACTTTAGTGTTACTATGTATTATTTTTATGTGTGTGTGTATGTAAGAATACGGTATATGTGGAATATGGACACTTCAGGGGTACCAGCCTGGGTGTGCACAGAGACCAGAGGAGGGTGTTTTGTGTCCTACTCTGTCTATTCCCCTGGGACAGGGTGTCTTACTGAACCTGGAGCTAGGCTAACAGTCAGCAATCTCCTGTCTCCATTATTCCCATGGCCCTCAGGACTATAACTCCATTGTGCACTTCTGATCTCTCTGGACAACTGAGAGCTACGGTCACATGAAGACCACCGGATTTCAACATGACTGGAACCAAGCCTGCTGCTCACCAAGATAAAATATTTTTCCTCAATCTGTCAGGCCGGTATCTGTTCAGGCAGCCCTGTGACTTGCAAAATCAAGCCTCCTCTGCGACACTGAAAATAATAGCAGGCTCAGGGGCTAATGGAAGCAGGCTTTCAAATACATATTTGAAATCCACCAGGTTGGATGCCTCCCCTCCCTTCCGTCTTACCTTGTAATGTCTCCTCTCAGGGTAACTGCTGTTTGGTGGCTGATAGGCAACCTGCACGTCACTTAGATCCTTCCAGGTGAACGAAGAGATGGCTCTAGTATGGTCCAGCAGGTGGGTCACATAGCCCTGGGGCGGGGCCTTAGTGATGTTGAACACTAACAAGGGTTTGGGGGTCTCATCTTCTTCACAGTCCAGAACTGAGGTCGTCAGGGGGGTCAGAATGAATTGGTCCACCTCCAGAACAAACATGGCCATGAAAGCAGCCCTGGGGGCCTGGTTAGGAATGCCCACTCTAATGTTGACAGGCAGCCACGCACTCTCTGACTTTTGAAGGAGAGAAAAAACAAAAAGGAGAGAATGACATGAGTGAAGATGCAATGTACACGGTTAAGGTCACGTGACACAATGAAGCTGCAGCCCAGAGGATGGCCCAGCTGTGACCCCCAGGTACATGTAGAATCACCTGATGCCCACCAGCGACTACCTCCAGATGTTCACTTAATTCTTCCAAGAAGGAAACTAGAAAATTAGCAATGAGAGCCTCCTGGTGACTCCAGTGTGCACAAAAGATTTGGAACGGAGCACCTGTTTTAGTATCAGAAAAATCTCTGTGTGTGATTGATTATGTGTGTGCATATACGTGTGTGTGTGCATGTGTGGGCACGCATGTGTGTGCACATGTGTGTGTGTGTACATGCAACATGTGTGCCTGAGCACAGGCATCACATTCATTCAGGAGCCCACGGAGGACAGAAGACGGCACCTGGCACTGGAGACACAAGTTGTTGTGAGCCACAATGTGGGTGCAAGGAGAGAGAGTGTTCTTCACTGCCGAGCTCTCTGCCTAGCCTGGCTTGCACCTTCAGTACTTGTTATCTGTATGTTAGAGCAGTTCCACAATTCCTATATCCCATGTTCCTCTCCCCTATAAATGGAAACTCGAGACTCCTACGTATGAAATGAAACCATGGAAGTAAAGCAGCAGGCAGTGTCTGGCACAGACACCAGTAACCTCCTCAGGTCGTGTGGTTTCAAAGATGGCAGGGAGAGGCGAGGGGAGAAGGGTCTCTGTCTTCATCCCTGGGTACCTGTGCAATTGGAGGGGATTGTCCAGTTGCCTAACAAAACAAGGGAACTGTGAGTGACCACCGACACCAGAAAGGCATCCTCCCCAAATGAGAGACTCATGAGAGAGAGATCTTCTACCCTCAGAAAAGGGCACCATGACACTGAGGTCTCAGTGACGGGTATGGGAAGGATGAGCCTGAGCTTTGCTATCATGGGACTGATGTGACCCACTGCTGAGAGAAGCAGGCTCAGTGATCGATCAACATCAAAAGTGTCCCACACATCAGAACTCCGGAAACGGGTCCTGGAGTAAGGAGAGAATGTTCAGACAAGATTTTCTTCAGTAGTTCTTAGCGGAAAGACTGACAGATGACATCCTGCATCAGTCTCAACTGGAGCTCATAATAAATAAATAAACAAACAAACAAATAGGAGACATCAGGTTTCAAAGGTAAGAAAGGCGCTGTATTCAAAATGTATGTGAGTCTGTTGACTCCAGACTCTGGAACACTCTCATTCACTATAGAAAACAAAAGTATCAAGAAAGATAGGGAAGACTCATCTGGGGAGAAGGATGCTGAGCTGACTCCCCAGCCAAGCCCCCCAAACACATGAAGGCTGAGGCAGGGATAATACCACACCCCTTGCCTCAGGCATCAGGAGAGAATGTTCCTCGTAGAGCCTTACACTGTACAGGCGAGGCATGCAGAGAGCTGCTCCAAGGCCCACCCCTTAGGAAGTTAGATTGCCAGAAGCAGAATAATGGTGGCTACACTCATTTAATACTTGGGAGTCCAGAATTTCCATTTATACGTGGGAAGATAGAGAGATTTAGGAGTTAGAGATATTGTTTAGATTCAACCTGTCCTTGTGTATGTCAGCAAGTGACATGTGAGTGTTCCCATGCCACATGGGACAGAGGACAGGCTCTGGGGTCATCCTGGATCCTGATCTATGGGGAAGTCAGAAGTCAGAAATCTAGTGCCATTAACCTAGAGAAATAAACCATAGTCTACTGACTGCAGAAAGCATTGCCAGGGGTAGCTCAGGCTACGGAGGAATGAACCCTCCCTTCTGGGATAGAGGGAGAGGTTCTGTGATGGAGTTTTCCAGAGAAATTGGGAAATTTCCCCAAGACAACAAAGCAACTTGAAACATTTGGCAAGCTCAAAGAGCATGAAATCATTTTCTATTAGTTCCTGAGCACGTAAGATCTGCCTCTGCGGTACCCTCTCTTAATCCCCCAGTCCAAGTACCAGCCAAAGGTCCAGAAACTGGTCAGCAACATTGGAAAGAGGAGGTTCTCAAAAGAGAAGCAGAGGAGTCAGCTCCCTTTTCCCATGGCTGAATGATGAGAAGCAACATTCTGGGATGCCACAGGGACATGGCATGGTGCTGGAAAATAACTGGAAAGATAAATCTTGGTTTTAAAGGGCTAAGACTCAACACTGAGGCCAATTAAGTTTAGAGCTAAAATCTAAATAAATGCATTCTTCCTCCATTTTTCTTCCCCCTGGAACTCACTTTGTAGACCAAACTGGACTCAGATTTGCAGAGATCTGCCTGTCTCTGCCTAGTACTGGGATTAAAGGCATGTACCACCACAGTTGGGCAATAAATATATTCTTTAAAATGTCAAAAAAGACAAAAAGGATACATATGTCCATAGTACTTACTTACTAAAAAGACAGATTGTGTAAGAAATAAGAAAACCTGATAGCCTCACATTAGAAATGAAATTGCCAACGGTGCTAATAGAGCCCGGAAACTGCCAGAACAATTTTCACCACACATAGGAAGCAGTCAAAAGAGCCCTCTGTAAGTCTGAATTTAAAATAAGATCAATATAAGTTAAAGAATATTTGTTTGCTTTCCTTTTGTGCTGGGGTTCAGACCCACACCTGTGCATGCTAGAAAAGCACCCTAACACTAAGTGAACAGCTCCAGCTCTTAGAATACTTTTAAATTTAAACAAAGCCGGGCGGTGGTGGCGCACGCCTTTAATCCCAGCACTTGGGAGGCAGAGGCAGGCGGATCTCTGTGAATTCGAGACCTGCCTGGTCTACAGAGCTAGTTCCAGGACAGGCTCCAAAACCACAGAGAAACCCTGTCTTGAAAAACCAAAAAAAAAAAAGGCAAAAAATAAAAAAAATAAATTTAAACAAAGTGTGAAGTAAAAGGAAAGAAAGAACTTTCAAATATGTAAATTTAGGTCAAATGAAATATATTCTGTAAGACGTATGTGTGTGCAGTGTGTGTGTTATACTGAGAATCAAATCTAAGACTTTGCACATGCTAGGAGACATTTCCTTTTTACTGACAAGAATATATATATATATATAAAAGATGATAGAAAAAATCCACATATATCCATTATTACTATATTTTATATTTCCTTAATCAAGAAAAAAAATCTCAAATGGCAAGAAAATGTCCAGTAATGTAGACCTCACATAAAAGACACTTGGGTTTCATAGAAAGATTGGAAGTAAAAGTGTAACCCAAATTTATAATGTGTGAAGGAACTAGCATGGCCACATTCATTTCAAATAGATGGAATCAAGGCAAGAAGCATTTAAAAGGACAATGTGTACAGCTGAAATAGACAGACTAACTGAGACAAAAAAAAATGCCTATAAGCAGCATTATATTGTTCTGGTCAAACTCGTGGGGAAGAGAGCAGAAGTAAAAGGAATAATTACAGGAAAAGAAAGGCCCAAATTATCATCATTAGTAAAGATATAATTATGGTCTTTTGAATCCCAGAGAATCGAAAATTTCTTAAAATAATTGAATTTAGGAAAGAAGCCAGATAAAAGAAAATTATACCAAAAAGTTGTGTTCCTATTTACCACCAATCGCCAATGAAAAGACACCATGAGAGGAAAAGATTCTGTTCCTGGTAGTTTCACAAGAACTCATCGGACTGGATTTGATAAGTGTGCTTGACTCACACAGAGGGAAGTCTCTTTCCCATCCACACGTAGAATGATGTTTGTCCAGCGGAAAGAGAGATGTTCTGTATGAGAAGACTCGGCATGGTAAGGTTCTCACATGCCAACTCCTCAAAGAATTTCTAGTTTTAATCTAATGTTGATTTAAACAAACAACTTAAAGGCTTTAAATGTAACCTACTTTATTATTGATCTGGAATCGAAAATGAGGCAAGAATGACCAAGGGAAGTCTAAAGGTGAGTGGTGCCAAGACTTTCACTTAGAGCACCATGGTACCAGCTAAGAAGCGGGAAATGGACAAAAAGTTAGCCTGTGGATCATTTACACAACAGAAGGATCTTCTACAATCCATGGGAGCTAGTGCACACTTCTAACAAATAGCTCTGCAGATTTGGCTGCAGAAAAGCTGTGTGATAAACTTACCTTAGGTGTTAAAGAGAAATGTAGAGAGAACGACCGCTAAAAGCGTAGCAGAAACTGGGCTGTGGGTGTCTCTCGGGGTAGAGCACTTGCCTAGCACTCGTGAGCGCCTCCGTGCAATCCCCAGTACTGATAATAAGTAATTCATTAACGTAGAAGAGAAAATTATGAGTGAGTGGGCATTTAGTCCATCGGCAACAATGCACAGCCACAAAAGCAGCCAAAGGACAAGCTTCACGGCTTCACAGAGAAGGCGATGCCACGAAACAACATGAGCCCTGGGGCCTGTGGTTCTCACTGTGTGTCTGTCTGTAAGAGAATGGCTATCAATAAAATCAGGTTGATTTTCTTCTTCTTTTCCTGTATTTTTAATGCTTTTTTTCCAGTGTGAACACTGCCCTCATATTTATTTACAAATGAACATGTTTTGAGATTTGTCCAAATTAAAAAAAAATCCTAAGAAGTTTGTTTAGAAGGACATGACCTTCTAAAGATGAAACTGACCTAAACACACAAATAAAGCCTTTGACATGGTAAGGGAATAATTATAAAAAAAATCAATCAGAAAGAAAAGAAAAATAGCTCACATTTTTAATGGAGGTAAAAAGTCATTGGTAATGAAAGTCTTTTAACAAAGCAAACAGACAATATGTGTTGGCGCAGTGGAGTGCAGTTTTGATCTGTCAGCCATAAGACAACCATACATAAATAACAAGGCCACCGCTATGAACAGGAGGCTGGGCTACACTATTATTCCCAACCTGGCTGACCACAAGTTCTTTCTGTTGATGGCTGTTTAGCATTGATATGCATATGGTTACCATGTGCCAAGCTCTGTGGCAAACACTTTATAAGGGTTGTCTCATTTAACCCCCTCAGTTACTAAGAGTTAGGTTCCAATACCCTCATTTAAGGTGAAGAAAATGAGACGTACGGTCCACAGTCAGGTGGATATTAACTAAATGTCTGAACCCAGGCAGTCTAGGCACCAACATTCATAACTGCTAGCAACAGACAGGGAAACCTGTCCTTTGCAAAGCTCCCTGGCTGATTTGGCTGATGAATTAGGCAACACTCCATCTAAGTTTTATTTCCATGTCTCAACCATAAGATTCTGTAGTCCTGTTTCATCATTTTCTGATCATTTATGGAATCACCCATTTCTTGGGTAACGATACTCACCACTAGACTGGGCTTATTCAGAGAAACGCTAGTGGGAAGGCACAGAGTAATGCTGGAGGTCTTACCCAAAGTCACCCTGGATGGCCTCATATTGGCATGAACCTGGGCTGCATCCGCAGGACACTATGTCCCCAGTTTTCCTAACAAACTGCAGACTACGTGAACATTAGAGTAGCGTACTAAATATTTCATAAGAAGGCATCCACTTTGAGTCATCATTTCAGTGTGAAGCTGAAAGGAGGAGGGCAAGGAAAATGAAGACAGAGAGATGGAGGAGCCTTTGGCAACCCCTCCCCTCGGGGACCCAGACCTCTGTCCCAACGTCTCAAAAGCACAGGTGATTCACTCCACTGCAGATACGAAATGAAACTAGACTGTTTTGCCTCTCAGTACCTTGGGAACTTACAGAGCAGATGCCTTGATGTCAAGGAGAAATAAAGGAACTTTGGAGAAAGGCAATTTACAAAGGGTCAACCCATAAACAATGCTGAAGAGGGGCTAAGGTGTAGGATGTGGCCGAGTCCACTCTTACCATACACAAGGCTTCAGGTTCAATCCTCAATGCATATGTGTGCTTGCACTCACACATACACATTCCCTGTATATTCTTATATACATATATACACATTGACTGTAGGTGGAAGACAGTTAGCATGTAAACAGCCCCAGTCCCTTCCTCATGCTGTAGAGCTACAGAAGAAACAACGACAGAAACTACATGCTAATTTTACATGCCTAAGCTGCTGGTTGAAGCACTTCCAGGCACACCCCACAAGCCTGAGGTTGAACCCTCAATAGTGCAGTAACTCCTCTGAATAGACACCAGCATGGGTACCCCCTGGAAGTGCTTTCCAACGAACCAGCTAAGGACACCAATGCGTAGCTCCAAACTCTACCTTGTACATGGTTTTACTCCTTCTGTCCGTGAGATCCAGCTGGATGGCAATATAATCGACATTGGGCGAAGGGGGGCGTGTGTGTTGGTAGCGAAGCCCCATCATCAGGAACTCCTCACAACTCGTTCTCAGACTCCCCACTTCCTGCAGTCCCAGGGCACAGCTTCCACCTGGACACTTTAGCTCTAGAATGCACAGCACCGCATTGAGACAATCACCTGAACACAGTGACCGTACAAACCCAAAGCCATGCTCCTGCCTTGGATGTAGCTTCACTCACTGCCCCAGGACTCTTAAACATACACGTTTCTTCATGACTAGACTGTCACTGTTCTGAGAGATCATAAAATCATTTACAAGAAAAAAATAAAGTTGACCAGTTGTCCACCTAAAGACAGACTGAAGAAAAAACAAAGAGTTGTTTTGTGGTATTTAATATCTCTGACAAATATGCCCATGGCTCACTGTGAACTTCACAGCCCAGCCAGCATTTCCTTCTACATTATACAACCTCATGTGGACTGTCTGTATGCCCACAGAAATCCCACCTCCCCAGTCCTGGTTGGTCTTCTTAGCAACCCCCCTTTAGCCCTCCTCTGGATCCTTTAAACAGCCCGTTTTTGAACCCATAACTGTCTTTAAGAGTCTGTCTCTCCCTGCTGTATTTCACTCCTGCTGGGGGAATGGTGCTCAGGGACTCTTCTTTCCATAATACAGGAAACAGCTACTCTGCTTCTTACCCAGTGCTTGTGGTAACACAATGACATGACCAATGCTCAACTTTAGCTGTGAGCTTCTGTCCAAAATCCCAGGCAATACTATACCTGCCTCTAGGTCTTCCCACAATTGCTAGCATACTACTATGCAGATAGAAGGCGTTCAAAATGTTCAAAATGTACTGACTAACACATGGAACACTGAAAAATACAGTAACTAAATAAATTCAGTTCAATCATCATCCTGGATTTCAACCGTGGCTGCTGCCTACAGTCTTCACTAGAACACAACCCAGTAATTCTCAGTAAAGAACAATCCACTCTCAATACTGCTGTTATTCCCATAATCGTAACTGGAAAGTCATGGGCACTGTAATGTACCAGACCTGTGCTAAGCAAACTATGTCCTTACTCCATCTTTATACAGCTCGACAGAGAGCTGTTCTCTTTTCCAACCTGACGGAGGGTTAAACCCATTGATAACTAAATTAATAAAGAAAAAAAACAGACAGCAAACCCAGGTATTTCTGATTCTGTCTCCAAATCCACAGCCTTAACTAACCTACATTTTTCTTTTGTAGTTTGAATGTGTTTTAAGTCATATTTTAATTTTATTTATTTGGGGGAAATCAGTTTTCTCCCTCCACCATGTAGGCCTGATGATCAAATTCTGGGCAGCAGGCTTGGAGGCCAAGGCCCTCATCTACAAAACCATCCCACTGGTGTGTGTGTGTGTGTGTGTTCCCAAAGAATTGGTGTCATAGTTTAAGTTTGGAGATCAGAGGATGATTTGGAGGTGTAGGCTCTCTCCTAACACCACGTGGGTTACAGGCATTGAACAGATCAAGGTGGTGACAAGGACCTTTACCTACCGAGCCATCTCACTAGCCCTAACTTACATTTTCAACAAGCTAAAATCCTATATTTGTTAAGCACAACTCTTCATCACAGTGCAGAATTAGCATTTACAGCCATTTTAGTCAGTTTTAGTAACCTTAACTATGAAGAAGTACATACGGGTCTCCGAAAAAAAGCTGTGTGGCTGATCTCCACGAGGTCCCTCCGGCTTATGATTCAGCAGAACCAGCTTGCCGTGGGCTGGCAGATGAGTGCCCACTGGGTCCAGTCTGATGGTGCAGTCCAAGTTGGCTGTCCTATCATAGTCAAACTGGAGCAAGTTCTTATCAATGGCTTGGGACAATCCGTAGAATTCAGTCACCTCCAGCACACTGCTGCTCAGGCGGATGATGTTACAGTCTGGTTCCACAAGATGGACTCGCAAGAGAAAGGTTTCCATGAAGGTGTCTGTGTCAGTAAATCTGGAGAGAGAACAGGGTAAAGGGCTTATTGGTCGGTGCTCAGATTCTTCTGAGACTTGTACACTCATCTTAAAGACAGCCCTCCACGAGCAGGGTCTGGTGATGTATGCCTCCAATCCCAGCTGAGGCACTTCTGCCCAGAGTATCCACTCACAGTCTAGAAGGTAAGACTAGGGGTCCTGACAGTATACCTATCTTACCATGCCCCTTCCACTCAGACTCAGACAAGGAGGCCTCTCAGGCAATCTGGGCTTTTTAATAAAACTCACTGGCCAGTTTTACTAGCAGTTTGAGGACAGCCTGGGATAAAGATTGCATTTGAGGCTAGCCCACACAATTTAGGGAGAACCTATTTCAAAGACAATCAAGGCCAAACCAAATTAAGAACAAAAATTGTCCATCACAAAATATGAACTTTGGGCGGGGTTTGGTTCCATTTCTTCCTCGACTTTTGGCCTCTGTTTCCAAGGCTCCATCTCTACCTTTGAGTCCACGCTTTTCCTTGCCGCTTTCCTCCTTAATGATCTGTTTTCCATCCTGCTCTCAAACTCACCATCCATCCTAGTATCTAATGACCACTGAGATCAGAGTCTCTCTTCTAGCATGTGCATAATAGAAGAGTTTAAGGGCTATACAGTTTATGGGTGGAGCTTCAATTTAGGAGTGAAGAAGTGTTTCGTGTCAAGAACCCCTGTTCTTCAGAAATGCCACTGAACGGATAGGTCTTTAAGTCTAATTTGGGTGTTCAGCTCATCACCTGCCGTGTAAACTAAAAGAGTAATTGTTTTGGTCCCAGTGATTCTGTTCTGGGACATTTGCAGACTGAAGATGGACTGTCACGCTGCAGAAGAGAGAGAGGTCAGGTATGATGTGCACCCTGACAGGTGCAGCTCTGAACTGACACGTTTGTAATTTGGCCCAGGTGTTTTAATAAGGCCTCTGCCCCAACTGCATAGGAACCTGCAGTGGGTATTGTCCATCCCCTTTCACCAATGAGGAAACAAAGGCAGAGAGAAGTCAAAAAGCTTGACAAAGAGGCTGAAGAGGAGATTTCGGCAGAATCAACTGCTCCCTGATCCCTTGCCTCCAGCCCTTCTGAGAGCTCTATTTCAAAGACCCTCAAGACCAAGGCATGGCAGCTCCTTTAACCCTCCTGGGATGAGCCCTTTCCAAATCTTCCCTGGCAGGCTGTTTGAAGCTGGTTTGACTCTGAAGTTTGGAAAGATCAAACGCCCCTTTGTATTGCTGTTGTAGCTTCCTAGGGAAGCCTTGGTGTCATTTCACGTCTTGAGCACAGCATTTTGTTGGTGACTTTCTTTTGGTGATTGCAACTCTAGTGGCTCCCTGATTGCCCCTCCTTCAGCTTTTGGCAGCCGCTAATCTACTTTCTGGTTCTATAGACCACCCATTAAAATATTTCATATAAATGGAACCATATAATACTTCTTTTGTGGATGGCTGCTTTCACTGGGATAATGTTTTTAGGGTTAATTCACATTGTACAAATCAGGACTTAACTAGTTTTGTGGTTAATATTCATTGTGCAGTTATATCATTTATCAGTTCAATTCCTTCAACCTTTTAGCTATTATGAATAAGGCTTTACTATTAACATTTCATATAAGCTTTTGTAAGCATGGGTTTTCTCTTGTGTACAGAGGTTGGAGGTGTTTTACAGGATTATGTAGTCATGCCATCAGTAGTCAAATGGGTCCAAAATAAACTACCTCTCACTCCATTTAAGGAATGTTTAATTTCATCATTGATTGTAAACGCACTTGTGTTATTTGATATTTAGAAGTGGAAAATACTGCATTTCCTATAACTAAGCAACTGGCAATCAAACAGAAGGGCTTCATTCAATTTTATAATAAATATCTATCCGATTCTCATAAGGAACCTGTATTTGTAGTTTTCACCGCAACAAAGGGTTGAACTATCAAAGTTAAGCAATGGGCTGGAGTAATAGGAAGTTCTGCTTAAGACTGGAGGGAAACAAGCAACCTGTAGAAAGTCGCAAGGAAGAAGAGACAAATGCATTGAAGACTGGATGCAATTGTTCCCCACTCACTCAGCTCTCCAGTTTCTGTTGACTGCTTTCTTACTGGAGTCTAACAATTCCCTTGCGATAAATATACTTGTAGAAAATGCCCAGGAAGTACAGGACATGACTTACAGGCAAAAATAAAATAAGATAAATAATAAGATGGCTTTCTATGCTACTTACCTGTAGAGTCTAAGCTTCACAGAATCTTCATCAAGAATTGGGCATCCATTGTGAGCATACTGCACTTCGTTGGGAAGGAAATGGCAATCAAAGACCTAGTTCGCATGAAGAAGAACATGTCTGAGAAAACCAATGCGAAACTTTATTTCTCTAGCCCTGTAGTATGGCCTGAAGAACTGTGTTCTGGCTGGTTGTGTGGACACACACTTGCAATCAACTTGGGAAGCTGACAAGGGAAGGTGCATCATAAACTCAAACTCAGCTTGGGTTCCACAGTGAGTCCAAGACCAGTGTCAGTGAGAAACCAACAAACAAAACAGAACTCCTTAAAGAGAATAGGAGGTAATTTATTCTGGAGCCATTCTGAGTAGCCATGGCCTGAGAATGCAGATCTGGGTTATCCTAAATCCATGTTCTAATGGAGAAGCATTTTCCTAGTTTTACAAACTAGGAAACTAGTTTTACGAAAAGATCATGAGACAGAGAGGTGGTTATAGCAAGATAGGGGAAGATTTTCTTTTGTTCTGTTTGCCTCAGATGTTATCTGATGACAGTTTAACTTTGGGGTTGGTAGAAGCCAGTAGTCTGCTCAGTTAATAGATTTTGAAAGGTTGTTATCTATTGGTCTCAGGATGTTAGTTCTCACATGAAACTGGGCAAGGAATCGCTATTTAGTCTCTGGACCAGCAACATCCCAACCTCTCAACATCACTGAAGTTTTAATCAGTCGACCAGTCTTATCAACTAGTCTTTGCAGACATAGCTTCTTTCCAAAAGTCCTGTTTACACCAGCCTAGGATATCTAGGAAGACTCTGTCTCAAAAGAAAAAACGAAAGAAGGAGGAGGAGGAGGAGTGGGGAGAAAGTAAGAGGAAAGGGTTTGGGGGAGGGGAAAGAGGGAGAAGGCAAGGGAGCGTCTATGTTCTATTGGTGGTGTGGGTACAGGCATCTTTTTACCAGCAACCCCTTCTTCTCTAACCCTATAGCCATGCATCATCTTATTCATAATTGTGTCTTGTTTTATGTATAAATTATGATAATCTAAACAGGTGAAACAAACTAATGGATGTCACTTCTCTAAATCACTCTGTGTCTATAAACTATAATGCTTTGTAAATGTCTGCTATTCATCAAAAAGCATATTTATCCCCTTCAGGAACTTAGGGCAATTGAATTCGAGAGGTCTTTCTGTGTGTCTAGATAACACATTTGCCCACCCACAGACACGTTGCTCTGTGTGCCTTTTGTTTTTTCTTTTTCAACTAAAGTCTTTATGTTCAAAGATGGAGACACTGGCTGTGTTCACTGCTGTGTTGATGAGAGTCAAACAGGACCTATAGTTGCTTCTCACACTCTTGCAAATGACAGCTTTGATAGTTACAGCAGAAAAAAAAACAAATGGCTGATGAGAACCAAAAATAATTTACTCTCCTTCAATAAAGTTGTAATTAAACCACATCACCTCATTCATAATCATTAAGAAATGACTATTTTATATTAGGACCTGGCTTTTTGTTTTAAGACCCTAGTCACAGTCTTGCCCTGCCTTGCCCTGCCCTGCCCTGCCCTGCCCAAGGTGGCAAAGTCCTGAGAAACATCCTGTGCGCATCCACATATCACTGTACGATATTCGTAGGACCTTTTACAGCCTCAAACATTTCTAGACAACATAACCCACCCTAGGAAGACATTCTCACTAGTCGGAATGAGTTCCTAGTCCTCTTTTGAATTGACAACCAGGAAGAAGATAAAGAGAAGCCCTTCCCATATCGTTGACGAATAGTCATGGTAATAAAGAGACAATCTGCTTTGTTAAGAGAAACATCTGTTCCGTGTTTCCTAATACGTTTTCCTTTTATAAAAGGCGACAACCATGATTGACCATAAATTTACCAACTAAAACAAAGGAGAGCTAAATCCTTTTCTAATTACTGTCTAGCTTTGTTTTTTTCCACTTCAACTGCTTTTCAATTACAATTTATAATTAAATTGTCACACATTCCTGACTCATTACTCACTTTAATGACAGTGAAGTGGTTCAAACTAGAGATGTTTTCTTAATGCTGTATTTCAGATTCAAAACCAGCAAGCTCAGCACTAAACCAAGGTGATTTTTTTTTCCACCCAGAAAACGTTTTCATCTGGTCTAGGTGTGACATGCTGGGGGTGGAGAAGTCTTGCCCTGGAATCTGAGAGCCATTGATCTGTCTAAGTGGCTATCCAGGAGGTAAATGAGACAGAAGGCCCTAGCAGGAACCCACACAAGTGGCTTTCCAAACACACAACGGGAATGAACCTGTTGGTTCTAAGACAAACTTCAGTAATGAAATGAAAACACTGATTGAACAGATGTTGAACAAAACATTTCTGTGCAAATCCCACCAAACTCTTCATTACACAGCAGGGTGCTGTTAATACAATGGTCTTGCTACGAATGCGTTCACATAAGCTTAGCTCGCAGCTTCCTCATAAGCTCTATTAAGGAGTATTGTTTGTTTAGCTGTGTGTGTGTGTGTGTGTGTGTGTGTGTACATATGCACTTATGCACTCAGCCACGCTTAATTCAAAAACTCATACTAAGTAAATCCCTGGGCAGGGTTGAACCACTCTGGATTTAAAACAAGCATAAATTTTCCTCAAATGAGACTTGACCTGGGAATCTTATCTTTCCTGAAATTATCAGAATTTAAAATTAGATTGTAAAAAATGGAGAGAAATGGTGTTTCTATAGACATATCTATGACACACAGGAAAGCAGTAACGAAGGTTGGCGATCTAATAGGCTACTGTGAAATAAAGTTTAGAAGGTAGAGGTCACATCACATGTCCACTTGAGAGGCTGCAAATCCATTTGCTGTGTCGTATTTACTCCTAGGAAAACACGCATGCACATCCAGTACCAGATGGGGCCTTTTCCAAATTATCAGCAGACACTAGATGACAAGCGCACTTGGAGGTGTTCCTGAACAGTCAAGGATCTCCTAATCTAGTTGAGCGTTTTGTTGTCTCTGATGCACATATCTTCGTGATAACTAGATTTTTGTCTTAGAATCAGAGAAAGTTTGATACACAGATGACCTGAAGGTCTTACTCTGTGAGACTCATATTCACATGATGAAAAGGTCATCATGATTTCCTTTTGTTATTATGGGGCCTGAGTATGACCTTAAAAATGTCTCAAAATGAACAGGATCCAACTAAGAAATCAGTCTAGACGTCTCGCTATCTCCTCTAAAGACGCTTCACTTGCAATGAGTGAGAAAATTGGACCCAGAATAACCCTGGAAGGGTAGTCACAGCACACCCTCCAAGCAACCACTCACTACAGTCTGACTCTCGATATCTCTCTTTCTCTTTTAATCTCTTTTCAATCTCTCTAGCTCAATCTTTCTCTTTCCCCCTTCTTTCTCCCCTCTCCCCTAAAATAAGAGACCAAGAAACCTATAATTTCCTTACGCTCTCTTTTTCCCCTGCTGAATTACTAGTTACTCTCTAGGGTCAAGCACCTGGTAAGACCTGGAAATTCTCTGCGATGAGAGGGGACACTGGGAAGGTTTACTGGTAACTGTGTATTGTTAAGAAAAGGTGTGCACACATCTGTATGAGCTGAACCCTTGTTTCCTGCAATATGCTAGTATAATTCAGACTAGAACACACCAGTGACAGGCTCATTATATGAATCCAGTCGAGAATATTCAAAACCAGGGCTGGAGCGACAACTCAGACGGTAAAGGCATTGGCCACCGAGCTCAATGGCCTGCTCAATCTCCATTTCAAGGAGAGAACCGACTCCTAAAAGTCGTTCTTTAACCCACACAAGCGCTTTGTGGCATGCCCTTGTCTACACATACAAATAAATATAATCTTCAAAGCAGTCAAAAATACGTTCCACCTCTTTAAGAAAAGAGAAGAGATCCCATGCCTGTGCCTTTTAATTCCTTGGTTTCAAAGATGATACAATACTCATAATGATGGCTTAAGAGACCCTTTAACTATGCCTCCGACTTCCCACACTTTGCTCACACACACACACACACACACATTCAGAACAGAAGTGGAATGTTACCTACCTGTGGCGTGAGTTTCCCAACCCTCTGGGTTATCGGTTCATTCATCACCACCTCCACTCTACAGGCATCCTTCTCTTTGGGGATGGCAAACTTCAGATGATCTCCAGACAGGAAGGCAGAGCTGCCCTTCATCACCCGCAGGCCCCGGTTGATGCTGATGAAGGTGGAGTTGGCCAGGTCCAGGTGCAGCAGAAGCAGCCGGAGCAGTAAGAACAGCAGGACCCTGGGTCCAGGACAATCTGAAGAGTTCATGATGCCGGGGCCAGTTCTGTCTGCAGGTACAATCTGCTCAGCAGAGCAGGACTCCTGTACTTCCTTCCAGAGTGTCAGCTGGCAGTCCAGGGGGCGAGACCAGGGGTCCCGATAGCATGCCCCAAGATCTTACCATGCCCCTTCCACTCAGACTCAGACAAGGAGGCCTTTCAGGCAATCTGGGCTTTTTAATAAAACTCGCTGATCACTCCTGACAACGCTGGCAAGATTAATGTGCCTCCCAAGTGCTTTTCTAATCCTGCAAACGGGAGAAGAGGTTGGAGGAAAAGGAGAGAGACCGAAGGTTTGTGCAGTTAGTTAAGGAGCTGTTCCCAACAAAGGGATCTTTCAGCAGGCCTATAATTTCAGCTAAATTAAAAGCAAATAAACTAACTTGACCTTCAGGCCCACCCGAAAGACAAGGCAGCCATTTCATTACTCTGCTCGTAGCTGTTGCTTCCGGATGCAATGGACCTCGTGGGATGTCAATTGTGTGGTCTAGCAGGATTCCTCTGTCTCATTGCTAGAGCACAGCAGCGCAAGCAGTGCGTTCTTGGCTTTCATTTCCCTATTTGTTAGACGAGGGCCACTCGACTTGTGCCGGAAATCTGAGAGTACTCTTTGTACATTGTTTGAGAACATGGGTAATTCAAAATCAATAGAATCCAGCTAAGAAGTATGCCTAACAATTGGTCCAATGAACTTAGGTGGGCAATGAGGCCACCTAAGAGACTCTTCAGGGGAAACCGGTGGAAATGATTATTTTCTAAGCAAGCATTCAAGCTATTGCTTACACACCAATGGGACCTTGGAGAAACAGTGGCATAGCTCAAAGTACACAGCTAACGGCACTGTATGGACATGCATTTATGTCATTATCTCTAAGGCTAATTCTGTCACTGCAAACTTGATCTGCCCAGATGGAGTTGTTTTCCTTTCCACAACCTCGTGATTATTTTTTTCTGTTCTTTAAGAACTGAAAAGACTTGAAAATAAATGTATTTCCACATATCCTGAATTCCAGAGCACATTTAGATGACTAGTGGCAGTTGGCTGTCCTATGGGGAAGTCTCACACCAAGCAGGTATATAGCTTGCGATAGAGCGCTTTCCTTAGAAACTCACATCTTCATAATTGCAATCTTTTCCTGCAGAGGAACTGTAGAATAAATAAGTGAAAAGTGAAATATGTATCAGCGGGTGGTACCCAAAAATCCGGGGACACTCCTTTTCCGCACATCGCTCCCTGCCCCCCTACTCTGAGCACCCCCTCATGCCCTGCAAGGCCTCCACCCATAGTAGCTCATGAAGCGCACGGCTAGTGGCAAGAAGGCCTTGATGAGCACCTCAAGGAAGCAAAAAATAAGGATGGCCAAGAAGTTTAGGTCACCTCTCTTGACAGCAAAAACCTCACCATAAAAATTGAGAACACCGAAAAGTCATTTTCTTCTACTCTGTGAGAGAAGTCTGAAGAAACCACAGCCAAGGGTAGGAAACTCAGCCTGCTGACAAATTTGCAGATGGTGCCTAGCTGCGCATGAGGAATGGAAAAGATGCTTTGCTCAGCAAAGAAAGTAGGAGAAGCTCGGGGCTAGGGGTGAGCATGGGCAATAATGCCTCCTGTGTCCAGGGTTATGAAAAACTGGAATGCAATTCCCTCCATCATCGTGGGACAGAACTCACTGAGGCAGTGAGCACCCGCTGGGCACAAACGTTTCTCCACACCACAGCTTTTTTCTTTCCTTGTTAAAAGCATGGTGTTTCTCATTACCTTACCACAAACATTTTAAATGAGATGGTTTCAAGGCATTGGTTTCATTAGATCATGTCTTTGATTGATAAAGAAATGTGTCTGTCCTGATTTTACAAATGCCTTGTAGGGTCCACCTCTAATATATTAGCTGGAAATTTGTCCCGTGTCTTCATCTGAAACCTTTCACAGATGGCATCTGTCCTGTGTCACCTGAGGGCGTATAAATCTTTACAGATCAGCCTGTTTTGAATGATGTCAGCCCGAAAATAAAGCTGTTCACAGACTCCCACTGACCAGGCTGTCCATACTCAAGTTAGATTGGCTTATTTGTGTAAAAATGAAAATTCGGTTGTGGAATTTTTCACAACAAAGTCAAATCATTTTACCCTTTCCACTTGTCACCCAAGACCACACAAAGAAGCAAGCCATTTGGGGAGAGGAGCGAGGGATAAAGGAGAAAAGTGCCTTCTGAGATTTGGGCTAGCGGAATCAACACGCCAGGGCTGCAAGGGCTTCCTCTCCCGCACTCCTGCTCAGCCCCCTCCATTGCCTCTCTCCACCACTCCGCTTTTTTTAAACCACACTTATTTAGTTGCATATATGTGGGTACATGTGCAGGTATGCAGTCAGAGGACGCTCTATGGGACTTGGTTCTATCCTTCCACCATGTACTTCCCTGGTCAAACTCAGTTCTCAGGCTTGTCTTTGGGCACTAGGGTCCATTCCTTGGACCTGTTTGCATCTTTCCTCAATCCCCAGGGCTATTTCTTGGAACTGGATAGCATTTGCATGTAATAAGCCCCCTCCCCCCGTCCTTACCTTCAGAGTCTTATGTTTTTCTACTTGCCACCAGCCCCCCTTAGGTGTATCAAGTGTTTCCTTCCCTAAGTGCCAGATGACGTTCCTGGTTGCCTCCTTTCTGGCTAAGTTAGCAGCAACTCCAACTTTTTGACTGCTTCCTTTTTTGTCTCTTAATAATCCAGGCAAAAGCCTGTTGTTCCTGTTTGCTGTTCATGCTAGGCAGGTTCCAGGGCACAGTGTGATAATTCTAGCTTTCTTGAATCTGAAAGACCTTTCCCCCCCAGGGACAGAAGAACCTGCGACATTTCCAGCTGACAGGATTAGGTGAAAATGATCAATGACTGATCACATGACCTGGTACTGCATTTTAGGACACAGGTCTTAGCTGCAGCATCAAACTCCATGCTGACCTGGGAGCAGCAAGCCTGTGAGAGCTCTCTAGATACAGGGAAGTAAATTCTGCAGGCGACCAGAATCAGTGTCAAAGTGGATTCACCCTAAAGTCATTCTCTCCACTCTATTGGAGCCCAGTGAGCTGAAACCATAGCAGCTACCAGGAACTGTGAAACTATAGCTTAACTGGTAAAGTTGCTGTAGACTTTTGCTGACTATAGTGGACCAAGTCAGGCATCAGAAAAGGTAGATTACTCTGTGATTTCAAATATAGCCTGGTCTACAAAGTGAGACATCGTTTCAAATAAAAGGGAAAGAACTACTATCATGAAAAACACTATCAATCAATCAATCAAGATGTCAGCTAGAGTCATATGGAAAAGGGAATTCTTAATTGAGAAAATGCCTGCATCAGATTGGCCTCTGAAGCAAGTCTCTCTGGCATTTTCTGGATTAATGATTGATGTAGGAGGGCCCAGTTCCTCACTGGGGATCCTCCTCACTGCCATCCCTGGGCACGTGATCCTGGGTTGTATAAGAAAGCAAACTGAGCACACCAGAGGGAATAAGACAGTAAGCAGCGTTCCTCTATGACCTGCACATTAGTTCCTGCCTCCAGGATCCTGCCTTGAGTTCCTGCTCTGACTACCCTGGATGGTAGGCTGCAGACTGTAAGATGAAAGAAACCCTTAGGATGTTTTATCTGTGATAGAAACCCTAACTAACTAAGACACCAAGTCAATCCAACTGCCGAAAGTTATCAGAAAAGGACAGATGAACTTGGGGTCAACAACTCACCTTCGACACTGGGATTTCTAGCTCTGGAAAAGGCCATTTTCTGAGGTCTTTGGGGAAGTAGCTTCAGCAGCCAACCAGCCTTTCCCAGTCATCACCTTATGTAAACATAGGAGGAACTGTAAATCTATCCTGTGATCCCTGAGCAAATTGGGAATCTCTCCCACAAAGATCAAAGCAGCCTTCAATAGAGTGGCAAGATCCCAGACAAAGCAAATGCCCATCTGCCAAGGGAATGACTGGACAGAGTCAACCTGCTCAGACCAGGGACTGTGATGTGGCCCTATACTGCAATTGGGGATGCACTTCTTGGCTTGGAATCATTTCCACAAAATGCTGTGAATTAGATCAAAAACAGAGGAGAATGTATATTTTGTTTCCACTTGGTAAAATAATAAAAGCTGCACCTCTGTGTGTTCATATATGTATATAGAAAGAAAACTTTCCAAGGAGCTGCATTAGTTTGCTGTCTATTGTGGCAATAAACACCATGACCAAAATCAGCTTGGGGGGTGGGGGGAGGTGGTATTTGACTTACATGTCTCAATCAGTCTATCATCAGAGGAAGCCAGGCAGGAACTGACATAGAGGAGTGCTGCTCACTGGCTTGCTCTCCCTGGCTTGCTCAGTTTGCTTTCATATACCACTCAGGACCACTTGTCCAAGGGTGTTACTGACCTCACTGGGCTCAGCCTCCCACATCAATTGGCAATCAAGAAAATAAACCCACAGACTTGCATATAAGCCAATGTTGTGGAGGGAATTTCTCATTTGAAGTTCCCCAGCACTGGGGTGTTGCCGCAGCTCATTGATTTGCACTTGATCACTTTACATTTTGGTTAGCAATGTCTTAAGAAGACAGGCAACATAAATCAAGCTTTTATTTTATGTACACAACTTTAGAAAGCCATATAAACTCCTCTCTGATATACTTTAAAATATTATAGCAAATACTGCCTTCATTTCTCTTATAACTTACTATCCATAAAAGCCAGAGTACATTTCCATTTTTCCCTTACAATCTTAAAGCAGAATGCATAATAAGAAACTGAATAATGAATTTCAAAATCAAGGAAAGGCTAAACAAATGAAAGGGGGAAAGGGGTAAAACAGTAACAATTTACAGATTCAACAACAAATAAAATGTATCCTTCAATCAACAGGATCTATGAGATGGTTGCAGAGTCAGGGACCATAGGTACATGGATGCTTTTGTGTTTTATTTATGTTTTAATTAACTTATGTAGGGAAAACACTCTGCTGTTTTTTAGCTTTTCTTCTACTTCAAGACATGGCAAAGTGAAGAAAGGAAAAGACAGAAACAAGAAGAAAAACAGAAAAATAACAAAGACTCTCAAGCAGTAAGATATCGTGGATAATTAAGGTCTATTATCTCATCAGACAAGATGGTGGTGATTGTCTTGTCTCTGGTGGAGTTCCTGGGTCTGAATACAGCCAAGATCGCTGACCAACACTCGACTAGAAACCTAACACATCTTGCAAATTTCATTTTCTTGGTCTCAACATAGGGCCAAGTCAGCTCCTCAGAATCCACCTGTCAATACTTCTTAGGTCACTGTTATGGGTTCCCATGAGTCAAAGAGACTAGAATTAATGGGCTAGACCACTTGGGGGAGCTTAGAGCATGGCTCTGAGCCCCATGAGACTTAACTTTGCTTTTGCAAAAAAAAAAAAAAAGCAAATCCTGCCTGTTGGCATACAAAAGAGTTCCACAATAGCCCAGAATGGAGTATAATGGTAAATTACAGATTCACAAAATTGCTTACATATTATTTCCAATGGCTGACTTACAAAATATTGGCACAGGGTGGGACTACTTAGCATTTCCTGTGGGAGGACCCTCCATTGATATCTTTTAATAGGCTGAGAATTATTATAAGTAGCACTGTGAAGGCAAGTTTTTCTTTGTAAATCAATAACTATAAGAGGTCATCATTTAGACAATATGGAAGTCAAAGGAATTCTAGACTGTAGAGGGCCTATTGGTTGAATCACTTTATTAACAGCTCTGAGAGCTGTCACCATTCTCCATTTTCCAGATTTCTTTTTAACAACAAATACAGGAGAATTCCAAGGGCTGGTTGATTCTTCAATATGTTGAGCGTCTAGTTGCTCCTGTACCAGCTGTTCTAAATCCTGCAGTTTCTCTCTTGTCAAAAGCCATTGTTTAACTTATATAGGTTTCTCAGTTAACCACTTCAAAGGTAGAGCGATTGGTACTTCTGAAAGTTTGCTAGTTGTTTTGTGTTTTTGTACAGGCTGAATGGTTAGTAACTCTTTTTCACACCCACCAGCTTGCTTTCAACGGTCAGCTGTTCTGCAGTATTTCAAACCTCTCATGGCTCGCCTACAAATCAGTCCTTCTTTTCCTGACCATTTCCCACCATCGCTTGTCCTTCCTGTGAAAATCATGCATTCTAAATATTCCTTTACAAGCTGAACCAAACGTGTGAAAATGTTCTGAAAGCATAAAATCGCCCTGTGTTGGACTCATAAAAATCCACGAAGGTTTCCATATAGAAACTTTCTCCTGAACTGTCCTGAACAGAAGCAAGCAATTTAATATCATTTTACCAATACAAGAGACCTGTGTGCTTGTATTTCTTCCCTGGTTGTGGGCTGAGCCCTGAGAGCAGGAGTTCTCTGCACTGATGCAAGCTTTTCTAGGCACAGGGGGAGATCAGTGGATTCCCAAGTCCTCCACCTTTTCATAGAAATGGAAATTCCCAGTGATCCTGGGTGAGAACCCGCACTCACTGCCCTTCATCTCTGGTTTTATAGTGGTAGCTACATAAAACATGGCAGTCAACTGCCCTTCCCTGCCTAGGCCCAGCACGGTCACCAATCACCTATCACATGGCCTCTTTAATTTGGTTTGTGCTTTGCAGAATTTGTCTTTAGTTCACTATTCCTCTCAGCAGCATGCCGATAGTTATTACCCCTTGACTGAAGATGATTGCTAGTTCTTTTTATCCTCCATGTGGATGAGGCCACATGGCTCACAGCTCTATCTGTCTATGGGGAACCTATCTATCATCTATTTACACCTATCAGCTACATCTATCTGTTATCTATCTATCTATTTGCTTATTTTGTTTTTATTTATTTATTAAAGATTTCTGCCTCCTCCCTGCCACCGCCTCCCATTTCCCTCCCCCTCCCCCAATCAAGTCCCCCTCCCTCATCAGCCCTAAGAGCAATCAGGGTTCCCTGTCCTATGGGAAGTCCAAGGACCACCCACCTCCATCCAGGTCTAGTAAGGTGAGCATCCAAATTGCCTAGGCTCCCACCAAGCCAGTACGTGCAGTAGGATCAAAAACCCATTGCCATTGTTCTTGAGTTCTCAGTAGTCCTCATTGTCCGCTATGTTCAGCGAGTCCGGTTTTATCCCATGCTTTTTCAAACCCAGGCCAGCTGATGTAGAGTCTCATGATGCTGCACAGCCTGTCCTCAAACACTGCCTCACCTTCCCAATTACTGCGATTAGGACCACGTGCCACCATTTGCCACCATGCCTGTCTCTGACTCACAGTTAAGTTACTACAAGTGCCCTAAGAACCCCTAAGAAAGAAAATAAACCAATAATAGAATTTTGTGTAAAAAATAGGCAGTTCATGATCAACCCATCCCACCCTCCCAAACATACAGAGGCCGTTAGAGCCTTGGTGAGAATGGGAAGGAAGTCAACACAACTTTTTTACTCTTTTCCACATTAAAACCTTGCAAGTTCCAATTTGAGTAAACTTCAAAGCTGCCTTGGGGTTTTTATGATGTGTTTTTTAAATGACCAAATTTTTTCTGCACATATTTTCCAAAATAATCTATATAAATCAAATTTTAAAGTTGTATAAACCTACAGCTGAATATAATTGTCCCTGTCACAAATGAATTGAATTCAAATCACATGTGGTATGAATTGGCCACCAAGGGCATTGAAATACAAATCAGGAAGAGTCCTGAGGACAAACAGGCCATCTGGTCAGTAGACAAAGTCCTTCTCTGTGTGTAGCTGAGGAAATAAAGGTTTGGCAGGCCTTTGCTAGGGACTTTGGATCCTCTGTCCCCTTTTCCCTGAGGTAGGGAAGTCTAATTGCCCCTTATTAGAAGCCATCATGAGCGAGTGTCCAAAATCTCCGAAGGTCTAAAGGTCATAGCCACAGCTCAGCAGCAGCAGGAGTAGCAGCCATTCCGAGGAAGAAGTGTTCAACTCAGGGATGTCTCTTCCTTCATTCTGGGGACCTCTTTGTGCTCCCTTCCACCCAGCTTTGAGCCGCATTCTAAAAGGACAACAGGAAGTTGGCTCTTAAGCTCCTATGGAGCCTCAACTGCTACAGAAGCCCCAGGGGTGGAAAGCCCTACAGTTTGGGCAAACAAGGGATTTGCTAAGTGATTTTGTCAGAGAGACAAGAATAATGAGGAAAGAAAGAGCCTGAAAATTCTAAGGGATTTTTTTTCCCATTAAAGATTTTTTTTTAGTATGTCAATGTACATATGTGTGTTCTTTTGCTAACAGCATATTCTTATTATGTTGATTTCTAAGATCCTTAAATGATATGTTTTTACTTTTTAAAAAATTTTATGGAGAAAGCAATGTTAAGGAATGCACCAACCTGTATTTTATTCATGTAAGAGTCTACAATTATAAAAGGGTTTGTTGACTACAAGGCCTTTAAACCTTGCTTACAGTGTAAGGGGTCAGAGGGTATACTAGGATGGGTAGGCAGGCCCCTTTGTTAATTCGCGCTCTTAAAGTGACAGCCAGTTCTTCAACGTCACTGCCTCCAGGGAAACTGACTGAGCACAGTCCACCCATTGCAGTTTGGAACCATAGCAGAGATCGTTAAAGGTTTAAATGCTGTAGATAAAAGACCCTGGGGCTTATGAAGCAAACCGGGAGGAGTAAAAAGGTTTAGCACAATGTGAATCAGTATAACAAAGAAACCAAGTATCAGAGTCCTTATTGGGCAAAACAGGGCTCCACTAGCAAGTACAAGGTCAGAATGATGATGGCCTTGGATAAGTTACCTACTCTGTGTTTCTCAAATACGTAAAAATCACTACCTACTTTCTAAAATAGCTCTAAGGAGAAAGCAAGGTGATGCATGGAGAGCATTCTGAACCACTCCAGTTTTAAAGTATATGCTTAGTGTGTTTTTTAGCTGTAGTAAGTGCTAGGCTTATTATGATTATGAGTTCACTTTTTAAAGTCATAGTTTATAAAAATCAGAATAATAATAGAGACTATTTTATAGGCATGTTAGGGAAAATAAATCAAAAGATACATATAAGCCACAAAGCTCAGCCGCTTTAAAGGCCTCGAAACCAACGGGTCCTTTTGTAATTGCAGACTCTTAAATGAATAAAATACAGGTTGGTTCATTCTATAGCACTGTTTCCTCTATGAAATGTTGAAGTAAATTAATTAAGAACACTGAATATATAATTTGAGGATCTTAGAAATCAGCTAGCCCATATATTTCATTTTATGTATCAATTTATTTGCTTCCTCTGAAAATAGGTTTCTGTTTTAAATATAAAACAGATGCTCATTCATTAACGATGTAAGAGACCTACGGAAAAGATAAAAATGCACTTCTTAACGTCCACAGAAAATACTCAGGTTTCTTTGGTGACTTGTGTGTGTATGTGCATGTGGGGGAGGGGCACACGTGTGTTGTATGCATACAGTTTTATCCTTAACTGGAGCCATGCTCTATAGAGACACTATTGTTCTTTTCCATCAGCATGGCGTTCTATCCCAAGCATTTTCCTTAGTGTTGAACATGCCTTGCTGTCTTACTTTTCACCTGTGCACTGGGTGGCCATGTTGCTCCTGTGTTCACTCTACGGCTACATTTACATAGTTCCTGGGACAGATACCTAGACTCTGATAAAAAGCACTGGTTCCTGGCTTGCCTCCACAGGGTAACTCTAACTAGGATAAAAACAAGTCATTTCTGCCTTCCCTTTGTATTTCTCCTTTACTTTGGTCAGACCCTGTTTGACTTGACATTAAGTATGTACTGATTCTAGGAGTGTCTGCCTGGAAGCTGGCAGGACCTAAACAACCTCATCTGCATTGGCATGTGCTGTGGAATAATGCTCTTGTACTCTGTAAAAGTTTGTCACTCATAATGGTTGAACAAAACAATGATTGGCCAATAGCCAGGCAGGAAATATAGATAGGGTGACCAGACTAGGAGAATTCTGGGAAAAGAGTCAATCACCAGCCAACTGCAGAGGAAGCAAAATGGGAATGCCTTACTGAGAAAAGGTACCAAGCCATGTGGCTAAACATAGACAAGAATTATGGGTGAATTTAAGCTGTAAGAGCTAGTTAGTAATAAGCCTGAGCAATAGGTCAAAGAGTTTATGGTTACTATAAACTTCTGTGTGTTTATTTGGGGTTGAATGGCTGTGGGACTGGGCAGGACAGAAACGTCAGTCTACAGGTGTGTACTCACTCTAAGAGTGTCTGCCTAGAAGCTGGTGGGACCTAACCATCTCTTCTGCCTTCAAGGCTGAAGACACAGAGCTGTGAGTCTCTTAACGCTGCAGTCAGAATAAAACCTGGAAGGTCAGGCTAACTACCCCCATCCATAATAGCTGGACTGTGGCCTGAGTAGAAGCAGTCATTTGTAGGGGTGACTGCATCACACCATATTGCAGAACCAGACGTGAGACAATAGTCAAGATGACCTCATCTTGACCAGGACTGCCTGATTACTCATACCTCTTGACCTTTGCCCCAGCTGTTCTTCTGTTTAAACCCAAAGTTCATGTTAGCACCTCATAGACAAACTCAGGGTCATAGAACTCCTTTATTTGTTCCAATTTGCAAGGTATTAATTAAATCTCCCTTCCCTGCTTTCCACTGGTAATCATTCCTTCAGTAACCAGATGGTAATAGGACAGTAATAGGTAGGTAATAGGTGTAATACGAGGGGTGGCTATGCCTGGCTCATTGGGGCCACCTGAGCCAGGCTTCAGCCTAAAACTCTGTCTGCATTGCTAGTTGCTCTAACAATAGACAATGAAGATTCCTTAATTATAAATTAGTCCCTTTCTCTAAGGTTCTTTCTCTTAATGGATTCTAAGGGTATAATTGTATGGCCAACAGCTGTGAGCTTATGGAGACGATTATGCCCATGCTTTCTGCAAAGACAACCAGCAGACAGTGTCCCCAGCCCTTCTATGGTGGCAGTGTCATGCCTTTCCTGCCACTGTCTACTCCAGCAGGCACCCTCCCCAGCTCTACTCACGGTGGCAGTACCATCTTCCTTCTTGGTGCTCTGTCACCAGTATTTTCTCTCCTGGTGGTCCCCTCACCCTACAGAACAGCAGTGGCACTTAGGAGGCTCCCACAGCACATGGCTGCCAATCTCAGGCTGAGAACTCTGACACTCCCAGCCAGTGCTCTCCCTATCACCCTCTGCAGTTTCCACGTCACAAGTGCCAGTCCAGAAATGTTCCTCTGATCATAGCCCCGCCCCCACCCTCTGCTCAACTCAGGGAAACAGGGAAGCACTCAACTCTTGAAAGGTGACGATGGAGCCTTCCTCCCCTCAACCTCCTCCCCTTCACTGCCAGGAGGCTATGCTTAAAGGCAAATACAAGAATCCATGAGTAGATGTTGTGTCGAAACAAGCAGTGTAGATGAGAGGCGAATAAGAAACAAGAGTTAACCCGGCTTCCTGAGGGATGGAGGCTTCATGAGAGAAGATGTATCGTCAGGTACTTGATACTATAAAATTGAATCTTTTATACTGGTCTAAGAGCAAATTGCTCCGATCAGAATACATTTAAAGCAGTTTCTACTTCACTGGAAGGAGACTGCCCTCATATGCAGGCAACTGTCCAGCACTTCTTCAGCTGCACTCTGCAACCTGCAGCATCCTACTTGCATGTCATCGGTGATAACACTCAGACTCACAGATGTCACCACAGACACCTTCCAAAGAGACCTGGTATAAGGGCGCACTTCTGGTAACTGAGGAAATTTGTTCATAAATGGCAGAAACTGTGATGTGGTTTGGTCCCTAGTTACAGTATGACAAACACGACATGAAAACGGTTGGATTTGAGGTGTATGTCACAGCAAGGAACTCACAGCTTTCTGTGAGTGCAACAAACAGCCTATGGCTAAGGTGGTCATTGGCCCTACAGGGAAAATCACTGCAGTTTTGCTAGTGGACATGATACGCCTGTCGAGTTGCCTTCTAACAATGTTTCTGGCCATAGGTAGACTATCGCTGCTGTGGGCTTTGCTCAACTCCTTTTTGCCAGTCAGTGGTAACTGTAGAAACGCAACTGATCACAGTATGTGGAATAAGTAACCGCTCAATGCTCAGACGTAAGTGGGACATTCCTATCACTTCTCTCAACACTCACAGAATGGAACAGGGTGGAAAGACTGGGAGAGGCTGAGGAAGGGTGGCATGTCCTCAAACACTGACTTCCAGGCTCAAGCTCATGACAGCTGCGATGACCAGCCCAACAGTCATGGAAGTGGGAGGGATTCAAGGGTCCATTCTTCCTTGAGGATTTATGGGTATCGATGATTGATGGTGTAAGGAGAGACATTGTCTTCAGTAGTATAAGCTCTGGCAAGGTGCCGGTGCTCTCCCAGATTCCTAGAAGCAATTCTCAAGAAGCTCATTGGAGCAACAACAATCTGAACGAGAAAGGAAAGGACACAAATACTCCTGGGTTTGGTGGAGGAGAACACTTATTGTAGACAGAGAGAGAGCTTAGGTAGAGGCTGGGACAGCTGGGAGAGTCCAGAGTGGACAGGACCAGACTGAGTGAGGCCATGTGGGGAGAGGGCAGGGGAAAGGAGAAGGGAAAGAGGGGAATCAGGTGCAGCAGCCAGGAGGCCAGAGGACCAAAAAAGGAGCAGGTAACCAAAATATCTGGATTATATAGAGAAGACCCTCTGAAGAGGAGCAGCTCAGCCCCTGGGCTGGAGAGTTCAGGGTAGAGGGGGTGTCAGCAGGCAGGGAGGAGGACAAGATAGAGTAACGGGGGTATAAACATGATTGGAATAATTAAGTGTGTATATACATATATAAATGTATAAGGAAATCTATTGTGGTGGGTAATTAACATATGCTCACAAAGAATTTAAAATAACACAATTCTAGAACTAGAAGAAACGTCTTTAAATTTTACACATAATCATCACCATGCTAAATAAGCTTGTATTATTCGCTTATACCTGGCTCTGTTTAAACACATTTTATCTTCATAACAACATATGGATGGAGGCTATGATTATTCCCATTTTGCAGTTAAGGGAACAGAAAAGCAATTTGTTGAGCTAAATGCTTATAGTGTAGCTGGGATTCCAATCCCAGCAGAAAGGCCAGCAGCCTGGAAGCCTGAAACCCTGGGGCTCTGCTCTAACACACAGAAGGGGGGCCAAAGGAGGCTCGGGCATCTGCCAGGGCGAAGGAACCAGTTCTGCTGTCTCACTCACTGGTGCAATGGGGTGTGGAAGTGAAGCCAGCGCCCCCTCGAGGGCATGGGGGAGAGCAGAGGAACCACAGTTCTTAAACTGATAAAGGCAACAGAGCTCTAACGGGATGTTTTCCCTGTTGAAGGTCTGAACAAAGTTTCGAAGACATCTTAAGCTGTAACTTTCTTTACTTCTTTCTCCACCCTCCCCAGTCAGTGTGTAGCCCAAACTGGCCTCAGACTCCCACGCATGGGCTGCTAAGAGCTGAGACTGTTTGTGGGTCACCACGCTCCACTAGCTGTCTTTAATAATTAAGAAAACTGTAAAGAAATTTCTGATTTGACATTACTAAAACCTGGGAGTGAGAGGGTTTTCCCCTTGATGCAACAAATTGAAGGGAAAGAGAACACAGTCGCCAAAGACGCGTGAGTCTTTTATATGGCCATCATTCCTTTAATCAAAGCCTATTCCTCTTCGGAGTTTGTTCCGCATTATAAAATTAGACACAGCCAATACCTTTCATGGGTATAAAACAGTTCAGTGGGAAATTATCTAAACATGTCAATCAAAGCCTGTAACATCCACACACGTGCGCACACACACGTACACACACGTACTCATAGATTCACAAATATGTCAAGGCTCAATTAAGAGTTCCCTTTCTTGACTTCCAAAGCCCTAAAGAAAATTTTTCTAAAAGTTAGTTTTAAAATTAGCACTGTAAAAAAAAAAAAAAAATTAGCACTGTAGGGCGAAACGTGTCTCAGCTGGCCGAGTGCTTGCGTAACATGAAGGAAGCCCTGGGTTTCATTCCCAGAATCCATAAATTGGGTGTGATGAAACACCTATAATTCCAGCACTGAAGAGGTTGACAGAAGAGGATCAGAAGTTCAAGGTCGCCATCTACAGCACAGTGAACGGGAAGCCAGCCAGCCTAGATAGATAAAATGCTGTCTCAAGAAAGAGCTTTTTCAGCACCGCGTTGTGATAGATACATGTCACTGAGTATTGTCAACATTCATGGAATGTACGTTAAGAATGAATCCAAACGTAAACATGGGCCTGGGCTCGTCCTAACGGTTTGTCTATCGTGACAAACGTCTGCTCACACTAACCCACGGTGTGGGAAATATGGAAACCTAGGTGAGGGGGAAGACATCATAAGCGAACTTCGTATTTTCCATCTTCTATTCACTTTTCTTTAACCTAACATTTTTCAAAACCTAAAGTTTATTAATTTAATATATTTTTCTTTATGTGTATGAGTGATTTCCCTGCTTGTACGTATGTAGCCCTGGTGTGGCCCACTGTCTTAGAAAGCAACAGGTCCCCTGGAACAGCAGTTAGGGATGGTTGGGAGCTACCGTGTGGGTGCTGGGAACCTAACGCTGGTCCTCTGCAAAAGCAGCAAACATTCTAGTCCTTTGAATTTCATTAGCTTTAACACTTATCCCCTGAGCCCTTTAACACGCCTCATAAGTTAGACTGAAGGGATTCTCCTCTGGTCCCGAGTGGGGCCAAAACTCTGTCCATGTTGTGATCCTGGACCCTCAGCAACAAAAAAAGACAAGACAAAAAAAAAAAGCAACAGGTTGATCCATCTCACTCAAGGGGTGTGGGGGACAGCTCTGGTTTTAGCAGGTTTTCTTTTTTACTATTATTATTTTTTTTTTCAGCATCACTAAGGTTTTTATTCCAACATTCTTTTCTTTTTTAACAATCTTCTTTATTTTACATAAGAATCCCAATTCCCTCTCCCTCTTCTCTTCCTGCTTCCCCCAACTTCCCCCAACTCCATCCCCATCCACTCTTCAGAAAGGGTGAGGCCTCCCAAGGGGAAATCAACAAAATCTGTCACACCACACAGAGGCAGGACCGAGGTCCTTTCCCCACCCCGACTTCCCAATCTAGGCCGAGCAAGGTATCCCTCCACAGAATGGGTTACAAAAAGCCAGTTCAAGCACTAAGGATAAATCCTGCTCCCACTGCCAGTGGCCCCACAGACTGTCCAAGCCACACAACTGTCACTCACATTCAGAGGGCCTAGTCTGGTCCTATGCAGGTTCCCCTGATGTCAGTCTGGATTAGTGAGCTCCTACACTCACGTCAGCTGTTTCTGTGGGTATCCCCATCATGGTCTTGACCTCTTTGCTCATATTATTGCTCCTCCCTCTCTTCAACTGAATTCTGGGAACTCAGCCCAGTGCTAGCTGCGAATCTCTGCATCTGCTTCCATCAGTTGCTGGATGTTCTATGATGACAATTAAGGTAGTCATCAATCTGATTACAGGCAAGGCCAGTTCAGGTACCCTCTTCACTATTGCTTAAATTCTTAGCTGGGGTCATCCTTGTGGTACCCTGGGAATTTCCCTAGTGCCAGGTTTCTCCCTAACCCCATAATGGCTCCCTGTATCAAAGTATCTCTTTCCTTGCTCTCTCTCTCTGTCCTTTCCCAACTCAACCCTCCAGATCCCTCATGTTCTCCTCCCCTCTTCACCCCATCCTCTTCCACACCCCCATACACCCAAATAGATCTTATCTACTTCCCCTTCCCTGGAGGATCCATCTACGTCTCTCTTAGGGTCCTCCTTGTTTCCTAGCCTCTCCGGGGTTTGTGGACGGAAGTCTGGATGTCCTTTGCTTTATGTCTGATATCCACTTATGAGTGAGTGCATACCATGTTTGTCTTTCTGGTTCTGGGTTACCTCACTCAGGATGTTTTTTTCTAGTTCTAGCCATTTGCCTTTTAGCAGGTTTTCTAGCTCCTTACATCCCAGAGATCTAAACCAAAATGCCTGATGAATACCATCAGGTCTCACTGGCCCTGAGTTTGTGCTCCCACGTTGACCCCACTGGAATGCACAGCTGTGCCAGTATCGATTAGAGCAGGCCCCGCTGCAGTGTGCAGTGCGGCTCACAGAGTCTAATGGCCGTAGGAAATGGGAAACTTAATCCGCCTTCCTGCACAGAGCTTGGCTGTAGAGAGCACAGGGGGCGGCGTGGGGGGCAGCATAGTTAAAAACGGTTCGATTTCTTGCTCAAAAACAAAATCTCCAATGCCAATCTCCCAAATGTCACAAGCCTAAAATAATCCAAACGTCTGATTTGATGTCTGATTGAATAAAGATATGCAGGAGGAAGGAGTAACACAGAAGAGGGAGGTAGGATAACTGCAAATCAGACAGAATTATTTTAAGAGTAAATATGGAGCAATTTTGGTTCAACGTATTTTGGGCACCTTCAAACAGACTATATTCAAAATGCTGGTTTGGAACTGAAAAGATGGCTCAGTGAGTAAGGTACCTGCCACACCAGCATGAGGATCCAAATTCTGATCCCCAAGCGCCATGTAATGTCTGTAGTCCCAACTCTCTTATGAGACACCAGGCAGAGACAGAATGCCCAGAATCATGTGGACCAGCGAATCTGGGCTGAGTTAGCTCTGAAGAGACTGTCTTCAATGCAGTAAAAGGTCAAAACAAACACATAACAGTGTTCTCTGACCGGCACATACGTGCCTACGTGTGTACACAAGCGGGCGCACACACTTGCACGCATGGGCGCGCGCGCGCGCGCACACACACACACACACACACACAGAGGAACAAAATAAAACAGGAGCTGGAGAGCTGGCTCACTGGTTAAGAGCACAGGTTTCTCTTTCAGAGGACCCAAGCTGAGTTTCCAGAGCACACCCTGGGCCGCTTGCAATCACCTCTAACCCCAGTTCCAGAGGATCCGATAGTTTCTTTTGGCCTCCGGAGACAACTACATTCATATGCACATTCTACCACACAGATGCACATCCGTACACATCAGTTAAAATAAAATAAATAATTAAATAAAGTGAATGCTGGCTCGCAGTGTGTCTAGCAAGTGGAACATATTCACTAGAGGCACAATGCACACAAACGCACTTCCTCCTGTGGCATCGCTGAGCCCCTGCTGAAAGGCTCTTCCGTGAAAAGTATCCTGACATGCCTGTCTCAGCCAGAGTTGGCCAATGATGATGAGGTTCCTTTGTTGAGTTTTGCTTTGCAGCTTAGCCAATGCCAGGACACTATTCCTGTTCCCATAAGCCAGAGGTACCAGGTAAGCAGACCCTCGATTTTGGATATACACCACTGTCCTAGCCTCAACCCCACTCCTCTGTCCTGAAGGAAGTGGACAGTTCTGGGACAGCTATGTGAGCCTGCATTATTAACAACAGCAGGAACACACCACGATAAGAAAGTCCTTCAAATGCCCACGCCTATTAGTGGGCCCCATCTCTAGCTTCATGTTACAAATGACCCAAGCATCATTTGTCGGTGTTTCTGATTTAATTTCTCTGGGTGGAGCTCAGTCATCTTAACTCAAAAGACCTGTTGGTGACTCTAACGAAGAAACGAGACTGGAAGGCCACAAACAACTAAAAACAACATCTTCCTCTCCTGCGTGTCTAGGAAGAGGTCAAAGAAACCCTAGCATCCAAAGATGGGCTCTTGGGGCTGAGAACATTCTCAGAATTAGGGAGTCTCTGGGCCAGAGTAAAGCAAGCGGGTGGGACTGGAGCTGAGGGTAGCTACCTCGAGGACCAGTGCCAGCAACAGACCCAGTGTGTGGTAGCTGGGCAGGGCTGCTGCAAAGGAGACAGGGACAAAAGAGCTTAGACCGAGAGGGTAAAGAAGGCAAGAAGCCCCATATCTGCCGGCATCAGGGTTACCTTTCACTGAGTATAACGGCTAGTCATACAAAGTTTGTACAAACTTGGCAGCTTCTGGAATTATCGAATTGACAGAAAGAAATGTAAATGAAAAATCAATGTAAAGTTTAACTAGAATTTTATGTTACCACAATTACCACAATTTATTTTGCTTAGTCACTCACTGCAAATCTTGAAAGACAAAAGCTATACATGTACACACAGAAAGAGACACACATGCACACGGTCACATACAAGCACACAGCCACATATATGTATACACAGACATACACATGTACACAGACACACATGTACACAGGCACACACGTACACAGACACACATGTATGCAGACACACATGTACAAACAAACAACAAGCTTAATTATTCACAAGGCTAATGTTTTTCCTTGTTTTATTTCCCCCCAGTATATGGAAGGATGCATATGAGATGCTAAACCATGATGATAATAGCATACCACACTCCCTAGCTCGTCTCTCTCTGTGGATAGATAGATCTTGTATACTAGTATTAGGCATTAGCCATGCCCCTAACTTTTTGACTGGAAAAAGAATTTCAATATAAGATAATATGTTAGCTGAGTTTTCTCAGCCTCAATGAATAGCTTTTGTAGAAGTTATTGTTGTTTTAATTAACAGAATTCTCAACTGTTCACACTTCCAGCACCTGCACACCTCAATATGACATTGTCCTAAAGCCTCTCAGTCACAGGGCTCTCAGTTCAGTCATGCGTGGTGTCTGTACACAGCCTGTGAGTGCCATTCGCTGTAAAACTCAGCATGACCGTGTCTATGTCATGGGCTCACGTAGTTTTCCTTGGCTATGCTCACTGAAGGCAAACACTGAAGTCAACAAGAGTTAGGGCCCAGAATCCTCCTAGCCATGCTTCCCACGGGCCCTCATTTCCACACATATGGGACCTAACAACAAAGGAACATACACAGCCACAGACCAGGAAATGTCTCTTCGTTGGGAGTAAATGAAGACCACTGTTCCTAGTCAGGCAATCCATCAGCCATCAACGAGCAAGGCCAGAGACCATCTGTAACAAAAAATGGGGCACAGGGCACCACACACTGCGACCCCACATGCTGCTCCCTTCTCCTTGGGGCCATCAAATCAGCACCACGTGGGTTTTATGGCCAAGTGAGAAAGACAAAATGTGTTCCATCTGGGGCTTTTGAAAGATAAGACGAAAGTAAAAAGCTAGTCGGAAGTCCTCCTTAAGGAAATTTCCCTCCGACCCTAGCCTGCAGAACACCAACTCTAGAACACGCACTAGGAGCTGATTTTGTAAGCGGAGCTTTGTGTGTGGTTACAGGTTTCAGTCTGGTTTATCTCTCCATGGTGTCTTAACAACCTGAAGGACCAGTTAACACCAAAAGGCGGTGGCTACATAACTCTTCGCTTGCTATTTAAAATAGTCAAACGGCCACGCAACTCCTACCTCTCTATCGATGCAGCACCCACCCCACCCCACAGTCAATTTTTAATTGCCAAAGGGCACCTCCAGCTGCAGCTTCCTTCATCATCCCATGAAGACGAAAGGCTTAGGGCACCAGCTACTTCCATATTTAAGTGAAACCATTCCAATAAACACTGTGTGGATTCATTCAGATCTCTTGTCCAAAAGCAAACAAGAAGTCAGCAGAAGCCGCAGCCAGCAGATCCAAGGCACGCTCCATGGCATGTGGTGAGCAGTTGTCCAGTTTCACAGGATAAAGGAAACATTCAAAGATGAGAATGCCAGCCGGGCGGTGGTGGCGCACGCCTTTAATCCCAGCACTTGGGAGGCAGAGGCAGGCGGATCTCTGTGAGTTCGAGACCAGCCTGGTCTACAAGAGCTAGTTCCAGGACAGGCTCCAAAGCCACAGAGAAACCCTGTCTCGAAAAACCAAAAAAAAAAAAAAAAAGATGAGAATGCCAAGTGAACGACGGCAAAGACAGCGAGGGGAAAGGCTATCACTGGGTCTGCAATTTGAAATGGGTCATTAAGGCTTTAACTGCTGGGGGACTGGTCCTCAAGACACATAGCCTTAAGTGATGCTGAGTTCCTGTTAGGGGCCAGATTCACACGGCCTGTGCGATTACTGCTTCTGCTCTCATTGCCACCCTTCACGTTTGTTAACACCATTGAAATGCCCTCCCCCCGCCCACTTAGATGCTCTAAATCCCAACTGTCCCCCTCAGAGAGATTTTTCTCTCTGCCACTGTAGACCATATTTTTATTTAAATCCATCCCAAGACATTTGTTCTGTACTTCTATTTGTCTATGAATTTTGAAGGCAGAAGAACTAAGCTGTCTGTGGCAAAGAGTAGGCTTTCAATGAATGGACTTAAAAAATGAAGTCAAGGGGCTGGAGAGATGGCTCCGAGGTTAAGGGCACTGATTGCTCTTCCTGAGGTCCTGAGTTCAATTCCCAGCAACCACATGGTGGCTCACAACCATCTGAATGAGATCTGGTGCCCGTTTCTGGTGAGTAGGCATACATGCAGACAGAACACTGTATTCATAATAAAACTCTTTTAAAAAAATGAAGTCAATAGTTCAATAGTTATTGTGTCTTTTTTTTTCCAAAACAAAAAAACAGTGCTAGGTGGTGGTGGTGCCTGCCCTTAATCACAGAACTCAGAAGGCAGGGGCAGGCAGATCTCTGTGAGTTCAAGGCCAGCATTGTCTACAGAGGGAGTTCCAGGAGTCAGGGATACACAGAGAAACCTTGTCTCAAAAAGAAAAAGAAAGAAGAAAAGAAGGAGGAGTAAGGAGAAAAGAAAACACATGATACAACTTAAATCCTGCCATGATTACAGGTTACAAAGACATTGACTAGTTTCTTTCTTAAAGACAGAGAAGAGAGAAGAGAGAGGGAGAGAAGGAGAGAGAGAGAGATCGTTTCTCTTGAGAGACACCTGGACTTGTCTCAGTGCTGCTTTAAGTCCCCAAACAAAGCTGTAGAAGACAAACCTACCCAAATCACAGACGGCACAAATCCTAGCAGGCTGACTGCTGTCACTGAGGACATAGTCTAGATCCACAGCCTTGATAACTGAGGTTGGAATGGTGAACCCAAGCCAGGGCACTCAATAAGCAAAAATGTGTAACTCTATATATCTTCAAAATTAACTGCATATGCATGAGAAAAAGCAGACCTGTTTTGGAAGTAATTATTTCAGGAAGGCAACCTCACCACGGCTGTAGGACAGAGAGCCAGAAAGAATCAGGGAATGGTTCCATTTATTTCCATCCAGCGATGAGAAGGGCTCAGCCCCCTGTCAGAGGGAAGGAGTGGGGATTGTGCACTTTCTGGATTCCCTTCTGGGTGTGATATACACTCCCCCTGCCCTCCTCTCCAGGCTCTTCCATTACCATCTCCGGGCCACTGGACTGCGGGTCAAGTGTGACTTCTGTCCTTCCTTAAACATTACCATCTCCACTCAGAGCCTCCTGCTCTGGGCAGCCTGTCCTCCCACTGCCTGGCTCACCTGGCCAAATCCTATCAATTCCTTCCAGATCTCACTCTCTGCTCCCACGGAATCCAGCAGCGCTGGGCCACCGCAGACATTTCATCATGAGTTGAAGGTTTTTAAAACAAAAGTTTTCTGTCTTGTCCCCTGGCCTGGAAGCAGCTTCAAGATAAAGGTCACGAGCTTCTGCTCACTCAAATTTCTCCAGGGTGGGGCTGGGTGCTGCATAGAGAAATTCTACAATGTATATCACCTAAATAACTGACCCCAGGGGAATATCAGGGCTGGAGAAAAAGTGTCAGTCGGGGAGGAGAGGGCCATGCTCTGTGTGCGTCAATGGCTCTGTCTTTCCATTTGCAGATAAGTCAGACTTACGATGCCACAACCCAAGAGTTTCAGATTCTCAGACGTCTCTCCCTGAAACTGAAGCGGCTGTTACAATAAAACCAAATGCAAAATAAGAAGATGTTCCATCTCTTTTCACACTTATCTGAAACGACTTCTCCAGCTCAGGAGGCAGAAGAGTCAGAAAGATGAAATGACTGCCCCAATGCCTTTAGTCTTTGATACCAGTCACTTATGAGATAGAATCCAGGGCAGTGGTGGGCTAGCGACTGCTCCACCCAGTCAGAGGGCAGTGGCGGGCTAGGGTCTACCCCACCCAGTCAGAGGGCAGTGGCGGGCTAGGGTCTACCCCACCCAGTCAGAGGGCAGTGGCGGGCTAGCGTCTACCCCACCCAGTCAGAGGGCAGTGGCGGGCTAGCGTCTGCTCCACCCAGTCAGAGGGCAGTGGCGGGCTAGGGTCTACTCCACCCAGTCAGAGGGCAGTGGCGGGCTAGCGTCTACTCCACCCAGTCAGAGGGCAGTGGCGGGCTAGCATGTGCTCCACCCAGTCAGAGGGCTCTGGAAGAAAACCACACCAGTTATTTCTCTTTTCATTTCCAGTATGTTATGCAATTCGCCACATTTTTGCTCCTTTCCAGTCTTCGCACCTGTACGAGCCCTCTCTCAAATAAGATTCATCACTGCAAAGACCACGCGCAAACGTCCAGCAAGGTAAGTATTAATGCCCTCTGTTTCCCTCTCCAGACAGCTAGCTGGCTGGCCTGATTGAAGTTTCATGTCCAGGGACACGGCAGCCTGGGTTGGGACTTATTCGTAACATGTCCGCTGGCTGTGGCATCAGTGTTATCTCTCGGTTTATAGACTGGAACAGAAACATCACCCGTGTTATCACAGAGCGGGACACCCACATAAGACAGAATTAAAGCGTGACATTGTCCAGGAAGAGGGTCCTCACAGGGAGCTCACAGGAAGGATGAGCCAGGCATCTGGGGTCTGATAGGGAATGTTCAACAGCGTTTCCGCATTTGGGGCAAACTTCCCCTGGGGATTTCTGCACCTTCTGATATCTTCCTCCCTTTGCAAGTACCATCCATCTCTTGTTAACAAAGGAAGAATTGTGCTAAGAAGGAAGGCAGACCCTGGGATGAGATGGCAGGGCAGGGGCCTCAGGACACAGAGGTGTGTGTGTGTGTGTGTGTGTGTGTGTGTGTGTGTGTGTGTGTGGTGTGTGATTCCTTAAGCCAAGACGACAGAGCATCTGTAACCGACCACTGGGCAGCTGATAGCGTTTGATAGAAAGCAGAGCTGAGTCCCAGGGTGCAAACCTGGTGTCAGTCCTGGAATGTTTATCTACTCCCTGTCTCTAGGGGCCAGACAGGAAAATGAAGTTGGGAGTGCAAAGCGACTTGCGACCTGAGCAGCCTTCGAATGATGCCCGAAGGGAGCATTTCTGAGGATCTTTTAATACATATTCCCAAGTATCACCAACCCTATGAAAACAGACAAACCTAAAGGAAAAGAAAACAAACAAAACAGCCAACTGTGTTTGCCTTCTGTGAAAACTTTCCATTGAGGGGCAGGAACACTGTCTTAAGTGTGCGCTTACTTTGCCAGATCCCAGTCCGCAGCCTGCAGTCTCAGGCTGCTGGAGGCTACGTGGAAAACACACGGCACTCCCCTATCTCAATGGCCAAGTTTTCAAGTCCCTTGAAATAGTGCTGTTGTCAGGGAGGTAAAAGGAGCTACATGGCAGACCGACAACCAAGATTCCATCTGGGGAGGGGGAGGGGGGGCCTTTGCCTGTCTTTTGTTTTCCCAGCACCTTCTGTGGGAGCCTCTCCTCAAGATGCATAGGAGCCTCCTGAGTGGAGGGGTCAGGTTGCAAGCTGTGCGCCACGGAAGCCACAAGGCCTGTTCAGACCACCCAGCCCTCCAAAGAGTGAGCTACATCAGATTCAGACAAGATAAGAGGGTGAGACCTCCTGTGTGACCTGGCCCAGAGAGACAGCCTTCCCAGGGAGTTATTTGATCCCCTTGTGAGGGGTGGGTGCTCGCTCCGATAAGAAGACCCTAGTGATCCCGGCCCTTGTGAGAGTAAAATCTGGAAGATGCAATTAAGATTTTTTTTTTTTAAAGAAAAGTGGTAAAATAAACCCTTGGGCCTACCCCGCAAAGAAATGCTTAAGAGATTTCACACTTTATGTCTGCATTTAGAAGACAGAGTCAGTCAGTGTTAGAATCATATCCAAACTTGGGGCTGGTGTGCAGCTTGTAAGCAAGGTTGGCCTTTGACCCCTGCGAGGAAGAGAAAGAAGGAAACTCAGTGGATCTGACAGAGGAAGGGGCGGTTAGAACATGGAGGTGCTAGCCTAAGACTCCTGCCAACAGATGAGACTGGAAACGCCGTGGGGACCAGGACCCTGCCCATGCCGTCTCTATTGGTCATTTTGGAATCCTTAGACACTAGCCCTGAGCCTGAAGGGCAGAGTGGGAACCGGGCCTTGATAAGCACACCCTGGTTACTGTCTGCTGGATGCCATCAAACACGAGGCTGGGTTACAGGCTCTTCTAGCCCTGTCTGTTGTCACACGAGGAGTGCAGCATGAAGAGCCACTTCCTCTTCAGTCACCAAGGGTTGGCCTGAGACATGCTTAGTTTCTAGGAATAGGATCCTGTGCTCTTCCAAGAAATCCAGCTTTATTCAGCCCAACTCACTCCAGCCCAGCCCCAGCATTGCAGCGTCCCCAGACAGCGAATAACACCCCCAGAGACCAAGTGTCCAAGACCAGCCTGGTTAAGCCCCGAGGGGCAAGCTGGCTGTACAGACCAGCATCTGGCAACATGCCATCCCCGTACCTACACACAAATCACTGTCACTCGTGGCCACAGGAGGGCAGATCACAGGGACAGCAGGGGAGGGCAGGGGCTAGAAAGCCCTGGTTTGGCAGTCAAGAAGGCAAATTTATGTTCCACGTGAGTCCTGGTTAGCATCAACTGAAGCTCAGGCTTATTACTCAGACACAGAGTTTGATATTAACTAAATACATGACTTTAAAGAATTTAACTGAAAGAACAGTGTATGGCAGTGTTTACTCAAAGGCAGTATCACCTGCATTAGATCGACCTGGGAAGATTCCTGTCCCAACACTGGGTAAATAAACTATTTTTCACCAAGTCCCAAAGGGCGGGCTCTCTCTCTCTCTCTCTCTCTCTCTCTCTCTCTCTCTCTCTCTTCCCTGTCTTACCTCTCTCTCCCCAGTCTTGCTATGCTGCCCAAGTTGGCCTTGAACTTGTGATCCTCCTGCTGTAGCCTCCCGGGTGCAGGGATTACAGATGTATGACCCACCAGCTTAGATTCTTATCTATACTGAGTTTTGAGAATTCAGAATGGAGAAAAAGGGCTGATTCAGCTAGAAGTTACACCGAAGACATTTTACCAAGGTGAAGGCGCAGGACGCCAGTACGAAACTTCTCCAGCTTCGGAAGGGCAAGGGAGGGCCATGATTTTGCAGACACCTAAGGGAGCACCCAGTCCTTCCTTGGGTCTGCAAAGCAGCCCGGAAGGGGTTAATCTCCCCAACAACATCCCCACCTATAAACAGTAACTAGCCCTTAACTCCTTTCAAAGCCACATCACTCATCAAGACTGAATGCCACAGTAAACAGAACAAAGCAACACTCAGAAACTAAAGTTAAATGCCTTAGAGGTGATGTCTGTGACCGGGATGAAAACTCCCAGAAATTAGTTACTTACTCTAGCCCTGAAGTCTCTGAACCAAATCTCATTCATGAGCTGCTGGAAGCGTAAACCCGGTCACCCTTCAGAACAATGATTTCCTTGCCTCCTCGAACTGCCTTTCATCCCTACAAAACAAAACTTATACTTTGAAACAACATATCCAAATGTAACTAAGCTATTCAAAAATTCCCGAGACCACCCATGCTCTAGAGTCTTAGCCCCTGAGGATATTACCTATCCTATTAATTTTTCATCTTTTCTCTTAGTCATTTCCTTTAGCTGAGAGAAAAAAACAACAACAAAAGCAACAACAACAAAAAAAAAACAACTCTTAACTTCAGGGAAATCCTCACAAAAATGTAAAAAAGGTTATTTCCTTACGAGTGCCCTGAGGGTGGAATCAGAAGAGTTAGGCACGCGGAGGCGTTTGGTTTGGTAACACGCAAGTGCCCGCCTTCTGAGTTAGCAGAATTAAAGTTTAGCAAGCTGCCCCTCAACCTTCCGCTCACTGCTGCTCCCAGCTGCCCACCGCTGGGGCACTCTGCTTAACAGAACCTTCAGCCAAGAGCAGACAAGCACCGGAAGCGGGTACTTACAGGTGGTGGTTTTCTTTCCAAGCCAAGAGTTAGACACCCTGGGAAGTGAAGGGCTGGTGATCCTGACCTGGTAACGGAGTTTAAAGAGTTTTCAGAGGAAGAGGGAGAGAAAACATCCCAGTCAAGGGAGAGAGCTGAAATTCCAGTCTTTCAAGTAAGCTGAGGAGGTTTTCTTGGCACTGAAAATCCATTAAGCCACACAACACAAATAGGTAGAGACTTGGAGATTCCCAGACACACACAGTTTGCTGGTCTCCTCCAAAGCCGCTGCCGTGGCTCAGGAAACTTACTTCCCCAGCGCCAAGTTTCTGCACTACCCAGAGAAGGGCGGGTTAAGGAAGGCGTGGCAAGGATGCCTGCGACTGTTCGCAGGGAGTCCGACCCCCCTAGCGGGGAGCCTCGGCTCCGGTCCCTTCTGCCTGCTGGCTGGTCAGCAGGGACAAAACTGAGCTTTTGTTAATAGGTCGGTCGTTTCTCTTCCCAGCTTCCTTTCTCACTATCACCGCTGGCTGAGCTGAGGCAGTCTCCCCTGTGAGGACACACACACACATACACTCACGCAGGGATTCACTCTGACACATGTGCAGGCAGGCTCATCCTACACTCACAGACACGTTCGCACAGACTCTTCAAACACACTTTTCCCTGCATCCCTTTTCCAGGACGCAGTTCCAGCTCCGAAAAGTCGATATTTAAATTCAGAGGCCCTGCTCAGCTTTGGGAGGGGATGGGGGAGGGGACTGGCCCTTTTGAACTTCTGTCATGGTATTTAAAGGAAAAGATGCAAGAATGGATCTTAGACCCTGGATTCTAACTTTAAAAAACACTTAGTTCTTCATTTATGAAATACTTGGTGCGGCTGCCAGTTCAGGTACATGACCCGTGGAGAGGCGAACTTCTCTTAAAAAGCAGATCTTTCATCTAATCTCGGGATTCAGTGGGTAAAGAAGAGCTAACGACTATGTAAGAAAACTGCCTCCCTGTGTTTGTTCCCACCGGAAGTAAAAGCAGCCCACTTTCTGGCTGAACTTCTCAAGGAGTCATAATTGAGAAGTCAGGGCAGGACCTCACTTTGGGAAACAGCGTGTGGAGACTTGCGGAAACCTTAGCCCAAGGCAAAAGGCATTGCAAACCCCAAAGACACAAAAACACGGGTGGTTTGAGATTGGGAGTTGGGGGTTGGTGAGACAAGAGAGGGTCTGGGAGGGAGTGAACAGGACGTAAGCATACACGTACCACAATGCGATCAAGAACCCCACTGTTTATTAGGATAAAATGTGCAGATTTAAAAATAGATAAGTCCAATTCCACATGGATGTGCTGTTGATACGCTGCTGCCATGCCTTGCCCCTTCCTAATTAGGAAAGCAAGGGTGGAAAAAAAAAGAACGGGGGAGGGGGGCACATGAGCAGAGGAGTGAAAGAAACGTGGGGAATTCAATAATGCAAAAATGAAAAATGATACAAAAGAAGAGAGGGAAACAGTTTTGATCTTTAAAGCATGGTTTGTGGAAACTTTCTTAATAAAGGTGCATAAAACACTTACTCAGAGTCCTGGGAGATTTAGAATCTTCAAGAAGCCTCTGCTTTCTTGCAGGACTGTGAGAGGAAGCAGGTAAACCTGAATGAGCAAGTAAGGGAAATAAACACTATAAACAAATACAGCCGCAGTGCAGCAAGTCTGTGCTGTCTGAGAGGAAAGAAAACAAGCCACCGTGATGAGGGAGAAGAAACAGGGCAAGGTAATTTTACTCTCAAACGGACTTAAAGATTCTCTAGGTTCTGAATAGCTCACCACCAAAAGAAATGAAGACAGTTTTAGGTGCAGTTAGTTGAAATGCAGAATCCACTCAGCAAATGCTAGCCTGTGTGTGTTTGTGTGTGCTTCTGCCTACGTCAGGGCTGAACGGGGCTTGTGGATTAGCCCGGAAACACAAGTAAATGCTTCAGAAAACCTCCATGAGAAAAAGTCCTTCAGTATCCTAAGATAAAAGCAGACACAGACAGCAGCATACATCAGGTGCCTGCGGGAAAGGCAATCCTTCAAAAGCTGGTTACGCACACCAGGTTTGCTGTAACTGAACATTGTCCAGGACGGACAGTGGTCCAAACACTCCGAAATCTGAAGTGTTATTTATGTAAATAATTCTCTTATATCATCCACAAAAGAATTGGAGCCTGTAGAAAGAATAATCCCATTTATCTTAATCAGTTGGTATTCTTTGAGTGAGTTAAAATGCTAAAACCGTCAGAGAAACAACCAAGAGTTCCTCTGAAAACGGGATGCTAAGGTAGTGTCAGAAAAAAAAAGTGCATTTTATTTCCAGTCTTTGCTAGAATGATAAGAAAAATATAAAATGACACTCACAGGACAGTAGCGTGTCAGTGGTGAGAGACAGAGACTCCGCTCCACACTGCCACCCTCAGCACTGTGAGGAGTTCTCCCAGACTTTTAAGGACCCCAGGCCAAGTCTAAGGAGGACTCCTGGTTTCAATACTGGAAGGACTTTTAGGACTAGCTGGCCTACAGAGCAACAGTTGGAGATTTTGCTGAAGATACTTTAATCTATATTTTCATATAGATTAAGCAGGTGTCCCGCTTTGCTTTCTCTTGCTTTGACAAACATCATGATCAAAAGCAACTTGGGGAGAACAGGGTTTATTTCATCTTACAGTTTACAGGGCAGGAATCTGGAGGCAAGAGATGCATCAGAAGCCAGGGAGGAATGATGCTTTCTGAGCTGCCTTCAGGCTCATGTTCAGCTAACTGTCTTCTTATGCCTCCCACGAATCACCTACCCAGATGCGTGACCACCAACAGCGTGCTGGGGATTCCCCCACCAATCATTAATCAAGAAAATGCCACATTGACTTGCCTCCAGGTCAACCTGACAGAGGCATTTTCTCAGTTGAGGTTCCCCCTTCTAGTTTGTGTCAAACTGACAATACAGAAAACAGCACAGGTGACCCCTTGTCAACTTGACACCCAAACTCATCTCTCTTCAGTCACAGACTTTCCTTTCTGTTCTAGGCTATCACTGCACCAACTGAGCTATAGCCACAGTTCCAGGATCATTTTTAAAGACCACGCCATAATTTACATCGAGAATGTCTAAGTAAATAATGCGTTGGTATTATGTATATTAAAGATAAACAGTTTTGAGAGATATATTGCAAGACTGTTCACTAACATCAGTTCCCATGAGTATAGCTTCCATAATAATAATAACACAATTCTCTATAAAAGTCCCAAGTCTGCGAGTTCCCAAAACATTAAAAACAAGGAAGAACCAGGGCACAGTGATAAATCAAATGAAATACAAATTTTAATGGTGTAAATAATTCAGCATCCAACTTTTTGAACTAACTCGGGATCTTCCGGGCTCCAAAGAACTTAGGCGATTCTGCTTCTCAGGCTCTACAACCCAGATTTCATAGGGCTTTCAAGGCGCAGGCAGGCTCTGCTTCATGCATACCGCTATCGGTGATGGTCATCACGTTAAGTTCTGGCACCTCGCCTCTAACGTGCTGTGCTCGCCACTGTGACCGAGGCTGCACATTCACTACTGGCCTTTCTGGGGTCATTGCTGGGGACTCTGACCCTGTCACATGGTACCAAGTTTCAGCTGTTCTCTGTGACTCTTCAGTCTTCTAGCGCCATGTGGGGGACTCTTACACATCATCAAATTAGCTGCCAGCTTGAGACACAGTCTCAATCCCTACTAGACCACAGCTCTGTGTGTTGACCACAAGAAAATACTTCCCAGACCCCACATGTTAAGTGCTCGGTGGTTAGCATGTGCCACTATTGGGGGGCACTGGAATCTTTCAGGGCAGGTGCTAACTCGAGGTAGTTTGGTCTGTAGGGAGATGTTCTCAAAGGGGATTTTGAGACCGTGTCTGCCCACCCTTTCTCTTTAGTCCTCTGCCGCATCACGATACTCTCTGCCTTGCCACAGCCTAAAATCAAGGGAGCCCAACAGCCATGGGCTGAAACCTTCTGAGATTAGGAGCCTCTTCCTGGACATTTTATCATCAGCAAAATGCTAACACATTAAAAATGAGAAAAGACGTACAACAAAAAGCAACAGCTTTTGGTTTGAAAGTCACAAAGCCCAGAAAACCATCAACCAACCAAGAATATCAGAAGAGTTTTGTATATCTTATCAAGTGATATTGCTACAATGTCTACAGTTCAACACAGGCTAGAAAAACCTAAATAGCACAAGAAAAAAACGGTGCCTAAGGACAGCTCGGAAAAACAAGCCTCTTGTCATTTCTGAAATAAGTGTTTATGTAAAATATTTTAGAATTACTAATTTACCTACTAAGTATTTGTCAGCTATAAGATCAACATGCAAAAGCCCATGGTACTAATATATACCTGTACCAACTAACTCCTAGAGAAATAATCCTAAATATTAGCGTTTTACATGGTAGAGCTTTTAGTAAATAAGAAATTATGGAATTGACACTGGCAGGAAAAAAGAAAAAAAAAACATAGCAGAGCACAGAAGATTCTCGTTCACACATATGTGCCATTAAAACTGGCCATGCATTTTTCTCATTAGTAATTGAACAAAGCTTAAAATGCTAGCATTGAACTGATTTTATTTAGAAATATAAAACGCCAATCAGGAATCCTTTTTATCTCCATTTTTACAGGAAAATGTAGCAAACACAGCATAAAGTGTTTAGCTCGAAGTTGTCTTTCATTTTAACCATGCTCATGTGACATAGAAAGCGTAAAGCCAGGAGCTGTGTTGTGTTTCCCAACATACTTCAGCATATCTCATGAAGCGGGGAGTCTGCTTACTGGCTTTGTTAGGGTTCCTACCGCTTTGACGAGACACCATGACCACGGCAACTCTTTTAAAAGAAAACATTTAATTGGGGTGGCTCACAGCGTCAGAGATTGAGTCCATTATCATTATGGCAGGACAAAGGCAACATTCAGGCAGACGTAGTGCTGGAGAAGGAACTAAGAGTTCTACATCTTGATCCACAGGCGACAGAAAGTGAACTATAACACAGCTTCAGCATGGGAGATCTCAAAGCCCACCCCCACAGTGACACACTTCCTCCAACACCTACACCAACAAAGCCACACCTCCTAATAGTGCCACTCCCTACGGGGACCGTTTTCGTTCAAACCACCACACTGGCTCTCTGTGCTTTTTAAATGTGGTTCTAGGAAACTATCTTAATTCAGGTTCTCTCAATAGACCATGCCTTTCGTGAGCAAAGTCTCAAATTGTATCCCTGGCAGTGAAAAACAAAATCATAGCAACTTAGCATTAACCGAAACAAAAAGATGCTTTCACTATCTTAGATGTGAATTACTTAGATGTGAGTTAATTAACAAAGCTGCGTGTTTATTTGAAGAAATGAGGCTGAAACCAGATACTGGCTGTGTCTCCCTAAAACCCGAATGTGCTGGCCCTTTCTCTAGGGGTTAATGAGCCTCAAGCCAGGGACTACTGCTAGCTAGAACAGCAGGGATGACTGAGACCAGGACCTGCTCTCAAGAATGTTGTTATAATCCCAGCAAGACTACACAGCTGGTTGAGAAGGGGCAGGGGCAGCTTGGTGGTAAAGCATGTGGTTCAAGGGATACGATACCCTACCTCTTCCGGTATCCATGGACACCTGCACACACGTGCACTCGCCCCCCTACCCCCGCAAACATTTACACACCTGCAACTTCAAAAATGAAAATAAATCTTTAATTTAAAACCTACCCACCAAAACCCAAAACAACTCAACCAACAAATGGACTAACAAAAGGAGCAGACAGTACCCACAGTAGGAGTACAAATAAACGTATTTAAATATTTGAAATGTTAACCTCCTTAGTCATCAGAAAAACATAAATTAAATCTATATTGAGTTTCCTTTCTCACTCCAGCCAGAGTAGCAGACATCAGGGAAACAAGGAAGGACAGTTGCTGGAGAGAGTGCAGACAAAAAGGAGCACGGCATGGCCCAAGGGAGTGCGAAATAGTCCAGGCTCTATGGAAATCAGCATGGAGGTGCTGCAGGAAAGCTAACAATAGAGCTCCATGTGCCCCAGCTACCAGGCTGTGTGACTCCAAGTCAGCATATCCAGATATTTGTTTATCCAGATACCGTGTTTACCATAGCACTGTTCACAGCAGCCCTTATGGAACCAGCCTAGGTGTCCAGCAAGAGAGGACTGAGTAAGGATACTGTGGTGTATAAACACAATGGAATTTTTTTCAGACATAAAGAAGAATGAAGACATGTTATTTGCAGGAAAATGGATGCAACTGGAAATAATCATATAAAGTGTCACAGAAAGACAAGTATCACATGTTTTCTCTCATTTGGGTGTCCTAGACTTTATAAATCTATAAACATTTTGGGGTTCTTAGTCTTATTAATAAAAATAATTTAGACATGCACTCGCAAGGGAGCTGAATATAATTGTATTAGGCTCGAGAGAACAACGGAGCAGACAAGCTATAATTTTCAGCAGCAAGGGGGATGGGTAAGCAAAAGAGAGAAAGCCGTGTCTTTTTGGTTATTGTTCAAGACATCCAGGGGGCTGGAAAGATGGCTCAGAGGTTAAGGACACTGTCTGTTCTTCCAAAGGTCCTGAGTTCAATTCCCAGGAACCACATGGTGGCTCACAGCCATCTAAAATGAGATCCGGTGCCCTCTTCTGGCACGCAGGCATACATGGAGGCAGATCACTGTATTGTATATGTAATAAATAAAATCTTTAAAAAAAAAGAAAGAAAAAGAAAGAAAGACATCCAGAAAGTTTAGCAATGAAGGTTGGTGAGCAGCTACACAGTGGAAGTGGAGGTGGTCTAGAGAAAGCCCAGAGTGTCAGAGAAAGCATGCTTAGAATCTAGTCACTATCCAAAAGAAAAAGAGATTTAAAAAGAAAGAAAGAAAAAGGGGAAAGTATATTTTTTTTTCTACATAATTCTGAAGGGTCGGGATCTATAGAGCTGTGCACTGGGTAGTCTTATGTCAAACTAGAGTTATCTGAAAAGAGGGAACCTCAATTGAGGACATGTCTCTATAAGATCAGGCTGAAGGACATTTTCTTAGTGATTGATGAAGGAGGGCCCAGCCCACTGTAGGTGGTGCCATCCCTGGGCTGGAGGTCCTGAATTCTATAAGAAAGCAGGTTGAGCAAATTATGAGAAGGAAGGAAGCCAGTAAGCAGCACCCCTCCATGGACTCTGCATCAACTCTTGGCTACAGGATCCTGCCCTGTTTGAGTTCCTGTCCTGACTTCCTTCGATGATGAACAGCAATGTGGAAGTGTAAACCAAAAACCCTTTCCTCCCCAACTTGCTTTATGTCATGATATTTCCTTGCAGCAACAGAAACCCTAACTAAGATATGCTGCATGGTGAAAGTTTTACAAGAGTACGCAGGCATGTGAGGGAGCAGTTCTGGAAAGGATGAGTATATTATCTCATTAAAGGGGTAATTATTCCTCCCATATCCAAAGCATGGCATTAGATAAATTAGCCTCCCGGTGGGTGCTGTTTACTGGGGAAGTGCCAGTCCCAGTTGGATTAACTCTTAAGGGCAGAGACAATAGCATACAATGTTCTAATCTCTGGAATAGATCACGATGACCAATTGAACAAGAGGCCCAAAGAGGAGCAAAGCTGATGCTTACGTTTTTTATATTAGAGGAGAAATGAGGTACAGTCCAAAGCCTCAACAGCATCTGCAGCTACTGCAACATTCCCCTCTCAATAACAGAGACCCTCAAATCATTTAGGAGCCACATCAAGAACCAGAGCCCCTAATATTTCTGGCATTTCTGGTCTCTAGCCAGAACAGGACCAAGACTTCTGGTCAAGGACAACAACTGAGGTCCTTATTCTTAACTTGCTTGATTAGTTTCTATCTTTTGACTTCATCAAGAGCAAAAGTGTTTGAGGAACAATGGGGACTGGCAGAAAGGAAGAGAAGAAAGAAAGATAAATGTAGGGGAGTACTGAGGGGTGGCTATGCACAAAGTATATCTCAGACTTGCAAGAACAGGGCCTTTTGTAACCTCGGGTTAATAAAATGATAGCGTGCGTGCAGAAAGCAGAGGAGGAACAAAGGTGTCCGGAATCCTAGCCAACCAAAGCATGAGGAGAGCATCCAGAGATAACTTCCCAAACTCCACCGGCCAGGACTCATTCAGAAATGAGGACTAGCAATAGGCAAGTATAGAACGGGAGAAAGGTTATTTAGCTAGTAGTGTCTGCAAAGTCGCAAGAGTTGAGAGGCCTGAAGTTTGCAACCAGCAGAAAACTACAAGGAATTAGGTGTCATTGAAGCTTAAAGCAAAAAGTCACAAGAGAGAGGCATAGTTTAGATTTGGGGAGTATATTACCTTTTTTTCCATTGTTGTAAAGAAACACCAAGACCAAGGCTGGTTAGAGAAGGGAGAGTTATCTGGGCTCATGGTTCCGAAGGGAGGAAAGCCCATCATGGAATTGAAGCATCAGGCAGCAGGCACTTCAGTAGAAACAGCTGAGAGTTCACGTCTCAGACCACAGGCAAGAAGCAAAGAGAGTGAACTGGGATGGCAAGAGACTTTTGAAAGCTAAAACCCAGCCCTCCAGTGGCACACCCCTCCAGCGAGGCCACACCTCCTAATCCCAAACAGTTACACCAACTATGGACCAAGTATTTAAATATCTGAGTCTATGGAGGACATTCTCACTCAAACCACCACATGGAGGGTTTTTGGTGACTTGTCATGGAGCTTACTCTTTACCCTGTTGGCTCAAGAAAGCTGCTAGAAGCTAGAAGCTGGTAGCTAGTGCATTATTGTATAGACCACTCAAAGCAGAGAAAGATCCACGTCTCTGGCTGAGGATGCTGACTTTGACCTAAAACAGCAGGTTCCTATGTTCTGCAGAAATCTCTAATGACTGCAACACTGGGTGTTCCCACAGTCAACAACCCTTTTATCTGCTTCCCTAGTAACTCTTAGGGCTCCTCGCTCTTCTCTCTCAGTCCGGATGAACAGTCACCCTCTCGGTCAGACTCAGTCTCCCACGAGGCACATATTGGTGCTTCTTCCAGCACATTCGTCCACCCCACTCTTCTCTGAGTAGCTTGTCTTTTCTTTCTGGAGATTTACGGTCGTGATAATGACAACTGACTTAGCATTTTCATAACACCCAGTTTCCTCCTCTCACAAACGCTGTCACTGGAAAATGATGGAGCTCTCCCGACACCTCCTGCTTCCCTTATTCTAGTGCCTCCAGGGCATTTCAGCGGGCATTGGTGATGCGCTCACTGATGTCTGGGATGTGTGCTGACACCTGAGTATCCTGTCGTGAGTCATTCATTTATGAGGAAGGGAACAGAAGCCTCTCTAGAGTTTTTGGACTTGGATCCAGTGGGATACTTAGCTGCGTATCACCCACAGTTGTTTGGATAAAATTTTCTGTGGACCCTTCCTCATCATCAACTATGATTAATCGTGGAATTACCAGAGAATCCAGAAGGCAAAACTGGATCCAAGAAACTTCATTTCCCTAAATTTCAAGTCAAAAATTACTTTACAAGGTATTCTTTCTATGCCACGTTAGAACAGTGCCTTCCTAGTCTTTGTTTGTTTGTTTGTTTTTAAATACCCCTACCATGGTGTATGGAATAAGGCTTTTTTTTTTTAAATATTTATTTATTTATTATGTATACAATATTCTGTCTGTGTGTATGCCTGAAGGCCAGAAGAGGGCGCCAGACCTCTACAGATGGTTGTGAGCCACCATGTGGTTGCTGGGAATTAAACTCAGGACCTTTGGAAGAGCAGGCAATGCTCTTAACCACTGAGCCATCTCTCCAGCCCCGGAATAAGGCTTTATAACTGGTCTAGCCCACGTTTTTCTGCCAAGTTATTATTTCTCTCAATTTCTGTCATGGTATATTTTTTTAAATGTGAGAATTTTTCCTGTGTTTTCATGTTCTTAAATGGCCAGATCTCTAGAATTGATTCCTCACTATTGTTAGTAGACTATCAAATGTTTTAAGTCTTGGTTCTTACAATGGCCCTTAGAGTTTCGTCTACATATTTATTTATATGTTGAGATGAAGTCACAAGCTGACTTCGAACATTTGATCCTGCTACCGCATCTTCCCAAATACTGGGATGATAGGTATGCATCACCAGATCTGGCTCCTTACTTGGCATTTTGATGTCGGAGACACAGCATCCAGTAACACCAAGGATGTAAGTGGTCTAATGGAGTCTTACATGCCCTGTCTCATGTGGGCACTTGCTCAAACTGCTTGTTACAAAGAGTATAGATAAAAAATAGTATGCACAGTGTAGTTTACTGCAGATAGTAAACAAAATGTAGCTTATTGTAAATAGTATGCATGATGGTTGTTGCAAATAGTGTACATAAAGCTTACTGTTTCCATTTCCAATGCTATTTCACTGGCATTGACTTGTTTAAGCTTTATAAAACATTTCAGTTATTGGTTTGATTGTAAACAGGAAAGACAATGAGATACTTACATAACTACAAGGGCTGCCTTCAAGGCTTATTTTCAACTGTATTCAGAATTTCAGGGACCATTAGCAATGAACTAGACACATGGGTCTTCATTCTAAAGAAGAAAAATTCAAACTCCAAACATATGCTCACATTCTCAGCACCTGGTGACAGAGTTGATGTGTAAATTCTGATCCTTTCATCTGAAGCAGGATCCAAGTGACCTGAAGCTTCTGGAATGCATCTTTGCAATGTGTCCCATGCTTTTGTAATTCCCTAGAAGTAGGACAAGAGGAGGAGCTCTCCAACTTTGGCATTCCCTTCTGGAGTGATGTCAAGGAGCCTTCAGTGGGTCCAAGACCACTAGGCCACTAATCTGTGGAGTCACAGAGCAGCTTTTCCAGAGCTAACAAGGTCTCTGAGGTTGGTTCTCATGCTTGAGTCTGAGGTTGGTTCCCATGCTTGGGTCTCTAAGCTTGGGTCTCATTCTTGAGTCTCTGAGGTTGGCTCTCATGCTTGGGTCTCTGAGCTTGGTTCTCAGGCTTGGGTCTATCTTCGACGAATAATCATTTGCTCATAACTAAAGAGCAGAGCCTATATTAAGGTCAATAGTTTGAGCAGCTTCACTATGTATGGCAGCAGAAATGGCACAAGTCAGAAGGTCTGGAGTTGAGGGAAAACTTTGGCATTTGAAAACTGTGTTTCTGGCTTTCAGAAACTCGATTCCCTGGTATATACAGTGGAGTTATGCTTTTGTACATCTTGGGGACGTGACATGAATTAAAAACAGAACAATATGACTATTGAATCCTTTGTAACCAACCACTGAAATGAGGATTAAATGCTATTAAATTAGTCAATATATATAAAATGATCATAGATGCAACAAGGTAAACACCTTATTAACATAAATGATCAACGGCGGTCATATTCTTTAGGAGAGAAATAAGACAATTGTTCTTCTGAGGAGCAAAACTTCCTACATACTGCAAGTTTAAAATGTTCTATAGAATTGCTAAATGTATATTCTGATATTTAATGTGTATAAAGCAAAATCACACTAATCTCAAATACAGAGATTGATGCATTTACGCACTTCTCTACACTCTTGTAACCACCATGTAGATCAGATCTAGGACGTTTCCAGCAACCTGGAAGCGTCCCTCATTTTCCTGTCTAGTTGGTACCCTCAAACATAGTCATAGGGGTGAAAACTCTTCCAGCTTCAAGCACAAGAGATGATTTTGTTTGGTCTTGAACTTTGTACGCATTCAGTCACACAGTATGAACTACCTATATCTGTCTTCTTTCAATTAACTTAGGCTATGTGAGAGTCACCTGTGTTTTTTACATGCAAATAGTTTCTTATTGCTATGCAGAATATTACTGTATGAATATTCAGAAGTTTATTATGCATTTTCTGTTGATGGACATTTGAGTTGCTCCAGTTCATAATGGTGAGCAAACTTATGATGAACCTTGTTTTTAGCTTTATGTACTAATTTCTCCTGAGTGTAGTTTCAGGGCAAAAACTGCTTTGTCATAAGCTAGTTACAAGTTTCGCTTTAACTTTTTGAAAGAGGATTTAAGAAAAAACTACATTCAAGTTCAAGCCAGTTTAGTCTGACTGTGATTCTGCAGATTTGTTACAGTGACACACACCCAGGGTCCTCCAAGGCCATTCAGGGGCCCGTGAGGACAACACTATTTTCATTTTAAAACTTTGATACTCGCCCTTGTTCACTCCCATTTTCTCAGGGGTATAGAATGTGACTTTCCAGAGTCTATGTGGCATCTATCACGAGAGATGAAGGCAGAAGCAGATGTGAGGATCCAGCTGTTTCTAATTAAGTCAAACATTAAAGAGATTGGCAGAAATGTAAAACGCCACATCTTAATAGTTCCATTCAAAAAGTTATCGTTCATTAAAACATTTACATTTACAAGCAATCAATGTGTCACCCCTTTGGAATTAATCCATACTTTACATTTTATTTGTTTTCTAATATAGCAGCTATGCGTTGGTGTAACTGAACAAAGGGTCTTTAGAGACTTGACTGCTTGTTTAAAGAGCAACACTAAGGCCAGCATGTTTGAGGACCTGCTGGGCTAAGGACAGTCTTGCAGACAGCCACTCCTGTGTCATCAGCTTCTGGGCCAACAGTCCATCTTTAATCATAACTGCGCAAGTAAAGTCAGAATAAAAACAAAAATAATGTCTGAACAAACGAAGACTCTAAGTATGGCTTTTTACTTTCCACTGGGGAATGTTGAATATATATTTATTGTATCTTCACACTTTAGGTCATGATTGATGATTTCATATTTGCATTCATGAATTTACTGAAAATTAAAATTGTCTCAAAACTCTAAGGTAGACAGAAAGGGAATTATTTTTCTAATAGTTACAGACAAGAAAACTGCTCTAGAAAAGCAGAGTGACTATTATTCCATGGCCACACAGCTAACTGGCTGGACTGAGATTGAGATGTAAATATTTGTGTAACCCTCTCTAGTGTTCTCTCTGTGCAATATTATCTAAATATCCCCTAAGCTGAGTTTGGAGTTAAATATTTCATAACTGCATAGATCTTAATTGATGCTTTCCTCTTGACAATTCTTTCTGAAATCCTCTTCTCTATAAAACCTGCTTTCACTAAACCTGAAAGGGCCTTAAGAGATGGTTTTCTGGAAATATTTTATACTTCAAGACTGAAAATCCAAATACTCAGGCTTGGTGAGATGGCACAAACCTGACCCCCTGAGTTTGATCACCAGAACCTAGGTAAAGGAGGAAGGAGAGACCCAACACCACCAGACAACACAGCCCCAAGTGATTCCCAAGAGAGAGTAAGGCGTACCCAAGTGAGTGTATAACCTCCTCATGGGAGAGTCTCAAAGAATTGGCATACCCCTGGACAGGGCCCTTCAAGAAGTCTTACAGTTAATGGTCTTAGCACAGGCCATATGGAGCATTTTTGTGGCTCTCAAGTCATAGATAAGGAGCCCCCACTTCTGGTAAGGGAAGAGTCTCTGGAGGTGCCTTGGATGGGATTATACCCATTTAAACAGGAGCCAGTAGAGTTGCACAGGGGTTGGGTGTGTGTTCTTGTCCTGTCCGTGGGTTCTCTGGGAAGATTCCTAGAAAACTGAAGGTTTAGAGCTCGGAAGGAGAGACACCCAAAGCATTTGTAAATTGTTTTGGAATTCTTGCTTCTCTGCTGGTGGGAGACCTCGACAGGATATTAGGATTAGCAGCTTCCTTTCTTTCTCATGTTTCCCAAATTTTGATCTGTCTTTTTGTCCTGCATCAGCCTAGCCACCACAATTCCAGGTTTGATTCTGTGGTCTCCAGGCACTTGGGAGATAAAGCCAATTCTGAAAATGTAACCACCTATGCGGTCCCCAAACTGTACCACTCTAAAGGACCCCCAGATGGTGGAGGAGTGAGGGGAGGCAGGCCTCCAGGGGAGCAAAGCCATTGCTGAGTCATTCTCTACATTATGAAGAAGTCATCCAGCAGGGCTGGGTACCCCATGCTTGTAAACCCCAATACTCAAGAAGCTAAGGGAGACAGTTGCAACTTTGACACCAAGCTGGTCTCCTTAGTGAGTTCCAGAGTGGCCTGGGCTACAGAGTGATGTCTGTCTCAGAAATAGAAAAGAAAAGAAAAAAGAGGAGAAAAAGGATGGAAGGAGGGAGAAAAGAGAAAAAGATTTATCCATGTCAACGAATGTTCAAGGCTCCTCATGTCACAGAATAAAACCTGAGAATGGAGGGAAGAGGAGCCATGCAAAGAGGGTTGGGATTTCTTTTTCTTTAAGCCCCGCCTGATTTCTGTGTAGGAACAGCGTGATGACACAGGCTTCCACTCCAGATGAGGAACTTCAGGTTATTTACGAGTATGCATAAATACTGATTAAATGGTGAGCGCTTTGAAATCAGACTTAATTTCACTGTAACATAAATCTTGGCTGAAGACGCATTGCAGACGTTTATGGCAGAGTCTGCCCCACAGGCTGACGCTTCCGGAGTATGTTTGGGGGAGCATAGCATCTGCTTTCTCTCTCGGGAAAGAGAACATTTAATGGTGACTGCTTCCTGGACAGATAAGTAGACACCCACCCCCTTCAAAAAATTAAACCTTAATTTTCAATAGCTGTTCTTTGAAGTTTTACATGACCAGCACTTTTACGACTGATCTAGCTTCACGATGAGGGGCTAGAGCTGGGGGAGAAGGCTTCCATTACAACCCCTTAAAGGGGCACTGTTGATCTCCTGAGGGGTCGCTGTACTAGAGAGCTTGCAATGCAGGAAGAGTTGATTCATAGAAACTTGAAACCGCCAGATCTCTTCAGACATCTGAATTCCGGCTTGCAGCAGAGCTGACCAGCTTGTTCTTTCTGAATCTAAGCAAGCTAAGCCTAACTCTGAAGGGCAGGAGCTACTCTTTGCTGGTCTCTGGGCACCTGCAGGAAAGCAGTCAGGCATCTGGGATGTAGTCAGCTGGCAAGCAGAGCTTACCTCCAGGTGCTTAGGAACCTATAGAGACACTGAGGTCGTGGGTTCCAGTCCCAGGACTATGTACAACCTCCCAGGAAAATGACTTTCTGAACGTGGACAGCATTCTCCTGGTCTCCATGAAGGGATATTGTATGTAGCCAGACACACCTTGTTTTATGTAACTGTTGCTTTTGGAAGTACTCTTAGTTGTATAATACAGTTAAACTCATATTTCTTAAGTACTTAGTATATCAAATTTTGTATACACTAAAAAGTTAAACAATCACAGTAAGATTTTTTTTAAGCGATTACCTGAGCAAACAGTGATTCATCAGACAAGTCCAAGGGAAGAACAGGAGCAGTGGAGGGGGCCTTTGTAAGGTGATCAGAGAGGAGGTAAAGCAAGTGTGTGATGGAGCCCTCTGCTGTTGCCTCTGGCTTTAGGAAGACCCTCTTCCATAACAATGCTTGCTGGTGAATGCTTACAGGTTAATCTTAAGTTGTGCTTCTCTTTGTTTTAGGCTTTTACAAAATTCTTCTACTTAGGGACTGTTTAATCTCTGAAAAGCCATAGGCTTCAGAAAAGTGCACAAGCTGACAGACACTGGGTTGAGGTGGGGGGTGGCAGAGACTTACAGCTGTCCTGAGAGTTAAGAGCAAACCAGAAACCCCACAGGGCAAGGGGCGGGGAGATGCTTGACTCTGGTACTGACTCCAGATTTCTAGTTATCTGTACCTCTGATCTAGCAAAATCACTAAGGACCCTGTCTTAGACCACTGTAAAAACGGACAAAAATGTATGAACAATTTTACATATATTGCTACCTTGAAGGCACTATTATTCATTTATTAAAACAAAAATTACAAATAACACAAACAGCTAAAACGGGTAAATTATGATATATACAAATAACAAACTGTCACACTTTTAAACAAAAGTATGTTTGCTTATTTATTTATGTTGGATATATGTAGATGCATGAGCATGGATGCCCTGATGATTATGTGAAGGTCAGAAGACAACTTGGGTGGTCAGTTTGTTCCTTCTGCCATGTGGATTTGGGGGATGGAACCTAGCCATGTGGAGGGAAAAGGAGCTCAAATGGAGTTACCCTCTAATACAAGGGCAACGTGTCTCTCAGACTCTGATGGGATATCCAATAAAAAGCCCAGTTAGATGTGAATTATCTCTATTTGAATTGTTGGCTTGCGGGTGGGATCCCCGAGAACTCTCAAACATTAGAGGTTGTTACCATTGCTCTTGGATACTATCCAAAACTCAATTGCAAGACCCTTTTGCTGAAGACACCATATACTTGGGTTATAGGATGTAGAAAAATCAAGTTGGTACTAACTGGAAGTTTCATATCTACTAGTTAGACTTCCTAATGCTAGAATGTTCTATGCACACTCCTGGGGTAGAAGAGAAATCAACAGTCTTACTCAGCTCTGCACCCTGAGAAGGACGATACACCTGGCTTGGCAAGATATGCCCACTGGTGCAATAGTGGCACAGACGTGATGGGAGGAACCAACTACTTTCTGATTGGATCTAAGACCCACTGCATTTATTTTGGTTTCGATTTTTTGTGTTTTGGGTTTTGTTTGTTTGGGTTTTGTTGTTGTTGTTGCTGTGTTGAGATAGGGTTTCTCTGTGTAACAGCCAGAACTGGAATTTGCTATGTAGAGAAAATTTTGTTAATTTACATTTTTTTTGTATGAGTGTTCTGCACATACAATTGCAAGCCAGAAGAGGGCACCAGATTCTATTATAGATGGTTGTGAGCCACCATGTGGCTGCTGGGAATCAGACTCGTGACCTCTGGAAGAACAGCCAGTGTTCTTAACCCCTGAGTCATCTCTCCAGCATAAGGCCCATTTTATAAGACAAAGCTAATGCCCGGCATCATTTACTGAGCCCCAAATTGTGTCTGGCTAAGTCATAGGCCCTAGATGAGAACAAATACTGCTAAAATAAACCCAGTAACATATACTACACCTTCTGAATTATCATCTTGATACCCATAGAGTAGTGCAATTTCAACTTTCATTAAAAAGCTTCATTTTTCATTAATTATTAATGATGATTAATATAGACACCCACAACTGTGGTGATATTTTGTTTGTGATCTAACAAATAAAGCTTGCTGAAGATCAGAGTGTGGAGTTAGTCACTAGTTAGCCATAGTGACCAAGCAGTGGCAGCACACATCTTAAATCCCAGCATTCAGGAGGCAGAGAAAGATGGATCTCTTTGGGTTCAAGGCCACCCTGGGCTACATGAGGTTGTTCCAGTTTAAAAAAGAAACAGAACTAGGCTGTGGTGTTTCATAACTTTAATCCCAAGTACTTGGGAGTTGCATGCCTTTGACCCCAGTGTTAAGGAGGTGAAGACAGGAAGGTATATGGTTTGGCAGAGCGAGGAATAGAAAGTGGGAGGAGACAGGAGCTCACCACATTCGGTCTGAGGATTTGTGGATACAGGATTTGGCCTATTCAGTCTGAGGATTTGGTAGAGGTAAAAGTCTCTCTAGTGGTTGGCTCCTTTATTTCTCTGATGTTTCAGCATTTATTTTGATACCTGACTCTGGGTTTTTATTATTAAGATTAATTAGAATTCGTGCTACAAACAACCTCTCAATATGCAGAGAAAAGGAGACTTTGGCTTCTCAGCCCTAAATGGGACATTTATATCTTACTCTTTCCCTTCAAGGCTCAGGGATTATGGTGGAAGTGGGAGGAGAACAATGATAAAAGGCCAAGGAAGTGAAGGATCGCAGCCAAACAGTGTTTGCACAGCAGCCATGACTTCACGCACGAGACCTGCACCAGAGCAGGCCAGTCACACAACAGCACGGATGTGGAGGGGCTCATGGCGTCCTCCCACCTGAGGAACTCTTGGTAACGGACAGCTGTTGGGTAGGGACAGTAGTTTTCCTCAGGGATGTGGCCCCTGAGAACTTCTCCATGTGCAAAAGATGGTCTACACTCAGGCACACCTAGGCAGTACTAAATGGACTAGTGGAGGGATAAGGAGAAGAACAGAGGGGAGGGGATACGGGGCTGTGCTGAATAGTCCTATGTCTATTTTACACGAGCTAAGTCATCTGAGAGGAAGAAACCACAATGAAGAAAATGTCTCCATAAGATCAGGGTGTAAGCAAACCTGTATAGCATTTTGTTAATTAGTGATTGATGGGGGAGGGCCCAGTCCATTGTAGGTGGGGCCATCCCTGGACTGGTGACCCTGGGTTCTATTTTTAAAAAAATCCAGACTGAGTAAGCCATGGGAACAAGCCAGTAAGCAGCATCCCAATGGCCTCTGCCTCAGCTCCTGCCTCCACGTTCCTGCTCTTTGAGCTAGTGTGCTGACCTCCTTCAGTCATGGACAATGATGTAGAAGCATAAGCTAAATAAACCCTTTCTTCCCCAGGTTACTTTGATCATGGTCTTCATCACAACAATAGCAACCCTAACTAAGACAGGAGTACATATTGTATATATGTATGAAGTTCTCAAACAATAAAAACATTAAATATGTTTTAATAAAATAATTTGTGGCAGTAAATATTATTATATATTTAATAAAATATAATTCACATATTATTTTATATATTATATATTACATATTATCTATAAAATATATAGCTAAAAATAATTAATTATATAATAATATGTTGGTGTGGTTTAATATAAGCATATCAATAATATTGATATTATCAACATAGATCTATGATATAGATAAAATGTTAATATTAATGTTTATAATAACATATTTATTATATTTATGTTGTTATCAACTAATATACAAACAAAATATTAACGTGTTTATACTAATACCACTGTTAATAGTAGCTACCAAAGAATTTAATCATTCCCTCTGTGTCGGACTCTGTTCTAACCCTTTCGCTTTTTTTTTGTTCTGTTTTGTTTTGTTTTTTGAGACAAGGTTTCTCTGTGTTACAGTCTTAGCTGTCCTGGAACTAGCTCTTGTAGACCAGAGCCAGTTGGTTTCGAACTCACAGAGATCTGCCTGCCTCTGCCTCCTGAGTGCTAGCATTAAAGGCATGTGCCACCACTGCCCAGTTCTCTACCCCTTCTAAAGGATTGTTTCATCTAGTCTTTATAACCATAGTGTGAGTGATCATTATTTCTTTTTTAAAAGTATAGAAACTATTTTGAAATAGCATTGTAGAGAAAACTAGCATGGACACTATACAGATGACTCTTACTTTCTCCACTAGGGCTTACCAGTGACAATTGGTGATGTTTGTGTGCCTTTTCTCTGTGTGTGTGTGCGCGCACACACACACATCCGTCTGTCTGTCTGCCTTTCTGTTGTTGTCTCTCTCTGTTGTTGTCTCTTTTTCTCTGTTTTTCTGTCCCTATCTGTCTCTGTGTGTGTGTCTCCCTCTGCCTCTGTCTCTCTCTCTTTCATTTTCTGACCAACTTAGGCGAACCAAACACATCATGTTCCTTATACCTGAAGACTTCATTATGTTTCCTTAGAACAATAGCATTTTGTTATGCAATCATACTATAATCAAAACCACAATACTTTCCATTTTCAAGATAATATTTTATATCATTTTGCTCCAGTATTTCCTTGACAGCATTTTGGTTTTACATCTGAGATTCACACATAAGATTCATAATCACCACTGCATCCAGATATCATAAGATATACAGTCACCTTTAACCTAAAAGACTTCCTTGGCCTTTGCTTTTAGTCATATCAAGAATATTGACGTATTTAGACTGTGAATTTGCAGGTTGCCCCTCAATTTTGTTTCTGGAACGAATAATGAATGTGCCACTGTGTCTTCAGTGTGACCCAGGAGGCCACATGCCGCTCATTACTGGTAATGTTAGCTTGGCCTGATGCTGTCACCTCTTGTCAGCCAGGTTTCTCTGTCTCCAACCCTTTATCTCACCTCTACTTTCAGAAAGTATGTACGGTCCGTTGCCTTATCGAATGTTCACTTACAGCTATGTGTCTAAATCAATCACAACGTGACATTTTCAAATTGTTATCTTTGAAGTCTATCATTCCTGGATTTCAGGGAAGGAAGAACTAGGTCATCTTGACTATAACTATAGGATGCCAAAATATTTGGTAAAACATTATTCTGGATATTTCTGTAAGGGTGCTAGGTGTGGGATTACCACTGAAATCAATATAACGAGAAAAGCCTATTTCCTTCAGAGTTCTGGGTAGACCACATCCAAATCATCGCAGGCCTGAACAGAACTCTGAGTGTCCTTCCCCTCAGGAGAGCGCTCTTCCTGTTTGATGGACGTTGAAAAGGGACAGCAGTGCCTCCTGCTTCTACACTGTTGTGATTGAAAGAAGGACTGTCCCTTCATAGATCTGGAGCTTTGAGGAAGTGGAGTCTTATTGGAGGCAGTCTGTCACCGGGAGCAGGCTTTGAAGTTTTACAGCCTGGCCCCACCTCCTCTTCTCTTTCTGCTTCCTGTGTGAGATGCAATGTGATCTCTTTGCTTCTTGGCTGTCGGGTGGACCCACGCTCCAACTGCCAGGCCTTCCAAACTACAGTAGACGGCAACCCCTCAGGAACTGCAGAGCAGCATAAAAGCTCTTCCCTTCTAAGTTGCATTTTTGTCAGGGTATTCTATGACAATATCAGAAAAATAACAAAAATGACGGGCTCTACCCAAGCACGCTAGCCAGCTCCTCCAATGGTTCTTTGCTTCTCAGACTTTCAGATTCCGACTGATGGTGGAGTTCCACGCTTGGGAGCTGATCAGCTTGTCGACCTGGGACTCACCAACCTGTCTTAATACATAAGCCAGGTGCATAGAAATACCTTTACAGATTTCCACCCATCTATTGGTTCTGTATCTCTGGAGAACCCTAATATTGGTTCCCAACCTCTTTAATTACAGTCTCGCTATTTTCAGTGAAGATAATCCAGGGTCATCTTGGTTTTACCTTCCCTGATGCTGGATTCAGTCCTAATTCAAGCATCACTAGCTGTTTTTTCATGGGGCATGATGTTTGGAAAATGATTGTTGTTCTTGTTCTCATTGTTTGCTTTTCTGCTCAGTGGGCAGTTAAGAAGTGTGAGTACCAATTCACATATGTGTATACAGGTATATTCAGATACATCTAACATATGTCTGTCTATCTGCATATGTAGTGTGAGTGAGTATACATACAGTGTATATACTTATATGTTGGTATTGATATTCACTCCAATATCTCCAAATGCAGCCCAAATCCAAACACAACTTTCCTTCTTAGCCCTTGCCTTCTCCATATGTTTGTTGAATTAATTTTTGAAAGTAAATAAAAATATAACCATGACACCAAAAGTCAAAACTATGCGGAAGAATAAACTCAGTGAAGTTTATCAGTACCATCCATCCTGATACTTTCCATATTGGTTTCCATATTAATTACTTCTGAGGGTAACCAATCTCGTTGCCTTCTGATTTATCTTTCCTTAATGTTTTTATCATGTAACATATATGTATATATGTATGTAACACACTGTATGCATTTCTTTGCATGTTACTTCTTTTTCCAAGGAAATTACTAACCTCCACCAATAAAGCTCTCTGGGGTGGATAGGAAAATTTAAGATAAGGATCTATGTTCCACGATTTATGATGTTTGGATATTTCCAGTGTTTCATACTTGTGAATAATTGTCACAATAAGTAACCTCATGCACATATGTCTTCTCATTGCTAAGATAAATCTTTAAATTTCTTGCAGTGGGGTCATTGTTTAAACTATGAGCACATCTGCAGTGTGTCTAGGCATCTCCAAATTCCATCTGTACAGTAACCATTTTATGCTTTCATTAGCAATGTAGGCTTGTCATTCCTCTACCTCTCTGGGAAAGCATTTTCCCAAGCTTTTTAATTGCTTGTTTACATTATTAAGCCTTTATCTGCATTTTCTTTATAAACAAAATTGAACAATTTTGTATGTCCTATGGGCATTTTTACTTTTCTGTCCATTTTTTTAATTTATTTATTTTTTATTGTTTATTTATTTATTAAAGATTTCTGCCTTCTCCCCGCCACCACCTCCCATTTCCCTCCCCCTCCCCCATCAAGTCCCCCTCCCTCATCATCCCCAAGAGTAATCCGGGTTCCCTGCCCTGTGGGAAGTCCAAGGACCACCCACCTCCATCCAGGTCTAGTAAGGTGAGCATCCAAAGTGCCTAGGCTCCCACAAAACCAGTACGTGCAGTAGGATCAAAAACCCACTGTTGATCATGGTTCTTTAATATGTGGGCAACAGACTTCAAAACAGAGTAACCAGGGTCGTTCTTATAGGCATTGTGGGGGCTGAAAAAGTATATTAACTATGTAAAGAGAGAATTGCACACACAAAAACAATTGTTGCTGTCTTGGGTCATTATATTCACCTCAAATTTCCCACCTCAGTGTACATATGTTACTTTGATTACTAATAGGGAAGACAAAACTTGGAGAGAAAGACAGAGACAGAAAAGAAAAGCCAGCTGCTTCTTAAGTCACAACTTTCAACAGTCTGCCAATGTGGTCTGCACCTTGAAGGTAAGAGCAGCCAAGCAAGCTAGCGCCAGCTGCCAGAGGCTGTAGGAGACTGCCATATTTGTGTTTATTTTAAATAAAAAAAATAAAAGCAAAGGAGAAAATATTGATAAGGTGACAGTTGCAAAGATTGGATTCTGTGTGCTGAAATCAGGCAGCAGTTTGGCAACACAGACCCATTGCTGAGTAAGCAGAGTAGGATTTAGAAAATAAACACGAGGGCGGGAGAAGACCCAACAGAATCCGTCAACCTTAGAGTCTGAGGAGCAGCTCGTGTGGGATGATCAGCACAGTGAAGGAAGGATCAAGACATCACTCAACAGACGTGGCCCCGTGGCTAGATCTGTGGTGTGTGCTGTACAACAGCCCTTCGGTGGGCAGTGGCTCTCAGTTAATACCATGGGAAAGCCTAGAGAAAATATGTGCGCAGGATCATCTTAGAAAATTAAATCAGAATCTCAGGGGTGGGAATCTAAAGTCATGTTGAGAACCACAAGTCTAGATGGGGTAGAAGGGGGACCCTCGTGGACATTTTCTGACTTTCTTCCAACCACGAAAGGAAACTTGAATTTTCACTCAGCAGGTCCACCCGTGGGGCACACAGAGTGTCTGTCTCTGTCTTCTCATCTTCATCAGAGCTCTTGAGTAGCAAATGGTTTTCTGGGTCCCAGAACCTGTGCTCTTCAGAGCCAATAATCTTTATATAGTTTCTGTTCTTTCTCTTTACTCATCAAAGCAAGCATACAAAGTATGTGCTACCTATCTATGGCTCAGAGCAATTAAAATGTCTCCCCAAGTCGATAAGTACCTATTTTCTAGCCCATTCACAATGTTGGTTGTTCACATTTTTTAGCTTCGCCTGTTGCATCTACTCCATAAAGAGCAATTCTACCCCTAGATACACAAGCGGGAGAATTGAACATATCTGCAGCCACAGAAAAGGGTCATAGCAACAGTATCCATAAAGCCCTAATAGAAACAAAGCAGACGTTATTTCCAGGAAAAAGGGCAAGCCAGCTGCAGTACAACCATACAGTACAGTACCACACAGACTTCCAAAGTGATGCAGCAAAGTTTAAAAACATTTCACTGAACCAAAGACAGACAAAAGGGAATATGCTGAATGATTCCATTTTTACCAACTTTACTAGTTTACAGTGCTTAAACTTGGAACTCTGATAATGTTTGGAAGGTGTGTATATTGCCGCATAGGCATACAGTATATAAAAATATATTGTTATACTTTTGAGGTCTGTGCATCTTACCATAAGTAAATGAAACCTCAATCAAGTATTGCAATTAAAAAATAAATTTAAAGCAATTTACACAAGGCCACAAGGCTAGTGGTCAACAGAGAATAAAATTATGCTTGTCTGAGATAAAAGCCTATGGTTCCTATGATCTACAATTAAGGCCATTTCCTCTAAATATGTATTAATTGCTCATATTCAGTTATCACAATTACTCAATTGAAAACAACCTTAGGAGAATTATTAAGTAAATCATGGTCTGTACATATAATGAAATGTAATTTGGCCTCTAGATAGTAATTATGAAGCTTTTAGAGCAATATAACTAAATGCTTATGATACAATGTAAGTGAAATAAAGTACAATATTACGTTGCACCTATCTAATGATTGTAATTATGCAAACATTAGAAATGTAAATACTCATAGGGCCATTTAAAAACTCCTAGTCAGTCATAATCAGGAGGTTGTAGATGATGTTTTATATTTGCTGCTGTATTGTCTTAGTGAATTAGAAAGGACTTAATAAATATGAACTCTTCAAAATCATCGCAGGCAATATTCCAATGACATGGACCAAGCTGTGACTGTCTAGCACTCACTATTGCCACAGCATTCAGATTTACCTAAAGGCTAAGTGAGCTGCTCGCCCATAGTCCCACGACCTATAGAGACTGAAGCTCTGAGATGGGATAAGTTTCAGAGACAATCCGTTCTCTTTTCTGTTAATGATAATAATACAACATATGATAGTTTCAAATTAATAAGCAAAAGAAGGTAAGTCAGTCATACAGCTTAAAGTATCATTCAGGTTATTAAAGATTATATAGACACATGCAATTTTCATGAGTGATATCAGTGTAAGTCATTGGTTATTGCTTTGTATCGTGGTCTGTTACAGAGTAAGGTAATTTTTGTATTGTATAAGCTCAAGTATGTCTGCATTTGTCAAGCAAAAATACAATGTGTTTATACTATTTAATTTTAAAACTTTGCGTGTGCTATGTGTTAAATACAGCTGTTGAATGGGTATTTTTATTTTCTACCTTCCCAATCTTACAGAAAATAATCTTTAAAGAAATACAACTATATTTGCATTTCCCTGATTGCTAAGGAAGTTGAGCACGATCTTAAGTGTCTTTTGGCCATTTGAACTTCTTCTGTTGAAAAGTCTCTGTTCAGCTCAGTGCCCCATTTTATAATTGGATTGATTAACCTTTTACGGTCTAATTTCTTGAGTTTTTTGTATATTTTGGATATCAGACCTTTGTCAGTTGCGGGGTTGGTGAAGATCTTCTCCCAGTCAGTGGGTTGCCTTTCTGTCTTAGTGACAGTGTCCTTTGCTTTACAGAAGCTTCTCAGTCTCAGGAGGTCCCATTTATTCAATGATGTCCTTAGTGTTTGTGCTGCTGGGGTTATACGTAGGAAGTGTTCTCCTGTGCCCATGTGTTGTAGAGTACTTCCCACTTTCTCTTCAGGCGATGAAAGAAGACAGAGACAGAGACCAACATTGGAGCACTGGACTGAAGTCTCACGATCCAAAGGAGGAGCAGAAGGAGAGTGAGCACGAGCAAGGAACTCAGGACTGCGAGGGGTGCACCCACACACTGAGGCAATGGGGATGTTCTATCGGGAACTCACCAAGGCCAGCTGGCCGGGGTCTGAAAAAGCATGGGACAAAACCGGTCTCGCTGAACATAATGGTCAATGAGGACTACTGAGAACTGAAGAACAATGGCAATGGGTTCTTGATCCTATTGCACGTAATGGCTTTGTGGGAGCCCAGGTAGTTTGGATGCTCACCTTAATAGACCTGGATGGAGGTGGGTGGTCCTTGGACCTCCCACAGGGCAGAGAAACCTGCTTGCTCTTTGGGCTGAGGAGGAAGGAAGACTTGATTGGGGGAGGGGGAGGGAATGGGAGGTGGTGGCGGGGAAGAAGCAGAAATCTTTAATAATTAAATAAATTAATTAATAAAAAAAAGAAATACAACTATAAAGGTCTACAGAAAGAGACAGCAGATAAGCCTTACCTGGTGAATGAATAAGCAATATATGTTTGTGCAGTAGAAAGTCTTTCAGCTATGAAAAGAAATGAAATACCAGTAGGTGCTACAACATACATAAACTTTGAAGGAATCTGAAAAAAAGCCATACTCAAAGGTCATTTGCTCTGGGTAGTTTTAAGTCAACTTGACACAAGCTAGAGTCATTTAGGAAGAAGGAGCCCCCGATGAGAAAATGTGCTCCCTCCCCCATACACACACATACCCACACCAGATTGGCCTGTGGGCACCGTATGCTACCTCATCTTGATTAAGAATTGATTTGGGAAGCCGGGCGGTGGTGGCGCACGCCTTTAATCCCAGCACTCGGGAGGCAGAGGCAGGCGGATCTCTGTGAGTTCGAGACCAGCCTGGTCTACAAGTGCTAGTTCCAGGACAGGAACCAAAAGCTATGGAGAAACCCTGTCTCGAAAAATAAAAAAAAAAAAAGAATTGATTTGGGAGAGCCTAGCTCACTTGGCAGTGCCACCCCTGGGCATCGGCCATGGTATAAGCATATAAGGTGAGCAATCCTTGAGCAACAAGCCAGTAAGAAGCATTCCTCTGTGGCCTATGCTTTCCTGCATGCCTCCAGATTCCTGCCTTGACTCCCTGCCCTGACTTCCCTGCAGATGGGTAACTGACAAACTCTTTCTTTCCCAATTTGCTTTTGGATGTATTTTATCACAGCAGTAGAAATCCTACTAAGACAATCATGTTTTTGGATTCCATGCATAGGAAACAGCCAGGGCAGGCAAATGCATATGAATGGTTGCTGGGAGCGAGCTGTGGGTGGAAGAATACGGAAAATGAATGCTTAAAGGGTCGAGGAGTCTTAGCGATGGGGCAGGCAAAGGCTGCATCAACCTAAACAGAAGTCGTGTTTATATATCACTATAAACGTAGTAAAAAGCCTCTGCATTGCATCATATAAGATGAATTTGCTGTTGTGTAAATTTTATCCCAGCTTTTCACAACCTATCAGCAGATGAGAGATGAACATGGTTAAAATATGAAAACAAAGGTACGCAGGATAAGTGACTTTCCAGAACCAAGAGCGGAAACTCGCCTGTGGGATGTTAGACCTTTCTTCCTGGAGGAGAACCAGCAGCCAAGGAAAACGGTACTGCCCACGCAGTCATTCCAGACTGCTGCATGACAGGGAGCTTGCAGCCCTCGCTGTCCTGTGAAAGCACAGCTGGAGACCAGGCACGCTAGACATAAGGACATGACTGTACCTATGATAAGAGCAAGAAGGCAGAGCCAAAGCTGCAGGATCTCCATGACACTGGGCAGCAACAGGAAATCTGAGAGGAATCCCCATGTGGCTCCAGCATTGAGAGTGTAGCAGAAGCCAGTGGCCTCAAACCAGACCAGAGACTCATTGTAATGAGCATTTGCAAGCAAAGCTGTTTGGGCAAAAGGGTAGACTGGGTGACACTCTGTGACAAACCCCAGCACCCACTGGGAGATGCTTTTTGTTTGTTTTTCTTTATCATTTGAATTTTTTGTTTTCTTTTGGGGGGAGGTTGCAAGAGCAGAGGAAAGATAAGAAGGGACAGGGAGATGAGGGGGATTGGGGTTCATGATATGAAGTCCACAAAGAATCAATTTTTAAAAAGAGTAAGGAGAGTTAGGAAACACAAAGTATGGTAGCTGAGTGAAATTTCAAATGAAGGTTCAGGAACTGTAGTTAAGAGGGAGAAACAAAGGAAGCAGAAGAACAACCGTAGAGACAGAAGACGCAGCCAGAGTCAGTCACACCAGCTGGACCTGTGTGACTCTGACCAGTCCGAAGAACAGAAGCTGACTAATACCGTGAGCTGAGCAGGAGCCAGCAGCAACAGGCTCACAGGTATGACCAAGCTGTCATCCCTCAGCAGAACTGCAAATTCGGAAGGCTGGGAGCCAGCAAGGACTGAAGCTACGGTCAGCGCTCTACACTAAGTGATGTCTTCCTGTTCTGCTTTCTAGAACAGCGCCTGTCCTTTATGTAAAGCAACTCTGGACCCAAGGCTGACCCATCCCCTTTGGACTGGAGAAGTGTGTGGCAATGTTTTGTTTCTTTCATTGTTTTTGTTTTTTTTTTCTTTAGGGAAGTTCCTCCCCCCCACATATTTTCTAAATATCCGCAGAAAACCTCCCGAAAAGAGTTAACACAATATTGTGGGTTCATCAGAACCTTGCTGGCTTTTTGACCTTTTTCTTGTTCTTTATGTCATTGCAGCACAGAATTTTTTAAAAAGTTGAAAATTTCACACATGCATACAATGAATTATGATCAAATATAAATTCCACATTCCCTCTCCAATTCTCCCTATGTACTTTTTAACAAGTCCCATCCCAACTAACTTCATGCTTGTTTTTATTATTATAACCCGCTAAATCCGGTTAGTGCTGCCCATATGTGCATATGTGTGGGGCCTTCCCTGGAACATGGGAAACCTGTCAGCGACTACATTCAAGCTGACTTTGTAAAGCCTTCAGCCACGAGAGAGCTCATACAGCATTTGCCTTTGGGTATCTGAGTTATTTCGTTTACCATGTCCCTCAGAGACCCCCAGCACCTCTGGTACTATAAAAGCTAGCATCACGGAGGTAGGACGTTCCCTGGTCAGTTTGAGGTGGCTTTCTCTATGTCTGGCAGTCAAAGTATGTGATGTCTTTAGTGGTAGGATCTTACCTCAGCATTAGTAGGTAAGTGAGGGTGATGCCAATATTCTGGGTTTTTCTGGACACCACTGGGGCTGCTGAACTCATAGGGAGGTACCCCACGCTTTGTGCATCAATTTTCACTTAATAACCGTGTCTTCTGGGGTGACACTGGCCACCCATAAGTAATTCTTTTCAAACTCTTTTTATAAGATGGATTTTGGAATCAGTTTACTAAGTCATGAGTTCCCATAAGGCTTTTTTCCCCCACAGATTCTTAGTTTTGATCAACCTACCCACATCCCTCCTCTCCTCCTTTCCCATCACCATTCCTGCTCCATCCTTCAATATTCAATATTCCTCCCTCTTTCATTGAATGTGAGTTATATCTTTCAATTAACTTTTTTAAGTTGGACTGTAAAGTATTAAGTTTCCATATGGATTTCTGTGACCTCCCCTTTGGGTTAGTACCCCTACCCACTTCACCTTCTGATTTCCCCCATATTCCTCCAGCCCCTCCTGCTTAGTCTTTCTACCCAGTATGTATCATGTATCATATCACTTTTGTTTTCCCTCTGATCTACTGTCTCCTTGGCCTTAAGGAGCCACCCAAAGGTCCCTTTCTAGTCCCCTGCTTCCATTTGCCCCACACTGTTTTATAGAAGCTTCCTTCCCACAGCATAAGCCCACCCTTGCTTGGTTTTAGAGGTAGATCCTACAAACTTGCTCATTTAAGTGAAGACATCCCTGCTTGATAGCAATCATAACTATTTTCTGTTTGCTGAGTGAGCAGTGACAAGCTGCATCTATGTGTTTTAATAGCTTTGTACTAAAGAATAGGATGCAACAAAATTATGGAGCACCAAGCGCTATTCTTGCAATATAGATGAAATGATTTCTCTCTAAAATTGCTAATGATTGTCTAGTTGACAAATATGAAGATAAACAGGTTTCTCTTGTTCAATCTAGACAGCCCTGGACACCCTGAACTGGAATAACTATTGGTACAGTTAATGCAGTTTGCAGTCCTCAAGTGACAACCTTTAAACTTCATGACAGATGAAGACGTTACCAGCACTCAGCCAGCAATTATAATTTGATGTCCATATATCATAAATGTTGTGGGATATTTGTACATTGTTTGAAGATGTATTGCTGTGAAATCTTATTGCACATAAAGTCATGCAGGTCATTACTGGAAAGGGAATTATCAGACGATACCAAAATAGAATGTTTTACCCTCAATGACAGATGCGAACCTGACTCACGGTTCCCATCGTAGCCTACATAGGGTTTTGTTGTTTGTAAGCCTTCCATCTCTTCGAATTATTTTGCTGTTCAGTAAAAAAAGGAACCATCTTCTAAAGAAATAACTAACACACCAGCCAGACACTGTGTAAAGAGAAGCATCTACTGTCTTTTCCATCTTGCCCAGTTTCATTTAATAAAAGGAAACATGGGCACCCGGGACTGTGTTTGATAGAATCTGGATGGATACTTTTCATTACAAAACAGCGTCTGTGCTCTGTCTAAGTGAGTCAGAAAACACACAGAAAACAAAATGTGGGCTTGCCAGAAATCCCCACTTCTTCGCTCAGTATGGAAGCATGTTTGCGTGTGCATATGCATGTCCATCCTCTTCCAGCAAGAACTGAACGCATCCATGACATTTCTCCATCTGTACGAAGCAACTCTGTTTTAGTTCTCTTTACAACCTGCAAATATTTCCCTCCGTTCCCAAGCCAGAGCTCTGGAACCAACGTACCTACGTCTTCTGTAAGTTGCTGTCTTGGAAGAGAATGTTTGGCTTTCCGAGAAAAAAATGCATAGAAAGTTGGAGAGGTAAGAAGTGTTAGAAAAGAAAACTTTTGAAAAAAATGGGAAATTTGTAAGAATCATTATCACACTAGCTACGATCTGGAATTGAACAAATTGACCATCAACAAATGAAGAAAAGGTGGTGTTGGAGGAAGGACATTGACTTAGTCATAAGAAGGATGAAATCCTATCATTTACAGCAAAATTAATAGAACAAAAGACATGCAAAATGAAATAATGCAGGGCTGGAGAGATGGCTCAGTGGTTAAGAGCATTGTCTGCTCTTCCAAAGGTCCTGAGTTCAATTCCCAGCAACCACATGGTGGCTCACAACCATCTGTAAAGAGGTCTGGTGCCCTCTTCTGGCCTTCAGGCATACACACAGACAGAATATTGTATAGATAATAAATAAATAAATATTTTGAAAAAAAAATGAAATAATGCAGATATCAGACAGCAGATACTTTATATTCTCTCTCATGAATGAAAGCTTTTTTTAGGCATAAAGCATTTTATTGAGGGAGAGAGGGAGAGAGAGAGAGAGAGAGAGAGAGAGAGAGAAGAGATAGAGAGAGAAAAGAGATAAAAGAGGAAAAAGACAGAGAGAACGCATGCGCACGCCAAGAAAGCAGAAAAGGGAAGCATGAATGAAAGCTTTTAAAAGTCAATTTCAATGCAGATGAGTGGTTTCTAAAACTTGGGAATGGTGAAGAAGGGAAAATGAGACTAAAGGGAGGCTGGACGGTGAGTACTAAGTCACAGCAGAAGGAATAGGCCAGGCTGGGAGGCTGAGGAATCTGATCTCTCATGTCAAGAGTACAGCAGCTGCAGAAACCACAACAGAAACAGGAGAGACCTCAGCAGTGAGAAGAGGAGAGACGAGCAAGTAACACACATTCAGCCCCATCTGTATCTGGGGTAATGCTAGAAAGTGGTGAAGGGTGTCCCTCCAAACCCTAGTTAAGTCTTCCTAGAAACTAGAAATGTTCTCCCCGACCCATGGAGAAGCACATTTCTTAGCTGATTTCAGATCCAATGAAGTTGACAGGCAAGCTTAACCATCACCGAGTGTGAAGACCAGAGAAGGGTACAGCTTGGCCGGCCAAGGGGAACAAGGGCTTCCACCCAAACTTGCAGCTCATCTTGAAAGGTGTGGAACTAGGAAGCAAGTCAAATACTCTTATTCAGGGGCTTTTCTGCACCAATTAAAAAGGTTCAGGGCATCTGAGGGGAACAGATCCTTAATACCCATCATTAGAAGCCTTCCCTTCTGAGGTGTCCTGAGAATGAGCCTCTCCCATTTGCCTCGTCAGGAGCAAACTGGAGAGTGATGATCAACTCTGAACAGACCCAGATATGTATACTGAGGGAACAGACCACAACAGAGCAGTGTAGAGGTGTCCTGGAGGATCCGAGAGTTATCCTTCAACGTTAACGTCTAAACTATTGATTGAGGGCCACACGCAGAAAGCCCTTTGGCTTTCCAGGAAAGGTCAGTATAAAAGACTTTATCTCCCTTATCCATGGTGGAGAATATTTCCCAGTTTCACTCAAATCTTGCCATTCCTGCAGAGGTTAGCAGATGAACTCCCCAAGCTCAGCCTAAGGACAGCATTAGGGCTTCCTCTCTCCATGGCTCGGCCACTGAAGTCAGCATGACAAAGATGATTTCATATCCTTCTCCAAACACATTATTCAGGACATCACTATTAAAGCATCAAAGGGGGAAAAGCAGCCACAAACAAGTGGAATAGCCAAGGAAGAAAGAAATACTGTCAGGGAATCCCATCAAAAATGAACATGAAGAAGCTACTGTATCCAAGCCATGTCCTTACCAGTCTTCAGGCCTAGAGAGGGGGAAGGACCGTTAGTCATTTTCATTACAATATAGTCTCTTTATCCTGCTTGGCACCCTAATTACAGCTGCCAGTAATTTCTGCTTTGTTTACATATATATCTAATGAATTGTACATTCTTCTCTTATATGAATCTCTGAACTTGGAGATCAGAGAGAACTGACAGTCTTGCCATATCCGCCAGAGTCAAACAAAAGCTCACAGCACCGTCACAGCTAATTTCCTGATAACCTCATAAGAGGATGCCAGAATGTTCTTTGATTCAGAGAAGATATTGTCTGCACTGGTGACAGAGTGTTGATAGTCAGAGCTCTCAGTTTTCTGTGTTAAGGAAAGTCTCTGTTGATGGTCACAGGAAGCTCCTACCCTTCAAAGAAATGCTTAGGATTGGGAGGAGGCATCTGAACAAGCAGTTAGAGCTTCTAGAATAAATCTAAAAAGAGCAAAGCACTGCCAGTTTAGTGACCGCTTCTCTAATTCCTGTGACTAGATACCCAGAACCCAAGGGGAAAGGGATTATTTTAGTTCATGGTAGAAAGGCAAAGTTTATCTCTTCAGGGGAGGCCAGATATTGGAGGGGATACCTTGGTGGGCACGTGAGCCTGCTTGTGATAGAATGAAAAACTCTCTTTGTGGTCAAGAGACTAGAATCTCTGACCTGGGTAGAATCTAGTTGGGCAGGCCATCAGCTAGGCAAGGGCAACCCCTATGAAAACAAAATAATTAGTCCTTTAATGAAACACTGTATTTATTTTTCTGTTGTGGGTATCCACCAGAGAAGACTACTCGGACATGGATTTAAGCCAATAGAAAGTCATTATTAGCCAGTCTGTGACTACACTGTGTATTCGGGATCCCAGTGTCGCCCCAAGGCTTTCGCAGGGTGAGTTTTTAAGCACAAAAGCCATATTCTGTGTTTACACACCACAGTTAGCAAGAACAGCTAGCCAGAAGCAAAACTACTGAAGCCAAAAACAAGGTTAAAACATTGCGAGACTTTCCCGGAACTGTGAATGTTGATGGACTAGGTCTCTGTTTCTGTTTTGGCTGGTAATGCTGTCTACATGCTGAATTTAAAACCAATCTACTTAATCATCCCTTCATATATATTCTACGATTGTCCTAGTTAGCATTTCTGTTGCTATGAAGTAACACCATGACCTCAGCCGCTCTTGTAAAGGAAAACATTTAATTGGGGCTCACTTACAGTTTCAGAGGTTTAGTCCACTATCACCGTGACAGGAAGCATGATGCCGTGCAGGCAGACATGGTGGCTGGAAAAGGAGCTGAGAGTTCTACATCTGAATCCACAGGCAGCAGGAAGGAAGAGTGAGACACACTTCCTCCAACAAGGCCACACCTCCTAATAGTGCCACTCCCTATGGGTCTATGGTGCCATTTTTATTCCAACCATCACGATGATATATATGCAAATATACAAGCACAATATGTGTACAGGCTGTAGTTTCTGTTTCTCTGGAGACTAATAATACATGGTTCTTCTACAATGCCAGGTCAAGGCTATTACTGTTTTGTGCTGGGAATCAGAGGATTTTGATGTCTGAGCGGGAGAGAAAGCAAAGGTTCTACTCAAGAAAAAGTACATTTTTAAATGTACGATGTCACCACAGAGTATACATTTAGCACGTGGTCTTCCGTAAGTGGAGACTGTGCTTTTGTTCTCCAGCTGCCAAGACTCAAATAATTACATAGAAACTATATTAATTACAACACTGTTTGGCCAATGGCTCATGCATATTTCTATCTAGCTCTTACATCTTATATTAATCCATTTCAATTAATCTATGCATCACCACAAGGCTGTGACTTACTGGTGATGTTCTGGCATCTATCTCCTTTGGCAGCTACATGGCATCTCTTTGACTCCACCTACTCTCTCTCTCTCTCTCTCTCTCTATATATATATATATATATATATATATATATATATATAATGTTTACTCTGCTAAGTCATTAGCCAAAACAGCTTTATTCATCAACTAATAAAAGCAACACATATACAGAAGGACATTCCACATCAGTCTTTGGCTTTGGCACTGCTTTGGGGCTTGTAGACTCTCTAGGAGGCAGGGCCTCACTGGAGGAAGAGGGTCTGTGAGACTGACTTTAAGGTTTACAGACCAGTCAGGCTTCCTATCATGTCTCTGCTTCCTGGTCTGCAGAGATGTGAACACTGTCCTGCAGGAGTCTGCCAGCAGACCTCCCCCGCATGACACCACGTGCTGAAGTAAACCCTTCTTCCTAGTGGCTTCTTGCCAGATGTTCTGTCGCTGTGATGAGAACGGTAACCAGTGCCCCCTTCCTCTGCATTTTCATTGTTTAGATCCTCAGAGGGTTGGACACAGTCTGCTCACATTGGCGACCAGATATTCTCACCTCAGTCTACTGATCGAAGCTTCAGTCATTTCTGGAAACAACCTTATACACGCACATCCAGAAAGAAAGATTTACCAGCTATTTGGTCATCTCCTAGCCTCCTCAAGTTGGCACATAAAATTAATTACTTTAAGTGTGGTGGAGTGTTATCTTTCTTTGTGAATCCGCATGTCTTACTTGTGTGCTTCTGAGACACTTTATCTACTGGGTCCTTTGAACTGGATGGTTGTGCTTTGTTCTCTATGGACTTCTGGGCACTATTTGGGGAGGTTTGAGAAACTAAAGGGACTCAACTGGAGGAAGCAGGTCACTTGGGGTGGGTCCTTGTGAGTACTCTGCTCCTTGCTCCTTCCTGTCTTGTCTTCTGCTCCACGTCTGCCATGATGATGTGAGCTATTTCCCTGCCCAACAGCCTGAACTCTTTAAAACCATGAGCTCAAATAAATCGTTCCTTTCTTGAGTCGCTCTTGCAGTCATTTTGGTCATGTGATATAAAGTAACCAATAAAAAGAGGTTTTTTTTGTTCCTACCCACCTTCCCTGACCTCATAGGGAGAGAGTAGATGCTCCAGGTGGTGTTGGAAAGCAGAGAGACGCATGTGTACTGAGGAAACCTAAAAGAAACACCAGAGCAAGGGAAATTCTAGCTGAGGAAATGTCTAAGTTGACCTCCGAAGGAGACAGTAAAGAGGCTTTGCAGTCGGACTGACTGGGTTTGACTTTTTTCTTAGGTAGCTATATCACTCACAGAAGAAGTGGAGATAATGTTAGAACTTGTCTCACTTGACTGTGATGAACACTGGAGTTAATTTTGCAGGAACCGAGCACTATTCTTGGCAAATAGTATAAAACAACTGTGAGCAGCTGTTATCTGAAGACACATCTGTCTTCCCAGCAGAGTGGTGGATATGATTTTAGGACTAAAGCAAGATCTGAAGGAACAGTTCAAAGGTCACATTGAGTTAGAAAAGTGATTGCTCTTCACGAGCAGCTAGTCCACAGACATTTCACCATTTAGTACTGTCTCTCGACTGCCTTTTTGCTGTGAGAAATTTTCACTTGTCAGAGTGGAGGCTAGTAGGCTCTCTCCCTCCTCCATTGGTAACTAGTCCAAACATGAGACCTGCCATTGCAACAGCCATCGTTCTGATCCTCATCCAGTGTTCAGCTTCTTCACAAACAGGAAACAATGTGGTAAGTTCATAGGATTAAAATCAGATCCACTTATTACTATGGGTATCCAAGATGTTGATGTCATGCCCTGGGGAAGGACCCGGAATTGCTAACCATTCCTTTGTCTGCCTGTGTATCTGAGGTTGTAGCAGACAGCATCTAGAGAGTGCCAAAACCAGAGACCTCAGGATTCCCCCATCACATGGTCTCCTAATGAATTCCATATGTCCTTCTCACTTCACAGAGTTCCCTGTGACAGGGTCACACGGGCTCCATGATGGCCTGACCAGGTCAGTCTGATGTCAACAAAGCCACAACTGTTGTTGGAGGTGATCCGATGGCCTGTTCCCCACAGCGCTGACTTCCCACACACTCAGAACTGCTTGGTCTGAACATGTTTTGAAAGGCTGAGAGAGCAAAAAACCAGCGCCTTTTGTTCTACTTTGGATCCCCACACAGAATTCTTTCTGAAACTGAAGCAGAATTGGTTTCTTGGAATCCTTTGAACCTCTTGTCCGTGACTTTCTTTTCTTGTTGGTTATTTATCCATTGATTAATATTCAGAACTTGTATTCAGGGCACTCTAGAAATAGAAGCTAAAGTCCCTGCAGTCAAGGGTGACAATTTAGTTGCAGAGTGGAAAGGTTTAAATGACACAGGTCTGTATATCATCATCTGATAATGTGGCAAACTCCATCACATATACTAGATTAATATATAAGCCATACATTCAAAGACCTGGAATCCAAGGGTTTATGGAACAGGCATAACACCAGCTTCCTAAATAATTTTGAGGGGCTTAACAGCAGGTAACAGTAATCCCAGCACTCAGGAGGTGGGGCAGGGAAATCATGACCAGACTGCGCTACAGAGGAAGGTCCTATTTTAAAAAAATCCAAAACAATGATAATAGTGATTTTATTATATTGTATTTATCAAGTGTACATATGAGATATTATTTGTACAATCCTCTTTAACCTTACCAACTGTTTATTCTTCTTTTTCTTTTTTTAACAGATGAAGAAACCGTTTCAGAAAGACTGAGTAATTTACCCAGAACTACCCAAAATCAAAGTGGTAAACTCAGTGCTGTACCTCATTGCTACTGGACAGTGATGTAGAATGTGCTCCCCTTATCTGTGTGAAGCCAGAGTCTGAATCTGAAGTGCTCCCCACAACCTCCTGCCCTTGGCATGTGCACTGTCTTGAAGGCAGGGAGTCTTTAGGACAGTGGTTCTCAACCTTCCTAATGCTGAGACCCTTTAATACAGTTCTTCATGTTGTGCTGACCCCAACCATAAAACTATTTTGTTGTTACTTCATAATTGTTTTGTGTTGGGATTCAGAGGAGCAGGGGACATTGGGGCATTCTTCTCAAAATGGTAGAAATTCTCCAATGACACTGATTCTTTGATTTTAAAGGGACTCAGATTTCCTTGTGGTGTGTGAGAGACAGCCAGGCCTGAAATGTACCACATATAAAATGATTTTGGGTCTCTTGCAATGGCAATAGACGGGTATGGTGTGAACAAGAGGTGTGAACGAGCTGTGGTACAAGATCCCACTGCCAAAGCCAGATCCCTCCCACCGTAACACACAGCCAGGCCGCTCCAGCCTTGACACACAGTTGGGCCTCTCCTACCAGGGCAAGATGAGCTAAAGTCCTGGCCCTGGTGGCTTCTTATCAGGCATTTTATTGTTGTAAAAAAGTCACATAAGCTCCTTCTTCTATGTTCTCATTCTGTTCAGGGGCTCCAGGGTCTGGACGCAGCCTGCCCGCAGTGGTGAGTGGGTCTCAGTCACTCAGCCTGCTGAGCAGAACTGGTGCCTGCACGTACACATACAAAGAGCGGTCTCAATAATGACCATCATGCTGCGTCCCCAGCAGTACTCATACCAAGATGTGCTACTGGCTACTGCGCACTTAGGCAGTAAGAACACCGTGTGGGGTTGTGTAGCTGATTGCTGGAGTCACAAAATGTTTGCCAACAGTGGAAGATTTGTGAGCGTGAAAAGACTAGAAATCCATTCAGAATGAAGCACGTGTTGCATTGCACAACCCCACCACAGCCTTGGTACTGAACACACAATATGGGCACTTGGCTCTATGCATGCAGATATGCATGCGATACCAACCAGAACCTCTCCGGCTCAGATTCAAGACTATTACCTGCTCTAAACTGCGGTGTTTTACTGTCCACACAAAGTTTTCTGCTCTTATAAAAACATATATGCATTCTCAGTATGTAGCAAATAATATTTTTGAATTGTATTGGGTTAGAATGTTTGAAAAATTTACATTAATCTATTGTGTATTGCGGTATGCTGTGGCACATTTGTGGTGATCAGAGGACAATTCCCAGGGTTCCATCCTCTCCTTCAGCCATGTAGGTCCAGAGGGTCCAACTCAGGCCATCAGGGCCGTTGGCATCTTGCTGAACACTGGAATTATAAAATTGCTTGGAGAACCAGACATGATGGCATAGTCCAGAAATCCTAACACTTAGTGGGCAGAGACAGGAGAAATGGCACAAGTTCTAAGCCAGCCTGGTGAATATCAAGTGCCAAGTCAAGCAAGGCTACACTGAGAGGCACTGTCTCAAAGAACAAAACCAAAATAAATGAATAAAAGTAAATCGTTGTTTGAGTTGATGACTTGAATTCACTTTTAAAAATTGTTAAATGAATTTGTCTAGGATTAGGACAGGATTTCCAATAATTTCTGAACTCTTCTTATGTATACTTTTGCCATTTAATATCATGTTTGCGTCAAGCAGGATTTTTGGCACTGATGATCATAAATCAAAATACTGATGAACTATAATTCTACTGCATCAAATATTAGGACAAGAGTTAATTCTTTATATAAAAATAAATAGTATTCTACCTTATTAATATGCAATTTTTGTTTTTAATAAATCATAAATTTATAAATATGTAGCAATGGTTTTAAATAAATTACTTTATGATTTATTATGAATAAATGCTTGGTTTGTATACTTGTTTCACATGCCTATATACAGAAAACATGAAAATTTCTCAGACATAAAAGGTTATGATAGGAAGAGCTTTAGGCCTTGGCTCTAGGATTTGTAAGAACCAAGGCAAAGGGAAAATGTAGATCCCTTTTCAGAAATTATTAGGAATTTCAAGTGCGTGACGGCAAAGCATCAGCACACAGACTTGGTCGTCATACTCGGTGGTCCTCCCGGAGCCTGTAGCAGTACATTTGCTATACATTAGCATCATTACTTATGTGATTTCACCCTCACAGCAGCTACCTAAGGAAGACATTTGCACAAATGGAACATCTTTGTGTCAAATGAAGAAAAGCCCCATCCTAGGGGAGCGGTGGGAAGGACTGATAAGAAGAACAGAAGTGGGGAAGCTGAGCCCTCTGACCACACCCAAATGAGGGGGCAGTATGTCTTCCTTCCACTGATTTGGGAAGGGAAATGGAAGGGCGGGCTCAGATATAGTAGATGATTTCAGATGGTCTAGCCCAGGGGAATAGTGATCTTTTTGGAGAGAATAATAAACGCTTTTTGCAGCACCCTCTTCTTTGGTAGCTGTTATTCTGGATGCAAGACCACTGAGAGGTGGCAGCTGTTCTCCCTGAGGCTGGTGTCATGCTAACCTCTTTCCACCAGACTTCAAGACCCGAGTAACCCTCAGCACCTGGCAGCACTGTGTCCACCATAGCATGGCCTGAGTGTGAGGGTCTGCAGGCCTAGAGCAGTAGCTTCTCCATTCCAAGGTCCAGAGGAACTACAGCAGATAGGATCAGGACTGGGGAGAGGGTAAACAGTAGGCATCAGCAGGACTGGGGAGAGGGTAAACAGTAGGCATCAGCAGGACTGGGGAGAGGGTAAACAGTAGGCACCAGCAGGACTGGGGAGAGGGTAAACAGTAGGCACCAGCAGGACTGGGGAGAGGGTAAACAGTAGGCACCAACAGGACTGGGGAGAGGGTAAACAGTAGGCACCAACAGGACTGGGGAGAGGGTAAACAGTAGGCTCCAGCAGGACTGGGGAGAGGGTAAACAGTAGGCATTGGCAGGAATGGGGAAAATACCCCTTCCTCCAGCAATGCACTTCTAAGGTCCTTTTGTTTATTTTATGCGTGTGAGTGTTCTGTCTGCATGTGTGTCTGGGCACCACATGTGTCTGGTGCCCGTGTAGTGCAAAAAGGGGCAGCGGATCCTTTAGAACTGAAGTTACAAGCTGCCATGAGCCACCACATGGATGCTAGGAACTGCACCTGGGCCCTCTGCTTGAGTAGTAAGTGCTCTTACCCACTGAGCCATCTCTCCAGCCACACGCTGAACTTCCCACTGGAAGCTCTAGCAGGGAAGGTCTTTAGGTGTTTGGAGGGAAATATTCAAAACGAGCCTCTGTGACATTTATGATAATAATTACGAGCTAATAACATCTCATTGAAAACTATCATTAATAAAGAGATACATGCTGTGTGAGCAAACCGGACTCTCTGAATGTGGCTGATGGTGGAAGCTGACGGAAAAGCCAAGGACAATGGTGCTGGGTTTTGATTCTACTGCATGGACAGGCTTTGTGGGAGCCTGGTCTGTTGGGATGCTCACCTTCCTGGACCTGGGGGGAGCAGGGAGGACCTTGGACTTCCTATAGGGTAGGGAAGCCTGACTGCTCCTTGGACTGGAGAGGGAGGGAGAAGGGGAGTGGGGGGAGAGGAGGGAAGTGGGAGGAAGGAAGGAGGTGGAAATTTTCAATAAAAAAATAAATTAATTAAAAAAAGGAAAAGATTAGAAAAATTAAACCATGGGTACAGGCTGGGTCTGGTGAACAGTTTAGGGCTTATGGTTTTATTTGATCTCTCTCTCTTTCCATCCCTCCCTCTCTCTTTTCCTCCCTTGCTCTCTTCCTCTCTCTCTCTCCCTCTCTTTCCTTCTCCCCTCCCCTTTTCTCTCTTTCCCTCCCTTTGTCTCCCCCTTTCTTCCCCCTCCCTCCTTCTCCTCCTCCTCCTCTCTCTCTCTCTCTCTCTCTCTCTCTCTCTTTCTCTCTCTCTCTCTCTCTCTCTCCTCCTCCTCCTCTCTCCCTCCTTCCCCCCTTCCTTTCCCTCACCTCTCCTTTTTACCAATTTCTGCTACCTTCTCCTTCTTCTGTATCATAGACTACTTTGGGGGTTCTTTTCCCTTTCTATGCTTCCCCACCCCAACATTAACAGTATCTTTTCTTTGTCATTGCCCTAAATGTGAAACCTGGTTCCTTGCTTGCGACACATCTTCACAAACCACAGTTTTCACGCTTCAGCCTCACACAGATTCCCATCTTCTTTCTCAGGTTCAACAATGTGGGGATGGCACCAAGTCCACTGAGTTTGGCGCAGTTCTTCCTATTCAATAAACCTCTCTACTTGTACCTAAAAAACAAACCTAACAAACCTAAAATAAAGCACAATCCCATGTGGCTGCCGATGCCATCGTTAGGAATGTTAACTCACCAGCCTCTGTGGATGTGTTTACCAGCTCTGGGCCCATAACTGATACTGCTGCCCATCATGGTAAGGGGCTGTCATAGAAGGAGGCCTGACAGCTGTGGTTCCATTGCCTCTTCAGAAAAATATGCTAAAGAAGCCCCAACCACTGAGGGGGGTCTAGTAATTGTACTGCAAAAGGCACGGCCTTCTGCAGAATGTCCGGGGCTCTTCTACTTGTGATTACTTACCTTCTTTGAATAAAAATTTATTTTATGATGTCACACTGGGTTCAGTCGTGGGGGACCACATGGTGAAAGGAGAAAACTGAGCCCTATGAGATGCCCTCCGAACTCCACGCACGCACCATGGCACGCTTGTGCACACAAACATACACACGATAATTAAATATAACATTGATATTTTGCGAAGCATTAGCATTAACTTTTAAGTTAAAAACCATGAAAGCATCTCAAAGATTAAAATTCCCCCTTCTCTGCTTTCTCATTGAGACCTAGACAAGGTCAGTCACCTCCCTAAGCACAAGCTTCTCAACAGTAAAAATGAGATTATAACGTAAGTAACATCACATAAGAGTAGAGTGAGCACTAAGTATTATGGTGGCATAAATATTATAATGCATAAAGCATGATCCACATTGCGACACCTTCCAAGGTACCCTTTCGATGTACCAATAATAGCTCAAAAGCAAGAATTTCTCTCCTTGTTATCATCATCTTTTTAGTCTAAAAGCCAGGAAAGCACCTATGCTGGTTAGTTTTAGGTCAGCTTGGCACAAGCTAGAGTCATTGGGGAGGAAGAAACCTCAGTTGAGACAATGCTTCCATAAGATCAGGCTGCTGTCTTAATTATTGATTGACATAGGAGGACCCAGTCTTTTGTGGGGTGGGCCCACCTCTGGGCTGGTGGTCCTGGGTTCTTTAAGAAATCAGACTGAGCAAACTAGAAAAACAACCTGTGAACAGCACCCCTCCATGACCTCGGCATTAGCTCCTGCCTCCAGGTTCCTGCCCTGCGTGAGTTCCTGTCCTGAGGCCCTCTGATGTTGAACAGTGATATGCAGGTGTAAACCACACAAACCCTGTCCTCCCCAAGTTGCTCTCTGGTCTGCGTGTTTCATCACAGTGATGATAATTCTAACTAGGACAACATCTGTCAGAGTGGGCGCTTTATCAACATCTGTGGAATGAACAAGTCACTGAGCTTCAGTGAGCATGGAGCAAGAGTGAATGTCCCATCCCCTTTTTAAAAGCACACTTCTGAACCACCTTTCTACCATTCCCAAGCACTCTGCATGTAGAGATTATTTCAGATAAAGCAGATGCTTTCTTTAAAATAAAAATGTTTGACTCCTTAACCTGCAAACCTGGGGCTGAACATAGCCTGGGGGTTCCTAGACTCCCCTATTTCAGAGAAAATAAGTCAGCAAAGAAGCCAAGGAAGCAATTAGTTTTCAAAGGAACATGGACCTGGGTCAGGAAATATCGGCAGAAGCACCCTGAATGCTCCTTGGTGGCAGGAATAGTTTGCTTTAGTTGTTAGATTTTTGGGGGGTTAAATAAATGAACACATATATCCACGCTTATGTTCGTATGTGTGTACGTGCACACAGACCCCGCTGGCCATATGTGATTGCAGCTCTATCGCGCATTACTCTGAACTCTAAACACGTATAGAACTTCCTGCCCTACAGAGTGAGGTGAGGTTCAGTAGTCATTCTTCTCAGCCTCAAGCAAAGAAGGAACTATGGGTGTCTGCAAACCTCAAGAATCCCGGTGAGACGAACCCATCCAACACTGCTAACTTCCATGCTGCCCTGCCCACAAGATGCCGCTGCGTCAAGTACCAGAGCCAGAAGCGTGACTTCAAGGATGCTCCCAGTTATCCCAAAGGCAAAAAGAAATAATTTCACAATGAGTGCACGCTGTGGGAGCAAGGGAAGGACTGCCCGCGCTGGTTTCCTCTATGTGGTAAATACTGCTTGGGTATTTGGTGGCTGTCCCAGCCCTGTGCTCAGGGTACCTCGACTCTCACCTGGGCACTAGTTCAAGTTCCAGTAGTACTCTCTCAGAACATGCAATCTTTCTTCTCTTTTCCTCCCTTTCTTTTCTTTAACAAATGAAACTGAACTGGGAGGATTACAGATGAATGTCAAGAAAGAAGCCTCATTTAGCCAGGCGGAGCCACAGGCAGAGCCACAGCCGGACACAGCTCAGTGGGCTGAGCACCGCTCTTGGGGAGGCACTGGGGCTCCCGCTGGTCAGGCTCCGGGAGCTCATTGGTGGGAGCTCTCACGAAAAGGGTCAGGGCCCCCATTTAACTGTAGATGGGGACCAGGTCAGGTTAATAATCTTTCCAGACTGTTCTCGGGAAGATTTATTTTTGTTGTTTTGTTTTATAAACACACTAGCTAGATTTTATATTAGATTTACAAAGCTTATTGTTCTAACGAATTCCAGAAAGTAACATGTCATTGGAAAAAACAGGCTACACAGCAAATGTGGATATGGGGACCTTCTGGCTTGCTTTAAGCTATTCATATGAAGGATATCACAATGAGCCCTCGGAGTGCAACTGTGCCCCGTTTACTATTGGGTTTGGTCTTTCTCAATTTCACAGAATGGGAAGCACATAGTAGATATTTGCCCCGCGATTTTTAACCAGGAACTTGTGCCTCCTTTCGGAACAGACAAAAATTGTACTTTCAAACATGAGTAAGAAAGCAAGGTTTCTCCCTTTTTAAAGATTTGTTTTTATTAACTCTCTCTCTCTCTCTCTCTCTCTCTCTCTCTCTCTCTCTGTGTGTGTGTGTGTGTGTGTGTGTGAATGTACACCACTTGTATACTCACAGAAGTCAGAAGAGGGCATCAAATCTGCTGGAGATGGAGTTAAAGTGAGCACAGGGCACCTGATTTAGGTGCTGGGAACAGAACTTGTGTCCTCTGGAAGAGCAGCAAGTGCCCTAACATCCGAGCCATCTTTCTAGCTCAGCAGATTGTTCTGTATACATCAAGCACAGAGAAGAATCCTGCCATGGTGACCCATAAAGAAGAGGCACACAAGGCTTTGCACTTTTCATGCCTGTGTGTGTTTTGGTTGTCTCAGGGTTGGTCTAGCCAATAGTTTTATGGCCTCTGAAGCGCTAAGACTACTGAGAGACAGAGGGTATGAAAGGCCTGAGAAAGACAAATGCAGGCAGCGAACACTCCAGAATTCAGACTCGAGATTGCAATCCACACATGGAGACTGCCTGGATGTGCGATACTATTTTTACATACTCTTGGAATCTTTATATATAGAGAGCCATGTTTTTCAAAATACAATTAGCTACACACCTTAGGAACTTATACATCAGTTGAGTTATAATAATCAACATTGTGACAAAATGATAGCAGACCATAGGAAGTATCCAGAGACATCTCACATCCAACATACAAACACAAAAAAAGTGAATTAAAATATAGATGTAAAATGCTTTTAAGAATGCATGTGGGTGTATACATATATACATATGTATGCTTTTCAGGTAGTATTTGGTTATTGGTAGTTTTCTAAGAAAGTACCCTATTTGAACCAATTAAGAGAAAGCCCACCATTCTGTGGACAGGTCCAATGTTCCCCACACACACTATAAACCCATCACTGTATAAGAGAACCAATGTTTTCCCTCCTCCACTATAAACCCATCACTGTATGGACAGACCCAATGTTTCCCCTCCCCGACTCTGTTGGCACTGTCTGAGCATCTCATCAATACTATCATCTTCAAGGCAGGGTACATCGAGTTCCTCAGATAATCTCATCCACTTAGAGATTAGTGTACCACGCTTTTTCTTTGGGGCCACCAACTAGTTCCTAAATCGTGACACAGAGACTTACTAGTTTTGAATGCTCAGGCTAGCTTAGGATGGCGCCCAGACGTGGATGACTGAATCCACTGAAAGCCTGAGAAAGCTTGGGAAAGAATAAAGCATGTTTTCTTGGTAGCAACAATTTCTCGGGTCTGCTCTGCTTGCTAGAGGCAAGCAAATACTCTCATCTAAGAGAGGCTTCCTGACTCAGCTTCAGCTGTGAAACCTTGCAGCTCATTTAAGAGGTCCTGCCACGAAACACTTAAAACGGTGTTGGTGAAAAGCTGAAGGTATACTTTTCGGTTTTCAGCCGTAGCAGGAAAAAAGTTGTGCTGTTTTAAAATGCCGGCTTTGTGGGCCATCCTGCCAGGGCAAACTCTGACTCTGAGGCAGGAGGTCAGCTACAGAGAGAGTATTTGAGTGTTGTAGCTTGTTTGCTGGCAAGGACCTTGAAACGCCACAGAGTTGTGGTGATAAACATGACTACAGCCGGTACCTCTGCCATGAGGCTGGAAAGCTAAGTAATGGGCTGAATTGAGCCGGCAAAGCCACGGCTTTAATCCTACCCATATTGCTCAGTAATTTAAAGGCTCGTGTGGTCAGAAAAAGAGAGAGATACAGTAAAGAGAGATTCAAAGACAAAGAAAACTTTAAATGATTTACAGTGTGTTTAAAAATATATACAGGCTGAAAATTAAAGTTCTTAAAAGTAAAATAAGGAAGAAAGAGAGTAGTTGGGTGTGGTAGTACACACCTTTAATCCCAACACTTGGGAGGCAAGAGGGAAATTTACCTCTGTGACTTCAAGGTGTGGTAGCACACGCCTTTAATCCCAATGCCTGGAAGGCAGAGACAGAAGGATCTCTGAGAGTTCAAGGACAGTCTGGTCTACAGAGTTATTCCAGGACAAATTTATACAGAGAATATAAAACAAAAGTAAAAATAAACAAAATAGAGTTAAAATAAAGCTGCACAAAGATGGAAAATACACAGAGAATCTTGATACTGTATGCTATTATGCTCTCTTTGAATTGTTTGAATGCTGAGGAAGGAGCAACAGATGCTAAAAGATATTTGTTTATAAGTGCTGCTGAACTAATCCAAGATAGATATTTTCAAAATACCTTGACTTTAAAATTTGAATCTAAGGACATGATGCTTTGGAAAGGAGTTTCTTCTTTTGTTTTCACAGAGGATGAGACCCTGTTGATTTTTTCTATTCCAATATGGTATGATAGACCACGCCCTCCTGAAAGGTTGCTGTGAACACCTTCAGAAAATTACTTCACTCAACTGCCGACTGAGATGACCCTGGCACACAGGTTACTCCATGAAAGATCTGAATAACAGCGCCCCCATTCAGCAGGAAGCAGTTTGGAGAGAAAAAACTGCGCCCATGTTCCCATATATTGTTCATAAATGTTCTTTTGCATTTAAAGAGGGAGATGATATAGATGTGAATAATTTGCATTGATATGAATCTTGGTTTACTGATATTAATTTAAGGTCAATTTTATTATATGTATATGTATTTCTGATATTAAGGTATTGTGATTGTATAGTTCATTTCAAAATGTAATGTATATAGGTTGTTAATGGATTATTATTAATAATAGTCAAGTTTGTAGTCATGTTAGTTAGATTTTCTAGATGTGTATGCATATATTTCAGATAGGCATTCATCATATCTTTCAAAGGCTAGAGAATATGGTATTTTAAATGTTTTAATAACTTAGGGTTTTTCAAGACAATGAGACACTCTGCTCCTGGCAGCACCAATCTACTTCAAGAAGAAGAAGATGGGCATCGAAGAGGATCCTTATGGAGTTTGATAGCTATTTGGGCAAGAAACTGCTCTTGCCTGGACTATTGTATAAACTGGACACAAAGAACCCGCAGAGAGAGGACTGCTGAACTTGCCTAAAGGTGAGATGATCTTTTGGGGTTCCTGATTCATGAAAGAGACATGAATTCATGCGAGACATTCTGCAGGACACAGCAGATAGTGACTGAACTGCCTTTGAAATTTCCTGCTTCATGGAAATGTCTGCTGGAAACTATGGGCCTGTAGGCCGAAGATGGATGCCCCAACGGTACAGAGAAACTTTGGGTGACTGTCAAGGCAGCGAGATGTCTCTGTCATTTCTAGAGTTTGAAAGTTGCTTATTTTTTGTTTGCTTAGGTAATATTATATCCTTCTGGAGTCTTTGATGGAGCTGAAGAATAGATAGATAGTTATAGTTTTCCTTAGTTATGATAAAGATAAAGTAGATGTAAATATTGTAACTGTAATTCTTACTTGATAACTGTTTTGTTATATGTAATTTTGCTATGTTAACGTTAAAGCCTTCCTTTTGTTTTTTTGTTTAAACAGAAAAGGGGAAATGATGGAGGAAGGTTATTGGCTAATAAAGAAACTGCCTTGGCCCATTTGATTGGCCAGCCTTTAGGTGGGTGGAGTAAACAGAATAGAATGCTGGGAGGAAGAGGAAGTGAGCTCAGATGCAAGGCAGCTCCTCTCAGACAGACGCCATGCTCTCCTCTCCAGAGCAGACGCGATGAAGCTCTGACCCAGGATGGACGTAGGCTAGAATCTTCCCGGTAAGCGCACCTTGGGGTGCTACATACATGAACAGAAATGGGCCAAGCAGTGTTTAAAAGAATAGAGTTTGTGTGTCTTTATTTTGGGGCATAAGCTAGCCAGGTAGCCATGAGCCGGGCTGTGGGAAGAGGCCCGCAGCTCCCTACTACAGTTAGGCTCATTTCTGGCTAGGTCTTCTAACTTAAATTAGCTTGTTTCTCTTCATCTACCTTTTGCCTCGGAGCTGTGTATTTTCTTCCAGTATATTTTGCTTGCACTGTGTCTGACCACTGGCTGACATCTCTACTGTCTGCTGGATGGCATCTCTTTCGTCCTCTCTTTCTCTCATCTTTCCCCCAAGCCTAGATTTCCCGTCTTATTTATTCTCTCTGCCCACCAGCCTTGCCTATGCCTCTCCTGCCTAGCTATTGGCCATTCAGCTCTTTATTAGATCAATCAGGTGCCTTAGGCAAGCAAGGTGAAACAGATGCAACACTTCTTTACATAATTAAATATACATCCTTCCATCATTAAACAAATGCAGCAGAAACCAGTGTAACACACCTTTACACAGTTAAAGTAATATTCTTCAGCTTAAACAAATGCAACACATCTTTGCCCAGTAAAAATCATATTTCTCAACAATTTAGAAGCAGGTCTTTAGAATCAGGCTCCGTGGTGTCTAAAAACAGTCCTGTGTCATTGTATGTTTGACTCATCAAATTCAGGAGGGGGGTAATATTTAAAAAAAAAAAAAAAATATATATATATATATATATATATATATATATATATATATATACACACACACAATGGCAAAAGCTGGTGGTAAAAGAGAAATTAAGGCCCAGCCAACCTTGTCTCTAGACTAGGCTGGAGTGGAGCACCTTCTCCAACCTGTGAGGTAGGCACTCTCATGCCTTTGTACCCATGAAGAAACTGAAGCTGAGGAGGGACGGCCCAAAGTGACTCTGCTAGTGTGTGAAAGAGCCTGGACTGAAAGGCATGTTTACCACAAAGACCAGGCCTTTACTGTCTACCATGAAGGACAGACAGTTCACATGCCTCCATTCTTCAAAGCAAGGCATCTTCACCTTCCCTCCAAGAGGAGGATGCCTTTGGCCACCAGTGTGCCGCAGGAGTGATGGAGGTCAGACCTCTGTCCGTTCTCTCATATCCAGAAGCGTTGGGACCTTGTGTTCTTTGTTGGGGACATCAAGTGTTTCCCGGACGAACTCATGTCCCAGTGGGTAAACCAGGAGTGTGGCGTCCATTTCCTGTTTCCCTGACGATCTCACGTCGCAGTGGGTAAACCAGGAGTGTGGCGTCCATTCCCCAGCAAAGATACCGTGAGATTAAAGAAATGTCGACCAGAGATCTCGCAAACACTCGCATCGCCCCCTCCTCACCTAAGTGCGTCCGGATGCACTTCCTCTCAGGGGCGTAAAATCAGTCACACTTCTCCCTCAGCTGGCAACGGCTGGAGTGAGCTGTCGTTTCCAGACAAAAGCCAGGCCAGGCTATGTACAGAATGGGAATGTCTGTTTGGGAGGGGAAAAAAAGTCTTAGGAAAAGGTTTTTTTTAACTTTCTTTTTACTTATTCTTTGTGTCTTTTCACATCATGCTTCCAACCATTTCCCTCTGCCCCCCAAACAAAACAAAATAAAATTTAAGAGAAAAAAGAGGGGAAGGGAAATTCTGTCATGGAGGCTACAGTGTGACACAGCCGGTCACACAGTAAACTAAACCCCTAGGAAAAGGATTCTTATCAGTGGAATGTCAGGGAAAGAAAAAAATTCTGCTTATTTTTAAATACCAGAAAAAAAAAAAAACCCTCATAATTCTAAAAGAGCTCAGAATAGAGTGCTATCCTTAGTGAATTCCCTAATAAGGCTGGTGCCGTGTCTGAGGTCAAGATGAAAGCGAGGATTTGAACAGCATGGTTGAGCTCAGCATCCCACTAGGAAAGACATTAGGTTCATTTCCACAGACTCTCGTCTGTACCTTTCCTGGTCTTAGATACCTTAGCCCTCAAATATCTTTGCTCCTTGTTCTGTCAAAAGCAAGGTAAAGACCGTCAGTGGGCCGCCTCCAGGAGATTTCGTCTTTGAGCCAGAAATCCAATGGCAAACATGGCAGTTGTCCTACGTTCAGTTACCTCCTTATTTTGTCCCTTTATGGAAGACTTTCCTTCGCCACGAAGTCTAAATAAGCAATGGGGCTGAATGAGGAGCAGCAGACAGGGGTGAAGTCCTAGCCACACAGGTAGGAAAGCACAAATTATCTGCTTTTCCTAGATCAAGGGCTGATTAGAACATGGAGAGAAAGAGAGGCAAAGTAAAGAGATCACGTTCCAGAAATCTTTTCTTCTTCCATTAACTGCCTCAAGGGTTGATAACTTCAGAAACATCCAGAAAAGTAGGGTTGGTAGCGCTTCTTACTGAGATACAGTATTGAAGAGGCTGTCAGTCCAAACGGAGAGATTCAACACAGTGTAATAACAAGCAAGGTTAGCCTACAGTGCCAGTGTCGGTGACTTACAGTACCAAGAATAAAAATTAAAAAAAAAACATTTTACTGATCATATCAGGTTGAATTTACTATTGGGTGGGCCATGGAAAAAGCAACAGCATTCAAAATTTCTCAACCCACAAAACAGCAATATTTTTGTAGGTACCAAAAAGAAAAGCAAAAAGTAACCAACTTATAAGAATGAAAGGTTTCATTTAACTCAGAGCCTTAGAGGTTCCTTTCCATGATGGCTCTTGCTTTGGCCCCGTGGGAATCAGTGCACCAAAGCAGGACTCTGCAATGGAACAAGATGGTTATATCACAAACTAGGAAGCAAAGAAGAGGGGACTATGATTCTTTTCAAGGACCTCTAGTGACCCAAGACCCCTCAGCTAGGCAACTAGGCCCCATTTCCTGAAGGTTCCACCAGCCACCACTCAGTAGCTCAACCCTGCTGACCAAGTCTTTAACACATTGATGACTGAGAGAGAATCAAAATCTAACTTTAGTGGGGCTCTTTAAGAAGACAAGCTGAGGAAATTCTCTCTCTCTCTCTCTCTCTCTCTCTCTCTGATTTATTTTGATTTTGGTTTTTTTTCAAGACAGGCTTTCTCTGTGTAACAGTCTTGATTGTCCTAGAACTTGCTTTGTAGATCAGATTGGCCTCAAACTCAGAGAGATCCTCCTGCCTCTGCCTCTCCAGTGCTGGGATTAAAGATGTGTACCACCAGGCCTGGTTTCACAGCAGCTCTTATGAAGGAAAACATTTAACTGGATATGGCTTACAGTTCAGAGGTTTAGTACATTATTACCATGGTAGGAAGCATGGTGGTCCACAGGCAATCATGGTGCTGAAGAAGAACCTGAGAGTTACACATCTGGATCCACGGGCAGCAGGAAGAACGAGAGACATTGGGCCTGGCTTGACCATTTGAAACTTCGAAGCTCACCCCCACAGTGACACACTTCCTCTAACCTGTCCACACCTATTCCAACAAGGCCACACCTCCTGATAATGCCACTCCCTAGTGACCAAGCATTCAAATCTAGGAGCCTGTGTGAGCCATTCCTATTCAAACTACCGCACCCACTCAGCTCCCTCAAGGTGACCTAACTGTGTACCTCCACTATAGGTCACTGCTCTTCTCAAAGCCTCTCTTGTCAACTGGGTATAAATCAGAGACTCCCACAATACCCTCCTCAGGTTCCATAACAGCCTCAGGAAGACATTTCAGTCCTATTTAACTAATATTATGAAGGATAAAATCTAGGAACAGATAAATGAAAAGAGATGCACAGGGCAAGGTGTGAGGTGTGAAGACACAGTTTCCAGGACTTTCTAAGCATGCTACCCTCCTAGCACCAGAAGTTCAAGTTTAAGAGTTTTCATAGGACCTAAGCCCTGTTCACTGCCCACCTCCCTTCTCAGAGGAGGCCAATGATGCCACTGAAAGTTCCAACCTTCTGGTCACTTTGTCTTTCTCACAGAAAGAATCACCCTGAGCTAGCTAGAAACCGCACCCTAAGTAACCTCATTAGCATAAATTTGGGTCTGATAAAATTAACAAAAGACACTACCAATCCAGAAATTTCAAGGGTTTTAGAAGCTCTGTGTCAAGGATTGGAACCTGGAACAAAAATGAAATATATGTCTTATTATGTGAGATATAAAATAAGTGCTATTTAATTTTTATATGTTATTACTACATTATTATAAAATGAATTAATGAACAGGACTGCTAGGAGACAGAAATAATGTCATTCAGGATCCAGAAAAGGAACTAAGAGAGAGCCTGGCTAGGGGAGGACAGTTCCAAACTCTCTTCAGGTTTGGGTTGTACGTCTCCCAGGCCAGTTCCACTAAGAGAGCTTAGCCTTACTGGGGTCACATTCCCAGCTTTACTACAGAGTGAACCCCGGAGGGGGCTGGGAGTGGGGGCAGTCAGCCAGGGCAAGATTAAGGACTTGTTTCCAGAAGAAAGTGGAAAGAATACTCACAACACTCAAGAAGATATCGTTATGCCGATTCCTGAGGAGTCTGAGTCCTTTGACAAGGAAATTAGGTCACTTCAGTTAGCTGTCCCTAGTTGGGCTGAACCTCTCTTTTTCCTTTGCTAATAGGTCTCTTAGTGACCTCTTGGACACTTTCCCACCATCACCTGCAGTTATTAGAACTTACTTTCATTATTTCAGACTTGGTCTTATTCACTTGAGTGACCTTAATCTCAAACTTATGCCAGTTTGAACTGACTAGAATATTCAGGTGTAGTCGCTGGCGGTGGATGCTGATGGTGAGCTCTGAGATTATCTATGACACTGATTGTCAGCCTCGTGTTAACTCAAGGTGACACAGGAGAAGAAAGCGCAGGAAACAGCAGCCAGCACTACACAGCAGCAGCCAGGTCTAAAGAGCTAACTGCTGGGAAGGAAATAGAAGGATCAGAAGGGAGACAGGAACACAGAGGGCTTCTGGAAGGGGTTACAGCCGAGCCAATGAGCAGAGGCTGTAGGCGTTCCAAGGCAGAGGCTCTCCAGGTAGAGTTGGTCAGAAGACATCTGCTCTGCAGAGAAGATCTGGGCAGCTCTTCACATACCTCCTCAGAACATCTCCTGGAAAGGAGCCATAGCACGGGAGGTAGTAGATGCAGGATAGTCTTTAGGTATTTATGTCCGTAGGTTCCATTAAAACCTGGGATAGTAGGCTCAGCAAGTGTGGTCTGTGTGAAGGAAGTTTTTAGACACGTTTTCAGTCTTCACACAAAGTTCAAGGACAGATGTGGAGAGCCTAGAAGCCTTGGCATCTCCAACCCCCAGTCGTTCATCATCTTTGACTCTCAGGAGAAACTTGTTTCAACACATGACAAGCATTGGATTTACCTGATGCAGGCCTTACTACCAGGGCAGAGAGAACTATTTCTACCAGGGCAGAGAGAACTATTTCTCCTCTTAAAAAAAAACTGTCTCCATTTATCTGAAAGTCAAGAAAGGGGTTCACCTAAGGTCCCACTTGGTTAAGTGCTTAAAAATGTTTTCCAGAGCCAGGCGGTGGTGGCGCACGCCTCTAATCCCAGCACTCAGGAGGCAGAGGCAGGTGGATCTCTGTGAGTTCAAGGCCAGCCTGGTCTACAAGAGCTAGTTCCAGGACAGGCTCCAAAGCTACAGAGAAACACTGTCTTGAAAAAACAAATTATATTCCAATCTGACTAGCTAACATTGCCGTCATGAGGACTAGTAATCCCTCATAGTTTGTAAAGTAAGGACTGTAAGAATGTGCTCTTCCAAAGCTGGCTACGCTGACAGTGCCTACTATCCAAGTATTCAGTAGGCTTTCACAGGAAGGTCATGAGCTCTAGGCTAGCCTGGGCTTCCTAGACTCCAATCTCCAAAGATAATAAAATAAAAGTAAGCAAATAACCCAGAGTGAAAGGAGGGACTAGATAAAGACCAATTGAATTTAAACTTTAAACAGTACCAAATCATTTTTGTCTGGAGAAAGCCTGGGATATTTTAGCCTAAAAATTTAATAGTCTAACAATTTGATATCACATTTCTTACTTCTTTTTGTCCTATTGTGGTACAAGTCTGTGAGCTTCATTTGTACCAATGGGAACCCAAAGGTAGTGCCAAAAAGCATCTAGGTTATGAGCTTGACAGTTCCCTCGTCTATCCCCCCCTACACCACAAAGAGCCACCATTTGGGGAGGACAGAGACGGGGATTGAAGACTCACCAGTGTCCTAACTGTAGAGTTTAAGGATCTGATGCTGTGGAAAGATTGTTCTGAGAACGAGGCCATGTGTACAGCTAAGGCTCCAGCGAGTTGGGCGTGTTTCTAATTGTTCTGATGCTAGAAGGCTCTGAAATGGATTTTTCTGCACCGCCCCCAGCTACCACTACTGCAGACGCCCTTGGAGCAATGTTTATTTCAAAACCAAATCGAATCCATATGCCTGTCGTACTTAGGCCTGAGTCGAAACTGTTTAGCTTTAATTTCTATGGAAAAGAAAACTTTTTTCATGGAAATAGCAAAAAGGACTTTCTCGGGCTTTAGCGAACGTATTTAAAGAACAAATTCTCAGGACTGAGGAATCACCATTTGAAATGGGGAGGAAGTGGGAAAAAGGAGTAAGGAAAACAAAAGCAATTAGGAAAAAGTTTTCCCGAGATGTTTAAAGTCTCCTTCCGTTCAACTGAACATTCCCAACTGCTTTGAACTCTTAATTGACTGTTGTGGTGTAGTCATCTTTCATTGGCATAAGAAAGGGGCACAGTTTAGCCAAGTGTAAATTAGTTTTGATACCTCATCATGATTGTTGGATGGCTTTAAGATATTTTTGAAATAAACTTTTTCATGCAAGGGACCAGCTTTTGATCACTAATCAGCTATAATGCTGTATGTGTTTATCTCTTGAAGATGAGCCAAATGCATTCAAGGAATGGGACAGCTGTGCTGTCTGTAGGTCCAACTCGAGCCTGCTTTTCCAAGGCTCCCTCTGTCCTGGGACAATGAGTTCCTCAAGATAGTTTTCAAACAGAAATACACTCACGGGACGGCGTAGGAACTCCTGGCTACGGAGGTAAATGAGGGGATATTGATGGAGAGGTTACTCAGAGAGTGTCGAATCTCTCAGAGGTAAAAAGTGTTGAGGCTCTGCACTAAGGAAGAGGCAGCAAAGATGTGGAAAATAAGAGACACAGCTGTCAAGATGTGGAACGGGTAGACCTTCTTGATGAGTTAGAAGGTGAGGGTTGCAGAGGAGAAATCTGAGAGAATGGCATCAAATTTTTGAGCTAGGGATTCAGGCGATGGGAATATTCTGCAGGATAGACATGGTCTATGAAAGATAGGTTTGAGGCCAAATTCAGGGTAGAGACTGGGTTAAGGCAGAGAAACGTTTCCTTGATGTTCTAATCACAGATTATACCCATGGCACACAATGTATACCAAGAAAAGAGACAATGTCACTAAGATAGCCACACATGATGTGCTGGCCATTGTGCTTTTGACTATCTTTGAGTTCTGGATCCTGAGAAGAATCCCCAAATTCGGAAGAGTATCTGTTGTTTCAGGTCCCTCCGACAGCTGTCATTCCATTTGGTTCCTCCCACGGGTGTCCAGGAGGGGACCTTGTTACCCCCTTATTCAGCCCTACCACTCCTGCCCTCAGAGGCCTCCCTCATGCACAGACTTCTTCTCTACTCTCCGTTGGTGTCCCGAGACCCCACTAAGCACTCGGAGCTATGCCACTTGCCAGCAACCTTTAGGTTGGTATCCTAAGGCTTGCCAAGGGTTTGCCACTTTTCTTGGCTGGCACCCAGCTGCCACCAAAGTTCAGCCTTGCTGTTCTCCTGTTTAAGCTGCATGGCAATCTATCTTCCTGGTATTCAGTATGGCAAATAAAAGTCCCATTGCTCACCGTTCTCCCACTGCCTACTTTGTTCTTGGTGGAGAGACAAGGCAAGGACTCTAGAGAACAGACTGTCTTAGTGGGATATTAAAGAGCATGCTTGAGGCCATGGAGATGGCTCGCCAGTAAAGGAGCTTGCTGCCAAGTGAGGTGAACTTGATTTCTGGGATCCACAAAGTGGAAAAAAGAACTAACTCCCAAAAGTTCTCTGGCCTTTACACACATGCGATGGCATGTATCCACACACAATCACACAAAATAAATGAATAAATAACTAAATAACTATAATAAAAATTTAAGTATGTTTGGAAACATGTGGTCATTAAATGACAGCAGATCTGGGAAGTGAAATTCCTTGTTTTACCAGTCTGCTCAGACTCTCACATTGATATTTATGGTTCTTCCCTAGAATAAAAATGAGCCTAATGCATTCCATTACCATTTTAGTTATATAAGCAGTTTCATGCAAGGGGAGTCATGGCTGTCACCTCAGTACTTGAGAGGCTGATGCAGGAGGATTGTAGTTTGCGGTCTACCTAGACTGCATAGTGAATTCAAGATCAGTCTAGGATGCATAGTAAGACCTTGTCTCAAGAAGAACAGCAAAACAAGAGTAGATTCCCTGTACCCGGCTCTTTCTTTTAGGCCCACCAGCTTCCAAATCAAGACATGACAGTTTATTAGTTTTGAGTGATCAACCTAGTTTAGGCGCTCTCTGGCTAGCTTTTTTAACTTAAATTAACCTGTTTCTTTTTATCTGCCTTTGCCTCGGGACTTATTACCTTCCTTACTTCACTGCTTCTCTCTGTCTGGTTGGTGGCAGGTGCCTGGCTTCTGATCATGGGCATGTCCCTCATTCATTCCTCCTCCTCTCTCAAGAGGTCTCCTCCTATTCACTCTCTCTCACTGCTAGCCCCGCCTATCCCTCTCCTGCCTAGCTATTGGTCGTTCAGCTTTTTACTAGACCAGTCAGGTGCCTTAGGTAGGAAGGCGAAACAAATGCAACGCATCTTTACAGCATTAAACAAATGCAGCACTAACAAATGTAACACATCTTCACACAGTTAAAGAAATATTCCACAGCATAAACAATGTAACACATCTTTGCCTAGTTAAAATAATATTCCACAACAATTCCCCGTTGGATTTGGCATGCTGGAATCACAGGGGGTTCTTAAATTCAACGTCATCCTTGAAAGAATACTGAAAATGTCTCTAATGTAACGTACTAAGAAAGTGAAACTCCACTGTTTACCATTGCAGTCAGGAGCTAAAGCGATGGTTCAAGAGTTAAGAAAACTCACCTCTCCTGCAGAGAACTGAGGTCTCCCAGCACTTGGGTAGCATGGCTTATAATTGTAATTCTGATTTCTGGGGATAAAATGCCCTCATCTGGCCTCTGGGAGCACCTGTGCAGACACCCAGACACAGGCACACACACACACACACACACACACACACGCACGCACGCACGCACACACTTTTTTAAATTGCAGATGCTTTGCAATGTTTGTTATCAGTTTATTTAAAAGAAATGCAAGCACACAGGTAATTTTGTGAAGCTCTTATGTTTGAAACACTTTGCTGCCAAAAAAAGGCCTTAATAGGGGTGGGGGAGGCCCTCTTTCTTGTCCAGTGTTCTGAAAAAATGGTAACTTGGCCAAGAACAGACTCACTGTTTCTCTCAGCTCTATACTGAGAAGTCCAACTATGAAAGAGTAATATGTTCTTTGTGTCCCCTTGTATTTCATATCAAGTCCTCTTTTCTCTTTATTAATTTTAATTAACATACAAAATAATGGGTTTCATTGTGATATTTTCATATCATATTTCATGTATCATTGTCCTTCATGCATATTCACCTTCCATGACCCTCTCTGTCTTCCCCACTCCCCACTGGTCCTATCTTTTTTGAAGTAGTTTTTCCTTCTTGCTCATCCTCCAAAGCTCTTCTGTTCTTCTGATTTTAATGCACATATACACTGAAAACACTAGAAGTTGTTGGTCAAGGGTGTCCTGGAGAACCTGAAACAAGACTGACCATTGCCATTGTTCTCAGTTTCCCACCAGAACTTGAGGATAAGATCCTATTACTGGAGACATGACATGAAAAAATCAAGCTGGTCCTGACTGTAAAGCTTCCTCTCTGCTGGCTAGTTATTGTGTACAGGAAGGTCTATGCAGGATGCCTATAGAGAAAAGTAATCAATGGTCTTGTCCACTTGGGAACCTGATGAGCTACAATAATAATTGGTGTGACAAGAGCTATAATAATAACTGGTGTGAGAAGATATGCCCATGGGTGCAATAGTGGCATAAATGCTTTGGGGGGGGGGGGGTAATAAACTCCTTTGTGATCGGATTTAAGGCTCTTTCCATACCGAGAAAAAATGTATGCCTATTATTGTAAAGCTAACAAAGAACCCATAACTGTGGGTCTCACTGTACCCAGGGTTAACCTACTACTGTTATTCTGCTAAATGGACGTAGTACCAGATTGCCTCCAAAGCCACATCTCTCTAGACTGACGCAGCTGTTAGACCTCATCAAAGCAGTTTCTTCGTGCAGAGGATGGACCAAAGTACAGAGAATAGCATCTATAGCCTGCTCACCCATAAATGAGACACATAACTGGAATGTTAATTTTAAAAGATTACTGTCTAAACTGCTGATGAGTTTCACTTTAAAAAAAAAAAAAAAAAACATTAAATAGAGCCGAGAGGTGGCTCAGCAGGTAAAGACTCTACCCTGCCAGGCCTCACAGCAATACGGACTCGCACAGCGGGGTGAGAGAACCAGCTCCCAACAGCTGTCCTCTGACCTCCACATGAGCACTGTGGCAAGCACATAAATAAATAAAAAAATATAATATAAATTGTTAAGTGAGTTTTGGCTTGGAATCAGGACAGAATTTCCAACAATTTCTGAAATGGCTCTAAACACACTTCTGTCATTTTGCATTATATGTTTGAGTAAGGTGGAATTCTTAGCATTGAAAATAACAAGACAAAAATATTGATCAATGCTAAAAAAAAATTAATATATCATGTTCCTATAACATCATATATGTAGACATATGGTGGCTTAGTTCTCTGTGCAAAATTAAGCAAACACATCTGCCTTTAGTATGCAAATTTGCTTTGAACTCCAACAAATGGAAAAATTATACATATCTAAGACTCGTTTTAAAATAAATTTGTTTGGGGGGTGTTTTTCATTTTTGTTGTCTGTCTGTTGAGATATGGTCCTACTATGTAGCCCTGGCTGGCCTGGAACTTGGTATATAGTCCAGGCTGTCCCTAAACTCACAGAGGTCCACCTGTCTCTGTTCCACAAGTACTGGGATTAAAGGCACTACAAATAAATTTATTTTTTACAAATAAATTATATAAATACATCTATACATATACACATACATATGTATAAAATGTGTGTATGTGTCCAGAGTTGTATACATGTTTTTCAAACAAAAAGGACTGTCAATGGAAAAACTTAAGAAGGTGGGTATCTGTGGCTGAGGTGTAGCTCAATGGGTAGAGTGTTTGCCTAGCCAGCACAAACACAAAGACCTGGCTGCAATGCCCAGCACAGCACACAAAGAATAATTCTAGCACCTGGGAGGAGGAAACAGAAAGATGAGTGTGGTGGGTTGAATAGGAATACATGTATTTGAATGCTTGGTCATAGGGAGTGGCACCATTAGGAGGTGTGGCCTTGTTGGGGTGGGTGTGGCCTTGTTAGTGTGTTACTGGGGGGAAGCTTTAAGGTCTCAGAAGTTCAAGCCAGGCCTGGTGGCTCAACAGCCTCTTCCTGCTGCCTGTTGATAAGGATGTAGATCTCAGCTCCTTCTCCAGCACCACGTCTGCTTGCTTATCACCATACTCCCCGCCATGAGGATAATGGACTAAATCTCTGGAACGGTGAGCCAGCCCCAACAAAATGTTTTCCTTTGTAAGAGTTGTTGTGGTCGTGACTAAGACAATGAGGTTCGGAAGCTGAAGGTCATACTTGGCTATGCAGAGACTTCAAGAGTTCAAAGTCAGTCTGAGATACAGGAAACCCTGACTTAAAAAAAAAAAAAAGCCTTCATCTAGATGGTTTATATTTTAGTTCAATGATTTAAAACAAACACACAATCTAATTGGAAGCTTAATACTATGACACAGACTCAGTGAAAAAAAAGGTCAGTCTTGATGGGACTCGAGACACACCGGCTGCGGAGAAACCCTTGACTCCTCAGGCTGATCAGGGCAGTGGATTTGTAGTGGATTTGTGGCCTCCTTCAGGAATCTTCCAAGGAAACCCCACAGGAATGACACACCTGTGAGGAGCTCTCCCAGTCTCAGTTTCCATCCATTTCCCAACCTAACTCCAGGAATCTGGTGAGAGCAGCCCATTTTCCATGTCAGTTTGAAATTCTTCCAGCTTCACCAAGTCTCCAAAGCAACTGGACAGATTCCTATGGGACAACATAGAATCTGAACGCAGAGCGACGCTGTTGTTGGCTAGCCAGAAAGCCCCCAGATGTTGCTGTTATTAGAATATAAAATGCTAAAAAAAAAAAAAAAAAAGAATATAAAATGCTTTTTTTTTGTTTTTTGTTTTTTGTTTTTTTTTGTTTTTCGAGACAGGGTTTCTCTGTAGCTTTGGTGCCTGTTCCGGAACTAGCTCTTGTAGACCAGGCTGGCCTCGAACTCTCAGAGATCCGCCTGCCTCTGCCTCCCGAGTGCTGGGATTAAAGGCATGCACCACCACCGCCCGGCTATAAAATGCTTTTTCCTAAACGTGCATGTATTTAAATGTTAGGAAGCTACTTTATCATTACAGCAATGGGGATTCTTTTCTCCTGCAAAGTTGCTGCTTTCCTACCCAAAGTCCCTTTGATGAAATGAACTTCATATGTGTAATCAAAACATGTGTGTCACTGGACTTCAAGTTAATTTGAACAATTTTTGTTAAAAGAGACCCTTGTGGTAAAACACTCTTTGTAAACGATTCCATAAAGGAGACATTTTAAAGTTATTATTTTAAATGTAACCATGCCCCTTCCCTCAGCCATGGTACTTTTTGCTTTTGCGTGAAACGGTTGTCCTTAGCTTCAGCGCATGTCTCTATCAGGGAAGGGGTTGCATTTTGGTTCTTGAATGCTGGCCAGGCTTTGTATTACTGTGCAGGCAAATTCCAAAACTTCCTAAAAGTAAGACCTTTTTTCTAAAAATGTAGAGAGTGAAAAATTGGAAATAGCTCCAATTCTGTTCCTTGTTCCTTCGTTTACAAGGGCTCATTGAGCACCTGCCTTGTGTTAACTTTGCTCTCAGTATAGCGAGTCTCAGCAACTGGAAGCGTCCACGTGTCTACGGTCTATGCTATACCAAAGAGCAAACTACTAAGTGGTCCTAACTGACACAGCATACACATTTACCAACAAAAATCATGTTTGCAATATAGAAGTGAAAAGGCAGGTTACAAAGAAGATTGTGGCATGAAAAAAAATTATTTAAAATGTAGATAGTGATGTCAGTTATTGAAGGTTTACCCTAAGTAGACATGATTCTCTGTACTTCACATAAATTATTTCATTTTAGTCTAATCACAGCTCTGTACAGTTTGGGGTTCATACCATCATAACCCTGTTTTAGAGAGCGTAGAGTGGAAATAAGGTACTAGAAGATTATTATGCTTAAAGCCACATAACGTCTAATAAAGGAACTCAAGTTTAAATCCGGGCAGTTTGGCTCTGGAGCGGCGTACTTGTCTGCCATGCTCTTCTGAATTGTGAGTAGGCTTAAGACAGGAACCTCCCTGGAGAGGTGGGCAGCATCTGCTTTCCGCAGCCCTCCACCCAGCTGCCACTAATTAACACGGTGCAGTAGAATCATAAAAAAATAACTAATGAATTCATATTAGTGCCTTGCTAGTAATTAAACAGTGCATCCACTAACAGCCTTTTTCTATTCTAAAATCCAACCCAACACCCCTGTCTCTGTGAAAATTCCCGTCTCTGAAAATTCCTCAGTACCTATCATTAGCGACCCTGACGCCCGTGAGGAGTTTACTTTAGAATGTCTGTTAGCTTGAGTTTGCTTGATGTCTCACCAGGACAGGACACAGTGTTTCTTCTACTTCGAGCGGTGATGGCACTAAGAGAGGCACCTGTATCTCATTAAGAGGAACACCATGGCTGTGTCCCCGGACCGCAAATGTTAGCTCAGACCTTCTAACTAGCATGCTCTCTGTTCGGGTTTTCCGTGACACACTTTGCTCTTTCCCCTTTGTAAATCTTCTGCTGAGGATTTTACGGAGATAACTGGAGACCAAGCAAGTATCCAAACATTCACCCTCTGCCTTTAGCATCCCTTGGTAGATCTTGCTGGAAGCCATCATATCTGTGGTATTCTAATGGGGACTTCTCTAGATATCTTTGTTGTTTGTATATTTGTTCATTTTTATCTGTTTTTAAAGAGTTCTTTTTTCTCTCTTATTTCCTTATTTGTTTGTAGCAGTGCAGATTCACAGATACTTCTCCCCAGGTTCTAATTCAACAACAGGTTAGTGTTGTCAACTCGACAGAATCACAGGAGAGAAGAGCCTCCAGGCAACCATTGGGGATTATCTTGCGCTGAGGTAAGAAGGCTTATCCACGGTTCCCTGCCTGGGTGCCTGAACTGTGTAAATGGGAGAGCGGACTGGGCAGCACGCTGCACTCACCAGTCTCTTCCTTCTGATTGGGACTGAAAGCTGAGCTTTGAACTCCTAATACCATGATTATCCTGCCACGATGCACTATGACAGAATAACCCATTTCTCCCTTAAGTTGCCTTTGTCATTTTTATATTTTGTGTTTTTATCACAACAATTAAAAAAATACTATTCCTCCATCCCTGTCTTCTCCTCTCCCTCCCTCCTTCCATTCTTCCTCCTCTCTCTCAGAATTTCTTTACTTTCTAGACAAGACGTTCCAGGTTCATCTTGTGTTTCCCTTGCCCTCACTCTGGAATAAATCACTTCTTCAATGAGCTCTGGGTCTCATGGCATCAAAGTGAGTAGTATTTAGACACCAAGTGCTGTGTGAGCTTTGTTACCTGGCTGTCACTACATCCGGGCCTGACCATTGAACAGTTGAGAAAGGTACACAGGTAAATCAATCCTTACTTACCCTCCATGTGTGTGCACGTGCATGTATGCGTGTGTGTAACACGTGTGTGTGATTTTAAATGGATACCTGAATTCTCATCTTAAAATGCTAGCCTCCCTTTTTAGATAATCAAAACATGACTGGCATAAAAATCATGTTTTCTTTTAAAAATTAATTATTATTATCTAGATTTATTTATTCAATGCTAATATCCACACAAAAAGAACCTGCACCTCTTTGAGAAGTGAACTTACAGGCTGAAGTGCAGCATTTAAACACAGTTCTTTCGTTATCAATCTCACAGCTCCGGTGTGTCATATATGCTGCGGAATAACAGAAACAGGTCTTCCCTGTGCCTTAGTGTTCTTACTTGTCACTCACAGAGCTGAACTACTTCTGTGTGCACTCTGTTTGATTGTTTTTTTGTTTCTCTGACAGAGAAGCTGGTGGGATGAATGAGATTTATTCTGGCTCAGGTCTCAGAGGGTTTCAGTCTATCAGGAAGAAAAAGCCATACAGGGTTCAGGGCAGCAGGCGTGTATGGTGGAGAATCTCCGCAGCACAGTGAACCAGAAAGCAGAGTGTCCAGAAACAGGGTCCCAGATTTAACCTTCAAAGGCGAGCCCCTAGCAGCCCACATTCACCAACTAGATCCCACCTCACAAGAACTGTGTAGTTCTCCCAAATAGCACCAACATCTGCCGACCAAATACTCAAAGCACGGGGCTGGGAGGGACACTGCAGAGTTAAGTCCTAACCTTCTATGTTGGGTTCTCATCCCCTTCTGTTACAAACTCACATGTAGAAAGATTCACCCTTAGAGGGGTGTGATGCTGCAGGTTTGACAGATGACTAACTATGAATCAGTCGCTAGAGTTACGTGACAGAGTGGTCTGTCGGTAACTGTAACTTTCCACCTGCTGCCTTTTGAGTTGACCCTCGCCCATTGACTTCCATGGCAATCACTCTCCTTTCTCATCTTTCCCTCATCGCTGTTTTCAGGATGTCATGCGAATGGACCCATGCAATGGGTGGCCTTTGGGAACTGACTCTTTCCAGCTAGGAAAACGCATCTAGGATTCGTTGGTCTTGGGGATCATTAGTGCCTTCTTTGTTTCTGAGTTTTACAGCGTGCCGGTAGCATTCTGTTGAAGGACATCTGGGTTATATGTAGGTTTTACGAAATACAAATAAAAATACCAAAACCACGAGCACTCTCCGTGAATTTAAGCTTTCATTTCTTTTTAGCCGACACCCAGGAATAAGGTTGCACGGTCATGGAGTAAGACTATAAGTAAGTGACAAATTGCTCCGCTTCCCATAAGGACTGAGCCGCTGTGTACTGCGGCAGCAATGAGCTGTAATGTATCCCTCTAAGAGGAAATCATACAGCCACAACAACTCTGTAGATGAATATTCATGGGCAGACGTTTACAAATTTTAAAAGCAAGTTATGAAACATTACAATACAGAAGACCGAACATGGCTGGCACATTTTCATGGAATATGAAATGATGTTTTCTTCAAAAACCATGATTTTTTATTATAATGTTATATTTCAAGGCCATATGCTATTTATTCTAGTCATCCTTTGCTGTTGAATGATCATATTATTTCTGACTTTTTAGTGATATGAATAATATTTTATGTCAATTCTTATATACATTTGTGTTTATTTTTATCTTTATTGTTATTGTTGTGTGCATTGTGTGTTCATTGAGTTGGTTCTGTCTACTTCACCTTTCGGTGGCTCTGCGAAGCCAGGTCATTGGGTTTGCGTTCTCAGCTAGCAGGTGCCTCTATTACTGAGCCATCCTGACAGCCTCTAAACATGTTTTCTTAGAGATGGGGCTACTGGCTCAGGCTGAAAACAGTGTAAACAGGGTTTTCCAACATCAATGTGTGGCAGAACGTTCCTTGTTATGGTTGGATACTGAAATGTCCCCCACAGTCTTGTGTTCTGATTGCTCGCTCCTAGACAGTGCTGCTGTCCGTGGGAGGTCATAGAGTCTGGGAAGCTGGGGCCCAACTGCCAGAGGTAGATTACTGTGGATGGGCATTTGAAGGTTTCACCCAGCCCGACTTCATGTTGTAAACACTCTGCTTCCTAATGTGCGAGGGAGCTGTCCCACATGCTATTCCAACACGAACCCCATGACAGACCGAAAGCCCCTGAAATCATAAGACAAAGTAAACCCTTCCTCCATCAACAGCAGAAGAGCAATGGACCCAATCCTGATGTTTTATTTGACTTTAATTCCTAGCCTCAACACTTCCTACTAATTAGCCAGTTCTTGTTTTGGTCTCACCATTTGTATCACCCCAAAATTCAAACCTTGAAGCCCAGTCACTAAGGTGCTGATATTGGGAAGTAGAGCTTCTGAATGGGATTATAGTCTTTATAATCAGACCTCAGAGACCCCCCAGGTCCTCCCAACAAAAGAATATGGAAATAGAAGCACAGGAAATAGGCCCTCACCAGACATGCTGTCTACCAGCACCAGGCTCTCAAGCCTCCAGACGCTAGGACTCTGAGAAACTACTTTCTGGTGATAGGCTGGTGGTGTTTTGTTAACGCACCCCCTACAAAACGCCCCCTTTTCCTTTCCTGCGCGACTCCCCCGGGAACAGGGCTTTCCTGCTTTATCTGTGTGGCCTGGAGATAAAGGGAAGAGTCTTCCCGCAGTGGAGTTCCCAGAGCAGTGAGCAAATGTGCTCGAGTTGATCCTTAGTTCCTGTGTGTGGTAGCTGGTCCACATCTGCTGAGTGTCAACATGTCATTCCGCCACCCCGCTCACTTTTTTAAATCACGTTTTATTGTTTTAAGATGTTTCAAAGAGTCAGAAATAGAGCCTACTTCGCAATTTTTGGATGCTTTACTGAGCCAATAAACATGTGGTTCATTTCAATCTTTATCTGAAAATGTTTAAGTATCAATTTAAAATCATTAGGAAGTTATGAAGTCCTGGACGAGCAAGACAGCTCAGTGGGTGAAAATGCTTACCGCGCAACCCAGACAGGCTGAGTTCAGTCCCCAGACCCCACAGTGGAAAGAGGGCAGTGTCCTGAAAGATGACTTCTGACCTCCACACACGCCCTGCGTCATGTGCACGCACCCACAACACCCCACACACACCATATGGACACACAATAGAAATAAATAATGGAAAAGATACAAAAGAAAGATATGGCACTAACAGTGTATAGAATTTCCAATGACATCATGGATGGATTCTTCCAGAAAGTTTCATGTGAGCAGCAGAATTCTCTGCATTCACACTCCAATGACAAAAGGTTGGACAGCCTTCTGTTCACTTATTTTTTTACTCTTTTTTTTTTTTTTTTTTTTTTTCGAGACAGGGTTTCTCTGTGGCTTTTGGAGCCTGTCCTGGAACTAGCTCTTGTAGACTTATTTTATAGAAAGAACAAAAACAAAGACTTGCTTTGAATTTTTCCATGAAACACACACTCCTCACCTTTTGAATACTTATTGTCATTCTTAATATCTTTATGATGATGATGATGATGATGTGTGTGTATGTGTGTGTATGTGTGTGTGTATGTGTGTGTATGTGTGTGTATGTGTGTGTATGTGTGTGTATGTGTGTGTGTGTGTGTGTGTGTGTGTGTGTACAGATATGGGCATAGGAGTGCTGAGGCATGAGGAAGTCGCAGGCTCCAGATTCCCCTAGAACTGGGGTTCCAGGTAGTTGTGAACAGCCCAACAGGGTACTAGGAACCAAACTCAGGCCTGTGCAGGAGCAGTATATGCTCTTAGCCACTGAGCCATCTCTCCAGGCCCTGAAGGTTACTCTAAGGCAAGCAATGTGACAGCCAGGTGGAAGTCAAAGCATTCCCTTCTAGGAACATGACAAAATACACCAGCCTCTACAGAAACGCTCCCTGAAATCTAGACATGAACCATACATACATCAACAATAATTTGGAGAATCCTGGGCTTTCCTGTGAGAAATCTTGGAATTATTCTCCTAGTAAAATGACAAAGAGGAAAATATTATTTTATAATCTTCAAATATCCTGTGACTGAATTTACTGAACCTAGAAAGCTAGAGAAACGTAAGTGATCAAATACTGTTCACGCAGAGACCTGACAGGGAATTTGACAATGGATAGGGAAATTCTCAGACTGACCACTACTCAAAATTTAGAAGACCTTCAAAAAGAGATGCGCATTACACAAAATGTAGTCTGATATGGAGAGAGCGAGCAGGGTGAGGATGGGAGCTTCCTCCTTGCTGGCTGGCTGGTTTACTGCGGGAGTGTACCCTGCAGGCGGAAGGCAGAGAGCTGTCATCAAAAGATTAAAGCTACACTACCCACCAGCCAGGTAAGCAGTGCCCAGTGATGAAACCAACCGCTTTCTGATTGGCTCTGAGGTCTGCCTCATGGGAGGGGACCCACACCTAGTACTGGAAATCTGATCGAAAGTCAGCAGCTGGGGAAGTAGTGAGGACGCTTGCTGTTGCTTCGCTGAGTGGACACAGCAAATCCATCAGATTCCCTCCTGATTATTATGTTTGTGTGCACGGATTGCTGCTGATGCGAGCTTGGCTTAGAGACGCCTCCTTTAACAATAGGTAATGCTACCACAGAGATGACGGCCAAAGTGATGACAGCAAGGGACCGCTGGATACTCAGCCACGGTGAGATATCAACGTCATCCCTACCACCGTACACCATCGTGGAAGAGGAGGCAGAAGGAATGGCAGCTAGAGGGGTGGAGTGAGGGGTGCTGTCTTTCTTCAAAGTACAGCAACGCCCTCGTGTTCTCTGTTTTTCTTTTTTTTAAAGATTTATTTCACACTTGCATTCCTGAGCCCCCAGCAGTTTTACTTACTGGCAGGAGACCTGCAGGAGATTAGGCCTGTCAGCCTGTTGCCATGGGGAGGAGGCAGGAAGGGCTCACAGTGTCTGTAGGCAGCTGACGGGGTCACTGGGGAAGCAGAGACGGTTTTTCTATCCCCACTGGTAGGGAGCCCAAGTCCCGTAAATAGTCCCTCACCGAAGACTTTAGAAGAAACCTAATGAAATACGGTCACAAGAAAGAAAGGAAGGGAGGGAGGGAGAAAGGGAGGGAGAAAGGGAGGGAAGGAGGTAGGAAGTGAACATAAAAATAGAAAGGGACCTAGAGAAAGGGGATTAGTGGGGGTCCGGGGGGGACAAGAGGGTAATAAGGATGAATATGAGGGAAATTTATACCTATATAAAATGCTACAGTGAAACCCATTATCCTATATAATTAACATATTGAAAAAGTAACTGAGTAAGAGCTTTTTTCTAAAGAGTCTCCAGGTTTGCAGAAGAGATATTCACAAAGTGCAGAGCCCACCAAAGCGTGGCACGTAGTTCTCCACGTCCGTAGCCAATTCTGTCCACGCCCATTAAAAACACTTAAATTTTATTAACTATATTTGTATCTCTGTGACTCTTGCTGCCATCTTTAGCTTTTATACAAGACCCCACACGCAGTAAGAACCCAACACATTCTTTTGATTTGATGGATAAAGCGTGCTGTACCGTGATTGTTTATTTAGTTTGTTTGAGATGCTAGAAAATGATTTGATGTAAATTGAACTTCTAGAGAAATGTTCCTACAGATAACAAAGGACCCTGGTTTCCTGCAGCAGAGGACAGGCGAGTAGATGTGGTCTGGTAACTTCCGAGACAGAGAAGGAACCCATCTGTTGGTAATTATGAGAAAGTACTTAGCATTCCATTAGATTCCATGGGATAATGAGAACCCACTTTGTACTTACTTTTAATAGTAAAAGTAAAGTTTGTCGTTATTGTTGTTTGTCCTTGGGGTTAGGTCTGGGGTGTTTGTGTGTGTGTGTGTGTTTGTCCTTGGGGTTAGGTCTGGTATGTGTGTGTCTGTCTGTGTGTGTTTGTCCTTGGGGTTAGGTCTGGTGTGTATGTGTGTGTGTTTGTCCTTGGGGTTAGATCTATTTTGTGTGTGTGTATGTGTGTGTGTTTGTACTTGGGGTTAGGTCTAGTGTGTGTGTGTGTGTTTCCTTGGGGTTAGGTCTAGCGTGTGTGTGTTTGTGTTTGTTCTTGGGGTTAGATCTAGTGTGTGTGTGTCTCCTTGGTGTGTGTGTGTGCGTGTGTGTGTGTGTGTGTGTTTGTCCTTGGCATTAGATCTATTTTGAGTGTGTGTACGTGTGTGTGTTTGTCCTTGGGGTTAGGCCTAGTGTGTGTGTGTGTGTGTGTTTCTCTTTTTCAGCTTTATCTTCGCAGCTCTAGGGATTAAACTCAAGACTTCTGCCATGCTAGGAAACTGTTCTTTCACCAGGCTGAGTCTCAGCTAAACTCTGAAGAGGAGAAAGGCCATCCATGCCTGTCCACCACTGTACCCCAACCCTACTCCAACCCCAAGCCCAGGTGGTTTTAACCGACCTCATTCCTTCAATCCTCAGAAGTCCATTTTTTTTGGTAAAAATATTTAGCATGCTGTGCAACAGGAAAACAGCAACAGAATGAAGGAATAAGGGAACAGGAACACATACACCATGATCGGTTCATAACCCACAAGCCTGAGAAATGGCCCGTCGTCGTTTAGATACAGGCAGACCTTAGTTTGCCTCGTCTGCACTTTTTATGTTGAGTTTGGTATATGTTCACATTCTGATACACCGTTTTTAGTGATTCCAAGTGTGTACAGCAAGTATGGTTTTCCAACTGCTTACCTGATACTTGAAATATTCTGAGGAGTTGGACCTTTGGAACAAAGGGAAACAGAGAACGAGCGCAGATCAGTACAGAGAAACAGAGACACGGCTAATCTTCCTAAACTGTTATGTTAGAGGATAAATTACAGGTGACTCCTACCATAAACACAGCTGTACTATCTCCCTGCATGACACTAAAGACAAACACTTCCCTCAGGGTTTGACGGGGAAGGGGGGGGAGCAACAGGAGTCTGCCTTTGTGGGGAGCAAATTAAAGCAGTCCTGCTGGAATTCCCAAAACACTGTGGGTTTGAAGACGTGGGCAAACAAACTTCTCCATCCCAGCCCCCTCCCTGACATTGAGATAAGTAAAGCATTTCCTCTAAGCAGCAACTTCTGAATGAAAGGCACGTCTTCCCAGCTGCAAGGGGAGCGGACGTGTGGACCACAGACACATGCACGGAATGTCAGCAGCTCCACACTGAAACAGAACAGGAAGCGTCTCACTGTCCATGCTGGAGAGACACAATTATCAGCGGCCCACAGGCACATCACAGAGCTGGGCCCCATACGCTGAGAAACCAGGCTGAGGTCATGGGAGGAGGCAGTGGGCAAAGCCAGTCATTGAAGAACTCAGACACTTTCCACACCTATGAGGTTGTTCAAAGCAACTAAGGGGAATCCTCATAAAGAGAAAATATTTTGTACTATTATTTTGTTAGTGGATTGCATATGTCTGTGTGTATATGTCTCTCTCTCTCTCTCTCTCTCTCTCTCTCTCTCTTTCTATCTTTCTATACACACACACACACATGTGGAGACCAGAAGTTGACGTTTTTGAGGCAGGGACTCTCACTGAACCTGGAGTTCACTGATTCAGCTAGACTGGATGGCCAGGAAGCCCTAAGAATCCTCCTGTCTCAGCTTCCAAGTCCTGGAATTGTGGGTATGTACTGCTGGACCCAACTTTTCATATGGGAGCTAGGAATCAAACTCAGGTCCTCATGATTTACCAGCTGAGCCATGTCTCTACTCCCTGCACTTTTTAACAGCAAAACCAAGTCATGGGGTTAATGAGTTGGATCAGTGAGTAAAGGCGTTCTTCCTACATACACCTGGCAACCTAAGTTCCATCCCTGGAACCCATGGAAAGATAGGAGAGAACAAACTTCATAAAGTTGTCCTCCACATGTGCCATTGTATGCGTGCACTCCCCCATAATAATAAAATGATGTGGGATTCCCCTCTGTATGCTGTGAATACCGTTGGTTAGTAAAGAAATTGGCTTGGCCTGATAGGGCAGAACAGAGCTAGGCAGGGAAAACTAAACTGAATGCTGGGAGAAAGAAGGGCAGAGTTGAAAGAGAAGCTGTGGAGCTGCCCCCAGAGACAGATGGGATGAAACCTTGCTGGTAGGCCATGAAACCTCGTGGTAAAATATAAAATAATGGAGATGGGTTAATTCTAGATGTACAAGCTAGCTAGCAATATGCTTAAGTAGTTGGCCAAGCAGTGATTTAATTAATACAGTTTCTGTGTCGTTATTTTGGGTCTGAGCTGCTGAGCAGCCCGAACAACCAAGCAGCCTTCCTTAAAACAATAAATTGATAAAAATGGTATTTCTGGTGATTCTTGAACATTCCATTTTAAAAAATATAAAGAAGTGATTCTTTTTCCCCTTTCTCTTTAATTGTTATTGTTATATGTATACATAATTTAAGTATATAAATATATCCTGCTGAATCCATTTAGTGTTGCTTATATGTGTATGTTTTTAGGAATGACCATCTGGTATTGAATAACCAACTAAGGGAGCTCATTTTTGGGGAAGACTAATTTTCCCTCTCTTTGCAGTCAGAGTCTCTGCCTATTGCTCTGTATCTAGAGATAGGATTCCAGATCAGTTCTAGCTCACTTCCTACAGGACCTGTGTTCAAAGTATGTGGTGTCTTTATCAATAGGAACTTACCTTCAAAATCTTGAGAGCAACCAAGGGCAACTGCAATAGTCTATATTGTTTGGGGGTTCCCTTTGATATCCCTGACCAACAACTCAAAAGAAGGTTTCTCATGCCTGGTACTGGAGGGTTTGCTAGGTAGTCTATGGCTCTTGGAGAGAGCATGGTCCCACATAATAGAACTTTATTTAAACTACACACACACAATGTGTACACATGTACTTATATGATGTATGATTAGGTACACATAAAACAATATGGTTCTCTATGGCGTTTTCAAACATCCTCTCCATCTCCCTCCGCATTTTCCTCCCTTCCCCTCCCATTTTCCCCATGCCTCCTTCACAGTACTTGTGTCCTGCTATTTCCCTCTCTAGAGATCCCCCCTCCCTCCCCCTCCCTTCCCCCTCCCTCCCCACTCCCTCCCCCCCCACGTTATATTCTCACATCTGAAGATTTGGAGCTAAAAACCACACACAAGAGAAAGCATGCAATGTCAGATTTTCATAATAATGCATTGCCACAGCGCCTCCTTCTTGTTTTATTAAAGAAGAAGCATGCGTGGATGTACTCGTTGGTGAAGAGCTGCTGGCCAAGGCATGGTGCGCTGTAGGGACAGTCGGAATCAGTATCACCGCATGCCGGGTCCCTTTTAAATGTTGGCAAAGGCACAGCAGGCCTGTGAGGAGGAAGCAGACAAACAGGATGGCTAATTCTGTTAAAACAAAACAAAACACATCTTAAGACCTAATCCTAAAAGCGAGCAGAAGTTTTGGGCCCCTTAGTTATTAACTACCATTCCAAGGTGTGTACTTTGAAGATAGGAGTTTACAATTGGTGTAGTTTGGATACTCAAGGCCATTGCTGTAACGGCAGCGATAACCATGGCAGCTATGGTCGCTGCAATAATCATCCCAATGAATCTTTTCAGGTATTTGTTTCAGGGCAGAATTAAGTTGTTCTAAAGAAAATCCTCCATGCCACAGCTGAGCCTGGTTAAGAGGGGTCCAGGCAAGAACATCTTGTCTAAGAATTAAAGTCAGGAGATAAGAATCACAGTGTGCTGAGAAGTCTAGGAAATGGGGTAAGAGTCAAAAGAGCCGTGCTGTTTACAAGAGGTTAAAATAAGGAAAGAGCCCTCTTTTGATACCACGTTGTCTTCTTTTGGTTCCAGTTGACAGTATGGCTTCACAAATCCTGTTGGGTTCCAGAGAAAGCCCGTAGGAGAAGGCACAGATACAGAGCCCAGGCTCTTAGTTATGAAGGGAGTGGGACCCAGGCCTTGACGGAATCTCTACAAAACCATGAGTTTGGATAAAATGTTTTGTTTCCTGGGTTGTTTTTCTGTAGGTGTCGGGGTAAAATTGAGGGAAACAATTTTTAAAGTATAAAAATTTGGTAGAGAGAAAAAAGGCAATCGAAGTTAGCATTTTAGGGGAGCTCTCAAGGCACAGGACCCCAGTTCCTCAGATGGACTTACAGGCTCAACCAACCTGAGATGCCCAAGTTGTTCTTTTCCTGGACACCTCTCCACCACTGCAAGCCAGAGATGTGGGAACTTCTGGGCGATTTCCATGCTCCTGTCCCTTTTGGCTGCTGAGATGTCCAGAATCCACATCCCCAAAAAGGGATCTTCCTTCCCTCACACAGCGTACTCTAGAAACTTCACTAAGGCATTAAAGGCTCCTCACACGATCTCACATGTTCCACACATGTTTCTCAAGTGTTCCTCACATGTTCAGATGGAGCACCAAAATGCTCAGATTCTACGCCTTAGCGATTAACTCTGAGTCACTAACACCGCAATGGGGTCGCATGAAGGAAGAAATAAAAACACGTCCCCCAGAGTCATTGCAGCAAGAGCAGGTTCAGATTTGAGTCTCCACTTCATGCTCCCTGTGTCTTCCATCTTCTGTCTGTCTGTCTGTCTGTCTGTTTTAGGAGTCTGAATCTGTGTCCATTGCAATACTGTCTTTAGAAGCAGGTTAAAGAAACAACAAGATAACAGTCTAAGTCTTCATTGATCTCAAGGTGTAACATTAGCTTAGTTGTGAGGGCCAGTAAAAGTTCCAGGCTCTTGGAATATAAAAGATGTTTTATATAATATTGCATTCTCACCAGACCTGGTTAGAAAAACAAGTACAATAATAAAGTAAGGCTCACAAGAAACCTAAGAGCATGTTTTAACTAACAAGCTCCTTGGGATAGACAGCATTCAGAGAAAGAGGTGGCGAAGGCAGACGTCACACATGGTATCTGTTGGTAGGAAACGTTTTCTTTAACATACGCCAGTTCACAGCATCTCGTGAGCGACATAGAACGTTAGATGTGATCTAAGCAGGAAAATAATGAACAAAGCTACCCCTAGCTATTCAAGTTCACGTCCCATGTACCACAGCTTTGAGCAAGGCACTGCCAGCCAATCACTGAATGCATAGGGAAAGCCTTCGAAATCTGTGAATGTTTACTCATAAAGTATAGATGTGTTACAAAAGCAACCGGGCAGAAGCAAACGGGACAGGGAGAACCCTGTGTTTTAGCTAAAGCCTATCAAGTTGTCTACGTAAACAGACACTTCCCTGTGGGGAATGGGTACTTTTTACTGACCTCTGCTATTATCTGTTTGTCAACATTAAAGGATAAAAAATAAAATCAGAATCATTCACCAAATTCACAAAACTCAGATCCAGGCAATTGTAACTCAAACTAGCCCAGTGACCCTTCTGAAAGAATCCTCCCAAGTTGGCCGTGGTCTCTCTATCTCTGTCTTCATTGAAACACTCCTAAGATGGGGGGGGTCCTTGAGACCCATGTTACAGTCTGCTATCCCAACAGTCTCCTTCTGCAGCGCAGGCTCTCTCCTCCAAAACGGCACTCACATTAGTTGGGCTTTCCTTGGCGGAAGTTTCTCTTTCATCTGATTTTAAGCACTGGTAAGACCATTACCTGACTTTGGAAATTACTGACAGTGTTAGAGTTTTATAAGCAGATATCAAGGAAGCAAGAGAGCAACAAAGATCCAAAAATCTTAGAGCAGAAGCTCTCAACCTTCCTAATGCTGGGACCCTTTAACACAGCTCCTCATGTTGTGTTGACCCTCAACCATAACATTATTTCCTTACTACTTCATAACTGTAATTTTGCTACTGTTATGAATTGTAATGTAAATATCTGCATTTTCCAATGGACTTAGGTGACCCCATGACAGGGTCGTCTGACCACCAAAAGGGGTCACAAGTCACATGTTGAGAACCACTGTCCTAGAATCTTCAAGAGGGCCGACTGGTGAAGGACGTGGGCATGAAATCAGGATCCAAAACCCTAAAGAGGTGGCTATTTTTTTAATTTTTCACATCTCAGCCCTTCCACCCACAGTATAAAACATACAAAGAAACAGAGAAGCATGACCCAGTTAAAAGAACAAAATCAATAAACCCTAAAATAAAGGCACAGCTACCTGCTATGGAATTTAAAATGACTGCCATAAAGCTGCTCAGCGAACTAAAAGAGACTAGAGACAGAAAACAAATGAATCCAGAAAACAATGCTTAAAAATGAAAATATCATCAATGAGATGTGGATTTATAAAAAGAATTGAAGAGGAATTCTGGAGTTATATACCATTATGTTAGACAGTGTAAAAGGAAATGGATAGATTCTCAGAAATATATAGCCATCAACACTGAAGCATGAATACCTAAAAATTCTAAATAAGTCAATCATTAGTGAGTCATTAAATAAATAATCAAAAACCTCTAGACAAAGAAAAGTTAATGATGGGGGTCAGTGAAACAGCTCAGTGAATAAAGTCCCTGTTGTGCAAGTCCAACAATCCAAGGTAGACCCCAGACCTCAAGGTAGAAAGAACTCTCAAGGTACCAACAAACAAAAATTGTCCAGGGACCTCCACACATGCACTATAGATTGTGTAAAGCCTTAAACATAACACACTCACATACACACATGTACACACACACATACATACATGCACACACACATACATATACACACATACATACACACGCACATACATGCACACATGCACATACACATACACACACATACACGCACACATACATACACACATACACATGTGCACACACATACACACACACACACATACACACACACAGAGTAATAAGAAGTGTGGGGGAGGTAAGACCAGATAGTTTCACTGGAGAATTTTTTTCAAAAGATCTTTTAAAAAAATTAAAGAGGACTAAATGTTCAAAAACTTTCAAGCTCACTTTGTCTGACCAGAATTATTCTGTCACAAAAAACATCAGAAGGAAAACAAACTATAGACCAATATCCCCAATGAACAATGGCAAAAACCTCAACAACAACAACAGCAACAACAAATCAGTAGAGTAAAGGGGGCCTAGCGGACATGCCCTTAATCCCAGCACTTGGAAGGCAGAGGGAGGCCAGTGTCTGTAAATTCAAGGCCATCCTGATCTACATAGTAAATTCCAGGACAACCAGGGCAATGTAGGCAGTGTAGAAAGATCCTGTCTCAACAACATCAAAAATTAACATGGTGAATTAAAAAATCCATAGGAAGGATTACAGTCATGTGATGCCTACCTGTACTTGATAGGTAGGACCAGATCAGTAGTTCAAGATGAGCTTTAGGGAGGGATATGGGAGGTGGTGGTGGGGAAGAGACAGAAATCTTTAATAAATAAATTAATTAATTAAAAAAAAACAAAACCAAAAACACTAATGACAACTTATGCTGGAGAGGTTGTGGGAAAAAGGGAACACTTATGCATTGCTGGTGGGAGTGCAAGCTGGTACAGCCCCTTTGGATGTCAGTGTGGTGATTCCTCAGAAAATTAGGAAACAGCCTTCCTCAAGACCCAGTAATACCACTTTTGGGTATATATCCAAAGGATGCTCAATCGTACCACAAGGATATGTGCTCAACTATGTTCATAGCGGCATTGTTTGTCATGGCCAGAACCTGGAAACAACCTAATGCCCCTTGACTGAAGAATAGATGAGGAAAATGTGGTACATTAGACAATGGAGTACTACACAGCAGAAAAAATAACATCTTGAAATTTGAGGGCAAATGGGTGGATCTAGAAAACATTATATTGAGTGAGGTAACCCAGACACAGAATGACAATTATTATATGTACTCACTCATAAGTGGCTTTTAGACATAAAGCAAAGAAAACCAGCCTACAATTCACAATCCCAGAGAACCTAGACAACAATGAGGACCCTAAGAGAGACATACATGGATCTAATCTACATGGGAAGTAGAAAAAGACAAGATCTCCTGAGTAATGGGACCATGGGAACCTTGGGAGAGGGTGGAAGGGAAGGGGAGAGGAAGGGAGGCAAGCATAGAAAAATGTATAGCTCAATAAAATCAATAAAAAAGGTTAAAAAAAGAAAACCACAAAAAAAAAAGACGAGCTTTAGCTAAATATTAGGACCTTATGGAGGTCTAAGTCTTTAATCCAGCACTTGGGATATAGAGGCAGGAGGACCACAAGTTTGAGTGGCTAGCCCAGGGTAACTGAGAAAGACCTTGTCTTGTATACCAAGAATGCCTGTGATGCCATAAAAAAAATCCCACACCAGTTCAGAATTAGGATAATAAAGGGGTTATTTATTTAAGGGGAAAACTTACAGACCACCATCCTAAACAATAGTCCTCTAAGCACAAACAGGAACAGAGTCCAGCAGCCAGAACGGGAGCCAAAAGAAAGAGAGTAGGCGCACGGTTCCCACTATTTTTTAAACTATAAGAGACCTCGCCCAAGTGGGCTGGCATCTTAAAGACTATTGGCTGAAGGAGCAGAATGTGCTCCCACAGCATGCCTGGAAATATTTGCTCAATGGTACAGCATGCATCAGGTCCTGGGTTCTGTCTCTAGTGCTGCAAAGCGATTCTCTACACCACAGAGTGTGGTCTGAATAAGAAATATACCCGTAACCTCACGTATTTAATTCTTGGTCCCCGGGGGTAAGTACTTGTGTTTGTGGCTGAATGTGTGATCCCACAGCTTCCTGCACCATCTGTCGGCTGCTATCCCGACCCACAATTATAGACTTGCCTTCTGGAACTGTAAGTCAAAATAAACTCTTTCTTCATTAAGTCCTTTTTGGTCTTGGTATCTTATCACAGCAGTAGAAAATCAAATGATGACAAGAAGGTTCAGCATGAAAGGTTATTCAATACAAACACAATGAAGAACAAGAATGACATGATCATCTCAATGCAGGAACCATTTGATAATATTTAATGCATTTCATGATAAAAATCATTCAAAATACTAAGATTTTTTAAGTACCTCAATTTTTAAAGGCCATTTATGCAAATATCCCAGTGATTATCACGCTTAAGGATAGAAGATTGAACTGTATTACTTTAAGATCAGGGAAACATTTGGCACCTATTCTTATTACTTTTATTCAATATAGAAAGTCCAAGCCAGAATAATTAGACAATAAAAAGAATTACAAGCAACCTAAATTAGAAATGAAGTGAGGCCGGGTGATGGTGGCGCACGCCTTTAATCCCAGCACTCGGGAGGCAGAGGCAGGTGGATCTCTGTGAGTTCGAGACTAGCCTGGTCTACAAGAGCTAGTTCCAGGACAGGCTCCAAAACCACACAGAAACCCTGTCTCGAAAAAAAAAAAAAGAAATGAAGTGAGATGTTCCCTATACCCTACACCTATGCACTAATGCCATGATATTATATGAGAGAAAAATGTTTCAAAAACAAGCTGGGAAGATGGCATCCATACATATGTGCACATACATGTAAATGTACCTACACAAATGTGAGCACATCTCACACATGCACGAATACCACATGCACATATACACAATAAGAATAAATAATTCTTTTTTAAAATATTTATTTTTTATGTATACAATGTTCTGTCTGTGTGTATGCCTGCAGGCCAGAAGAGGGCATCAGACCCCATTATTGATGGTTGTGAGCCACCATGTGGTTGCTGGGAATTGAACTCAGGACCTTTGGAAGAGGAGGCAATGCTCTTAACCTCTGAGCCATCTCTCCAGCCCAAGAATAAATAATTCTTAAAGATTACATATACTCTCATACAACAAAATCTTATAAGAACTAAATTAGGCTCAGAAATGAATCCATGTGTGTATAGTCACATGATCTTCGACAAGGGACCAGGACTACACAGTAGGGAAAGGACAGCCTATTTTAAGAGATGGCATTTGGGAAACCCAATATCCACATACAAAAGAGAAGGAGTAAACCCATATCTTACATCATATACAAGAGGTTAACTCAAAGTGGATTAAAGATACAAACATAATACCTAAGACTGGAATTCTCAGAAGGAAACAGAAAAAAAGCTTCATAATAATGCATTGGGCAAAATTACTTAGGGGTCACCCCAATAAATTGCTGAAAAGGAAAGCAATCACATTTATAATAGACATCCAACCAAAAACAAACAATTACACAACCCAATCTTAAAATAAGGCTAATCAAGGAATCAAGTGAACGCTACAATTACAATGGGAAGAGCAATTGATCGTCATGATTAGACAGTGTGATACTGCTGAAATATTACAGCCCTATCTCAGGCAGGTTCTCGGGACAGAGGAAGGAGGTGAGCAGCAGACACAAAGAGCCAAATTCACAGCAGCAAAAGAAAGCAAGGCACATCCAAGGACTCAGGGTAGGCTAACCTGCCAAGTCCATAGTCCCAAGAAATCTTGAGCTTGGTATTTCTATAAAATGTTCTCAGGTGTATTTCTGAGGTGATGACTATTCACAAGCTGTGTGGTCCCCTGATTCCTACAAAATTGTGGTGAGCAGAGCTTCCTCTGAGGGAATCTCTGCCCATGATACTCTCAAAACCCAACTACAGAGGTAACTAATGAGGTTATTACAAAACTTGGGTCTTTTGAAAACCCAGTCTTTCCACAGTGATCACATGCCAAGGCTCCCAAAATCCCCTGACACTTTGCTTCCTTTAAAGCAGGAATAACCTAACTGTATCTTCAAGATGTTCAGCCACAAAATGATGTTTTTAACTGTCAGTTTTCTTGACTATCCCACGACTAACTTCTTTCCTAATCAACCTCAATATTACCAAAAGAGATCTAGAGATTCGTTGCAATTTCTACCAAAATCCAATGACAATACACACAGATCTATAAGTAGAAAAATTCTCCTAAAACTTGTGTGGAATTACAAAGGAATAGGCAAAGAAACCCTGGGCAAAAATAACAAAACTGGAAGAATTATAATGACTGACTTCAAAATATATAAAACCACATTAACCAAAACAACAGCCTCTCACATTAAAATAGGTCCAAAGGTCCATAGAGCACACTAGAGAATTGAGAAATCAGTGTGTGTATTTATAGTACACTCATCTGTGACAAAGGAAGCAAAGCACACATTAGGAAAGTTTAAATGGTATTCATTAAATTCATGCAAGAAAGAGCTACCATAATATCGAAGCCTTAAAAAAAACAATTAAAAGTGAATTAAAAACTTAAATACAAGATGTGGAACTACCAGAAGAAAACAAAAGAAATATTTTAGAACATTTTCTGGGCAAAGGTTTTTTGGGCTGTGATTCTGTTTGTGTACAGAACAAAAAGCAAAAAATTGACAAATTGATTTCCATCATACTCATAAGAAATAAACAAACTTAGAGGCACATATCTGAAATGCTAGAATGCAGTAGAGGCAGGAAAATCATGAATTTGGGTCCAGCCTGGCCTATGTAGCAAGACCCTGTCTCAAGAATACTAAAGGATTGTAGTTTCACAATAAACCATTTGCCTAACCTGAGCAAAGCCCTGGATTCAATCCCAAGCATGTGGAGAAGAAAAAGAAATTATCAATATAGTGAAGAAATGATCTACAGAGTAGAAAAAAATTGCAAATTAATGATCTGACAAAGGATAAAAATCCAGAAGATACAAGGAAAAAATAATTGGATACTTAAATAAGCAGATGATCTGAATAGACATTTCTCAAAGGAAGATACACAAATGTCAAGAAAGCATGTGAAAAAATATTCAACATCACTAATCGTTCAGAAAAATGCAAATCAAAATTAGAACAAGATTCATCACACTCCAGATAGATTGACTATTATCAAAAAGAGAAAATAATAAATACTAGTGAGGGTGCAGAGGAAGGGAAATGCCTTCACAGTTGATGGGAATGTGAAGTTGCTCAGTTATTATGGAAAATACGGCAATCTCTTCCAAAATTGAAAAGTTGAGCTACCATGTGATCTAAAGTCATATCCCCCACTTGGTCATGTGACCATGAGTATGTCAGAGAGACATGTGCACTCATATACTTATCATAACCCTACCTACAGTGATCAAGCTATGGAATACACACAGTAGAATATTTCTCAGCCATAAAAAGGATGAAATGCAATCCATAGCAGTAACGTGGATGGGACTATAGGACATTTGTTATATGAAATAATCAGTCACGGAAAGCTATGTTCTTGCTTATATGTGAAAGCTAAAAAGGGAATCTCACCCATGGATTGCCCAGTCTGGGAAAGATGAGGACCAAAGATGAAGGTAGGACAGCTAAGCAGAACAAGAGTGAAATGGGGGGGCCGGGCGGTGGTGGCGCACGCCTTTAATCCCAGTACTTGGGAGGCAGAGGCAGGCGGATCTCTGGGAGTTCGAGTTTAGCCTGGTCTACAAGAGCTAGTTCCAGGACAGGAACCAAAAGCTACAGAGAAAACCTGCCTCGAAAATAAAAAAAAAAAAAAAAAAAGAGTGAAATGGACGGAAAGAATAACTTCTAAGATTCCGTCAAACCATGGGATAACTATGATTGACAGCAATTAACTGAATATTTCAAAAGAACCAATAGAAACTGAGTATAATGGCTTTATAAGACCATTTCCTTACTAAAGCATCCCTTCCTGATGGGACAAGGGGGTGCCTGAGACCCAGGAAGTAAAGGAAAGTTACAAGTCTCAGAAAATGGGAATGTCCCAGCTTCACAAGGCAGGGAGTTCCAGGGAGGCCATTTCTATGAGCCATCACCATGCTGAGGAGGGCCTGGGGGCCATGCAGCTGCCTTTGAGTCATCTCTGCTCTATAAACAAGCCCAATGCATTCATTAATCTGCCATTAGGTTCTGGCAGAACTGCTACTTTGGCCTCCCCATCTAGGCTAAATGCTTGTCCACGCGTCTCCAAAGAGGCACACTACAGTGGTACACACCTGTAATCCTAGTACCAGGGTGGTGGAGTCAGGAGCATCAGGAGTTCAAGGCCAGTCTGATGCATCAAGTTTGAGGCTAGGCTGGGCTCTATGAGGCTTAGATTCAACGATACTGTAGCCAAAGAAAGCAAAATTGCCCCCCAAACCAAAAAATAACAAATGTCTGAGGGATGAGCATGCAAAATAATAATCTGGTGTTATTTATTGTTATATGGATTTACATATCACTCTGTACCCCATAAATATATAAAATTATTATGTGCCTATAAAATGTAGTACCTTCGTTTTTTGAGACTGAGCTTCACTATAGAGTCCAGGCTGGCTTTGAGCTGGTGATCCTCCTGCCTCGGCTTCTCAAGTGCTAGGATTACAAGCCTGTGACTTAATGTCTGAACTGACAAAGATAAATGTCATCTTGTCCAGACTCCATTCTGTGTTTGCCTAGCCAGTCCTCAGATTTTCCCTGTCTAATAGCCACATCTGCCTTAACAGTAATTTGGGAACTACCCATGACCCTGATTCGGGTCCAGATGTGTTAACCAAAATAATTAATATTTGTGCAAGCTAAACATAAAACTAGAATAACTACAGGAAGTCTAAATAAGAAATAATCGTTGTGTCTGGAAAATACTGCCAAGCTCTGCAAAAGGACAGATGCTGCAAGGTTACTCCAACCCTATCTAACACTGATGCAATTGCGGTGTTTGTCTTTAAAAATGCTGTACTCCTGAGCTTCAGGACCAAGGCACATTCTGGAGGCATTAGTCCGCTCTTGGTCTGGCCATTGTTAGCGACTCCTATATTCTTAACTGGCTTAATTAGTGTGGTCGTCAGTAACTATCTCCCACAGATCATTTCACAGCCAACAAACTCTATTTGAAAAGAACCTGTGGAGTGCCTTAAGATCCTGCTGAACAATGAGGACTACTGAGAACTCAAGAACAATGGCAATGGGTTTTGATCCTACTGCACGTACTGGCTTTGTGGGAGCCTAGGCAGTTTGGATGCTCACCTTACTAGACCTGGATGGAGGTGGGGGGTCCTTGGACTTCCCACAGGGCAGGGAACCCTGATTGCTCTTAGGGCTGATGAGGGAGGGGACTTGATTGGGGGAGGGGGAGGGAAATGGGAGGCGGTGGCGGGGAGGAGGCAGAAATCTGAAAGAAAGAAAGAAAGAAAGAAAGAAAGAAAGAAAGAAAGAAAGAAAGAAAGAAAGAAAGAAAGAAGGAGAAAAAAATCCTGCTGAAAGTTGAGGTCCCTATAGGAAAAAAAAAAAATATATATATATATATATATATATATATATATTATAGATATTCCATCAAAGTATGCCCTTGGGAGGAAATCCATAGGTAAGAATCAAAAGATGAAAATAATAAAGACCAGAGAAGACAAATAACAGTATCTCTTAGCCTCAATCCTGAAAAACTTGTATTGCTTAGGTCTTCAGATTTCCAGTTTTGGTTTGGGCCTGGTGCCTTCTCTTTCTCTTTATATTGTTGTTTCTTAGATTGGGAACTCAACAATTATTACAATTTAGGCCCAGGGCTCAGTCGTAGAATGATTGTCGAACATGAATGTGAGACCCCCAGTTCAATCATCAACATCACAAAAATAAATGAATAACTGAGCAGAAAGTTGGACCGTAATTCAGTTGCAACAAAGGTGTTGTCAGTCCCATGAGGTGTTCTGCAGCTGGGACGGCCATTCTCAGCTGTCCTGAGATGGTGAGAAAACGGACAGTAGAACGAGAGGGTGAACCTTCATTCTCCTGCTCTAATCAGAAAATGGACTGGGCTGACCAGAAAGTGTGTGACCTTGGGCAAGAGAACACGTTCAGGGCCTGAACTAAAAGCCACGTTAGCTACACTTCCAGCAGGTCGTAGGAAATGCAGCATCCCCTGCAGCAGGTGTAGGGATGCTTGTGACCAATCTCTCAATCCCTCTAAAATAAGCCCAACATTTTTATGTGTATGAGTGTTTTACCTTCATGCGTGCCTGGTGTCCTTAGAGTCCAGAAGGGTGCTTGGGATCCTCTGGAACAGGAGTTAGAGATGGTAAAGCAGACATGCGGCTTCTGAGAATTAAACCCAGGTCCTCTGAAAGAGCAGCCAGCACTCCAGTCCCTAAGCCCCCAAATTCTAAAGTAATGTTTTCCTGTCTGCATCTAATACTTCTTGAAGAGCCGAGTTCAGCCCACGGATCATCAAGGCCAGAGACAGAGCCGCCCAGCCGAACCCTGAAATAACAGCCTGACAATTGACCTTCTGTAACTGGGGAGTCCGTTTCTGAAAATAGTCTCTGGAGACCCCCAGGAATGATGGGGTGAAATCAGTCAAGCAGTACACGGTTTCACTCTATGGCCTTTCCATTTGTCATACAAATTGTAATGAATACTTATTTCTTAATTTACATTCCGGCCTTCACCCAATTTGCAGCTCCTGCCATGTTTACAGGCACCATCTGGAGGAGCTAATGAGACAGCGAACACCAGAAATCACAACTTGCTTTGACTAAACTAAAAGACTCTTACTGGCAAGAAAATGATCTGTTTGTTTCCTGGAATTTCGGAGAGATTAAAATGCGTCTTCCTGAGGACGGAGGAGAAATATGCAGAGCTAATTTTCATAGACTGAACCCGGGGGCAGCTGGCCACCTGAATCGGTTCCGAATAATTCAGTCATTACTGCAATGGTCTCATGATAGACGGTCTCTTCTGACACTGGAATTCTGAAAAATGATTACCTAGACTCTCCGTGAATGTCAGGGGGTCCCAGCAGACCAAGGAGGGAGTGCACAGGAATGCTGAATGAGATGGAGTTTAAACACTCAGGCTCTGCCCTCCCGTGAGGAAAAGACTTGGATGACTCTGGGCAAGCTAAGTGCCATCTTTAGATAGCAGTTCCTTCTGCATGAAACAGGAAGTGGATGATAAACATGTCAGAATCAAAAACAGATAAGCAAGTGAATTATAGTGAAGTATTTGAGGACTGTCACTAAGAAACATTCAAATGTTTGATGAATTTCCTGTCCTTGGAAAGTTTGCCTAAATAACTAGAATATGCATGCACACACACACACAAACACCCTTGTGTGTGTTTAAATACACATACACACACATGCAGACATGACAGATACTTCAGTAACAGAGGATGGCATGAATGAGCTACATACACCCAAAGGTAGGTCAAGGTTTTGTCTTTGTCCTGTGGTGGAGTGTGAGATTCTTCAGGTTAGCTCTGGCTCTACAAGCAAAGTCTAACAGACTTCAGAAATATAAGTATACCACCAGTCAGTGATTGTTAACTGCTTGGCAAATATTTCACCATGGAATCCTAAAATTCTGTGTTTGTAGTACTAGGGAATGAGTCTAGAACCTCATTTCCAGGAAACACCATCACTGAACTATATTCAGCTCTCATTGTCTTTTTTTCTTTTTCTGGAAACCAAATCTCAATTTGGTTTCCAATCTGACCTTGAATTCTTCAGCAGAGATCAGCCTTGAACTGCTTGATCTTCCTGCATCCACCATCTTGAATGCTGGGATTACAGGCATGTACCCCAACACCTCACTCTTCATCCTTTTTAAAGTTAAAATTAGGGGCAGGACACTGCTGGTGCCCACCTTTAGTCCCAGCACTCAGAAGGCAGAGGCAGGGGGATCCGGGTGAGTTTGAGGCCAGACTGGTCTATAGAGTGAGTTCCAGGACAGCCAGAGAAACCCCGTTTCCAAATTCAGAGAGAAATCAAATAACTGCATCATTTCTGTCCCAATACTTCCCCCGACTGCAAATGATTCGGAAAAGGTGACTGTTAGAATACTTGTTATGCCAAAAAGGGTATAATGATCAATGCTTGCCATCAAGATCGTCTCTCAGAATGAAACAAAAGATTGTTAATTATCTACTTGTGCATCACAATTGGAAAATCAACTTGCGATGACTGAATCAGTTCATCATGAAGTATCCTTGATTATGTCAGCAACGTCAACCTGACCCCTTACTAGTGACTCATCCCTAGCATGCTGCTGAGTTTTGTATTAGTTTCCTTTTTAAATTCATATACAAAATCATGGGTTTCATCATGTGGTAGTCATACACTCCACGTTTTTGCCAATTCTCTTCCTCCATGCCGTTCCCACCTTCTTCCTGGTTCCCATCTTCCTTTCATGAGGACCCGTTCAGTTTCCAGGCCACACTCATGGGCTATAATAGCCTCTCCTAATTTTCCCTCCCCCAACTCGTTCTTAAGACCTTGTCTTCCTCTGTCATGGTTTCCCACACACATACCTATAAAAACAAATGTGTAAAAATTAAAATCTAAGATATGTATGTGGGAAAAACATGGTATTTTTCTTTTTCTTTAGTCTGATATACTTTGCTTAAGATACTTACTTTCTATTTTCCTGAAAATGTCATGATTTCATTTCTATTACAGCTAAATAAAATTCTATGGTGTATTTGTACCACATTTTCGTTTTCTGCTCATGTTGACAGACATGTGGCCAGCGCATTTCCTGGCTATTAGGAAAGCCCTGAAGAAAACACATATGTGCAGGTATCTCTGTGGTAGGGCTTACGAGTCCTTTGGGTTTATACCCAAGAGTCCGTCATTACGTTTTCTGGAAAGTAGTAGAAGGGTCTTGCACGCCTCTGTGCCACCTTGCACAGCGCCATGCATATAGTTCATGGTCAGCAGTTACCTGTGAGCAGAAGTGATCACACCATCCAACCTGGGGAGGCAGACCCAATCTTCTAAAAGAGGGAGATGTAGATTACAAACTCGCTCTCCTCGTCACCACAGCCTTGAGCAAATGAAGGAAAAGCACAAACCACAGATGAACATCTTGGCGGTGACACCATTGAGACGAGATGCCTATACTAGACCTTGAGCTTTCAGACTTTGACCATGACCTACAATAAGAAAAGCATTTACATTGTGCCTTGGTAAAACACACACACACTCTCTCTCACACACACACACAGTCATAGACAGACGTTGAGACAGAGTCTCATGCTGCCCCAGCTGGCTTCAAACTAGCTATGCAGCTGAATATAACTTTGAACTTTTGGTCCTCCTGTCTCAACCTCCACTTGCAGTTTATAAAGCGCTGGGGATTAATCCCAGGGCCTCTTACACACTCTCTGCCAATTGTGCTGGCCAGCCTCCAGAGTCACACAGTTAAAGTCACTGGAAAAATCTTTACTCCTTGGGGTCCCTCCCGCCTTGTTTGTTTGGTTTGGTTTTTGGAGACAGGGTCTGACACTGTAGCCTGAGCTGGCCCGGAACTCATTCCTTAGCCCATGCTGGCCTCAGATTCCCAACAATCCTCCTGCTTTGGTCTCCTGGGCACTGGGATTAGATGGATGAGCAACAGTACCTGGCTCGGTGTTTCTGTTTCAATTTTTTCAATGAAGCTCACCATTTCTCATTAAATCATGTCACTAAGGGTAGGCTGGGAAACAATTCAGAAGAACAAGGTCATATTGTCATGCAGAAGTTCTGGGGCAGCCTTGAGGCCCTGTACATTGCAGGCCACTCTGAGATGAGAGACCTCCTAGGCCCCCCTGGCCCTTCTCACACTCAGGTAAATCATGTTTGTCAGTGCCATCTTGATCCTGTGTGGTCTACTGTCCCCTGCTTTCCTATCAGCACATGTCCATGTGAACAGTTCAACGTCTGAATTGGGACAGGGGTCAACATTCAATCCACAGGAACCATCCAGTGAAGAACTATCTTTTTCACTTGCCACTAACTAGGACAGATTTGGTTGTGGGAGTGGAGCAGCCATCTTGGACCATGAAAGTGCAGTTACAGGATAGAGATAAGAGAATGAGAAACTAGATGACCAAAGATGGCCACACTCACGTGAGTGTGTACTCCGGTATGCAGCAGAGAATTAAACCATCCCATTGAAACCACTGGGATTTGGCCTGTTAACAACAACTGATTCCAAACTGACTCATTATCTAACTCACACTGCTGACAGAATAACAGAATGCTCTTTTAACCTAAGTCTCTGGGAACCTTGGCTAGTCTTGTACCGACCTTACAGCATTGCCTAGAACACCCCACAGAAGGTATAGCAACCTGTCAGCAGTTTGACATATGTATGTTAATTTTAGCTCTAAGGCAGGAGAAGCCTGGGCCACATTGTATAGATCCAGATTTGTTGTGGGAACAAGAGCCATAAGCAGCTGTCGCAATAACGCCAAATCAGTGACCCTTCCCTGCATCAAGCTTCTTTGATTGTCAATGCCCCTCTCCTGGCTCATCCAGAGCAAGTCCTTGGTAGCTTCAAGGACTTAAGCAAGCACTGTTTCCTCTCAACAAGAAAGACCCACTTTCCAGCACAAAGCTTCTTGGGTGATATTCATTTACTTTCAGTGGAACAAACAAAAACTGAGGGCAAATGCCAAATTGGTGGTGGTGCACGCCTTTAATCTCAGCACTTGGGAGGTAGAGGAAGGTGGATCTCTGAGTTCGAGGCCAGTCTGGTCTACAGAGTGAGTTTCTGGACAGCCAGGGCAACACAGAGAAACCTGCCTCGAAAAACTCAAGCAAACAAACAAAAAACCCAAACAAACCCTGAGGGCAAGAGCAAGCACTCAGTGGTAGGTGTGTTTGCTGTGCATACCTCAGAAGGTGAGTTCCAATCCCAAGCACTCCTACAAAAGGCCGGGCATGGCCTCACAGGCCTACACCCATACCCACAGCACTGGTGGGCTTGCTGGTTCCTGACTATCTTCAGATTCAGTGAGAAACCTGTCTCAGTTGAGAGCGACCAAGCAAGGCACTGGATGTCCTCCCATGGTCTCAGTGTACATGTACCTTCAGCACATATACTGCCAAATTCTTGTTTGGCTTGGTTCTGAGAACCTTGACTCAGCGTGATAAGGGAATAAAGAAAGACAGTGAAAAATATAACAGACACACAGACACAGAAAAGCTCAGATAAAGAAGCTATAACATTCTGGAGGCCCAGCGTATTTATTGTATACAGCTGAACAGGGAGGCAGGGCTGTTCCATGCAGCTAAACAAAGAGATGGATTATCATATACAGATAAACAAAGAGATGGATTATTATATACAGATAAACAAGGAGGTGGGGTGTTATATACAGATAAACAAGGAGATGGGGTGTTATATACAACTTAACAAAGAGATGGATTATTATATACGGATAAACAAGGAGGTGGGGTGTTATATACAGCTGAACAAAGAGGTGGGGTGTTATATGAAGCTGAACAAGGAGGTGGGGTGTTATTCGCAGCTGAACAAGCAGGCAGATTTAGCTAATCTTAGTAGGCGAGCAGTCTTGGAGCCATAAACATGGTGGTGGGGACCATGACAGACATTTTCTGCACACACTGTCAACATTCACACGGAGGCATTGGTCTCCTTGCCACAGCTATGCCCAAGTCAACAATACATATTCTCTCAATGTTTTCAACAACATATGCACACATAAAATTTAAAAAAAAAAACGAATCATTTGTTTTTAGACTTGAATGTTTTCAAGTCCAGCGGGTAAGCACACCACATGCTCCCAAGGGTTTTCTATCTACACTTCAGCACACGCCCTCGTCACTCCTTCTCTGCCACGCTGTAATTCTCCAACCTTGAAGATATTGTAAGCATTGCTTCTGTTTCTGCAGACCTGAATGGATTCTGGAATCAGTTCTGACCCAGTGAGAGGGCTAGGGTCACATCACAGCCGGGCCACAATCTCCAAGCCACGCTGACTCCAGCTTTCTGTCCCTGTGGAAGGACGCAGGCCAGGAACTGTTTCCAGTCTGCCTGGGAGCAGAAACAGAAACCCAGTACCGTAGAGAAAGTCCCAACCCCCCAGTCACACAAAGAAGAACTGCTCATTACAGCCGCTAACGGCTCCAATGTGAGGCTCCAAGTGTGTCGAGCACACCAAACAAATTTAGCTTCACCACCTGTTCCGGAAAAGGAACGCCCATGCCAAAATCCCCCCAAAAGTGCATAAATATTCTCAGTGTGGATTAGCTGGGAGTCTTTTCAAATATGTTCTATATTAGAGTTTGTAAACTGGGCACTTGATGTACACCACATGGCCACCGTGGAAGACGTGAAGTTTTGTTCTGCCTCAAAAATAAAAGAAATCATATTCTTTCTCTCTAAAATCTTTAGACACAATTGAACAAAATGGTTTCAAGGTCTAAAACAAACAAACAAAAAAGCCTGTGGTCTTAATGGAAGTAAGATACATACTTGAAAATTTCCAGTTTTCAAGAGATGTGTCAAGAGAGTATGGTTAATTACCTGGAGGATAACTGGTAAATCCCAGGTGTGTGTGTGTGTGTGTGTGTGTGTGTGTGGTGTGTGTGTATGTGAAAACCAAGAGGTATAAAATGACATGCTGTCTTAGGGTGTCTACTGCTGTGAAGAAACACCATGACCATGGCAATTCTTATGAAGGACAACATTTAACTGAGAAGGCTGGAGAGGTAGCTGAGAGTTCTACACCTGTATGGGTAGATAGCAGGAAGAAGAGACAACGGACCTGGCTTGAGCTTCTGAGGCCTCAAAGCCTACCCCCAGCGACATACTTCCTCCAACAAGGCCACACCTACACCTACAATGTCACACCGCCAATAATGCCAGTCTCTTTGAGTCTATGGGGCCATTTTTCATTCAGACCATCACACAAGCTATAGGTGGGTAAGAACCAAAGTAATGCCTTTCTTAAGTCAAATAAAAAGGTCAAAAGAAAACTAAACTTAGGGCAGGTGCCAAAATATAGGTCTACTTGACATTTATGAACAAAGCACCTTCTAAATTGTTTAGAAAAGTTCTAGATACCATTAAATTCCCATGAATGTTTGTTCTGTTGAGGGGAAACTTGTCAAAGGATCCTGTCTCATCTGAGAAACTGTTCCATCATAGTCTAACTTCAAGACTGACCTTGGAATTGCTTTCTGAAGTTTTCTCGGCCCCCTTCTCGCCCCAACCCTTGTTGTGAGTCAGGCCGGTGGTCCCGCTGTGTGATTATTTGGGTCTGGGTGGCTGGGAAACAAAAGAGCAGTCTCTGTTTACATAATGGCACCCACTGTCTGCAGCATGGATCCACATAAGACGGGTCTGGGAGGCCAGGAAAGGAATGAGAGACTGCTGTTCCCTTGTCCCACAGGGAGCACACACGGCACCCTCCATTCAAGGCTGTTTTGTTGAGCAGATAAGCCCAGTGCCTGTATACCACCATAACCTTGCATTCCAGCCTGCATACCACCATAACCTTGCATCAGCTCAATATTTCCCTGTCCAGAGCATTTATCGCTAAGCATGTGTTTTTGTTTGTTAGAATGACACAGGATGGTGTTTGCACAATAAAAGTACTGAAGGGCCCTGAAGGTCCAGCAATCCATTCAAAGGTCAAAAGAGGCCCGCTCTTCTGCAGTTTGATTCCTTGGACCATAACCAGCCTCCTTATTCTGTTCGACCTTTAGGAAAAGATTGAAACTAAGTTATAGGTGTACTTTACTACTTTAAAAACAGAAGAACTTCTGTATAGAAATGGCAAAAAGACTCCCCCCTATATGAAACCATCACCCAGTCACAAGATCACCACCTATGGCAGCATCATTCACCTCCCTCTCTCCCTATGGATTCTAAGTACTATATCATTACATAATTAGTAATTGATATGAAAATTTATCTTTAAAGCCTTTTATCACACTATATATAGCATGATTAAAACACACAAAAATAATTTACAGTAATTCTAAATTATATCCCCTTCCATAGCCTTCAGGTCAGTGTCAGTGGAATCGGTCTGGTTTAGCGAGAGAGTTGTTTTTACATCATCCCCATCCTGGAAGGATTTCCAGCCCAGGAGGAACCCTAATCAATAAGGCTGAGGGAGAAGAGGAAAAGACAGATGGGACGCAGGGCGGTGGCTCTAATATTAGACACGGAGTGGGTTTTACAGCAGAGAGAAGTGGGGATTTTGGAAAATGAGGGATCTGGAAAGAAGAATGGAAAGGGATGGGGCGGGGGCGCCAAACACGGGCACGCCTGCATCCTGAGCATCTGCTGCCGCTCATTCATCAGATTCGTCGGAGCCGTATTCAGTCCTTCTGCTGCAGCAACACACGAGAGAGGCTTCCTTACTCACTGATGGCAGCCTCTGACGCCACCAGCACCTCCACCTCAGCTTCCTCAATCAACCACGGTAATACCGTTCCTCCTAAAATGGCCTTAAGTGATACGGCACCACGTACCATAAAGAAGTCCCTTCACAGAGAGGAAATATGCCAAGTGGGTTTTATTTCCCGAAAGACTGGCATCTCAGCAAAAACAAACGTTAACGTTAATAACAAGTTTAATTTTAATCCTTATTATACAAAATGAAATAATCTCAAGTAGTTACTTTTCTTGCTTCATAGAAGTCTCACTGAACATGTAGAACTTGTCCCTGTGTTGGGGAGCTTTCTGTCACTGTGACAAAACACCGGATATAACCAACTCTAAAGGAGGAAAGTTTACCCGGGCTCAGTTTCAGAAGTTTCTGTCCATGTCAGGTGGCCCTGTGGTGGCACAACATACCATGTCAGGAGGCATAGTGGCCAGCAAGCAAAGAGGAGAAACTGAAAGAGGCTGGGGGGGTCCAATGACCTCTTCAATATAGCATTTCAATGGTTCTCTTCCTTTACTAGACCCCACCTCTTAAAGGGCCCATTGCCTCCAAAAACCATCACAGACCCAGCAAATTGGGCTCTGGGAGATACTGCAGATCCAATACAGCAGTTCCCCAACCTGTTCCTGTTGAGAAAGAATTACAAACATGTGGGGCAAACAGTCACTCTGTAACAAGGTGAAATATATTTGTAGTTACCAGCAGCCACAGAGGTGGCTCAGAGGCTAAGAGCGCCGACTGCTGTTCCCGAGGTCCCGAGTTCAAGAACAGCTCGCTCTATGTAAATAATCGGAAAAATATGTATGTAGATAGATAGATAGATAGATAGATAGATAGATAGATAGATAGATAGATAGATGATAGATAATTCCATCTTCTGTACTCCACGGATAACCATATCTAGGAAGCTTTCACCTGCCCAGAAGCCTAGTGTAGTCTTTCAAGCCCAGAACTCAAATCTAAGTCATCCCAACTCGCTAACCCAGATACATCAAGACATACTCCTGAAGACAGACATGGGGGTGCATGCCCAAAGCCACCGCCCACTTGGGAGACTAGGGGAAGAAGAGTACATGTTCAAGGCTAGCCTTAGAAATACAGCAAAGGAGGGAAGGAGGAAGGGCGAAAAGGGGAGCGAGAAGGAGCTCTTCGGCCATGGAATCTCATCTTACTCTTACTCTCCCCATTCAATCCCTCTCCATCCACAGCTTATAGCTTCCCAAACCCTGCTCCTGCCTTGCTCTGCTATATCCAACACTTGTTGGCAAGCACAGCTGAAGTTCAGGCTGCTTCTACCGGTTTCAGTGTAACAGATTATAGCGTACCTGCCTTGCCCAAAGCTCACAACACAGAGCTTTATCCCATGATTCAGTCTTCCAATACGCTTCTTCCGGAAACCTGAATGCTCTTTCTATTTTTATTTATGTCTGGTTCTACTAATAAGGTTCTCAACTTTGCTGAAGGAAAATGCCTGTGATGGATCATCTCAACTATGCTCATTGATATGGGACTCACCAGGCTGTGGGTGGGACCAGTCTCTGGGCAGAGGACCTGATGGTATAAAATGGACAAAGCCAGCTGACAATGCCTTTATCCCTCACTGTTTCCTGACTGTGGATACAGCAGAACCAGCTGCTTCAAGCTCCTGGGGCTTTGAATGCACTGCCATGACAGACTGCATGTGAACTATGACCTTAAATAAGCCTTTTCTCCTGGAGGTGGCTTTTGTCTGTGTAGTTTATCACAGCAACAGCAGAGGAACTAAGACAGTCTGGCTCTTCAAAGAAGAGTTGGAAACTTTTCTGTCCAGATGAAAGAAGAGAAAGTTATTTCTTTGTGGTTTTAAAATCAATGGGGGAGCTGGGCAATGGAGGCACACGCCTTTAATCCCAGCACTCAGGAGACAGAGGCAGGTGGATCTCTGAGTTTGGGGCTAGCCTGATCTACAGAGCAAGTTTCAGGACAGCCAAGGCTACACAGAGAAACCCTGTCTTGAAACCCCTTCCCCAAAGAAGAATCAGCGAAGAAAAGACGAAGAAGAGAAAGAGAGCAAGCCAAGCAGGATGTCTTGTGGATGAGCCTTTCACCCTTTCCATCTAGACAAAGCCAGGCAATGACTTTTGCTGAAAAGGATTTTAGAGCAATTAACTTGAGCTCTAGTTCATTTAGCATGTGGCAGGCGGCTCTATTCCCTGTACAACCAAATCTCCACCAAGCTACTCAGTTCATCCTCTGCACAGCCCTGTCTTTATAAAACCCAACTCTGCATAGTTCATTCTCAAATTCTTTTCTACTCAGTTAAAGCCCTTTCTGATTCAATACTTGAATCCATTCAAATTCAATCTAATTCTGACTCGACTTCAACTAAATTCTATTTTACTGAGTTCTCTAAATTAAATTTAAGATCTTACAGATGATCTGTGTAGGTGCAGGGTTTTTTTTTTTTTTAGAATTTAAAGAGGTCTTATTTGGAATTCAAAGATTTGCATCTTCCTGACTGTAGCAGCCAGGTCTGAAGAGAAACGTGACTCCATTTGTCAGAGACGACTCTCGCAATGACTTCCCTGTGACTGGAAAGGTATCGTGGCGATTTTCATATCAGAGAAACCGAAGGTTCCAATTGATGTGGCACACATCGCTCAAAGCTCTGATCATACAAGAGCGCAAAAGAACATCCTTGTGAACCGCTCAAGTTCAAAGTTATCCAGGCTAGTGGGAAAACCATTTCCACCTGAAATGTTGACTCTGCATATGAGAAGAAATAGAAATCACATTGGTGCTAGCACTGATGCTAAAACTGAAAACCTGCAGAGGAGTCAGAGGATTCAAATCAGAGGCTAGAGAACTTAATGATGGCACTAAGCAAGGAGAAAATGAATGAATGCTAAACAGAGCTGATGAAGGAAGACTGACACTGCTTTTGACTGAGCCTATGTATTAGTCCCCTGTGGACCAGACCAAAGAATATGGAGTTCAAGAAATGTCCTTTTCAGGCAAAGACGTAGATGGAAAATTTAAAAATATAGAAATCAATTTATTCAGAGAATGGAAACCAAGAACAAATTAGAGTAACTATTCTCTATCTGATAAAACAGACTTCAAACCAAAATCACTCAGAAGAGATAATTATAATCATTACATGTTAATAAAAGGAACAATTCCTGCCTGATGATGTAGGTGGATGCCTTTAATCTCAAAACTCGGCAGAGGCAGGTGGATCTCTGTGAGTTCAAGGCCAACCTGGTCTACAGAGAGAGTTCCAGGATAGCCAAGGCTACACAGAGAAATCCTGTCTTGAAAGACCAGAAAAATATTTTTTTAAAGGAACAATTCTTCAAGAATATATAAGTGTAAACATATATGCAATAAATACAGGGCTTCAATTTTATGTAACAAACACTAATTATCATAGAAAGGTCACGTGGGTACAATAAGAGTAGATGACATCAATACTCCATGGCATCCAAATTAAAGTATCAACAAAGTTGAGGCAGGACCAAGTCGCTCCCCCGACCTTACCGTACCTCTGCCTGTGTATCACGGCTGAGCAAGGTAGCACTCCATAGGGAACCTGAAAAAGCCAGTTCATGCACTGGGGTAAATCCTGGACCCACTGTCAGTGGCTCCACAGACTGCCCAGGCCAAAGAGCTATCACCCACATTCAAGCCTTAACAATTATCAAATAATGGAAATATTGTATTGTATCTTATTACATCATAAAACAATAAAAACAGGAATTAACAGCTAGAGAAACCTCTGAAACCACAGGCCTCTTCTGAGACTGAACAAGACTCTTTGGAATGAGCAATGAGTCATTAAGAAAACCAGGAATAATTTCTATCAGCAAATGAAAGCACAGCTTATCTGACCTATGGGGTGCAGAAAATGTGGTTCTGAGAGGGATCTATGATATGAGTGTTTTCATCAAAAACTCAGAAAGATCTCTAAGAAATGATCTAGCAATGTACCACAAGGTCTTAGAAAAGCGAGCACAGCTCAAACCCTAAAGGAATAGACAGCAAAAACCAGTGAAGGCCAGGGAAGAAATGAGTGAAACAGAGTTTCAATGTACAATACAGAGAACCCATGAAACAAAGAGGTGATTGTGACGGCGTAAATGAATGCAGACAGATTATAAAAATATATACAGCTTTAATAAGGAAATAGACTTACAGGACCACAGGTTCCTGCGGAGAACAGAAAAAGCAGAGAAAAGGAGCTGCTGGGATCATGTCTGGCAGATTTATCAGTAAACATTAGCCCCAGGCGAACACGCCCCCAATGGGTGGAGCTATATCCCTACAGGTGATTCTTTAAATATGTACACAGAGAGAGAGAGAGAGAGAGAGAGAGAGAGAGAGAGAGAGAGACAGGGAGAGAGAGAGAAGTCTTGGCTTTTTTTTTTCTTACAGACTATGTTCTTTCCTTTTCATTTCTTTTTATTTTAGTTGTTGCATATATATGCATATATATTTAAGTTTTGTCTATGTGTACAGACTTATATATGAGTGTATATATTATATGTATATTTGCTAGAGAGATGACTCAGTGATTAAAACCATGTACCTCATGCAAAGGGCCTGCCCTGAGTTTGGCTCCCAGCATGCACGTGTGTTGGCTCACAATTGTCTGTAACTCCAGCTTATGGAGATGGGTTCAGCACCCTCCTCTGACCTCTCTGGGCATTGCACTCTCACACACAAACTCAAACAAAAATACACAATTTTAAAATCTTTTTTAAAGGTTTTATTTTTTTCCACATCAGTTTTAACAGCTGCCCACAAGCAAGTTGGGAAGAAATCACGAAGCTCTTCCCTTTACAGCCCGTTACCCCCACGCAGTCTCCCCGCTAGGGTGATTCTGACCCAAGGTGTTACATTAGTTACAACTGACATAATGCACACATTACAGAGTAGTTTCAGCACTCCAAAAGTCTGTGCACTACTCTCTATTGGCCATTCAGTTATTTCTTGAGAAGAACATAGGTTTCTAGGTCTGATGATAGAGATGGATGAGTGGATGAGTCCATTAGAAACCAAGAATCATCAGTGCACACATGACGTGTACAGAGACCATTGGATGCTCATTCTTAGGTCAGACACAAATATTCTCAGTGATAAATTGATTCTCTTTGATTCAAGGTACAAATGAGAGAGCAGTCTAAACCTGTCTTGAAGGATATTAGATTGGGGGGGGGATGTAAGAGGGGGTAAATCACTTATTACCACTACAATAACACATGATTCACATGCTAAACAGTACATGAAAAACACAGGAACAAAAAGCACACACAGAACCAAGGATTCAAGGAGTGGTCCCAAAACACATATTACTCTATTGCCAAAGACTCTGAACTAGACCCAGAAAGGGATTTTCAAACGTTTGGGGTCATCAAAAGATCATTAAGATGAGTACACGATTCCCCACAGGTCTCCTTGAAGAGTGCATATAAGCAGACATTTCTGTTTGCTGAAATCCAGTCTCATTTCTTCATACCGGTCTGGAATTTTTTGTTGAAGGCAACTGAAGGAGTCAGATGACCCAAGGAAAACTGACCCCTGGAGGTAAAATTGATACCAGTGACCCAAAGTCTGGAGGTATACAATGAGAAAAGGAAGGTGCACCCACTTTTCTACCCAGACACTTTCAATATGTGTCAAAGGATGGTGAAGGTGTGGAATTAAAGAGTGGCCTGAAGGCTGGGATCACAGTGTCCTGAAGGCTGGGATCACAGTGTCCTGAAGGCTGGGATCACAGCGTCCTGAAGGCTGGGATCACAGTGTCCTGAAAGCTGGGATCACAGCGTCCCGATGGCTGGGATCAGAGTGGCCTGAAGTTATGACCTCATAACTTCAGTTTGGAGGTGTAGGCCCAGAGTGACCTAAGGAGCAATGCCTTTGATTGCTCTAGAAGAACCCCAAGTACCAAATGTCTCTCACGACATAGCCATTTCATAGCCACCAACTCTCTGGTGTTCTTGTTAACTGGCAGAATCCTCAATAATGTGTGTGGGTTTTTTCCCCTGTGTCTTCGCTTACAATTAGTGGTAAAGCCTCGTGTTATAAAAAAATATTTTTTTCCTTTCCATTATTTTAATAATAAAGATCATTATCACCTCTTCAAAAGAAAAATTCAGGGCCAAAATGGAACACGCTGCGTGGAGGGGGCTCTTCCCGGTTCTTGGGAACACACAGTGAAGCGCATTGTTTCCCCATTTTCTGGTCGAAGCACGGGAGGATGGAAAATGGAGTCACTCAAATAACTCAGAGCGTTTCCCGTACAGGACAATAATAGCGGGAACGTTTCTGCGACTCCAAGGAAGCGAGTGTTTCTAATTAGTGAGCAAGAGCAGCTGAGGTAACTATTCTGGGCAGAAAAACAAAGCTGAGAAACTGCCTGAATTCTGTTTGTGAAGGTTGCCACCTACTGGGCATCGTGCAACACTGCAGCAGGCTGGAAGGGACGGACAACCAGAATTCAGGCCATTGCTGTGTGTTAGTCTCTTCTGCTTTTTCTCAGAAAGAAGGGGCATGGTGGATGGTGCCCACCTGGCAAGCAGGATGGAGTCGTGCTCAAGAGAGGGCTCAGGTGGGAATCTGCATGCGGGAGAGGTCTACCTGGGCCTACAGGACCCCTTGGGGGTTTATCCAAGGACTGAGGAGAGTATGTGAACTAGAAGTCAGTGGGCACAAACACAGAGGGAAGGGAAGACATCATAATGGCAGAGCCCAGAAAGAGGCAACACTGGCCATAGAAGACTATTTGCCCTAGGAATTTGTATTAAATGAGACTTGATCCAAAGGTCTTTGGGAGGATAAATTAGGAGTTTTCCCCAAATTAAAAAAAAAAAAAGGAAATGGTGGTTGAAGGCTCATCAAGGCCTGATAGGACAAGTGCCCAGCGGTTAAGAACCAATGAGCAGGGCTGGAGAGATGGCTCAGAGGTTAAGAGCATCGCCTGCTCTACCAAAGGTCCTGAGTTCAATTCCCAGCAACCACATGGTGGCTCACAACCATCTGCCATCTGTAATGGGGTCTGGTGCCCTCTTCTGGCCTGCAGGCATAGACACACAGACAGAATATTGTATACATAATAAATAAATAAATAAATAAATAAATAAATAAATAAATAAATAAAGAACCAATGAGTAGGTAGATTGCCCTGTAGGAAGCACAGGTTTTTCTGCTCATAGATGAACACTGGGGAACCCGGAAGGTTAAAGATACAGGATTATCCCAAGGAAGGGAGGAATACATAACCTGCTATCTGCCCAGAAGGCTGGGAGCAGATGTAGTTAGTAACCTGGTGACCTTTCTGCTATCTGTGATCAGGATAGCACACTGGATCCTCCCCAAGACCTTATCGTGAGCTTGTTTTTCTCAGTCTGTAAAAGAACCCATCTCTATGGAAGGTGTCACATGCACTTTTCAGAGTTTCAATGTAGTCACATCTGATCTTTATTTAGCTAACTTTGTCCCTCAAGGAGATTTATGGGTGCTTTATTGTGCACATGGTATTGAGTTATCACCAGGAAAGCTTTCATCAAACTGGGCTGTGCTTAAATATGCCTAAAATAAACTACTCACGTTCAGACTCCCAAAGTTTGAACCAACACTGGCTTCTGATCCAGGTTTAACCGAACTTTCTTACCTCCTACAGATTGTGACTCTGCCAGCCATGGTGGTCGCAGAGACACACACACACCCCATTCCACACTTGGGAATCTCTGAACAGAGCTGGGTATGATGATTCACACCTGTGATCCTATGTGTTCAGGATGCTGAGGCAGGAGGCCTGAAGTAAATTTCAAGGTCATCCTGTGCTACATAGTAACTTTGGGGTCAGCCTAGGCTACAGAGTGAGAATCAGCCCTTTAAAGAAAAGAATTAATAAAGGAAAGAAAAAGGAAAGGAAAATTTCTGGACAGATGGCGAATCTCTTCGCTCTTTGAAAACTGCCTTTGAAAAGACAAGCCAGACTAAATATTGACGTATGGATTTGACAGATAAAAACAGTTCTCACCTAACGCCAGTCCTGGCCATCTTTCTCCGTGAAGCACGAAGAGCCAGCAGCTGTGGTTCCCTCAAGATCTGTCACCAATGAAACCCAACCCTGCCCCTAAGACACAAAAGCCTGCATCTGGCCCATGTGCATTTTTCTCTGCCCCACAGAAGAGCAGCCCCACGTCTCTTCATCATCTGCTTCTTCTAAGTATATTAACTGAGACCCCACATCCCATGTTACTGGCACTGACATCCCACGAGAGGTAGGGGTGGGGAGAACTAGAATCCCTGGGACCAGCAGAGCAGAGTGACTGTAAGCAAGCTTGGCCGTGCTAACAGGAACGCCACACTCCAAGGAGGGCCAGAGTTCAGCAAGTTCGTCTGGGAGAAAAGAGACAAGAAAGGAGTTTTTTAATAAGGAAACCATTTTTGGCCGTTTGAGTACATTGATTCAAGGCTACGGGGGAGTGATATATTTAGAAACCGCGGGCCTTGTTTCCCCTCGAACAGGCACATTTGTTGGGCAAGTCACTTCAATTTTTGGTCTCTTTGCTCCTCATAAAACAGGGGAAATAGCAGAACTGAATAAGAAGGCCTTGAACACATAGCAAGAAACAAATGTGCCTACAGTAGGTAGCCGGTGCCGGTTTTATACCTTACCCCTCGTGCGCGGGGGAGCGCAGTGAGGGAAAAGGAAGAGGACCCCATCTGCCTCCTGGAGCTGCTGCATTCTGTTTACATGCCCAGCATGGAACTTTGGGGACTCGGGTAGGTCACAAGATCCACTGTGACTTGGTAAAGACTGAAATGCTTTTAAAACGTTTGGTCTACTTGCAGGAAATTGAACCACTCTTCTTAGCATTATTTCTGAAAGAAGATGTGCTCCAATGCAAGCTGAATGAGCAAAGCAGAATACACGGGGGACTCACTTTCCACACGGAATCCTGTAAAGACCACTACGGCTTCGTAAGAAAAACAAAAACGTCAAACACCAGTACTCTTGGTCTTGTGGGGTTTTGTTGTTGTTGTTGTTGTTTTTTGTTTTGTTTTGTCTACTTGGCACCTCTCTGGCCCCTTCCAGGCCTCAACTGACAAAATGATTCCTTCAAATTGCCTGTAGGCAATTTTATCCCAACAATGCTAAGCAATCCAGGGCACTCATGTTTATAGACGACAGTCGCTGTCTTGCCTGGAAGGGGCCAGAGAGGTGCCGGTCACCCTTCTCTATAACCTGGAGAATAAGCATCAAAATGTTAATCCTTCCCCAGGCAAGGATGAATGCACCTGAGGGCCAGAGCCTCTTCGTCTTGAGTTTCCGAATCCCACCGCAGAGCCGCGCCCAGTAGGCGGTCGTTCTCAGGCACACTCCTGCTGAGGATTCTGAACTGTCGACGGAGTTTCTGTTGATCCAGCTGGTTTGCATAATGAGGCAGCACAGGTGCATCCCTGCCTGGGTTTTCCCAACAAGTGTAAATGAATTGTCTACCTCAGAAGAATCCTGGAACAGAAGACACCAGCTCCGCACAGAATGGCTCGTAAACATAAGGGGGAAACTCACGCAGCTAAAGAAAAGATCCGAGGGAAAAAAAGTACTAAAGAAATGAATAAGACCGAATTGGTTTCCTGCTTGTTTTATAGTGTGTATAGTTTTCGAAGTGCCTTTGATTTATATAAACATAAATGGAGGAGGAGCTCTCTGAATGGAAGGGAAGAAAAGCATAAAGTTTGGACCTTCCCGGCTGGAAGGTTACTCACTTCCCTCAGCTCTCAGTAAGTTGGCTTTCTCCTCAGTATGGACGGTTTAGTTCCTCCAAAGTGAACCATTGCCTCCTGGAAAGGGGACAACTGAGCAAAGGCAACTTTAAGGAGGCAGGAGGCCCCTCCCACAGGTCACAGGAGCACTACTTACTGGGGAGGAGGACTGTCCCCTGGAGCTGCCTGCAGGTCGGGAAGGGAGTTCTGGAATATAGTTTTTTTTTACTTTTAAATGACACTGCCTTAAAAAATTGAATATACTAAAAACCAGTTCCCAGGAAACTGAGTTAAGACAAATTAGTTTTCGGGGGGGTGAGGGAGGGAAGGACCTGAAGCTGAATTGTCCAATTGTTTGAAAATGTTTTGCCATCCTCCTAAGGAGTAATGCCCACAGTGTGTGGACAGAGTTCCAGCTTCTAGCTCCTCCGCAACATAGGTTCTTACTGGTTATCTGAATGTGGACTGGTTTCCAATGTCATTTCAGTCAAGTGTTGAAACTCTTTAGGTCTCCCCCAAGAAGCAGCTTTCTTTTTCTATTTTGACATTGGGTTTTCAAAAAAGAATCATTAGATCTTAGATCTCAGTCCAAGTTAGGCTTTTGGAATAGGCAGGGGAAGTTCAAAATGCCCAACACAGCTCCCCATTTCTTGGCCTATTCGTCAATATTTGACGCCAGGATCCATTTTCATGGGACAAAGACATTTTAGTAAATACCTCTCTTTTCTCTTCCCGTGGTTTCATGACTTATGTGGTACACCATAAATTCATGGATTCTAGATCTATTCAACATGATCAATTCTTCACAGAGCACATATAGCTCATTATATTAAAAACACCAAATGATTAACCAAGGTCCCACCTCTGAAACCACTGGCATGCTTGCCAAGGAGTCTGTCATTTGCATGTTTGTCTGGAGATTTGGCCACTCACCTTTCCTTCTAGAGAACCTCAGCAAAGGGGAGAGAGTGCATGGTAGACTTTGTAGTCACCTTTTCTTCCCAGCCAACAAGACATAAATGATGAATTTTTATCTTTCATTAAACGCTTCTTATCTCATTTCAAACTTTAAAAAGTGTCAAAACATGTAGAGAAGAACAATAAGAATATTAAGGGCAAGCTGGGGATATAGATTGATGGAGAGCCTCCAGCATGTATGATACCCTGGATCCAATCCCCACACAGGGAAAGAGATTCAATCAACCTAAGACACAGCACTAGTGGAGTGATGGTTCCCTAGTGGTCCTGGAGCATCTGAACTGTCAGGAGAAAAGGGGAACTGAGCTTTGGAATAGCAACTCAAGGGCCTCTGCAAACCTTCTCCCCCAAAAAATAACTACAACTGGCAATATATATATATATATATATATATATATATATATCACATCTAAGTGCATACAACAAATAGATTTAATCAAGGAAATCTACCAAGTCTCTGTAAGAATGAAAACTGGTGGCGGTCTATGTCTGCCCACACTTTGCTCAGAATTGGGGAAGCACCCGTGAAGCTAAGAACACAGGGCTCTGCTCTTACTCAGCTCTCAGTCTGGAACTACAGGATAGCGAGGAGAGCCTGGCTGCCTGTATTTCCAAGTTGGTGGTCACGGAACCTCTATTCCAGATCATCACATCTGAAAGGTCCTGGGTTACCTTCCTCCACCCTAACTTCATACGGCAGAAGCTTCATGACAGACATGGCGGGATAAGGGCAATGGTCCCCAATTGCGTCTATACCACTGTGGTCAAATCTACCACAGAAGCAAATTAGGAAGGAAATGTTTAAGCCTGTGTCTTCAAGGGATATAGGGCACCAGAAAGAGTAACTTAATGACCACTGATACAACTGTTTTCGTGGTGGTGGGTATGTGGCGAATCAAGAGGCAGAAAGACCAGAAGTGAGACTGGGCACCCGAAGACCTGCTTCTAGTGTCCTAAATCTAACATCTACAACTAGACATGTCCCCAGGTTTCTAGAACCTCCCAAAAGCTAAGGTCTAAGTATTTAAATGCATGAGGCTGTGAGGGACATTTCACATCAAAACCATGACAGAAGCCAAGCCAAGAGAGGCGAGCTGAGAAGAACATAGACTGCTCTCCTACTCAGAACCCTGGTCTCCTGGCAAAACTGTCACTCTAGGAAAACAGGGCCATGCCCCTGCCCTAAGTTCTGAATCAGAATCAGTAGGGTAGATGGTGTTTTTCTCCAAAGGGCTGAGCTAAGAGCTGAGAAGAGAAGCCTCAGGGTCTCTCTCCAAAGGATGATTCTATTTGGGATGCACTGTGGGGGCATTCAACCAAGGGCACTGTGGTGTGGGACGCAGCAGAGACTTTATCAGTAAGCAATTCAGAGGAAGCAGGTATTTCGTGGAGCAATAAGCTAACCCATAGGCCAGTGGATAGGAGTTCAAGAGAAGGAAGGAGGGGAGAGCTGACTAACCACAGACGTTTTGATAGCGGCAATTAGAAAAGTGATGGAGATCTTTAGCTTGACATAAAATCTTTGGCAACATGAACTTTACAAAGCAGAAGAGGGAGAGTAAATCCAGAATCCATCAAAGAGGAGTTAACCACGATAGGTAGCTCTCTCCTCTTGGTGAGAGGTAGTAACTAGAGCCACACTTGAGACAGAGAGTCTCAGGAAATAAGCTCTGCATTCTCAGTCACAGACATTTTAAGGAGAAAACAAGGAAATGAGATAAAAGCTATATGTGTTGTGGCGGAAGAGGCGGAGAGCCAGGAAAAGCTCTTCTTGGCACAATCTTAAAAAGGACAAAGCAACAGAAGGACAGCCTTTTTAAGATCTGCTGAAGCCTGGGGGTAAACATACCTGCTTTTCCTACACTGTCTTCAAATTCAAGTCTGTGTAGTGGTTGATTAGTGCAGCTCTCGGACTTCATCAGGAACAGTTCTCCTGCAGTATCCTGTAGTTGGTTTGGGGGTTTTGGTTTCTTGTTTGTTTGTTTACTCTTTACTTTTGGGGGGGCCCTGCCACCCAGCTCGCAAATAATCACACAGAGACTTATTCTTTCTCATGAATGCCTGGCCTTAGCTTGGCTTGTTTCTAGCCAGCTTTTCTTAAATTATCCCATCTACTTTTGGCTGCTGGGCCCTTATCTTTCTTTATTTCTGTACATCTTTTCTTTCCTTCTTATTCCATGTCTGGCTATGTGGTTGACTCCCAGCATACCCCTCTCCTTCTCCCCTTCTTATTACGCCTCTGTTTTATCTTTTTCTCCTTCTATTTATCCTCTCTGCCTGCCAGCCCCACCTATTTCTCTCTCCTGCCTAGCTATTGGCCATTCAGCTCTTTATTAGACCAATCAGGTATTTTAGATAGGCAAAGTAACACAACTTCACAGAGGTAAACACATGCGACATAAAAGAATGCAACACCTCTTTGCACCGTTAATCAAATGTTCCACGACATAAACAAGTATTACATATCTTAAAATAATATTCCACAGCTGGCCGGGCGGTGGTGGCGCACGCCTTTAATCCCTGTACTTGGGAGGCAGAGGCAGGCGGATCTCTGTGAGTTCGAGACCAGCCTGGTCTACAAGAGCTAGTTCCAGGACAGGCTCCAAAACCACAGAGAAACCCTGTCTCGAAAAATAAAAAAAAAAAAAAAATATTCCACAGCTGGATATATATCATGTGAACAAGGTAGCAAGTTTAGTGTAGATTGAGAAATGTGTCTTGCAGTTTACATCAGATCTAAGAAACAGGAACTTATTCTTACTTAAAAGTAGAAACTTCACTTGCAAGGACTTAACACATGACAAACAGGAATGTATTCTAAGCTCTTATCTGCAAACAGAAGCCTTAACCTGTAAGGTATGTTGTTCCTGTCTCAGCCTCACAAAGGACCAAGGTGAAACTGTGTCCTCTGGACGTGACAGGACCACTGTTCCCATGAACTCAGAGCAACCTTGGTTACCTACACAAGACCTGCACAAGATCAGCCTAGTCAATGTTCTAACATGACGTGGAGAGCCCCTAAATGAGGAGCTCTTGACAGTTGGTGGCTTCCAGGGAAGGAAAAGTTAGTTCTTTTCAAGGCGTGGCCTCTGGTAGATGAACACACTCCAGTAGATGATCCGGCATGGGTTTGTAGACAGCACAAAGTGGGAAGGAATGAGAGAAGGCCTGAGGTGGACCTGGAAGGTGTTAGCAGGTGAACGTGATCAAAAGACACTGTGTAAAACTCTCAAAGAATTCATAGAAACATTATACATTTTTAAAAGGCCCTTATACAATCAGCAGCTCAGCCCCCACCCCACCCCCACCCTATGAAACTCAAGCAATGTCAGGACTATTGATTGAAACCTGGCTGGCAGAATAACTCTCCACTGTAAAGAATGAACTCAGAATAGGAACAGTGTCGTATTGAGTAAGGGGAAGTATGGTTGGAGCCAGAGTCTTTAGACTCTTGTTCATGGTTAGGCAAATAAGGAATTGTAGGAGGCCTTGGTGGTCAGAAGTTGCAGTCTATCATGGCCTGACAACTCTCCCCAAAGTCTCATCAACATGGGGGACTCCCTCCCCAACTGTCTGTAACTCCAGCTCCAGGGGATCCAATGGCTCTGGCGCCTGAAGGCACCAGCATGCCCGTAAGTATACATGTACATACATGCATGCACGCACACATGCATGCGGACACACACACAATTAATTAAAAGTAAAATAAGCAATTTAATAGACAAACACACACAAATGAACAGAAAATTATAGATAACTCTCTGAAACATAGATGTAAAAATTCTCAATAAAATACTTGCAAACTAAATTCAAGAACACATCAAAAATATCATTCCTCACGATCAACTTGACTTCATTTCAGAGAGTCAATGATGGTTCAATACAGGCAAATCAATAAATGTAATACATCCCATAAATAGACACAAAGTGCATGATTATCTCAACAGATGCAGGAAGAGCTTTTGAGGCCCAGCTGCAAGCACTCCCCAATCAGCACCAATTAAGCTGGGGAATGGGGCTAGGCAACCTCCAAGGGAAGCAAGCTCCTCACACACACAGGCCCAGACCTGCAGCGCAGCACTAAGAGGCCACATTGGAGCACCCAAAGGAACTGCCAGGAAAGAACTTACAACCTCCCTTCTCCCATAGAACTTCGTAGACGATGGAAGCTGCCTCTGCGGCCTCCCACTTTCCTCTACCCAGCAGAGCACCTGCTAGAGCCTCCTCGAGACAGGGGGATCTGAGAGCATCAGCTTTCACCTGCCGCTTTGCCCGCAAGGCACTCCACAGGTGTGCTTTTTCTTCCTTCCTTTCTATTATTTTGGTTTGGTTTTGGTTTCTCTGCGCAGCCCTGGCTGCCCCGGAACTTGATCTGTAAACCAGGCTGGCTTTGAACTCAGAGATCTGCCAGCCTCTGCCTCCCAAGTGCTGGGATTAAAGGTGTGTGCCACCACTGCCTGGCCAGTTTCTATTATTTAGTCTATGCATGAAGATTTTGCTTGTCTAAATATTGCTTGGTCAGGTGTTAGGGTTGCTGTGTTTCTTCTCCCAGGCTGCTCTATGGCATTCTTTCCTATTCTTCTCAGCCATGACTCTTATACTTCTTATCCCTGTCTCTCTTCCTCATTCCTTCATCAATATACTTTTGTCTTACTACCTAGTTGTGCCAACCTTTAAAACCTGTCCCAATTTCCCCTTCCCAGACACTTTACTCTCTTGGAATTTATTAATAAGGTGATAAATATCCTATGGGAAACCTCTATTAAATAAACACACTCGGAAAGGTAAATACTGCTTAGTAGTTTATAAATCTAACAGCCGCAGTTTTTGGTTAGAATTCAAAAGAACCGAGTGTACAGCCTACACATTTCCTTTCCTTGCCGATGCAATTGGAAGCAGGGGCGTTGTTGCAGTTCCTGGGGCCTGTTTAGAAACCCCTCTAAAGTCAGAAGTAATTTATAACCCTAAGTTCTGTGCAATACAGCTGTGTATCCATCTGGCCCCGGTGCTTCATTACCTGAAATGTCAGGCAGGCAGGGTACTTTTAAAACATTTCTTTTCATCCTCAGAGCGTATTTAATTTCCCTCTGCATCTGGGCACAATAATTCCCATCCCCTATGTCATCCTCATGGCAAACACACAAGATAAATCCCATAATCTACCACACTGTCCTCATTCCAGGAATTATCTGTATATGCCCCATGAATCAACGAGGACTTTTTCAAAAGGATTTTTCTTAAATTCTACCTAGACATTATTTATCCCGTTTGTGAATTCAACTTTCACAAATATTAAAAAATCAGCTTTCGTTCCAGATAGGAATATGCCTTTTCCTGACCTCCACGGCACCAGGCAGGCACATGGTACACAGACATACATGTTAGTGAAACACTCATGTTGTAGAGAGTCACTTGTTTGTTTCCCAGCTGCCCAGACTCCCAAAATAATCACACAGAAACTGTATTATTTGAATCACTGCTTGGCCAATCACTTAAGCATATTGCTAGCTAGGTCTTACTTCTAGAATTAACCCATTTCTAGTATTTTATATTTTAACATGAGGCTTGTGGCCTACCAGCAAGGTTGCAGTATATCTGTTTCTGACAGCGATTCCTTGGCTTCTCCTCTGACTCCGCCTTCTTTCTCCCAGCATTCAGTTTAGTCCCCCCTTCCCCCCAGCTCTACTCTACCCTATCACAGGCCCAAGACAGCTTCTTTATTAACCGATGGTATTCACAGCCTAAGAGGGGAATCCCACATCATACTCATACAAGTAAAATAAAGAAATCTTTAAAAAATGTTTAGTAAAATAACTTTTAAAAATTAAAAGTCAGATCTAGTGGCTTAGATCTATAATCCCAGGTACTTGAGAAGCTGAGGTAGGAGGGTCACAAGTTCAAGGCCAGCCTGAGCAAACTCAAAATACAAAGTAGAAAGAGGACTTGGGAACACGTACTTTACACATGGGAGATCCTACATCCAATCTCCAGCAGAACACACACAGCAGAAGTCACAGAGGAAATGGGTGATTTCCGAGCTACACAAAACAGCCCTGATTCCTTCTAATTAAAATATTTAGCTTTTCCCACAAATCAGAATTTTGCTTTCATTCGCTATACTCATGTGTCCTGTTTTCCTTATTAATCTGCAGCGCTTACCAGCCTTGCCAGAGAAGGCCTCTTTCTTAGACCAGAAGACTGGACACTCTGCATCGAAGACTCGGTCTTCTGGTAAAAGACCACAGCCATCTTTGTGTTCGACTCGGAAAAGTTCTTCGCTGCTGCTGGGTTAAAGTTCAGATCAGCTCTTCTACCTCCCCAACTCACACTGCCAAACCCAGGAAGCCCCAAGCTGCTGACCTCCTCCCAGAAGTCAGCTCCATCAAGCCAAGAGTCATCGTCGGCCCTCTCTCCTGCCTCATATCCAACCTGGTGTCACTAAATCTATCCAGCTTACATTGTAGATTCATAAATCATAGCCACAACCCTGCTTTCCATGGTTTTCTTATGAACTATTTTATTCTTTGGATCTAAAACAGAAATTCTTCTTAAGAAACCCATGTGTCGAGTCTTATCAACATTGGTCTATCATCCCCATGGTTGACAGTTAAGACCAATAGGTGTCCTTAACTATTGTGAACTGACTTAGCTGCAAAGTCAATATTGTTTTAGTCCTAAGTCAACATTCACTTATCCAACAAACACTCTGACTAAATGTAATGTGTCAAGACACTCCACTGGGCAGGAGAATAAGAGATGGGATTTAAATAGCTCATGTTTGAAGAGACATACTTTCAAATGAACTATAATTAAATGAAATATGGGCTGTAATAAGTGGCTGAGGGCTGGCGAGATGGCAACTCGCCACTAAGCTTGACAAGCTAAGGTAGGTTCCTTGGGCACACAGAGTAGAAGGAGGGAGCCAGTTCCTCGGATTGTCCTCTGACCTCCACACAGGGGTCATTGTATGTGTCTGCCCCTCCCCCCTCAAGTTTACACAATAAACAAGCAAATATAACTTCAAACTTTATAAAATAACAAAGGTATAAAAAGGAAGTGATAATACATTTTGTCTCAGGAATAGAAACCAAGATGTATATCTTCAGAGTAGTACCACACCAAAAATGTAAGAACACAATTGTTATATGTACTGCCACGAGATGAAATTTTCATTCTACTAACATGATTTGTATGCAAAATGCTAGGTGGTTGGATCAATTTTCAATTATTTTTCAATCTTTTTTATCATCATCCATAAAAACAGTTATGCCAGATATGGAAAAGATGAGATTTGGCTTCCTTGAAAAGAAGTTGGTATGGCCAACAACTGTCTAAATTCCTTAAGGACAAGGCTCAGGAAGCCTTTTTCCCCTTTGTAATCACAATAGCATAGGCCCTACTATGGCATTTGTTTACCCATTCTGCTGATGGACAGAGAATCTAGCTAGCAACCTTGCCCAAGGATGTACGTGTGTATGGAAGATGTGCACTCACTGAAATGGAACAAATCACTTGAGAATTTTCTATGAATCAGTACTAATAAGAAGATTTGTGTAAAACTGGACACCATAGCCAAAGGACACAGTTTCTGTCCCTGCAGAGCTACTGAGATGACTAAGGACGTTAATGAGCCCCGTATGCCCTCCCCTGGACCAAGGCCATCTCAGTCGGACAGTGGCCAGCCTGCCCACTGAGCTACCCTTCCCTTGCATAATCCCGATAGGATAGGTTCTTTACTCTTTGAAAGATCATGGCTCCCAGAAAAACATCACGATTAATTATTTAGAATCTGTTTTGGAAACAGAAAACTAAAGAGATGAGAAGTTGGGAGTGGCAAGGCTTCAAAAGCCTCCCGTATCTGGGCCACTCAGTTGCACCTGAGGCAAAGAAAACACCCATGGAGACTGTGGTGCCCACCTGGGGAGCTGCGGCCCTTCTTTGCAGTGGGAATATGACAATTAATGTAGTGGTATGGAATTTGAATAGAATATAAATTGTGCTGAATCTCACATATGGTGTCCTAAAAATGTCCAAAATGATGTCATCCAATGGGAGGGGGACGTGGGGGCGCTGCAATTAGAAGGATGAGGAAGAGGCAGTTGAGAAAACAGATTAATGATGCCTTTGACACAATCAGCCTGAGAGGAATACTGGTTTCCATGGCAACCGAACCACTTAACCTAAATTAACAAAGCTGTTAAGAAAGAAAAAACTTAAAAGATGAGGAGGGGAAAAGCCAAAGGATTCTCTTTGGGGAAATTAAATGGCCTGTCCCATCCTCACCTGATAGAGGGGTGCGCATTAACTAGGTGTCCACAGGGTGTGTATTTTCTTACACTCTCTGGTTCCCAGTAATTAGTGTTCAAAAGCACTCCAAGGATGCTGAGAAACTGTGGCTAATTAGCACAGATTTCTGATAGAACAGCCTTATTATCCTGATTTAGCCTGAGCTAAGCACCAAGGATGTGAGAGACAAAAGGCCAACTCTTGCTTTCCCCAAACTTTGTGTAGATGTTCCCAGACACCATCATTACAACATCGGCCCATAACCCCTTGCTCAGAACCACCCAAGTCAGACGAGATGCTGGACATTTTATATGGACATGGGCCATTCATTCACACTGAGGCAGTGCCAAAATGAAATAATAAAGTATTACTTATGAATACATTAATGGCCCAAATGTAAGAAAGGAATCGTGTGTCCCTGGGCCAGATTTGATACCGAGTAGAACTCTCCAGATTTCCCTGTGTCTGGGGTGTGTTGAGATACATAGACTCAGATCAAATGTGCATGGGTTAGAGGGGGGCAGGATGGGGCTGAAGCTCTTGTTACTACTTTGTAATAAGTCACCAGCTCTAGCATTCACCTTAACTCTCTCCTGAGTCTGAGAACCAGGTATGGATAGAAGATGCTTGTGGACTTCATCTTCATAGATTCTACGAAAATTATGTCCGCTTACAGATATTCTGCTATCAACTCCAATGAGAAAAAGCAAGAGGCCTGCTAATACAATTTAGCCCCTCTTGTAGGTGATAGAGCGTCCTGGTTTCATGAGATAAAGTGGAGTTGCCACATTATAACACTCAATTATGTTGAGCCCTTGTTAGGCTGTTACACGTTATAAAAAACTAAACATACAGTAGGATTGCAAGAGCTAACATTGAAGCTCTATCAGGTTAAATTTTAGTAAACTAAAATGTGGGAAGAATGCACTTTGATGTTATTTTATATTTGTGTGTGCGTGTGTGCGCGCGCATGTGTGTGTGCGCATGCGCGCGTGTGTGTGCGCACATGTGTGTGTGCGTGCGTGTGTGCGTGTGTATGTGTGTGTAGGTGTGTGCATGTTGGTGTGCTGTAGGACAGAGCACATGCCTGTGGAGGCCAGAGGTGGATGTTGGGTTTTCTCTTCAAATCTCCTTGCCTTGTTTTTGTTTGTTATGCCTCTTTTTTTCCCCTATTCTTTCACGATTTCTTATATGTGTATGAAAAATGTATTTTGATCATATTCCCCATTATCTTCTCTTACACCTCTTCCCAACAAAGCCCCTTCCTATTTTCACGTCACACACCTGTGCATGTGTGTGTGCAAGCATTCGTGTGTGCATGTCCTCTTCCTCCCCCAGAAAACTCCTCTTGGATCTTGTGACCAAGACTCTCACTGGCCTGGAGCTGACCAACCGAGAGGGAGCAGCTGGCAGCAAGCCCTCCTCTCTCTGCCTCCCAGCACACTTACAGCTGTTGACCTCTGCACTAGTGTTTAAAAATAATTATCCTGTGTGCATGTGTGCATGGGTGCTTTGCACGCACATATGTATGCATGTGTACCACATGTGTGCCCGGTGCCCATGGAAGACAGAAGAGGGAAACAAATGGCCTAGCGCTAGAGATGCAGACGGCTGTGAGCCACCCTGCGAGTGAGGGGAATCGAATAGCCGGTGCTCTGAACCGCTGAGCCGGCTCTCCAGCCATCAGCGTGGACCCCATCCGCCTTTTTATAATTCCGGAGATGGAAATCAGGTCTTCATGCCTTTGTCCAGAGCACTTTACCAAAGGAGATGCCTCTCCAGTCCTTGAAATATTTTCTAAATCAGGCGGCACCCAACATCTACTCAGAGGATTCCTCCTGTTCCAACATTTTAATTATAAATCTAGGCATTTTGTTCCCAGTTCTGGGAATGAAGCAAACTCACTTTGTTGGAGAAGCAGAGTTGCCATTAGTCTGGTAGAAGAAAGATCTCCCAGTTCAAATTTTACTTTTTTTCATGTTTGTAGGATTTATATTTCTTATAAATTCATGAATAGCTTATATCCCCCTTTTTCCACCAGTCTTAGAATTTTTGGTTTACCAAGATGCTAAAACGTTATTACTGACATAGCAAAGAAAACTATGCCCCTGCGTTATCCCTGTTTAATTGTATGATGTCCTGACATGTGAGAGCTGACCTTTCTATAGTAGGTCTGCCGGCATTTTCCTTGGCCAGCTGAGGAGGCTAGAAAACCATGGAGGAGCCTTTAATCCCAGACATCCAACCCCTTGTCCCTCCTACCGAGTTTTCCCAAAATGAAAACTGATGTTGGTTTATATTTTACTCCTTGACTATTTGGGGGCCTGCCACCCAGTTCCCAAATAAATCATACGGAGTCTTACTCTTACTTATGAATGCCTGTCCTTACCTTGGCTTGTTTCTAGCCAGCTTTTCTTAAATTATCACATCTATCTTTTGCCTCTAGGCTTTTACTTTTCTCTATTCTATTTCCTTTCTTTACTTCTTACTCCATGGCTGGCTGTATATCTGGGTGACTGACCCCTTGCCTCTTCCTCTCCTCCTTTTCTTGTTCTCCTCTTCTCTTTTTTTCCTTCTATTTATTCTCTCTGCCTGCCAGCCCCGCCTATTCTCTCTCTCCTGTCTAGCTATTGGCCATTCATCTTTTTATTAGACCAATCAGGTATTTTAGACAGGCAAAGTAACACAGCTTCACAGAGTTAAACAAATGCATCATAAAAGAATCTTTGTAACATTAAACAAATGCTCCACACCATAAAAAAATATAACACATCTTCAACTAATAATATTCCACAACTAATATGCAAAAGAGCCTAACAAGGAACCAGCTGTGGGCTCATGTGTCCTAATTGCATCTTTTACAGACATAAACTCAGCCAGACATCCTAAGAGGAGATTTGGAGGCACCAGCGAAGCAGACACCATTTCTCTGCAGCTTCAGGTCCTCTTTCCCCTGCATGGTTCTGTGGACCTCAAAGAGAGGATGGGATGTCCTTAGAGCAGTCTCATTTTGGGTATCTGTGTATTCTTCTATAAGTGGCTATTTTCATCCTTATGATTATGTATATCTGCTTATAATTGTAGAGTCTTCTTTGAGTAGATACATGTTCAATCATGGTCCGTACATTTCAACAATTTACTACAGCAAAACAAGACATCCTGGAAAAGGAAAAAGCATTTACTTAGAACAATGTAACAAAAACCATCTCAACTATTCACAACAAACATGAATTGAAGTCTAAGCTACCAACTTGAGTACAGAGTGTAAGGCTTTAGAAACTCCCCAGGGGATGCAAAACACCTGGCAGGAAGGGTCTAGTGCAAACTCCCTCAGTTACGCTCAGTCTAAAGACAATGAAACAATGAGCAAGTCCCATCTCCAGGTAGAAGCACCAGCTCTGTGAGTCTTCAGACAGCAGCTCGGAGGTGCCACCTCCTTCTCACCACTAGCTTAGATGTGAGCGGTCAATGTCATGCCGCAGCAACACATCCAACAAAGACAGGGAAGGAGGCAGCCATTGCTTCCTCTCGCCATCCTCCCCGGGGAAGTGCTGCTGCCAGAGCTAAGGCAGCTGGAGGGCCAGAGATTGTCTGGCTGCCACAGGCAGCATGCAGCGTGCTTGGCCTTGCACTGTGAGCAGAGGCGGTGGCGTGGCCGGGTGGTAGCTGGCTGATTGCTGCAAGCCATCTGGAAGGGGAAGTGTGCTGGCCTTAGAACAGGAGCTGTTCTCCTTTGGAGTCATTTTACAGAATCTTTTATTGTAGGGCAAATGATTGCTCAAAGTCAGAAAACTAAGTCTATGATGGGTGAGAAAGGAATAAGGCAAAGTCTCAACTGTCATAACAGCTAAGATTTACCCATTTCAGGCACCAGTTTTAAGAGAAATGCAAATGAATCTTCTGAGAAAATAATGCTATTGGATATGGAGAAGGAAGACAGTAGAGGATTTCGGGAAGAAAAATTAACCTGGTGAGGTAAGCAGGTCCACCTTCCCATCTCCTCCCTCGAGTTCAAGATCAAGACAAAGGATGCAATCCAGGTGACATCTAGCCCACAAGGAACTTTCTCTTGTTCTGCTTACCCCAAATGGGCCACCCTAATACTCTCACCTCCACCTTGTCTCGTGCATCCCCATGAATTGACATTTTAAAGCCACTAAAATGCATGCCAAGAAATTCTGTTGACCTGGGCTTAGCTTCTTGTTCTCTAATCAGTTAGGGAACATGGGATTTTAATATCCAGTTTGAAAATGTGTGCTCCTCTTTTGGGAGCTAGACTGATCCAAGGCTTTCTCAGAGGGCAAAAAAGGACATAAGAAATATAGTTTTATGTACTTGTTTAGGGGCTGACTTGAAAAGGTGGACTCTGGGGCTGGTACTAGAGCCTTGAAGCATTTGAGGTTTAGATTCTGGGAACCTAATTTTCTCCCATGAAGGGCTGTGGTTTAACAGTCCTAAGGCAGCTAACTGTACCTGGGGTATCCTGTGCTCTCTTTGCCAGTATTATTTGATTTAGTTTTCTGCTGAGCTTGGCCCATTCTCCCCCTACAAATATATAAGTATATAAGATGCTATACTTTTTTTTTCTCCAAGACAGGGTTTTTCTGTGTAGCCCTGACTGTTCTGGAACTCACTCTGTAGACCAGGCTGGCCTCAAACTCAGAGATCCACCTGCCTCTGCCTCCTGAGTGCAGGGTGTGCACTATCACTGCCGGCTGATTCTATACTTCTTAAGAAACTTGCTTGACATAAGCCATCAGCTTGTGTAAAACCTCCTGGCCCCATATTTTGTTTTTTGTATTTTTCATTTCCTCCAGTCCTCCCCCTCAACACCTTCCCTTTTAGAACCAGTTTCCTGAAGGGTCATACCCATACTCAACCCAATGAGTATACAGTCTAGATATTAATAAAAATGTGGGCACTTCCTATTTCGTATGTGCACATGTAAACTGAGTCTCTGGGAACAGAGATCTTGTAGAGAAAGAAGCGGCCATCTTGGCGGTAGAGAGCGGTACACCGACGGGCAACCCTGTCTCTCCTCCACTGCCTTCTCTGATGCTCAGGTAGCCAGAATATCCAAAGTTGCCTTTGATGCCTTCTTCTCCTTCTCTCCCCATTCTCTTAAAAAAAAAAGATGGACATTTTTAAGACAGGAAATCTGAGAACTGCTCCTCTAAGCCATGCTGTGGCCAATCCTCCAGACCCTGATTGCCAGTGGTAAAGGAACAGCATCTGGTCCTGGTGATGAGCAACTCTGAACGTGGCTAAAACATCTCCCACACCAAACAACTCCACCTTTGTCTTAGGAATAATCCAGGACTTCCCAGATATTTTCTCCCCTTCTCCTCCTCTTTCACCTCCACCTCATCCTTCTAGTTTTTTCCTCTTTTTCCTTCTTTGAGACAAGGTCTTGCTGCATGGCATAGCCCAGGCCAGTCCCAAAATTGTAATTCCTTTGCCTCAGCCTCCTGACTGTTAATATTACAGGTGTGAACCACTGTGCCCAGGCCCTCCCTTTGTAAGCACGAGTCTGGCATCTTTTCCAAGGGCTACAGCTTCACTAACAGAAGATATCATACACTCTGTGGTGGTTTGAATGCGAAATGTCCCCCCTGAGGCTCATGTATCTGAACACTTGGTCTCCAGTGGGTGACACTATTTGGAGAGGTCACAGAACCAAAAGAACTAGCTGACTGAGTGGACCATTGGGGATGTGGAGAGGCTGGGGTTAAGTCCAGAGCCCGATTACAGTTTGGCTTGGGCCATCTTTAGCTCCCTAACATCCTGCCAGATTTTTAAAAACATCCTTTGGAATAAATTTAGAAACAAATCAAAAACAGTTTTCCAATCAAAGGGCTAAGTGTGTTGTCAGACAGCATCTGAGGCTTACAGTCATGACTGACTTTCTTTATTGTTACTATGAAAAGTTTGTAAAATTGTGACCTCATGGGAACGTGGAATTTGGGGTACTAAATGTGTGTAGGCAATGGTCACTCATATTTGGCTCCAGGATACACTATCTCTTGCCCTTTGAGATGAGAACCACTTTTACGTTGACAGAGCTAAGTCTGCTGTTGGCCACATCTCCCATCTTGGCCGATACCACTCCGTCTTTGCAGTTTTCAGGCCCAAACAACAGATGTCACATTCTGGTGGATCCTGGTGGTCATTACTTCTTGGCTAGATTTTAGTCCTAGGCTCCAGCCCTTGTCCACAAGTGGATCCCAGCAGGTGGCTCAGAAGAGCCTTTAACCATGACTAGCACATTCCACTCACTTCCTGAAGGCAAATGGCTCCTTGCTGCAGAGCAAAAGTTCTTAAGATGGCCCCATTGTAGTACATGTGCATCTTCTGTTCATCCTGAGAACCACCACAGGGCTTTGATAGCCCCGCTTTTCTCTGTTCCTCCAAGAAGGCACCAATAGCTTTGCTCCAGGCTGTCTTAAGTGTTCAGATCCTAATCAGCTTTCATGATAAAAGTAAAATATCTCCCCCTCCTGAGCACAATTCTGATTTATTTCATGTCCAGTGTGACAGAGATAATGTTTCTCTCATGAAGAACAAGGGAGTTGTCTTGCTATCCACACAAAGCATGCAGGCTCCCTGAATTTGGGGTTACCCAGCTATGACAAAAATCCACGGTGGATGCAGCAGCCACCTGGCCCCTCCTGTGTTACTGGATGGAGGGCAGAGGATACTGAGGCAAACCGTTGCCAGTAGCACGTGAGAGATGGCATCTGGGGTCTCTTGCATTCTACCAGAATCCATGTACGCTACAGGCTAAGTTTGCTAGCTAACAAGGCTGGCTGAGTCTCAGCCTTCCTGCTTACTTCCCACCTCACTGCTAAGCTCCGCCTCCTTCCCACCTCACTGCTAAGCTCCGCCTCCTTCCCACCTCACTGCTAAGCTCCGCCTCCTTCCCACCTCACTGTTAAGCTCCGCCTCCCTCCAGGACAGTTACATGTTCAACAACTCTAGAACAGGTAAGGGGCAGTGTTTGCTAAAGCTGCCCATTTCTCATTACCCTGCAATGCTCCCCTAGATCTCCTTAAGCTGCCCTCATGACCAAGTGTGCTCCCCAGTTTCCCCCTTTCAGGGAGCAGACCATTTACAACCACAGCTAATCCTCTTCCCTGCCTTAACCTTGCCAAGTTTCCTTTATTCAACTCAATTTGTTTTCCTATTTCAGGTATCAACTCTGCAGAAGGCAGGGCAATTGACGCCTTTAAAGAACCTGGTAACAAGCATTTTACATAGGAAGGCCTTAGGCTCCTGTTAAGATGGCTTTACTGTAGCTGGAGAGCAGTGATCGATAATACATTAATAAGAGGGGATGGCCTTGTTCTAGTAACACATCGTAAACAAAGAAAACAAAAACAAAAAACCTTGCAGCCCCGCCACCCCCCACCCCCGATGATTACAGATAATCAGTTTCTCTTATAAAATCTTTTCAGCTTCTCATTCTACCGGCCAATGAGCTCCATAAAAGGGGCACTCGGGTTTTACTGATGGCCCTAGCTGGCCTGAGACTATAAAAGAGAGATCGGCCAAGAACTAATGTGTTTGTAAATCTATTGTACAGAGAGAGAGAGAGAGAGAGAGAGAGAGAGAGAGAGAGAGAGAGAGAGAGAGAGACATAGAGTGCTCATCTCAAAGGGAATAAAATAGTGTAGAATATTCTAAAGCCAAATTTGAGTGACCAAGATCTAGGAATACATATTTCGATCTCTCAAAATTCCAAAGAACATGTTAGAATGACAAAGAATGGTGACAAGACACAGGCCAGCTACCTGCGCATCACTCTACTTTCCTTAGTCCCTGGCCCAAGTCTAGACTGCACTTCTCCATCTCTTCTATCAGCTGACCTCTAGACAGGGCGCTGCTGGCTTGTGGGGAAGGAAAAAAGGATCCAATGTTAGACTAGTCCACTGCGTTTCATGCATGTCCCTTGACAGTTCTCGGCACTGAGTGGAGTAGGAGAGTCATTCCTAGTTTACATTAGATTTTGAGTGGAGTTTGCCATGGTTGCGTGGTCTGACAGGGAAATCACGGGCAATGATCTAAACAAGTCTAATCTAAATACACACCTGCTTTCAGAGACAGTGCTTGGTCTACTCTGCTACAACAGATGCTGCAACTGGACAGGGCAGCAGCTAGGTTAATGTAAGAGACGGCAAACCCTCCCTCAGGGCAAACGATCCATCCCATTTCTCCCTATGTGCCCCGGGCTCAGCCAAAAGCATAGCTTTAAAAAGGGTCTTCATACCTGCGGGCAATAAGTTTGGGAGGAGAAAGAAAGGAAGTCTCACCAAGAAACAAAAAGTCACATGACAATTAAGGGCCAACCAAATGAATGTTATGTCCGGCTTTCACGTGAAGACCAACTAGGACAAGACTGTAATTTCATTGAGAGTCATTTATTTAAATGACAAATCATTGCACATCATAGGTAAACTGATTACAGCAATATGAAAATATAGGATTCTGAAAACAATCTGGCAACTTAAATATGTACCTACTAACAAGGAGCCTTCTCTAAGGTCTAAGGGAAGAAGAAGGAAACACTGACTTTCAGATTTATTTATTTGTACTTAAAAATACAATTTCTAATATGATATCTGTTTTCAAAACTGTCTAAATTGTAAAAATAGAAACAGGAACTCTTGTCTTCATGTTGAAAATTTAAATCTTTATCTACACTGACTTACACATCACAGATGATAACATTAACACAAAATCAGCACACGGAAGCCATGGAAACACAGCTTTTACATGAGAAAATGCCAGTTCACACTCCTCTTCTTCCTCCTTGACTGATGGAAAGCTTCCTAGATGGTCTCATTCCCTCTCCAGGACCTGAAGCTAGTCCACTGGTTAGCAGATGGGTGTTAGTAACACATTCATTTTACAGAGTCCGGATCGCTTCGATTTCTAAAATGGTTTTCCTCTGTAAAACTGACTGCTGACACTCACCCCAGAAGACCATGCTTAAGCGCATGAGGAAAGGAGACAGAGACAGACACCTCCATGTCCGACCAGCACGGCACTCAATCCCAAGTACGAACAGGCGCTTGGATGGTTCAACGGGAAGCTCCAAGTTGGTTCATACATGCCTTAATTTTGCTTAATCCAAATGTAAGTGAAAATCAAATGTACCTCTTACAAACCAGAGAGAACACAGAGTTACTTTTTGTATTTCTGAGGCAAAAAAAAAAAAGTCTCAAAAGACATTAACAAAGTAAATTTGCTTTGGAAATAAGTTGTGCAATAAAATAATATGTCTCAGTTATTAAATATATACATATATGCCTTTGTATATAATTTGCATCAAAATTGAGCATTCTATGAACATCTGCATAAATATTTTAAAATAGCAATCAATAAAGAGACAACTAATATCCGTTCAGGTGTTCAGATACCAACAGTCAACGAAAGGAAAAGTGATGAAAAACACTCAGCTCTAGAATTCCCATGACACGGTGGCTGGGTGTGGCACATGGTTAACCATTATCTGCCTTACTGCACAACACACATCTGTGGCATATGCTGTGCCTCTCTGTAAATCTTGGACCCAAACAGTGCTATGTTTTCTTACATCATTAAACACAACCAAAACCCTGAGATTTAAAATGTTTACCACAATCTCCTTTTTCCTGTAAACTACTTGGGCTGGGTGCTCGGTGGTCCAGTGTTTCCTTAGCCATGTGCCAATATTCATGGTTTATGCCCTAGGACAGGAGTAGGCAAGAGGAGAGCCGTACAGAAAGCATTTAGTCTACTGTGGTGGTGGTGGTGGTGGTAGGGGGAACATTTCAGGAGAAAGGGGAATTTGTGAAAACTCATTTATACTCATTTGCTATCTCCAAACTGCGACCTGGGCAGTCTGCCCTATTCAAAGTGAGACCGGAGCTGGATGCCTGTGTGATTCCTCAAGCAGAACGTGCCACACCTTCAAACTCAGAATACAACTCCTTCACCAGTAAATGTAAGCAATATTCTTTCAGAGACCCTCATTATCAATTGTGTTCCACTGAAAACAATTCCTTTTTATTTTCTTTTGGTTTTAATTTTAATTTTAATTCAAAGCCCTGAAGAAAAAGTTAAGGAGCAATAAAACAAATGCACCTGACGTAATATGCACATGTCCTGTGTTCAGCCTTTAAATTACACACTTCTGAGGAGTACTCAGTTGACAAAGTGTCCTATGTGTTATTATCAGTAAGTTTGACACTATTGTACCTTGATTTTTCCTATTCAATATTCAACCTGGGGCCGAAGATGTGGCTCAGTCGTAGAACACTTACAAAGCAAACACCAGCCCTCGGGGCTTCATTTCTAGCACCACAAAAAATAAAATAAAATAAAATAAAATTCAACCTGTAGGCATGTACAGAATTCTTTATTATTTAAATACAGCGAAGCATCTGCTTTGAGTTTTTGCAGTCCTGTTGCAATATGACTAACTGTGATGAACACATGTCACTCACTGTATACTGCAAACAGGAGGGGATGGGGCTTAGTCTTCTCTAGTGTTCAGTCTATATATCCTCGCACGGTTCAGGCTGAGAACCTGCTCAGCCGTCTCAGTACACGGAATAACTCTCCTATCCCGTCTTTCTGAAGTGATCAAGTTTTATAAATGGACTGGAACGGACTTAAGTTTGTCCTCGCATATGAAGGTCTGTGCAGATCAGATGGAACCTTTCAACAGCAAGGCCATCTTCCTTGATGATAGAGTCTGATGGGCCCTTTACATTTCAAGTTCAGCATTCTAAAATAATAAAAGCTAACAGCAAATGTACAATAGACCAAAATGCTAACTGGGAGGCAGGGTTCTAGCAATCTAATACATACAGTAAAATATGTAAATAATTGGGTGCTGGGAGAGCAATATGGAGAAACAACTCCACTCCTAAAAGGGCATGAAGGATTAGCCAATGTGGGTTGTTTCATATTACTTATGTATAGACCAATCTAGTGATACATTAGATCTATCACTGTATCTAATAGAGATCCTTAAAGAGCTTAAATTACTCACAATAGGCAATTGGAAGGCATAAAATATTTAAATTTAGATAAATCATCTTCCATATTATTCCTTAAGTGGATCAATTGTGTCAAACAATCTGTAAGCAGTATATTGAACTAGCTAAGAGGGTCAACGTTAGCATGTTGGTGATGTAAAAGTATCACAAAGTGTTCATTAAATTTTTCAGAAATTATCTTATTCATGAAAGCGACCTAGAAATTGTAACATGCAGGGATAGTTTATAAAATAAGACTACCCTAGTAATCTTAAAAACAGGGACTTTTAGATGATCACACAGAGTTCACAGGGGTGAGACCAATGCTCATGCGCCAAATACATGGGAGAATCAAAGTTTAAGGGCACTTTTACAGAAAGAGTAACCACTGAGAGATAGTTGACCAGGTGACGCAATGGATGAGGGATGGGCAGTCACCGCGGACAGCAAGCAAATGCCAGAGTGCCAGGGAGCAAGAACCCAAGAGCCTTTGAGAACTGCAGGCAAGAAGAAAGGTCCCACTGCCATGGCCATTTCAGGACCTAGCAGCCACAGCTGACTGAGAAGGACAGCAGAAGCAGTATGTTCAATGGCCGAAAAGGACAAAATAATTTGCTAAGATTCAGACCCGATGGATCACAAGTGCGTAGGATTTCAGTCATCGGAGGCTTCACTAATTACAACTAACCGCACCAGAATTGGTGATTCAGAAACCAAGGGAATTCAACAAAGGGGGGAAAAGGACACAGGAAAAATGAAATTTCTAGGGAATTGACAAGAATTGATTTTTCCATTTGGTCATAAAGACTGTTCTTAAATCACTCTTGCTGTCCAGGGAGCAGGGCTCTATTCAACAAGATCACCAAACCTCATGGGGATGGACGGGAGGCAGCAGGTGCTGCTAGTGCCCATCACAATAAAATGACTAGAGAAAGAGCGTGCACTTCTACTTGAAGAGGGGACACTCGCTTTTCACCCTTCCACACCACAGGGTTTAAGCCCTGATCAAAAAAATTGTAGAATGACTTGACCTCCAATTCAATTAACCCAGGCCCTCGGGCCAGGGAGGGACAATAGTCACCCAGGGCTGCTAACTCACCCCTTTCCAAGGAGCTGGCCGGCCTGCTGCATTGCTCTAATGACCACACATTGTCCTTCCCACAGAGGAATGTAGAGTTTATCTCCCTGTAGCTCCTACCCACTGTCTCCTCCTGTCCTCAGAACAGACAGAAAGCCACAAAACTGTGTGCTCTGTAATCTTATGTGCAGGAAGAGCAAACATTCAGATACACACAGGAGTTGGTGCAGTTAACCTTCCGGGATTTCCTACTCGCCAAGGCAAAGCACCAATCAGAACACTGCCTTACTATTTAAATATAAATAGAAGCAATTTTGCCAGTAGCTAAACAAACTGTCCTTAGACATTCCAGAGTCCCAAGCCACTACCAGTGCCTCACAAAGATGGCAGATAAAATGGTGTCTCTTAGGCAAACATCCTAAATCACAAAACAGGTTGTAGAAGATGACCCTTCCAAACATCCTAAGAAAACGGTGCCTGAACAGTGTCTTGAACATGACAGGAAACAGATAAATGTCTATTGCAGTATTTATAAGGTCACTAGATAGATGATCCACACGGCTAACTGGCAAAGAGAATATGAGGAGTACAAACAAAAACCCCACAAATCAAAAAATGGCACAGATAAATTTGTTTGATAATGTAAAAGCAGTCATTTTAAAAAAGATTATATACTAATGTACACATGTGTGCTTCTTCTGTGTGAGCATATGCCATGTTTGTCTGGGCGCCTGTCAGCTCTTCTGGAGTTCCAGCAGGTGAGAACTGTCTGACACGGTAGTGGAAAACAGGCTCTGGTCCCTGGAGAAGCAGGAAGGATTCTTAACTGCTGACCCATCTCACCGGCCTACAATAGTTGTTTTTAGCTTCATTTTTTTTTCCCCATTTTATACCAGAATGGGAATTTATTGTTACAGACCATGAGCTCTGACAGTTTCTCACAAAATATGGATATATATTATTTTTGTTTGTTTCTTTTTGGAGATATGGTTTCACTATGTAGTTATGGCTGGCCTGGAACTCACTATGCAGACCAGGCTAGTCTCAAACTTAGAGATCCACCTGCCCCTGCCTCCCAAGTGCTGGGATTAAAGGAATGTGCTACTACACCCACATATTTCTTTAATAATATATGTTTTTAAAATAATGTTATCAATGTTCTCCTAAAGAATTTATACTTTTCTTCAGTCTTATGTATATAATTATGGAATATATTTCTATAGTATCATGACAATTTATTTCCCCTTCTATCATATTAATGTGACATAATGTTATCTGCCCTCACGTTGAAGAAGTGTTATTAATCACCTTCTTCAAGAAATGCTTCCTCAGTGTTGGTCAAGAAATGGTTCCTTATGTAACACAACACCAATGCTGAGCACGGGAACTGCAGGAGGGGACAGCAGGAGCAACTCCATGATCTGGGCTGCTCTCAGTGGTAAATGCATAAACTGAGAGGCTTCTGACTGCCCACGTTCACTTCATCTTACGGCACAGACCAAAGACTCAGAGGATACTTTCATATAGACACTGTAATCCATGCACAAAGCCATAATGGTCAGACTCACTCCTGTGTCTATAGCCCCAGTGTACAGAAAGCTACCAAATGAGCCACCTCATTGAGGCCTCTGAGCACTGAATCTACCTTGTCATTCCCACTGGAAAATCCAAGTCCTAGAAAGGGCAAGTTATTTGTTTTACGCTGCTAACTATTCACCAACAGAGACTCCCAACTATAAACTCGGGGCATCACCTGGGGAATGTGGAGTCAACTACCATATAGAAAAGAAAACGGAACAAAACCCCGACTCGTGGACTCGTGGACTGCTTCTCCTCACTGGGTGGGATCTGGCCCTTATCTGTAACAACTACTATAGGCAATGGACTGGAAGGAGAGGGAGGGCACTGAAAAAAATACTATAAAACATTCTAAATGGGAAGAATGTGGACTAAATGCTAAACAGTGCTGGAAGTACCTAATACACAGACTCACGGCTATAAACTCAGAGACAACGTTAAAGTCACCTGTTCTTTTCTATTTCACAAGAGAGGAAGATACAGTGATTGGCAGGTGTGGGGACTCCAGACAAGCCATCTGCTCTCTGCTCACCAGTAGCAGAGCCTGGCTCTTCCAGCCCCGTGCTCTGGTTCTATATTCTACTCAGAGAACCAAAACCCAGCACAGATGTTTAAGAAAGAAAGAAAAAAGCCGTCAGTGCTGGGCCAGCCACATCCGAAGTGTAAAAATGACTGATATTTTACATATCATTTAAAGCAACAGGGATTTTTTTTCCTCCTTGTAAGAAAAGTAGTCAGAGTCTATATCGCTCAGGCTTTAGCACTAAGGTTAGGGAGGTCTAAAATACCGTGTTTTCTTCCTGTAGATACATGGGAGATGTGTCTATATGATTGAATGCTATTGCTGGATCAGATATGAGTACATTCAAAGACAGAATGGTTTCTGAAAAATGCCACCATTTCAATCACTGAGAGCAGAAACCCGAGAACTCACGGCTGCATCATCCTGAAGAGATGCAGGTCCTTCAGCCTAGGAAGACTTCACCCCTCGGGCCCTCTGCTTCTCTCTTCCAGAACCTTCAGAAACTCATTGTTATATTATTTTAGATGCGATATTTATTCCCACTCTGAGATTTAAATACTAAGCAATAAAATATCTCTGAAGTTTAAAGGATAAGCCAATCTAAAAATGGCTCAGCATATAAAGCCATTTGCTACTTGAACAATATTAATTTTTGCATTAAAAAAATAAATAATCTAACTAGACTTTATTGTACCTGTCAGTCTTTTAAAAGACTTCACCCCTCAACTGAAATCTAATGTGAAATTCTTTTTAAAGGCAGAATATAAGAATCTCTATACAATATTGATTGCCATTCCATAGGGGAACAGGAAGCCACTCGGGTGACAGGAAGCGCCTGACAATAGAGTTTCCTTTCTTATTCGAAGGATCTCGCTTCCACCTTAACTGGGACTGATCTCCACAGCAAGAGTCCATGTTAACTGGGGGGATTCCAGCCTGTGCGTTCTGATCAGTCTGAGGAAGAGGATGGTTTTTTCCAGAGATGAAGGGCTGCTTGAATCCTGAAGTGTAGTCTGGACTCCAAGGAATAATCTTTGTAGTTGTTTCTGAAGACAAGGAAGAATAAAACGATCCAGTCAGCATTTCTTTGTCTAGCAGGGCACCACTACCCTCCTCTGCCGCCCTCTGATCTCCTATTTACTTTCTAACCTCAACAAGCGTACCAGTGGAGCTGAGTCAAAAGCAGACTCTTTCTGTGGGGCGGGCGAGTCTGCATTCTGGGTTTCTAGAAGCTTCCCCGGTGGTGATTTAAAAGGTCATACTTTTGAGTTGCAATATCCTAATTACAAACCACTACTATAACAAGGTCATGACCTCATGGCATATTTTGTTAAGTATTGCTGAGTGGTTCAACTTCTATTTTTAGAGAAATGTTGAGGTAGGTTCATGTAACACAATGGTCATAAACAATCCATTATTCAACAGAAGAAAAGTACTTCAGAATCCACAGGGCTGTGATGGAGGAAGGTCATTGGTTAATTAATAAAGAAACTGCTTAGCCCTGATAGGTTAGAACATAGGTGGGTGGAGTAAACAGAACAGAATGCTGGGAGGAAGAGGAAGTGAGCTCAGATGTCATGGGCCCCTCTCTCTCCAGGGCGCCCTGCCCTTCATGAAGAAAAGAGAATTCTCCCTGGGGTTCCTGCCGGCTTCTCCGGGATCGGTCGCATTACCGCACTGAACTAATGGGCCAGGCAGTGTTTAAAAGAATACAATTTGTGTGTTGTTATTTGGGGGCATAAGCTAGCCAGGCGGCCAGGAGTCGGGCGGCAGGAAAGCAGCCCGCAGCTCCCACTACAGAATGGCACCCAGACGTGGATAACTGAATCCACAGAAAGCTTGAGAAAGCTTGGGAAAGATAGAGTAAAGCATGTTTTATTGGTGGGCGTCCTGGAATGAGTTTGCCCCGAGAGAGGGGCCCATGGCATCTGAGCTCACTTCCTCTTCCTCCCAGCATTCTGTTCTGTTTACTCCACCCACCTATGTTCTAACCTATCAGGGCCAAGCAGTTTCTTTATTAATTAACCAATGACCTTCCTCCATCAGGGCTGCCCTGTGACCCCTAAACCATTTCTTCCAGTTCTCATGCAAGTTACCAGTGGTTTTGTTACTAATGACTCAAATTAGTGCAGTGCCAGAAGGGGTCATGAGAAGGCAAGGGGTGAACACAAGCTAGAAGAACACAGCAGTAGAGAAACTGCCTGGCACACAATTCCCGGGGTGGAACGCAGCAGTAGAGAAACTGCCTGGCACACCGAGAATCTAGGGTCAATCCCCAGAACCACGGAAAAGAAAAACAGGGCACACAAAAATCCAAAGATTACTAGAAAACCTGACTATAATGGTTTAAATGAAAATGACCCCATAGGCTCATAGAAATAGGAGGTGTAGCCTTGGTGGAGGAAGTGTGTCACTGCGGGTAGCCTTTGAGGTTTCAAAATGCTCAAGACACGCCCAATGTCTCTCTTCCTGCTGCTGGCAGACTCCGATGTAGAACCCTCAAGCTTCTTCTCCAGGACCAGGTCCACCTGTGTGCCACCACACTTCCCGCCATGACAATAATGGTCTAAATCTCTGAACTATAAGCTGGCCCTAATCAAATGTTTTCCTTTATAAGAGTTGCTGTGGTCATGATCTCTTCATAGCAATAATTTAGATCATTCATGTTGCTAAAATTGGTAGGAACTGGCTTCAATTTAGGCCTCCTGGTTTCAAGCCCTGCCTTGGCAGACAAGGCAGCTGATGCCTCCTTTGAAGTGGTATTTCTATCTTTTTTAAAAACACACTTTCTTCTTAACTATGATATATTGTTCACAAATTAAAAAGAACCTCTTACTAAGATATGCCTAAGAACAACCGAGTATTCTCTCGATCTCTGTCCTCTTTGAAAAGCCCATGCTGTGAAGAGGAACTGCAGACAGAGATGGTCCTGAAATCACGGGGAAGTGTTTATGTCTGCCCTACAGGTACTGTCTGGGTCCATGGTGGCTTTGAGTGCTTCTCAGTGGTGAAGAAATCTGTGTCACCTGCGGCTCCATTTACACTAAGTAGTGCTGACTATGTGCCAACTGGGAATGCCTGAAGTATCAGCATGCACAGTGTGGTCCCCATAGCTTCCTCTGGGGATGCACAGTGTGGTGACCCCATAGCTTCCTCTGGGGATGCACAGTGCAGTGACCCCATAGCTTCCTCTGGGGATGCAGAGGGCAGAGTCCCCATAGCTTCCTCTGGGGATGCACAGTGCAGAGTGACCCCATAGCTTCCTCCGGGGATGCACAGGGCAGAATCCCTATAGCTTCCTCTGAGGACACACAGACACCACAGCTGAAGCCTTAGCTGTCCTCATGGCCAACAAGTTACCTTTTAAAGTGGCTTCTTCCTACACTGTTCATTTCTCTTTTAGGACAAACTTGGGGGCACCCTGCCCCTAAAGGCTTCTTCCTCCTACTGCACTCTATTCATGGCAAACATCCCTAACCTTACAATAGCAGAGCCGCTGACTCCACTCCTCTCCTCGTCTCCCTGTCAAGGTCATACATGAGCGCTATCTGTTATGTTGCTCAATGTCTTGGCAGCTGCCCTCATTAGCAACCATGCTCAATATTTTCAAGTTTTTTGGCTTTTCATATTTGAATGCTTCTTAGCTGCTCACTAGCTCTAGGAATGTCGAGGTTCCATCATTATTATTGGATGTGGGGAAGGCACGCCGCAGAACCTGTGAGGGGGTCAGAGGACAGCTCTATGGAGTTGTTTCTTCCCCCTGGTTGGTTCTTTAGGTTCTGAGAATAGACCTCAGGTCTTGACTCTGTGCCATGTGCTGCACTTAACTGTTTTTGCACAACCTTGAGTAAACCTTGGCATGTAGAAAATGAAACAACAGCCACTTACTACCCTCTTAGTCTTATCACGGCCCTTGTCTTCAAAATGTTCTAGGCACTGGTCAAGACCTCTATCACCTGCCCTGCGGTTTAACGACCTCAGGAATGACAGCTTTGACCAGCACGCTCCCTGGGCTGGGGACTCTGGTTTGTATCCATGTGGTCCTGACTTTAGCACTGAACACACCTGCTCATCTCACCGCCAGCTCACCCTCTCCATGTGGACATCTGGTAGCCACCTCCAAGTATGATAGCCCTGAGAGGTATATCTCTGCTCAAAAACTCATTGCTCTGAGTGTTTGCCAGTCGGGAAAAAGCATCACTGTCTGTCTACCTGCTCAGCGAACTGCAGCCACATCCTGTGCAGCATGCTCCCACATAGCCCCAGTGACGGATCTTTCCCAGACCGCCTTACTTATACTAGTGTCAATGGTACTGTCGTTTCCTCCAGAGAATCTCAGCTCCACATCTAGGTGCCCGGATGGACACTGTACATTTCGGCAGAACACTCTCAATGCTCTGCTGTCTCCCTCCAGCTACCCTGCAGAGCATTCCCAGCTGAGTCTGCAGCAGCCGCTCCATGGCCTTCATTGTATCTGGCATATGGTGGGCATTCAGTGAATCTGAAGAAATAAACCGGTGCCCTAGAAGTTTTTGCTTTGGTTTTTTGTGTTGTTTCCTGTTTGTTTGTTTTTGACAAAAAGTCTCACTTTGTCGCCCAGGCTGGCCTCAGGCTTGCAGGCGATGCTGCCTGGGATTACAGCATGTGTGAGCTGCTACACTCACAGACCTAGGGTTTTTTATGGCATTCTTTTTCCACTGCCCCAAGTGCCCAGAAAAGGACCTCAGGGTTATACCTTGTAGAAAGTGGGCCATGATCACAAATCTGAGTCACTATCTAGCAGAAATGACAAGCTGGTCATAAAACTATGACCCAAAGACCAGCTCTGAACACATCCATGGCTCACTTATCTTCTGCACTACGGGTACTTACAATATATTAAGTGCAGTCAATGGGCACCTAAAATCAGTACTCACTCTAAGGCCAAAATACCTACTGCCTGGCCATTTGCAGTAGAAGAGCATAAGCTGAAGCTGGTCAGCTAGGTGTACACAGAACATCTCTAGGTAGCCAGAGGGATGGACTGAGTGGCTCCAAACAGTACAGCTACAGCAAAAGCCCATGCTCAAAAAAACCAAACCAACCAAACAAACAAAAAATAAATAAAATAAAAAAACCACATTAGTAAAAGTAGTCATGCTAACTTGCATTAGCTCACTAGCTTTATGGAGCACAATGGCACTCACTGCCGCTGCACCGGCACTGCTGTCTCCCCCCCCACGTCCCGGGACAAGTTACCGTCAATACTCACCTTGCAGTTTCTAGGGTCTTTATGGCCTTGTCAATATCCCCTTGGCTTTTATACAAACACGCCAGCTCAAACAGAGTGAACGGCACCAGATAGTGGTCATACTTCAGTAGCTTCTCACTAAAGAAGCAAATGAGAATCAGTTAAGTCTTAACAGAACACGAAAAGTACCATTTGAAACACGTATCATTCTTCACTTCCCAGACAACACTGAGACTATCACAGAGGAAGGCTGCGGTCACAGCCATGGTACTGAACACCCTAGGGAATGAAGTATGCTTCCATACACTAATCGTTAGTTCCTTAACATACAGCCAGCACTGGTGCAGTACCGGCTCTCAGACAGATCAATACACGCAGACCTTCAAGATGACCCTCGAGAAGATGAGATCAGCTTCGTGAGCATGTGGCTCTAAAGTTAGTAATAAGGAAGTCTCCTTAGTTTTGTGCTTGACAAAGCATCAATTTCCTTCGTACCTAAGTCTTAGAATTCTTCAAAACATCAATGACTACATGGCTGGCAGTTCTGTTTCAGCATCATTTTGAAAGCTAGAAGTTCAGGAAAAAGCCTGAGTAACAAACAGCTTTTTAAATCTAGAGCAAATTGTTTCTCTAGTTCTAGGTGTAATGGATTTTTCATTTTTGGTAGTAGATAAGTACATAAAAATATATTGACGATTAAAAGCATAAAATCCAATGCAAAACCCCACAGCTTCCATTCTGAATGGCTACTCTGTTCACTGATTTGTATAGTGTTTGTGCCAGGTTAACTTTAGTGTGTAATATTTATTTTTATTTGTAACTTTTTAAATAAAGTTTAAAATAAATAAAACACAATGACAATAATCTATAGCTCAGTTTACCAGGCTATCGCCTAAACTACTCTCAGATGCCAAGGAGAAATAAGAGCAAGACAGGAAGACTAGTTGTGCTGAACCTGCCCTGGGGTCTGCAGAGAGACCTGAGATTTTGAGTCTCAATGGCCAGGCAAGAGATGAGGCCCTAGACCCATAGAAAGCAATGGCTGGGGCTGAACACCTTAAAGCTTGGAATGTAGAATCTGTCCTTTGAGGAAAGCAGATTAGAAGAAACCCACTCACTGGTAAGGAACAAGACAGAGACGATGGCCTCCTTTTGCCAGCACTTTTGACATGAAGAAAAAACAAAACACATCTCTTTGGAAATTAACAGTCCTCATAAAAATTTTCAATTCAATTTTACATTGCTCAAGAGGTCCAAACACTGCTAAACACGATATTAACATGACGGTGGCTTTGGTAGAAGCCAAAATAAGTGGTATAGGAAAACTCTTCCACAACTTAACCCCACTGAAGGGGATTTCACAATCCAGACCCTGGAAAGCACAGGAGCAAATGCCTCCCTGTGAGAGGCAATAAAACAAAGCAGGCAGCACACACGGTCACTGTTGTCGCCAGTAAACTAGAACTGCATATATAGTTTCCCAGTGTTCTCCAAAGATAGTATACGACCTTATTTGGGAACTAGAAAATGTGTCCTACATTCTCATAAATACTGTCATGAGGGAGGACACTGTGTGGCCTCCATCTTCATAGCGTGCAGTGTTTTCAAAAACACAGAGCCAATGTTTAAAAATCAGGAGATGTGACTGGGCAGTGGTGGTGCACGCCTTTAAATCCAGCACTCAGGGAGACAAAGGCAGGCGGATGTCTGTGAGTTCAAGGCCAGCTTGGTCTACAAGAGCTAGTTCCAGGACAGGCTCCAAAGCTACAGAGAAACCCTGTCTCGGAAAAACAAATAAACAAAAATCAGGAGATCTGACATTAGATGCAGCTTCCAGCTTCTTTCTGTAGGAACCACAGTTGCTGGACCCACACTGTGCAAAGTGAAGAGTTACACAGTCACAGTCTTTAGAGAAAACAGGGGTTCCCAGTTCACCCCCAAGCATTCAGCCTTGCTCGGACTCTCACAGGGCAGCATTGTCATTGCTAGAAAGAAAGATCAGCGTATATACAAGAAATGGGTCATCTTTAAACAGTGAGTGGAAATGCATAAAGCCATATTCCATGCAGGCCATAGCTTGGCACATCACTTTGCCTCCAAGACCCCTGAAGCCACAACTTGAACCCAGACTGGCTCTTACCTTTCCACAATGTGGTTGAAACACAACTCAGCTTGCAAGGGTCGCTCTAAGTTCTTGAGGCAGCACCCCTTCAGTAATTTCACCAAGCACTCATCATCCACAGAGTCAGCAAAGTCTTTAAACAACAAGAAGAAACAACAGGAGGGAGAGTTCATTGTTTTCTGTGGGGCCTGGGATGAACGCTAGCTAGTGCCTCATCTATATGAGGCGAACACCCTGAGCTGCCTTGCCAGCACAAAAATACTGGCCAAAAATCCTAACTGAGAAGAAAACTAAGTGATGTTGGGCTTTAGGGGAACTGTTTAATAATAAGCTTACTAACCTACTACATAAAACACAATGGAAACGCTTGTTAAGAAGAACACTGAGCTTACACATTCTACGTCATTCATCTAGGGAGACTGCACAGGCAGATTTTTCAGGTGGTCATAGTAAATTCTGTGCCCTTAGCTACAACAGGAAATCTGATCTCTAAATAAAGAATGAGCTTCATTAATTCTCTCAGAGGTAAAGGAGGAGGAAGCAGGCTGTCTCCTCCTGTTGTTTTGGCTTCTAACTGCGCTGGCGTCTGCGCAGGAGAGGGTAGCACCTCCATATGGAGAAGCAGATGGCCTCCCACCCGTTCAAAATGCAGGAAGCAGAAACCTCTCTTCCAGATCATTATGTTTACAGCCTAGCAATTCTCCCAGGTTATGTTCTTTGGGGGGAGGATTATGCCATGAAATGGTTCTGAAATACAGGAGAGGCCCTTAAAGTCGCCACAAACGGCCATGCTCCGGGAAAACGTCAAGGGTTTCCTTTTCCTATCCAGGCCCCCATCTTCTCCAGCGCAGTCTGGAGATGTGTCAAGCAGAGTGAGCCACATGGTGTCGTGGCTATCTGTCAAAGGTAGCCACGCCACGTGTTCTGTTCGTGAAGATTTTTCTGCTTTCTTCTTTTGCAAGTGACAGGCAAAGAAGTCATTCCAAGACAGACTGCTAATTTACACGTTTCCGACTGTGACAGCAGTGTGGAAGGGCGGTAAGGGGGAGAGGACTGGATCCTGGGAGTCTCCATACTGCAGCCGCATGCTTTGGGTTCAAGTCTCAGACCCCGTCAGTGACACGTGCTGGTGTTTCAGTTGGTAAACCCTCACCTATGGGAAGCAACAGTGCTACTCACCCAACTGGAAGGGGCTCACTTCACTTCTAAGTGTTAAACACATGAGATTCACCTTGAACTGTCAAGTGCTAATATGTCATGGGTCACACACTCGGAAAACCACAGATACCAACACCTCTGACCTTTCCTACTGCAGACTTGGCACCCCCTTACCTTACATCCTCCCACCCGTAATCCACGCTTCTATCAGGGAGTCAGACCCAAGCCCAAGGCCGGGTCCACACTGGCCGCTATCTTTCCGTCATTTCTGTGCATTCTATCGAATTCTGAGAAGCAGTTTTCTAATGTTCTGACAACATCTGCTTGCTCAATGAATAATGTTTGAGGTGGCACAGACAATGACTACTAAAAACCCAGTGGGGCACTCTGTGGAGATCTTAAGTTAGCAATGTGACAGGGCTTCATATGCCACCTCTTCCACAAACTCAGAAGCAAAGCCCAGTTCCCCTGACCATAGCACATTATCACATGATCACTCCCCGTCATGACCTGCACTCGTACACAAGAGGAAGAGCTAAACGCTTTCTATTTCTCCTGGGGAGAAGGCTGCTGAGATGCCCTGTGGGTGAAGGCACTAAGTATGACGGCCTGAGTTCGATCCCAAGGACCCACATGGTGGGAAGACAGTACCAGTGCCCACAAACTCTCCTCTCACACATACACACACAGAGAAATAGGGTTTGAGACGTTTTTGTTTGTTTGTTTAAATCACAGGAATAATGCCCATGCTCACAGGTGGCACAGCAAGGCTGCTGATGTCCTAAATGCAGGCAGGCTAAGAAAGACAGACATCTGAAAACTACAAAAATATCCACACTGAACATTCCAGAAACCCACCGCAGCAATGAAAGGGAAACACGGGAGCTGGCCGAAATGGGAAAAGCGGCCAGGTCATTGCACCTTCCTTTATGTCGCTGACTCTGTTTACCATTAATGTCACCACACAGATTAATCACAATGACAGACAAAGTGGATCTGCTGCCGACTTGTGGCTACATGATGAATTTGGTTAGAATCCCAAGGAAAACAGTACAAAACTTACCGCCACGTGCTGACACTAAGCATGTCACCAAGTGCTCTCGCATCTAGCTGTACTCTTTGTGTGGACGGCCAACCTTTACGTACCAAAGCCAGGCCCTACAACAGGCCAATAGTGCCCACTACCCTCTGCCCTCTAACCACAACTGACAGATAGAAAACCAGAACCATATCTGGTATGGTATCTAATAATGGGCAGGGGTAGAAGCCCTCACAACCTCAAGCTTGGAACGTCACTCAATTTTCCAATCAAGATTCCCCACACTCACTCTGAAAAAATGGAAGTTTAATTAACTGAGAGTCAGAAGTTTGAGGGCAGGGAAGATAATGTTCCTACATAAAACAATCATCCTCAAAACCATTATAAACCTAATGTGTATTAAGATAGAGAAGACCCTGACAATAAACCAATTCTTTCACCCGGAGGAGAAACAGAGGACAGGACTGTCGGCGAGCCTGGGATACGTGCTGCATCTCAGCTCATACACCCAGACAGAGCTCGCTCATCGCATCTGAAGATGCCGTGACAGACAGGAGCAGGGGGGCAGTGTATGAGCACACGATGCAAACACTAATCCTTTAGTTCTTTTTCTCCGGTCAATGGAGGGCAAAATGACCTGAGGGGGAAGAGTCTGTTCAGAGAAAAGCCCAGTGGTCATCCACAAACTCAGGACCCTTGACTGACAAAGGCTCCACCTTGGAAGCTGGGAAGATCCAGTAGACATCACTGGGGGCTCAGGCATGGAAGTTTACCCTCCCGAGTCCAGCCGTCTGCGCTGGGGGAGCAGGGCACACAGGAGGAAAGCTGGCTGCTTCTACAACTGTTCTCACGTAAGCCCCCAAGGTTTTCCTTTACTTTCTGCTTTTCACAAAAACATTCATTCATCCATTGAATTTGTAGACATGTGGGCTTTAATTTAGAAAATTCCCATAAAGGCAAGAGCTATCTTCAGTTAAATTCATCAAACAACAGAGAGCACTACTAAATTTGTTCAAAATTTTGAATTTTTGGAGAAGTCCATCTCATGAAATCACATTTTTAAAAAAACATTGGTTTTTATTTTATGTGTTTGAGTGCTTTGTCTGTATGTAACGCTAACCACCATAGGCACACCTGGTGACCATGGAGACCAGAAGAGGGGGGTCAGGTCCCCTGAAAGTGGAGTTACAGGCAGTTTTAAGCTGCCATATGGATGCTGCAAATGGAACCTGGGTCCTCTGTAAGAGGAATGAGTGTTCTTAACCACTGAGACATCTCTCCAGCCCCTAAATCTTATTTTATTTTTACATGGGGACGGGGTGGGGGGGTTGAAATAGGTCTCACTATGTGGCTCTGGTTGTCCTGGAATTCCCTCTGTAGAACAAGCTGGCCTCAAACTCACAGATATCTGTCTGCTTCTGCCTCCCGAGTGCTGGGATTAAAGGCTTGCACTACCTCCACCAGGCTCCAAATCCTATTTTAAAGGTAAACGTCAATATACTTGCATTTTATCTCAATTTCAAAATGATTTTGTGTTGATTTTCACACAAAAGAAAACATTTTTCTTTTAAAAATAATTTTACAATAAAATAGCAAAGATTACCTTATATGTGTTAGATTGGGTACTATTTAATTTTGTTTTACGCATGAGTGCTTTGCTTGCATATATGTCTGTGCATGGTATCCAGGGAGTCCAAAAGAGGGCATAGAATGTAATGGGTGTCTGAACATAACATGATGAACCACTCAAAACACAGGACAGTGGCGTTAGAGCATACTGAGACCTAACTGTCACCGAGCCAGTGTTGAGAGGTAAGAACTTCAAGAGGGTGGCAATGCGTGCTGTGTGCCTCTGTCTGCCATGCGACAAGGCAGCAAGAAGGTCCTCATCAGCTGTAGCACCTGGATCCTACAGCCCCTAGGCTCCAGACCTGTGGAAAACACACTGGTTTTCCTTCATATATCACCCAGCCTCTGATATTCTGTTATAGCAGCAGAAAAAGAAAAGCAGCTCCTTAAAAACAAAAACTTTAAACTGGCCCACAATGGCTATGCTATAAAAGTGGAATCACATCCTACATGGTCTCTTGTGACAGACACCCATTCTTTGGTGCATCAGGAGGTGCCATTCTCACTCCATCTTGATGACAAGCACCCAGACAGCAGAAGCTCAAGCCTTGCTCTTGAGATGCACACAGAACGACATGGGCAGATGTGCCCCAGGGAAAGACCAAAGAGGCATCGGTGCCAAGACAAAGACCCTGCACACTTACTCTGAGCTTGCAGAGCCGCCTCAGCCTTCTCCACAGTCACCAAGAGATTTTCAGAAAGGTCCTTCCTTTTGGCTACTATTGAAAAGCCATTCCAAACGTACATCATTTCCTAAGGAGGAAGGATGGAAAACCATATGTGAGGTGTCTGCTAAGGACTTCAGCATAACAGTCGGGATCTTGTTCTACTTTCTTTCATTTGGAATTCAGTGACATAAGTTCCCCTGGTTTATTACATATATGTCTTTTGTCTTTCACGCTGTGAGGTGAGGAAGCATATACCTTATACTCATTCACTCAGCAAACATACTAAGTATCTACTAGCGTACAATCCTTTGGATAGAACAGAGATACAGAAGTAAAATAACATTTTAAACTGACACTATAAACAATTTTGTTTAATGTAAACTTTTGTTGTTACTTTTAAGTAAAGGGAAATATTTTAAAATGTCTGCTAATTGTTTACATAAAGTGTTTCCAAGCATATCACTAGAAATGATCATTGGAATATTTATTTTACTGGGCTCAGGTTCTTTTATATCATTAAAAACATGTGTCGGCCCAGTAATGCGATCCAATATGTAGAAAACACGTTTGTTTAAAGGCCATATGGCTGAATGACAGCTCCTGAAATGTAAACTAATGACTTCTCGTTGCAGATTATATTTAATGGGCTAACAGATGAGAATTTTTTTTGGATCAAAGGCAAATGTGCTTTTGCTTGAAAACATTTTTCTAATGTCCAGATAGTGCAGTTCATATTTTGAAGGGTATACAATGAGCATGAATTTTAAAATACAACAGATACTGTTTGAGAATCTTCTTAGCCAGAGCCGTCATGGAAATGAGGCATCAAATGATGGTGTCACAGGCTTGCTTTACGGCACTGGAAGCTAGGGGCACAATTCAGTAATGACATTTTTAAACTGATGATTTAAATTTCTTTATGAGTGTAGTATTTATCCAAGGGAGAAGCAAGCTTGGTTTGAAATTTTTATGAAAAACAGGCTGTGGCAACATCCCTCGGTATGAACAATTCTAGTGAATTCTTTGTCATTGTATACCCACCAACCATCAGTGACTCAAAGCATGACAGAGCCTCATACACACCAGGGTCTAAGTACTAAGGTAGACAAGAGAGATAATGGTCAAGTAAAGTTTCTGGAAAGTTCTTTGACATAGAATCTCCCAGTGCAAACCACTTGATAGCAATGAATGTGGAAAAGGACTAAAGCTAATCAAGGTAACAATAGGCACCAACCAGGAGAGGGGTTTGCGGTCTCTGTGTTTAGCACAGTGATCTTGTTATTGTCTGTGCTCAAGACACAATTATAGGCCCATCACATTCCGACCTCATCCTGCCAGTCTAATCATAGGGTTCTGTGGGAAACACCCCGTCTGGGTGCTACCAGCTGCAGGTTAGCTCCTATCTGACCCCTGTCAGGGGCTGTATTCTTATTCCTCTTTAAAATACACAAAGAACTTCTGAGAGTCAGCAACAAAACAAAAATCACCCAGTGAAACAAGAATAATACGAACAATGGAGAAAAAATTTAAAAATGAATGAGCAGAGGAAGACACTGAAAAGTGTTAATAAAAAGAAATGCAAGTTAAAAGGATGTAGTACCAGCCATTTGAATACGGGGGTAGAAAGTTAATGTTATCTCCTCTACCCAAACATTAACACACAGCCTTCAACTAAGAATCCCAGGTCTTTGAAAACATTCCCAGAGAATTACATGTGCATGTAAATGATGTTCATTGCAGCGATGCCTATGACAGTAAAAAGCTGGAAAACGGCACATAACTCTCAAAGGAGAATGATTAAATAATCCAAGTTACAGAAGTCTCACGGAACCAGCCCCAGAGGAGGACTGTGACACCGGGGTGTACTGAAAACTTCCTGGGCCAAGGCTGAGAGTCAGGCAGAGCAGCGTAGCCAGCACTCTCGAAAGAAGGCTTTGTTTAAAATATTCAAGTCAATGGTGTTTTCACAGAGGCTTTGTCAAAACAGACGGGTGATGAGGAGGGTGAACTCCAGCGACGCTGGGGCAGCCAGCCGCCCAGGGCCCCTGCAGTAGAACAGCTAGCTAGTCTAGTCCGAAGGGGTTCCTCTCTGGTGGAAGAGCCACGCCTACAAAAGGCTGTAATGCAAAGGGGCGTGGCACACCTCAGCCATGACTCTTCCTTGTTTACAATCCCACATCACAATGGCAAAGCTTTGCTTCACATGTAGTCCAGGGTGGTCAGGCACTCCCTGTGCAGCCCAAGCTGGCCTCAAATCTGCAGCAATTCTCTGGCCTCAGCCGCCCAAGTGCTAAGATTACAGATATGAGTCATCATGCCCAGATTAAAGAAACTCCAGATCAAACAAACTATATTCTTGGAAAATTATTCTCTAAATAATTTTACATATCTATTAGAAAACATAAAACTGAGTTTGTGGTTTGTTTTGTAATTCAGTCCCACTTCAGTGAAGCCGTGTTCTCCCTTTAGGCCTGAACGTCCTCATCTGAAACATGGAACTGAGACCATTCTTATCTTTATGATGAAAGTCAAATGGCGTGGCTTTTTTGGATTTGCCTTTATCACAATGTCTAGGACATATGAACTAATCAAAAGGCAACAGGTAAAAATTTTAATGTTTTAAAATTAGTTTATATATGAATATAAAAATACACAATAGTTCTTAAGGAGCTATAAGCTTCTCATCCAAAGCTAAGTGCATTCCCTGACGCTCTCAATAGTGACTTTATCTCTAGCATGGAGGTAGTGAATAGAAGCAGATACCAGGGCAGGTAAGACGAGCTTCCCAGGGGCTCCTGAGGAGGGTGAGTACCGGCGTGCCTTCCTCACAGCGAACTTCTCGGTTGGGAGAGATTTCCCCGCGATCCTCTGCTTCAAGCCGTCTACCTGTCTGTGGAGAGACCATGCAGAGGGCAATGAGCACACATATCATTCACAACTGGGCTTTTCACATACACACATCATAGGCCAGTTGCAGCCGGGAACCTGTTCCAAATGCACATTATCGGGCGTTCCCCATGAACCGGCAGTCCTAAGGTTGGGACCAGCAATCTCCGTGAGGACACACATTCAGGTAATACGAGATACACAATTCCGGGAGAGCCAGTAACTCACACATTTCCTTCCAGTCATCTTAGCTGGCGTCCTACAGGTGGCAAACACAGTCCACGCTAATCTAGGCATAAAATTGTCTATTTCCATAAATACACAGAAAAGAGAAGGAAAGAGGCTGCGGGATGGTCTTTCTGTGCGCTGTATTTCTCTTGCTATCATTGGTTGATAAGTAAAGCTGATCTGGCCTAAAACCACGGATAATATACCTGGCAGGAAAGTCAGACTGAGTACAGGAAAAAGGGTGGAGAAAGAGAGAGAGAGACACACACGCCAGCTGCTGAGGAAGCAAGACAGGTTAAAAAATGAGGTAACACCATGGCCACGTGGCAATATATAAACTAATAGAAATGGGTTAATTTAAATGTAAGAGCAATAAGACTGAGCCATCAGCCAAGCACTTATAACTAATAGTAAGCCTCAGAGTGGTTATTTGGAAACTGGAGGGCAGGAGAGAAACCTCCGATTACATAATGGTGTACCAATGTGAAGCTCTCAAATTTCCATAAGGCCTGAAAAAGCTTTAAAAAGGGCTTCTAAATACACAGTAATGAAGCTAAAAACAGCTTCCTAGTTATGTCTCTCACAAGGGTGACAGTACAGAGATGCCACAGCATGTAGGCTTGAGCACAGTGTGGCAGATTCCTAAAAGCTGGGCAACAGTTGCATGGTGGATTTAGCGTTTGCTCATAGAGACAAAAAAGTCTAAAAGATCCACAGTAAAAGCAGTCCAGATGGAAAAACTTTTAAGCAGGTTCCAGTGTGTTTTACAATGTGTGTAGGCTTAAGAAAGAAAAAAAGGAAACGGGTATAGGTAGTTGTAGAAATAAATACAATTGTTTTAAAAAAAACAAAACAAAGTCTTTAAAGAGACAGTAAAAATAATATAAAAGAAAAAGTCATATAAATATGTGAAATACACAGGGAGTCTGGATCCTATATGTTATTGTGATGATTTTGAATTTTTTGATAGCTGATGGACAAGAGATAGCTGTTGAGAGACATGTGATTGAAAGAGTGACTAATAAAAAAAATCAACATAAATATTTTATAAACGCCTTGGCTTTAAAACAAAAGTCAAAAATATATTTGTAAAATGGAACTTAAAAGATGCATTGCTTTGGAGAAGTTGTTTTGTTTCCACAGGAAACGAGAGGCTATGGATACATTACAGATTAAGATGGGCCAGCTGTGATCAAGACCACCTGACCTTGTCAGGTGAAACCTAGCAACAAAGATTATAACTGGTCTTCCCAGGACTTGGCCATCACCTCAAATTTTCTCAGGAACCCTAACAATACTTTGTTCACAGACAGCAGGAAGCAGTTTGGAGATACTGATGTCCACATTCCCCAGAGTTGGGTGTATGGATGGTCTTTGGTTATTTGGTGGGTTATGGACATTTGTTATATTTAAGGGAGTATAGGAAGGTATAATAAAATAAATTTAAAGCTAATTTTGTTACAAAGTATGTATGTTTCTATTCTTGTTTAAGTTATTTTTGTATATTATTACAAATTTAAGGTTATTTTTGTTATACTGTATATATGTTTCTACTTCTGTTTAAGGTTTTTTTTTATATATATTGATACAAATATAAGGTTACTGTCCTTATGCTCCACATATGTTTTCTATTTTTGCTTAAGGTATTACCTATACAGCTCATACCTATAAAACTTGTTTAATTATGCAATATGAAGTTTTAGTCCTTAAAAGCTATTCTGGCTAATAAAGAAATACAGGCTAATAGTGACCCATATCTATCAAATTTATGGTTATGTTAGATTTTCAAGGTAATACAGAGAAATAGTTCAGATAGGTAATCTTCAAACACTTCAAAGACCTATGGAATATGGCATTCATATGTCTTAAAAACTTAGACTTTTAATGACAGACACATCTGATCACGGCAGCACCAATTATTTTAGGGGTATGATAGGCCTCAAAAATGTTCTTTATGGAGTTTGCTTTCAATGTGGCAATACTAGCCATTAGGGCAAGAAGTTACTCTTTCCTGGACTGCTTGATAATATGTTGTATAAACTGGACATGCGGGACCCACAGGAAAATGACCACCACTTCCTGCTTCACTGAAAAGCCCGCCAAATGCTATGGGCCTGTAGGCTGAAAATGGATGCCCCAATGTAGCAAAAAACCTTTGGGTGACTGTCCAGGCAGTCAGATATCTCTGTTACTTCTAGAGTTTTGGAAGTTGCTTGCAATGCACTTCCTGTTTACTCAGGTAATATTATATCCTTCTGGGGTCTTTGATGGAGCTGAAGACTAGACAGTTATAACTGTTTTCCTTAGTTATAATAAAAGATAAATTAGATACAAAACTTTAGACTTACAAAGATAGAATAGATGATAGAGTATTTTCTTTAATTTTGCCAATACAAACAGACTAAATATTGTAACTGTGATTCTTACTTGATAATTGTTTTTGTTGTATACAATTTTACTATGTTAAAGTTAAAACCTTCATTTTCAACTAGACAGGAAGGGGGAAATGCTGTAGGATGGTCTTTCTGTATGCTGTGAATATGTTTTGCCCCCATTGGTTGATAAATAAAGATGATTTGGCCTATAGCCAGGCAGAACATAGCAAGGTGGGAAAGCCAAACTGCATATAGGGAAAAGAAGAGTGGAGGAGAGGGAGGCACCAGTCAGCTGACAAGGAAGCAAGATATGTAAATAATGAGGTAATGCATGTGGCAATATATAGATTAATAGAAATGGGCTAATTTAAATGTAAGAGCTAGCTAGTAATAAGTCTGGGTCATTGGCCAAGCATTTATAAATAATATTAAGCCTCAGAGTAGTTATTCGAAAACCTGTGGGCAGGAAAGAAACCTCCAATTACAGGAACCATGTAAATTGGTACATTTCCTGTTTCTCTCTGCAGATGTTGCACAGATCTATAACATAATGTATCTCAGAAGACAACTATCCACTTATGCGTATTTGAGATAGCTAACCAAACATAGGTAATTTTGTAAATAATCATTTTAGGACTTACTATTTTCAAAATTCTATGAAATTTGGACTGGGAGATGATTCAGTAAGAATACTGGCAGTGCAAGCATGAAGAACTGAGTTCAAATCCTCGGAACCCAGGTTGGTTCCTGCATGTGCCTGTGACCTAGTAAAATGGGAAGGTGGAGACAGGAGACATAAGGGGCGCCAGGATTTGCTGGCCAAGAGCCTGGCTCCAGATTCAGTGAGACCCTGGAGAGAATAATGGAGTAGAGTGGAACTCCTAACGGCATCCTCTGTCCTCTGCACGTGTCTGGGTGTGCACACACACTCCTATCCATGATGCACACATACACACTGCCCCCCCCTCAAATCTAAGCACATGAGAATGAAACTAGATAGACAGAGACTGCATGTTCCTGGAAGAGACTATGCATAATTTTATGAGTGCATAAACAAGGGAAAGGATTCAAGAAAATATCCGATTACATCACTGAAAGAATCAAACGAGAAGGAAAAGAACCTTAGTGTGAAGAGCAGGAGCAAACTCCTGATAACTAAACTCTAGCTCTAGAAAACAAGTATAAGGCATGTTTTCATGATTCCTAGACGTGCAAACACACCTGAAAATCATGCTAAAGAATGACAGGCTGGCTCTCAGCTAAGTATTATTCTAAGTGTGTCCACATCGGTGAGTAGAGAAATTAGAAGCTAGGGGAGTAGAGTGTGAAGGGAAGAAGTCAGATGTGTCTAACCCTCCAGGGTCCCTGTGACAGAGGCAGTGTTGTGCTCACCTGAACAGAGCCACCACGTTCTCATTGGTCACTGCCACCTCCTCCTCCGGAAGCATGCTCAGAATGGCAGCTTTCAAGAACACATATGTTGCCTTGAGGAAACAAAGACAAGGGCTCACTAGAGAACATGAGATTTTAGCTTGCACACAGAAGTGACCTGGAACCCTCCCACACGTCACATTTAAAGGTGTCAGGTTAGCTGTCTGTTTCAACAGAGTCACAGCACTAAGGGGGGTGAGTGGATATGAGGCTCCCATGTCTAACCAGAGCTATTTGCAGTTGACGCTACTGGGAAAGGGGAACCCGGCTTCCACAACGGAGTGTCACTGGGTACACTGACTATACTCCAGTGAGAAGTAGCTGGCCAACATAAAACGAACTCCATGTTTTTGGTTTTTGTTGGTTTTAGTGTGTGTGTGTGTGTGTGTGTGTGTGTGTGTGTGTGTGTGTGTGTGTGTGATTTTGGGTTTGTTCTGAGACTTTTGGTTTATTTATTCTTTGTGGGTGGTTTGATTTTCATTTTTGTAATTTAAGGTTTTTTTTTTTAAAGAAAGGGAGAGAACATAAGTTGGGTAGGTAGGGAGGATCTGGGAGGAGTTAGGGAAGGGAACGTGATAAAAGTACGCTGTATAAACGAAATATTTAATTTAAAAAATGAAACAGACACAGACTTTGGCTCTCTGCTCAGACTGAAGTGCTGAAGCACTCTGATGAAGCTGGGTCCAATGGCACATCCATCATCCCAGCACTTGGGAAGCTTAGGCAGGAGGCTGCCACAAGTTTAAGGTCAACCTGGGATTCACAGTGAGCTCCAGGCTAGCCTTGGCTACAAAGGGAAATTATGTTTCAAAAAAAAAGTGGGGGGGGGACAGGTGCTCAAATAAATCTGCACAGTTTTCAAAACTGATTTAAAAATATCACTAACTATTAAAAAAAAAGTTTGTTCCAGATGACAGTAAGGGTTCAGAGGTCATTTTCCTATGACAGGAACGGGCCATCATGGATAGGAAAGTGGGCAGAACAAACAAAAATCGTGATCTCTTCCTCTCAAACATGGCTCAGAGCTAACTTTGATCGTCACCAACAACTTGGTCAGGGCACTGGAACTGTACAGAGATCACCGAGATCACAGTACTGATATGGGAGATTGCAAACCCAGATGCCGTTTATCCTGGCAGTAAAAGGCCTCTGTTGGACAGCACTTTGGGGGACTTTTTAACGCTTGGAGTGCTTAAAGTGTCCACACCAGTGTCTTGAAAAATCAATCTTAAACGACAAACACCGTAGCCAAGCAGCAACAGAAAAAGCGGACAGCAGTAGGGCTTTACCTTGGACCATTTACTCTCTTTGCAGAGTAGGTCTGAATAATAATACGCCTGCATCCAATTCTGCTGGTATATATAAATCCACATTAATTCCCAGTAACAGAGATGGTGAAACTGTTTCCACTCTTCTTGAACTGAAATGCATTTTCGAAACGTTTCTTGAGCCTATAAGTCAATTGCATAAAGCTGATCATCCAGATATTAGACAAGGAGATAATAACCTAATGGAAAAATACATAAAACACTTTGTACAGAGAGAACAAAAGCATCACTCAGTAAGCCACTCAATATGACATTACGTTCTCTTCCTTACGTGTGATGATACAGTTAGATTCTGACGTGTTACTTCACTTTGTGAGGGGACCTTGTACTTTATAACATAGGGATAGAAAAGCCCTTTCCAGTGAGAGAGAAATGCCAAAATTCTTTCATAAAACACAGACCACAACAGTGTAAGAACCTCACTGATCAAAACGCACTTTAAAAAAATTCCAAACACTGGGTAGGCAAAGAGAAGGTATTGATGCCCACAAATCAGCAGAAGGTTTTATCAGAAAAATTGGTAAAGATGTAACCAGGCAAATTGGAGAAAAGAATAAACCATCAATAAATATATAACAAATTCACAAACTAGTTAATCGAATTTGAAACTTTGGGCTATGCATAGCTTAGTGGCAAAGCACTTGGCCAGCATACACAAGACCCTAGATTTGACAAGCACAACAAATAACAATAGTAAGAATGAAATTAAGTCAGAATTTCAATTCTTTTTTATGCTCATCACCTGGGCAAAAAAAATTAAAGGACAGAGACTTCCAGAGTTGACAAAGAGTACTAAAAATATAGATTCTCATGTTTAAAGGTTTATTCATTTTTATGTGTATTTGTGAGCGCCCACACCACACACGTATTGGGCCACATGTATGCCTGGTGTCCACAGAGGCCAGAAGAGGGTGTCAGATCCCTTGGAACTAGAGTTCTAGGCAGCTGTGAGCCACCTGATGTGGGTGCTGGGGACTGAGCCTGTGAGAAGAGCAAGTGCTCTTAACCACTGAGGTATCTTTCCAGCCTGTTTCTCATTTCTTTACAGAGGTTTAAGACTCCTCAGTAAGGAAGGCGATTGATTTGCCTGGATGGCAAGAATGCAAGCACCACCTGACCCAGAATCCTATCCCGATGGATCTGTGCACAGAAATGCACACATGACAGGGGCTTAGCCATTAGTCACTAGCAGCTGTTCTGAGCCTGAGGAGTCTGCAGGCTGCCCCTGAGCACAGTGAACTTCGCATTCTTGTATCAAGGATGGCCCGTGTCTGTGTGTGTCTCTCTCTGTCTGTGTGAGTGTGTTTTTAAGTCTCCAGCTTAGGTCCTGGCTTGCATACCATCTTGTAGTGGTACGGACCTTCTTCGGCTTTTTACAAGTAGCCACTTCAGTGAGTATAAATATCCATCTCTTGAAAGGAAATAGAGCCATCAAAATAAACAGGAGACTTAAATACACTGACCTGGAAGAAGATCTAGGGTTTAATATGAACAGAAACAATGTTTGCTCTCATTTGTGTAGAAGGATACATAGATACACACACATTCTTCTCTTGTACATCAAGGGAATTAACCAACTAGTGCCTCTGACAAGGAAGCAGTGTAGTTGCGTGGTAGGCAAAAGATAGGTTCCAAAACCTATGCAGAAACAGATAGTCCTCAAAGCTTTCTGAGATCTCTTAGATTGCCCATGTGTTATTTTATACATTCTTTAAAAAATATTTTATACATTCTACAATAAACTATTTTACATACTTTATGCATAAACATGAATTGAGGTAAATTACTAAATATGGCAACATATGTGTACAAAGTAAAAGTGTGGCTTTTCAGAATTATATTACCTATTTCTTTCTTTCTTTTTTTTTTTTATTCTAGTCCACATAGACAGATTTACTTATGTTGAGTGAGTGTGTGCTGGACACAGAGAGTGCCCCAGACAACCCTTGCTGGACTAGCTACCTTCTCAGCATTGCCTTTCAGCAGTTCGATCCGGGCGTGGTAGAACAGTATGAGTGAACCCTACGGAGAAAGGAGAAACACACTTGAGCAGACCGTTGGGGCTGGACCGCGGCTGACAGACACCGCGGCAACAGTGAGCATACATTGGGGAACTGCTGAAGGAAGGGCGCCAGGAGACTCTCTGCTTCCACCACGTTCACTTCTCCTGTACCTGGAAATGGAACAGACACGGCTCAGTGCTCAAAGACATGGTACGCACTTACAACCAACTCCCAAACGTCACCATACACAGCAAACACAGACACAGAAGGGGATTATTTTGTCTTTGTTTACATCTGAGAAGCACATGCTCTAAAGAGCTCTAGGGAAGACAAATTCTTAAGAATGGAGGTGGCTACTTCAGATCCCCATTGGCATTTCTGCTTTTCAAGACAATGTCAACTTCACCTCTAAATTTAAATTTATATAAATATTGAAAATCTAACATGAATGTGGTGAAATTTAGCAGCCTAATACATAAATCTTATTTGAGAATAGACTGTCACTCCAGTACCAGGGGATCCAATGCCCTCTTCTGGCCACTGTGGGCACTAAGCATGCACATGGTGCACAGGCATTCACGTAGACAAAACACTCACACACATATATTAAATACATACATAAATATAAGTAACGTTTAAAAATGTTCAGTGAGAACAACCAGTCAAGTGTCTCTGCCAAAGATGACTATGACAAATCTATCTTCCAACTTAAAAAAGCCAAAGGTAAACAGCTGGAGTCTACTAACTCTTACCGAGAATAAGGGAGATGTAGGTGTGGAAAGCCAGGATGGTAAGGCAGCAGAGTGGGGACCGCATGCTGCTTCCTGACGCACCTTCCCGCAGCTGCAGAAGGCCCAGGTCCTGCAGAGAATAATTGCATCACAGAACAAAAATCCGACTGAAAAAGCACGTTTATAAATTTTCACATGTCATTCGTATGTCCTGCCCTCCGTGAACGTTGCTTCACCAACTTGGAATAATGATACTATTTAAAGAGAGACAAACTTCCCATTTTAAACTGGCAGGAGACAACCTGGCAAAACCTTTGCAATTGCTCACTTCACACAGAGACAACTGAAGGGAAAGCTGACATGGAGGAACTGCCGGGTACAGACTGGTCTGTAAACACACCTGTTGGGGACCATGCTTAAAACAAGAAGACAGCCAACTGTGAGGAGTGCCGATCCCTAGGCAGCTGGTGTGGGGCTGTATAGGGAAGCACAAGCCTTTGAGCAAGCAGTACAGCAAGTCAGCAAACAGACCCCCCCTCCCAAGTTCCTTCCTCCAGGTTCCAGCCCTGACTTCCCTCAAGGACAGACTACAATCTGCAGGTGTGAATGAGCCTGCCTCTCCCTCCCCTACACTGTGTTTGCTCAGTGTTTCCTCATAGCAGCGACAGTGGTCAAACTAATCATCTCTATTATGTGATCCTATGGAGAGGAATAAATTGCTCATGTCCAAGAAATACTGTATTCCTTTGATAAAATTACTGATTCTGAGTTGGTAGGAACTTGTCTCAACAGTAGAGCACTTACCCAACCACACGCAACCCAGGCCTGGGTTTCATCCCCAGCCCCACAGGAAATCATCCTGAGATACAAGCTCAAGATGCTAGACAGGCAAGAACAAAGGATTCCATGCCTGCAGAGACCGCCACCCAGTGGGGCAGTGAGACAGGAACTCACTCTTTTATGAGACCAGAGTGAGCTCCCTCAAAAAGAAGACTAAATGAGTTTGGAAGTTAGGGACACTTGAGCCTCACTGGGACAGTCTGAGGGCACTCTGTGGAAGCGATGGCATTTATCTGAAACCTAAGAGAGGAGGCACTCCTGAGAGAACATCACCCAAAAGCTGCTGGGGAAGAACGCTACAACAGAGAGAAACGGAAATTCCTGTCCACATGAAGACAAAATGCCATTCGTACCCTGTTTCCAGAAAATCCAATGAATTCTAGCAGTCTGATAATTCTTGCTGGTAGAAGAGACAGCATCTGTAAGAAAGAAGAGAAACGTGCGTGTACCTGGGTTTTAGAAAACTTTAACTATTGACAGCCCAATGGTTGCCCAAGCTGGTCACAAGTTCAAAAGCTCCCACAAACTAAGCCACGTTAAACTGAGTATGAAGCGGTGAGGAGACAAAGCCTGGCCTTCCCACGACCCTCTAAGCACCATCTTGGCTCTTCTTGTGTAAAATGAAGTGACATGAAAGTAATTGTGGGCAAGGGAGCTTTCTTTTTTCCATTTTGCTGTGTTTTGTTGAGATAGGTCTCATCTGCAGCTTAAGCTGGACTTGATCCTGCCTCCTGCTTTAAGCGAGGTCCTAAGGTAACGTGGGGGATGCTCCAGCACTGATAAGTGGCAGACAGCCGCACCAGCTCAGCTCCTTCCCGGGACATCCCTGGAGGAGAGTGGAGAAGGGACAATCTCCCAGAAATGGCTGTGTGTAGTGACATACCAATTCATGGCTGGAACCAATGGGCTGGGGCTAGATAGCCAGGGACTTAGGAGGAAGGAAGAGGTTTTGGATATCTCTCTCTGAATGGAAGACATTGTGGACCAGGTGAATGATGAGGGCTTTAACAGAATGGGCAGTCTATAGAGAAAATTCCGCACACCCTGACACTGAGCAACGCACATGATTCTTTTCGCTACTTCATTTTCTAACCAGCTAAATCTTGTAAAATTTCCAGATCTCCAAATAACACTGTATTCAGACAGTCTTACTCACTCTGCGTCTCCCCAGAGTCTATGAACAATCATTCCTCAAGTTAGATCACTCCCCTGCCCCTGCGTTTTCCACTCCAGAGCCACCATTACCATGATAACAATATTTCCAAGGCAGAAACAGAACAGATTCTAGGCTCCTCACTATTAAAGGCTTTAACAGTTCAGTCAGGGTGCCCACGCTTCCCTTGACCTGTGCTATCTAAGTGCATGCAGAACTTGGTAACATTCACGACACAGGAAAACTGGTCCATCAATCAAACAGAGGTAGAGGTTTGGGACAGTATTCAAATACAGACGATGGATACTTGGTTTTGTCTACAAAAGGTTCCAGTTTCTTTATAAACACTTCCTTACCAAATTAAAGGCCCCCGTGCCAAGCTTGACACCGCCTTCAAACTCATAGAAGAAGTGCTGCTCCTGCTTGTTCTTCTGAATTACGTGCAGGATAGAAAGGCACTCTCTAGGTTGAGAAAGAAGAGGAGAGCATCAGTTTCCTGGGACTCTGACAAACAAATGTTAAATCAGGTGTTCTACTTGTATTATATACTATAAATATACAAATTGCATTCTATAAATGTCATTACAAAAATGCAAAATATGATTGTGATAGCATTTCATTTGTATTTTAATAAATAAAGCCTGCCTGAAGATCAGAGAGTAAAACAGCCCCACTGGTCAGTCTAATCCCAGCAGCCACACTAGTTGCCATAGAAACCGGGCAGTAAATACCTTTAAATCCAGCCCTAGAGAGAATTATAAAATGAGAGGAGACAGCTCTCAGGCAGAGTCTCATTCTAAGATTCTTAGAGGCAGGATCGCTATTTCGGACTGAGGTAGAGGTAAGAGCCAGTGGCTGGCTGTTTTGCTTTTTGGACCTTCAGGTTGAACCCCAATTTCTCTTTCTGAGTTTTTATTAATCATGCTTCATATGATTTTAAGCCCATCTGCTCCCAAAGCTACTGGGTAATTCCCACTAAGGAGAAAGAAAACACCCATTTGTACAGTGTTTAGGGAATAGAGTTTGTAAACTTAAAGGAAAAGAGGGATCAACCATCAGCAAGCTCAATTTAGGAGCCACAGAATCTCAGGGCGTCAACCTTATTCCAGTAAGGCTTCTGGAGTGTTTAGGTCTCCACTGCTGTGAACATGTCACAGCCCTGCCCGCCACCTTGAAATTCAGGTGCTGCAGGCAAAGATTTTAATTCCCTGTAGCTGCCAGAGACTCACAGAGACCCGTCAGAGCTTGCTCAGACTATTGCCATCACAGCTGCACCGTTTGTCTGAGCTTTTCCCTTTGCAGAAGCAGAAGGGTGTGGGGAGGGGGTGCTGGTGGGGGTGAGTAGGAGTGAGGTGGGGTGGGGGTGGCGCTGGTGGTGCTGGTTCTGGTGGTGGGTGCTGGTGGTGGTGGTGGTAGTGGTGTCTGAACCCCAGGCTCTCACTCGCTAGCAAAGTACCCCTAAGCTACATCCCCAGACCCCAGATCATCTTCAAACGACAAACAATCAAAAGCATGTAAAAAAGTAAGTGGCAACTGCCAACTGGACTGGGAAACAGCCCTTTGAGAAGGAAATGCAGAGGACACCTGTATATTGTCCCCAAAGCCCCACGTTCCATCCCAGTGCCACAAAGAGCAACACGACAAAATCATAAGGTGTAACCAGGTATCTCCTATCACCAATGCAATGTAATGTGTAAGGCACAGTTTCCCTTAGGACGCTTTCTAGCCAAAACTAGAAGCTCAGAGCTAACCTGGCTTCTAAGCAGTATTAACTGACCAGAACTAATGTGATTCAGATCCTTCCAACTTAGCCCAGACTGTTGTCTGCCCCGAGCCACAGTCATTTTCTCTAAAACAAACAAAACAAAACAGACTTGGTGGCACAGGATTGCAATCCTAGCACTCAAGAGGCTGAAACAGGAGGATTTCCAGGAGTTCAAAGTCAGCCTGGGTTACTGTCTGAGTTCAAAACCAGTATGGGCTACAGTGAGAGCCTGTCTCAGCAGACAGAGATTAAGGGAACGTAGCAACTAAACGTGACTCTCAGATTAGACCCTCGAATAAAAGGAGCATTGATGAGACAGCTGGACACTGCAAAGGCGCAGATGTCAGCTTAATAATGAGCTGTGATTATGCAGTACGTATCTGTGCATCAAGTGAAAGAGCCGTGAACATCCTTCCTAATGAAAAACATCTCACAAAGAAATGCTTTTAAAATTAATTATATATGTTTATGTCTGCATGGGGATGTGTTGTGCTCTGTATCGGTACCCGAGAAGACCAGAGGCATAGGATCCTTGGGACCGGGAATTCCAGGCAGTGAACTGCTGACGTGGGTGCTAGGACCTGGATTTGGTCCACCGCATTAGTAGTAGGGACTCTTAGCCACTCAGTCATTCCAGCTCTCACAGTGGAAGGTTTCATGGAAGGTTAAAAGCTGATTTTAAACTGTAATCGAGCTTTTTATTTTGTAGGATGAGTATATCTGTTAAATCTGAATAGATATATAAAAATTATAATAAATTATTTCAAAGTAGAAAATTTTCATTTAAGTTTAAAAGGTTTTTATTTTTTTTTTAGTGTGTGTGTGTATGTGTGTGTGTGTGTGTGTGCACATACACACAATTTGCCTCTGATTGCCTGGAACTGAAATCATGGGAATTTGTGAGTCACCCAGTGTGGATACTGAGATCCAAACTTTGGTCCTGTAACAAATCAGAAGGTAGCACTTAACACCTAAGACATGTCTCCTTCCCCAAGCTTTTAATGTTAAGATCATAAAATACCACCCTATGTTCTTTCCTAATGACTTAAAGATTTAAAAAAAAAACTAAATCTTGTTGAAATTTATTTTTGTATTAACGATGGGCTTTTTTTGTTGTTGCTTTGTTTTCTGTTTTGTTTTTCAAGACAGGGTTTCTCTGTAGCTTTGGAGCCTGGCCCAGAACTCATAGAGATCCTCCTGACTCTGCCTCCTGAGTGCTGGGATTAAAGATATGTATCATCACCGCCTGGCTAATGGTGGTTTTTTTTTTTTCTTAAAACAGTTTTCAGGAGGCAGATGGGATGAAGCTCCGATCCAAGATGGACGTAGGCTAGAATCTCCCTGGTAAGTCACCGCCTCGTGGTGCTACACACATTATTTTGAAAGGACTCATGTGTAAATGGGAATTCAGTAGTGTGAACTTCTAACTAAACATCTGTGTGTATAAGTACTTGCACATACACACAAACAAACACACACACACACATACAAACATATAAAATCCCTGTCACTATAGTGATAAAGGTGGTCTTCGTTACCATAGTACTACTTAAATTTGTATTTTAAAGTTTTGATGACTGGAAAAGCAACCAACTCTTTAATCTTCTAAAAAATACTTGGAAAGGAAATTTAAAAACATAATGCCAAGTTTCCCACATCAGCTCCCTCTTGCAATATTTTCCTTCTTTCTTTCTTTTTTATGGATTCCAAGTTTACATAATGACTACTGGTAAAAGCGCCTCTTGCAGTACTGATTCGGGTTCTGCTTCTGGTAATGGGATTTGTTCCCAGTAATGGCAGGAAGCTTATGTGAGACTTGCTCTCCCACACATAACAATTATAAACCCTAAAAAATACACAAAAATATATTTAAAATATTTCTGCAGGCTTGGAAACTGAAGGTGGAGTAGGCAGAAACTGGAGAAGAGTTAAATTCGAAAGCAGGAAATAGCTCACGAATTAACTTTATATCCATGTGTCTGTTCCTGAAAGCAAGCCCCACTCCTTACAGGGTACACAGAACACCATCAGGACCCACGGACTCCCTGCGCTAGGGAGGGCTGGGTGGATATAAGGGCATTCCACAGACGAGAGATGGGGACTCTCCACTGGTAGGAACACTAAAGTCTTGGCTGACCCATCAGCCATGTGAGTAGGGGAGGGTCCAGAGGCAGCAGAGGTGCAGGCGTGATGTCCTACGACAGTAAGAATCCAGAGCCCAGGTCTCAGCAAATGAATTGCTTTCCAGAACAGAGCTTGGTACACTTTGGAGGAAGGATGAAAGAATCCAGACATCAGTATCTAGCATCCAATTTAAACACCATTCCGTGGGAAAACATGACATACCGTCAACAGAAAAGCAATGAAATAGAAACTGATTCCAGGATGACCCACATGTTGGATCTAAGCTAAAATTAAAAACTGTATGTAACTTACTAAACACAATCAGACTGACTAGTGTGCCATTAGAGGTTCGGAGGAGACAAGTGAGAAAAGATGCAGAGAAAAACAACAACAACAACAACTTTGAGGAAATAACGGCCATAAAAGCCAAAGCCAAAACCACACTCAAACTGCTGAGGCGCAGATGCAACATGTTCTTCGGGAGACAGAAACAGTGGCTCATTAGATCTAGGAAACAATTACACAGGGGCAGAGGTCTCAACCATACAAGCGCTGATGCAACAGCGTGGTGGTTTTAAGTGCTGAAAAACAGGCACCTAACAACTCCGAATACTAGAGTTAGCATGAATGTCCTTGAAGGTGAAAGCCAAAATAAGCAGGTTTGCAAATAAATGAAAACAGAAGAAAAATGTTGAAAGTTGATACGAGGAAAGAAGCTAAGGAAGTTCATCAGCACATGAGTGAACAGGAAGGATGCAGAATACAGTGGTGAGCAGACCAGAGTGGACAAAGGACTTTAAAACAAAGAGCTGCTGCTGTGTTGTGGGTTTAATGATGCTCATATAGAACACATCGCAATAGTTAAAAGGCTGTCCTGTTAATATGTTAATAATTAAAATGGTCAGCTTGACATAGCCTGGAGTTGCCTGAGAAGGGTGTCTCCATTGAGGGATTATAAAAATTAGACTGGCCTGTGGGCAAGTCTGAAAGAATGACTACTAATTGCTTAGAAGACGCAGCCCACTGTGGGCAGCATCATTCCCTGGGAAGGTCCTGGGCAGTGTAAGAAAGCTGAGCATGAGCCTATGTGTGAGCCAGAACACAGTAAACATGGTTTCTGCTTCAAGTTCTTGCTTGAGATCCTGCTCTGCCTTCCCTCAATGATGGACGTGGCCTGGAAGTGTGAGCCAAATAAGCCCTCCCCTCCCCTAAGTTGTTTTTGGTTTGAGGGTTTTATCACAGCAGGAGAAACAAAGCCAAAACAAGGCCAACTGGTAGCAAAGGAAACTTTTTACAAAGCTCTTACATTTCACACATAATAGTACGCAGTAACTCTACGCTAACTATAATAAGCAAAGAAGGACGTTATAATCACTATAGTAGCCATAAGAAATAGAGGCACAAAATCACAGCAGATTTTTAAAAAGTTTTTATTAAAGCAAGCCAAATGTAATGGCACGTGCTTGTAATGCCAGCACTCCAAAGTCTGAGGCAGGAGAATCAGAGGTTTAAAGCCAGGCTGTGCTATATAGTGAGTCTCAAGGAGACAATACATAAAAAACAGCACAAATACAAGATAGACAAATAATTCTTAGGAGAAATAAGTAAAGGTTACCTAACCAGAAACGGTGTCTCCCATTTTCTCTTTCAATATTTGCTCTTGAAATGCATGTAAATTTAGAACTCTCTGTCGTACAGCACCAAGCACACTCAGGCCAGAGTCAAGTGATTTACCAACACCAGACGGAGAAATCTAGCCATGCTGGGTCCATAAGAATTTGGAAGAACAAAACTGTGCAACCCAAGAATCAATCTATTTAGAAGCCAATCTTAAGTGTGGTGACACTTGGGAAGCTGAGGCAGGAAAATCAAGGGTTCCAGGCTAGCCGAGGCTAAGGAATAAGAGCCTGTAGTTAACTGAATTTCAATTTAAGTCACATTTTACTTTGTAACTTACTTATATATTTGGTAACTTGTTCTAATTTTGAGTCCACCTTTGATGAAGTTGATCATATTTTCATCCTGAAAATAATACAATTAAATAATTAGAGCATTTAGGGGGAAAAGTTAAACAGTATGTATTTGTATAATGAGAAAAAGAGAGAGAGAGAGTGAGAGTGTGTGTGTGTGTGTTTACTGGGAATGGAGCCTACAGCACTACCACAAATCAGCATCCCTAGTCCCAAACGTATTTTGAGCACACACTTTTGAAATTGACATGTCTTGCTTTACATTTGAAATGTATCATTTTGAAATTTTATTGCAAGTTTGAAGGTAGTAAAATATATATATATTTATTTAAAATAATGTTTGCATTACCTTGTATTTCTTTTTTTTTTTTTTTTGGATTTTTCGAGACAGGGTTTCTCCGTAGCTTTTGGTTCCTGTCCTGGAACTAGCTCTTGTAGACCAGGCTGGATTACCTTGTATTTCTTTTTCCCTTTTTAAGATTTATTTATTTATTTATTTATTTATTTATTATGTATGCAGTGTTCTGCCTGCATGTGCACCTGTACGTCAGAAGAGGGCACCAGATTTCATTATAGATGGTTGTGAGCCACCATGTTGATTGTCAGGGATTGAAATCAGGACCTTAAGAAGAGCAGGCAGTGTTCTTAACTGCTGAGCCATACCCTGTATTTCTAAAGAAGTAATCCTCACAAATTTTGGGCCCAATGTAGTCCAAAGCTGAGCATCTACTGAGCGACACTCTCCCGGGGGCAGTGGTATCCAGAACACTTGGCTACATAAATCAGCTTTAAGGCCAAACTTTCCTATCCATCCTACCCAGAAAATGGGATAAAGGTTCTTCTTTCAGCGATTCTTGGACAAGCAGTCTACTTAACATTGTAAATTTTAATCCTATAAATTTGCAGACCAAAAAACACTGATCTAAATTCTGAAGAGGTTGTCACTAATATGCAATTTGGGGGTAGGGGATCATTTTACTTCTCTCTGCCTGAAGGTTGTCCATCATGAAATCGAGGCAGTTGGCCTAGATGAATGGCATTTTCAGAACCAGCATTCTAAAAGATGCTCCTAATAAATTATAGCCAATAATCCACTGAAGGACATTATGCTAATGGTGGGACAGAGACGAGCCTATGCGCCACACTTCTAAGGAGATTGGCGAAAGAGAAGCTGTTTTAGTTTACTATTCTCATTAGCTACTTAAATGTTTAACATTCCCATTAATATACAAGTCAGTAAATACAAAATTCACTGCACAACTTAAGTGCTTACATTCTTATTTAAGAACTCTTATATTTACAGAGGTTCAAATACAGGTAGAAAAAAATTTCTTGGGTTAAAGTCTGATTCAAATAAGGGTGTTTCATTGTATTTTGTGATTCAGCAAACACTGACCAAATGCTTATTTTGTGCTGGGCACCTGAATGCAAAAGCAACATGATGTGCTAAGTGAGTAGGCATGCGCAGAGATGGAGACACACACAGACGTCAAGAGAAAGAACACAAAGTGCACACGACATCAGCCAGAAAACCCTCCTGAAGCGCTGGACAAGGGACGGCCAGGTGAAGGAAGGCAAAGCAGCCCTAAATTTGCATGCAAAGGAAACCTCAGCTGGACACAGCAGGGAGCAGTGAAGGCCATGCTGGCATCTGCCTGTACAGAGATGAGAGCTAACACTCTGACATCTACGTATATGGAGATTGAGCAGCTGTGGAAGAGAAGGAAGGAGTCGAGGAGGAGGGAAGCTGCTTTGATCCTGTGCCTAGGGTTAGCACCTGAGGACAACCCTAAGAGAGGAGCAGGGGACGTAGGAGGAGGCACCAGTGCAGCCTGGAAACCTCTTCCCAATTTGTGATATTCTGACAGAGAACACTGACAGAGTCCATGAAAGCCATGAAATGCAGAAACAGAAAATAACAAGGTGAGAATCTCATTTCTGATAGTCCTCAATCACAGAATGCAGGATGAACTAAAAGTGAAAAGAAACCAGAGACAGAGTCACTCAACTGCTGTACAATCAATTCAGCAAAAGCTGATGAGCGCCTCTGCAGCGGCAGTGACGGTGGGAGCACGGAGGAACAGGTGGAGCTGATGAGCACCTCTGCAGGGGCAGTGATGGTGGGAGCACAGACAAAGAGGTGGAACTGATGAGCACCTCTGCAGGGGCAGTGACGGTGGGAGCACGGAGGAACAAGTGGAGCTGATGAGCACCTCTGCAGGGGCAGTGACGGTGGGAGCACGGAGGAAGGGGTAGAGCTGCAGATCTTTAAACAGCCAAAACATGGGTGCAGAAGTGACCACAGGCAGACATGAGGAAGACAGGTAAGTCATGAACACCTCCAAGAAGCTTGATTTCAAGTCTTCAGTTACAAAACAAACTCGTAAACCTAATATTTAATTGTCAAATCTCCATTTGGAAAACACATACGGAGAAATTCTGGGGCCTCCGTGACTCACATCACAGTGTTACTAAGATGGTGAGACTGTTGTTGTCAACCCATCTGGGTTACGTACAGGGCCTTTGGGGAAGAAGATAAAAGGGCCACACTGATTCAATTGCACTGAATCAGAATCTAAGCTAACAGGTCAACTTGCAGAGGGAAGAAAATCACCACCAGCCCCCCCAAAAAAACAGAGGACAATAACTTTCAAGATAATTCAGAAGTTTGAGATTGCTTTCTGCTTTCTTTTCATCTCTACTCCTGTCCCTTATGACAGTCACCACTGAGCCACAATGTAGAAGTTATGTTTTGAGAAGCATTGAGGCATACACAGGTGGCAGGTGAAACTAAGGCACCTTCTAAGAAAAAGATTCTTTGACTTTTAAATACTGTTCTGGCCCGGTGTGGTGGCTAGCACTTGGGAGGCAGGGGCAGGTGAACCTCTGTGAGTTCAAGGACAGCCTGGTCTTACAGAGGGTTCCAGGCCAGCCACAGCTACACAGTGAAACCCTGTCTTGAGACAAAAGCAAAAAAAAAAAAAAAAAAAAGGAATGAGGATAGAAAGGACAGGGTGGGTAAAATCTGGAGGGTTCATGGAATGGGTGGCTACCAAGGCAGCGTAACTGAGCTGCGCAGAAGCAGGTGACACCGTAAGTAATGTGCAGAGGTCCCAGCACTCGGGAGGCAAAGGCAGGCAGATCTCTGCGAGTCTGAGGCCAACATGGTCTACAGAGTGAGCTCCAGGACAGCCAAGGCTACACAGACAAACGCTGGGGGCGGGAAGGGAGGGCTCCTCAGACCACACACACGAATGACCTGGATCTCCTTCTGTTTCCACACTAGGAAGCATCCTAAGTCATCTGAAACCTTCACTAAGTACATCTGCGTGGGAATACAGCTCTCTGGAGCCTTCTTTCAGATACACTTTATCAGGATAACAAATACCTTCATTACCACTCCAAGTCTCAGTGCTAACACACAATGAGCAACATTTACCTTTTTCTGTACAATGCTGGCAGGCTTCCCACCCAACACCAATATTCAGCCAGACCTTTATTACCTGCACAAATGTGAGCGCGGCTTTCTGTAGGAGACACTCGGCGTAGCAGATTTCAGCATGCATTTCCTCTGTTAAAAACAAACACAATTATATTAAGACACAGTATTGCTCTAGACATTCTGAAAAGGCTGGGAGGTGATGAGCCCATGAGAGATACACAGGCCTAGACAGCTTCCGTGCATCCAGAGAAACAGGATGACTTGTTCTTAGTCCCGGCACAAGACCTTCCTGGAATCTGTGAACTGTTCAGGGAAGGCGTCCTCGGCCCCATTCAATAGCAGAGTGAGGCTTGGACAGCAGAGGGAAGCGACTGCTGGAGACAGAGCCTCATGTCGGAGCCCCGGCAGGCTGGAACTCACTAGGTAGCTTAGACTGTCCTGCCTCGACGACCTGATTGGTGCTGTGATTAAAAGCAAGAATCACCACGCCTGGCTGAGGCAAACAAAATTCAAAAGCCCTTTAGAAAGAAGAAAACTACCTAAAAATAACAGTAGCATGAGCACTTAGCAGTTGTATAGATTGAAAAGGCTCATTAAACTTACAAATTCTAGCTTCTAAACTATGACGGCACGGCCATCAGGACCACGATCAGACACATTGCCACCACTTCTGGGAATAGGAGGAGAACCTACTGCCCTGTGCATAAGTCAGGACTCCTTAGAGGCAGCAGCAAAGGAGCCGTCCTTTCCGACTTACAGCGTTTTCATACCTGAGCACAAACATGCGGTGCTCACTGAAAGGAGCCAAAGCTGTGCCCAGGGATGTGAGCACCACCCCAAACGTGCCCCGGCTTCCTATACAACCCGGGATATGTGCACACCACCCCAAACGTGCCCTGACTTCCTATACAACCCGGGATATGTGCACACCATCCCAAACGTGCCCCGACTTCCTATACAACCCGGGATATGTGCACACCATCCCAAACGTGCCCCAACTTCCTATATAACCTGGGATATTTGCACACCACCCCAAACGTGCCCTGACTTCCTATACAACCCGGGATATGTGCACACCACCCCAAACATGCCCTGACTTCCTATACAACCCAGGATATGTGCAGAGATCCGGGAAAGTAATCATTATGTTTCTACATAAACAAAATCATCAGACTCCTTTCTCCGCGGGAGGCAAACTGGTGTGTGGTTTAAGTAAATGACCTTGGAGGAAAGCCCCTGTCCCATGCTAGCATGGAGCTCTGCACAGGCCACCCCCTCTCGGCTGGACCCTCACTCACACAGTCCGCTAACAAAGTCTCTACTTTGCAACTGAGGATTAAATGAGTTTCCCCACAGCGCTTACCAGACACAGAAAACCCTGCTATGAACGCTGGCCGCTTTCACCATTGTTGACCCTGGCCCATGCCTGTGGGTCTTTGCAATTCAACGGACGGGACAACTCGGGGCAATCTGTGTCACTAAAAACAGTGTTGACTCAACTAGGTAAGAATGTAAGTTTTCCTTCCTTTACACACACATAACCCACGGGCTTTCTCATATAGACTCAGATGTTCAATTTATGAGGAATACGCAGCTGAGCTCCCCTGCAGCAGCTAGGGTGGCAGCCACAGAAGACAGCACTCATCAGGCATCGCCTCCAGTCAAGGTGGCGGTCTCCAGGACACCTTCCCTCCAGGTGAGCCTCGCCGTGTCGTCAGGGGAATTCAAAATGGCAGCTTATTTTCAGTCACCCAACTAGTCTCCTAGGTAACTGTAAAAGTGACAGCCACCTGGGGTTATTAATGTCAAAGGCCGCCTTGGAAAGAGACTACCTGCCTGAAGCAGGTGAAGAGGGCAGAAGTAAGCACTGTTAGAGGACCAGATAAAGCAAGGCACAAAAGCACAGGACCCCTCCTCAAAGGGCACCGGGGCTCCCTGGCCGCAGCCTGAAAGGGATGAGGGGAGGAGAGGCCAGTCAGGGTGACACGGTACAGTACCGAATGTTACAGCCGGCCTGATTCGCCAGGACAATGGGACGGAAAGGCCAGTCAGGGTGACACGGTACAGTACCGAATGTTACAGCCGGCCTGTTTCGCCAGGACAACGGGACGGAAAGGCCAGTCAGGGTGACACGGTACAGTACCGAATGTTATAGCCGGCCTGATTCGCCAGGCTAAACAGCAGGTCCTTACCAAGACCAAGACAGACAGTAAAGAGTACTACAGAGGACACATCACGAAGCAGGGAGAGCATGAACTCTTTCCACATCCAAAGCATTGCACCTCACACTGACTCTCTGAAGTCAGCCTGAAGCTACTCAGCTCCAGTCAGCAGACATGGTGGAGAGGAGCGTGTGTCCCATGGTAAGCCCATGGAAAGAAGCTTCATGTAGTATACTCATTCCTTAACACAGCTAGAAACTTGAGAACGTGAACAAAACTACCAACAGGAAGACAAATCCCATACTAAAGCTACAGAGTTATGCCATGCCCATTGTCCTGGTTAGTCGTCAACCTGACAAAAGCCTGGACTATCCAGGAAGAGGATCTTCAGCTGTGATTGGCCTGCAGGCAAGTCTGTAGGGCATTTTCTTGATTGATGATTGGTGTTGGAGGGCCCAGAAGGTGGTCCTGGGTGGTATAAGAAAGCAGGCTGAGGAAGTCATGGGGAGCAAGCCAGCACCCATATTCCCTTCATGGTCTTTGCTTCAGTTCCTGCCTTGGCTTCCCCTGAAAATGAACTGTGACCTATAAGCCAAATAAGTCCTGACCTCCCCAAGTTGCTTTAGGTCATGGTGTTTTATCACAGCAACAGAAAGCAAAGGATAGCAGCCCTCAAACATAAAGTCTGCTTGGATTGCAGTAGCAGCCAAAGGCCCCGGGAATAACAGGCAACTTAATTTCCAGAGCTTTATCCCTTCGTCACAGTTGAGTTACACTGTAGAATTTCTTCACCAAAATACCTCTTAATGTAAATTCCTTAGTTCATGAAAGAAATTCACAGTGCACTCAAAAGCACAGTCTTTCTGTAATAATCTAAAGATACTAATAGTTCAGAATAAGCTACAGACATGGGCTAGTTTTTCAATAATTAGAACAAAGTCCAGATATTCTCTGCCTAGAGGCAAGAAGGAAAACTCAGAACACAGACATTGATTTTCCAGATGTGACAATTCAATATTTTTCCATCAACCATGAAGGATGTTTTCTACTCCCCTACAGGAGAGCATGGGGCCAGTGGAAAGGGCTGAGGTTTAGGGAAAGCAGACCAGTTTAGATGCTGCTTCGATGTTGGTCACCTTGGCCACTTATTCTCCGTGGCCATCGGTTAAACATTAGGTCAGTTAACGTTAAAGAAAGCACCAAGAGTGAATCTGGCACACAGAGAACACTTTCAGAAAACAGAGCATTGTGGTATTTTAAATTTATTTATACTCACACCAATAATGCTATGTCATTCTTCCCGAAACTAAGATTTAAAACTCCCCAATATTAATCTCAGACCACAAAAAGGGAAGCAGGAGCCAGTGCCACTTGGAGGGTGCCAGGAGGGAGAACACAGATTCCAGAGTCATACCAGGGCCAATTTCATCTCCTGTGGGTCATCTTTGGAAAACTTTAGGCCTCCAACTATCAGTTTGTACTCTTATAGATGCTTGGGGGTCAGTTTCTAATGAAAAAGAGGATGGGTTTCAACTGCCCGCGGTAACCAACAAAATGCCATCTGCGTCTGTCATGGCTGAGTCCACACTATCCTTGTTTTCAGCAAGTCCTAAAGACGTGATGTGTCACAATCCTCAACTGTAATCAACACTCATAACTCACGTCACTCAATGTCCCAAACAAGCTGGTGACACACCTACGGAGCAAAGAAAGCCCCATAATAAATCTCACTCGAGGTCTGCGGCTTATACTTGACCACTCTGACTGCCTCTGACAGCCAAGCGCTCAGCTGCGCCTGCTCTATCCAGTGTTTGGTACTAACTACCTACTCCACAGGACAAGTTTGAAAACGACAATATGGACACGAATTCTCCCGAGACAGCGTTGCCTCTACAGAGTTGCCTGGATGCTCCCTGACGGTGGGTCACCGTCTCTACAGGGCCATGTAGAGCACTTCGGCCCTTGTCTTCCTGGAATAAAACAGCTAACAACTAACTATGTTTCCTCCATCTATCAAGTGCTATCAATATTCTTAAAGCCCACAAACCAAACATCTTCATCATTTCTAGACAGCGTTATCATTTTTAAAGGTATAAAAACTACCCAGATACAGTGAGTGGTGCGCGCCTTTAATCTCAGCACGTGGGAAGCAGAGTTAGACAGATCTCTTGTGAGTTCAAGGCCAGTATGATCTACATAGTAAGTTCAGGCCAGCGAGGAATACATAGGAAGAGCCTGTCTCAAAAACAAAAAAGGACTTTTTCACCTTGGAAAAATATTAAAAGTCTGTATAAAATGAAACTCTCCAAAGTGGTTGTATATAAAGTTTTCAGAAGAAAAAAATACCAATCCCTATAAATATTGTAAAATTTCAGGCCCTTAGTTGTAGCAATTCTATTTTTAGAAAACTGACTCATGAAATACTTGAAAGAATACACAAAGTGCCAGGCGGTGGTGGCACACGCCTTTAATCCCAGCACTCGGGAGGCAGAGGCAGGTGGATCTCTGTGAGTTCGAGGCCAGCCTGGTCTACAAGAGCTAGTTCCGGGATGGGCACCAAAGCTACAGAGAAACCCTGTCTCGGAAAAAAAAAAAAACACAAAGACATGTACGAATGTTTTTAGCACAGCAGTATTTGCTAACAATGAGAAAACTAAAGCCATATAGTTGTCCTTTAGTGTAAAAAACCCCACGCACTGTGGCACCATCCTGCTCATGACTGCGCAGCTCTGAACAGATAAAATGCATTAGCACACACTGACGTGGGTCCAGGTGACACTGGAGTGGGTGTGCATGTGTGTGTGGGGGGGGGGGCTCAAGGCTTACAAAAAAGGCAACTGAAAAACAAAACTCCATGTGTCCCTTATACACATCTGTGCTCGTGCCAAATGTGTCCAGAGCTGAGGTGAGTCAGGGGATGAGCGGCATGGGGAAGAGAAAAGGATCCACCCCTCATTTTCCACACTGCAGTGCTGGGCTGTAGGACAGAGTGCATCCCTCCCTCTAAAGGGAGGAGAGAGCAACATCCCGCCTCTCTTACCTTCACTCAGCTGCTCCAGTGACCCACGAGAAAGCAGACTTGAGAAAGACTCCACAACCGTGCACTTCTTCCTGTATCTGCGTTGGAGACCGGCACATGGGAGGAGAACAGAGGGGAAGACGGGCATCAGGCCAAGTTCACCGTCACCGATAACGGCCCGAATCATGCTGCAACTCTCAGCCCTCCTCTCCCCGTGCTGCATGTACAGTGCCTAGGCATGCACTGCCAACCACAATGGGCATTCAACCCAGCATGCATAGTGCAGAGGAGCCCACACACCACCCTGTGTGCAAATCGTGGATAAACCTACGCTCATCTTCCTGGATAAAAGCTTAATTTCTGTGGCAAGCATCTCCACGGGAGAAAAATGGACTGAAAGTGCACTGTTGGGAAAACGCTCCTCATTTGAGGATTTCCAACATAATTACATGAAGATTCATCTTGCCCACATTAAAATTCACCAACACAGATAATGGCTTTCACTGAGGCCTGCTACATGCAGAGTGGAGCTTAACACTGATGCTCTGCCTCACTCTGATCCACCAAGAGTGTCTAAGCACAACCTTAGGCAAATAAAAATTCCCTTGTGGTTGTGCAGTTTCTCCCATAGAGAGGAAGCACACTCCCTGCTTGACCTGACAAGATACTCAGTTCTTAACTACCTCAACAGACCTTGAAAGACGCTCTCCACTAACCCTCTGAAGCCTCCCTCAGACTCTCACTATAGTTCAGACCCGTGTTTCCAGCAGGGGGTGCAGGCGCTAAAATGGGAGCCATATTCTGAAGCCTCAAAGTTTCTTGGCCAGTTCAGCTTTACGCAACAGAACAGAGGCTGAAGACCTGCGGCATAGTTCTGGCCAGCCTCAAACCCAGAGACCTTAGTTCAGCAAACGCCACCCCCTTGGCACTAAGGTAAGAAGGTCTGGGGTCGTAACTCAGATATTAACGACTCAGTCATACTTTTGGCAGGTCTGCAAAGCGTCCTTCATGGCGGAAATGCCATTCTGGATGTCCTGCTGCTCAAAGGTCATGATGGCTTGCAAGACCACAATGGTGCTGTATCCCAAGGCATGGTACATGCTCTCCTTGGCCCTGGAGAGAACACAGTCAGTACATTTCAAAACAATGCAAGAAAAGGAAACAGAAGTCCCGGTGTTTCTGACACCAGCAACACCAAAGCCTTTCCATGCATGTTAACATCTGCTCCACGTTCCTGAAATGATACACGCTCTGAAAGGCCTCCTTTAAAAACTCAAGCCCTGATTTAAACTCAACAGAATAAAGAGCTGCCAACAACATGCTGTTCCCTGATTCAGCACAAGGGGGCAGCCTGAAGATTCATTTCTGAGAAAAAGTTTAAAAGCAAACCTATTTTATTTTTTTCTAATTGAATAGCGGGAAGTGTACCATCTTAATTTCTGAAATGAGTGAGGCTTGGTGGCACACAACTTCAATTCTAGCATCTGAAAAATAGAGACAGGAGTTCAGGAATCCAAGGTCATCTTCAATGAGTTGAGCCTGACTCTTTGTGATGAACAACTACATGTAAAGATATATGGATGGATAAAGGGGTTCACTGCGTGACGCACTATGTCATGCTAAAGCTTCCATGATGAGATTTTTCCCTTCCTTTTTTTTTTTTCCTTTTTTTATCTTAAATTTTATTTTGCAGTGGAGGCTGCAAGGGCACAGAGCAGATGCAAGGGGATGGGAGATGGGTGGGATCAGGATGCGTGATGTGAAAGACAAAGAATAAAGAAAGTTAAAAAACAAAAACAAAACAAACAAAAAAAAAAAAACCCTGCTATCTCCTCTCTAGTCAAAGCCAAGAGGAAGCAAGATTTTTGCAATCAATTAGGTCACAACCAAAGTAAACCTCAGGTCTACTACCTGGGTCTCCTGATTAAAGTCTGGGAGCTGAGGTTATAGAGTTCAGGATGCCGGCCTGAGGCTGCTTGCTCTCCTCAAAGCCTCTTATGCTGATCATTTGTGTTGGAAACATCAAGGTGGGGTTTTGTTTTTAATTTAAGTGCTACGGCTCAACACCCCTAGGCTACATAAAGCTAATGCAACATTATCCTTTTGCCTCGGACAGGGTCTAAAGAGCCTTCGTCCTGAATGAGGGCACTGCCTGCTTACCCCGTGACATTCAAATCTCATACTCAAGTGGGGTGAAAAGGGAATTTTAACAGTGAATTATGCACGAAGATCAGAGACTATGAAACTAGTAATTTATTTTTATCCCTATTTTATAAGCAGATGATAGAGATGAAAAAGAGACCTGTTTCAAAAATAAATGAATAAAGGAGACAGGTAAAGACACCACAGAGTCAGAAGGCAAGCGGGCTAAAGAGAAAGACAAGCAGACAGTGGGCGAAGGGAGGCAGCTGTGAGGACCCACGGATGTGAGCCTGTGCCACCTTGACTGGAGGCCAGAGAGTTTGAGCTGATGTTTGTTCTCTCAAAGTTGTTGACAACAGGTGCGGCTACTGACTGGAGAGCCTGACCGAGGGTGTGGTTTACTTTTTTAGGTATAAAGGTACGTCCGCTCCACCCGAACCAAAGGTCGGAAAATTCAAGTCTATTCCTTATATCATGTTAATGAAGTCTGTTGCCTCCTGCTTCCCTTTTGGGGTGAAGTATGTAAGAGTGTGGAAAATAAAGGATCCAGGATTCAGTATCCACTGAATGTCCTTCCTGGTGCGTTCTGTGTTACTGTCTCTTATTTCTCTCAGATCTCTGTTCCTTTTGCTCAATAATTCTAATCTTCCCGCTCCCACCCTGGAACATATGAATTTCACTGAGGGTGGTCTTTGACAAGAATCCCACCCCACCCCACCCCCTTGAACTGAGGCTTCCTCCCACACAGACAAAGCTGACAGTTTGCTTGAGGTTCTGGTTCTTTATTACAATGTTAAAATCCTTGTGCGCCCGTCCCATGTGTTGCATCTCAGTCTTCTCGATGTCTACTTTCATACCAAGGTTTTCACTGACTTCCACCACTCTATTTACCACGGCCTGCAGCTCATTTGGACTTTTAGCAAGCAGTGCTGGATCGTCGGTGAGACGCAAGTTATTGATTCACACACCACCTACTCCTGATCCGGCAGGGCTGTTGCTATTATTAATTCCAGGGATGGATTAAAGAGTAGTGGTGAAGGACGCATACCTGCCACACTCCCGCGATTGTCTTACACCAATGACTTAGTTTCCCACCTCAAGCAAACTGTCAACTTTGTCTATCCGGAAGAAAACCTCAGTCAAAGGCGAGAACTATTTCAGATGTCAAGAGGCGAATAGGGACAGCAAGGGCTGCATTCTAAGCACTAGGAAAGGTTCGGTCAGCAAGAGACATAACAACAACAGAACGACAGGTATATGAGACACTTGTCTTGAGCTGCCGTCTTTATAACTCTGAAACCTGGACAGTGAGATGCTCCTCAGAACAGCAGCTGAATGTGTTTGAGATGGCATGTCTCAGGAGGATTCTAGGCGTCACACGAAGAGATAGGATGCTTGAGACATTTCAGCCATGTTATGAGAATGAATGACGGTAGATACCCAAAGATAGCACTGCTTGGAGGAGTGCACGGAATAAGGCGAAGAGGAAGACACAAAGAACGCTGGGCAGACAGCACAGAGGAAGACCATGGAGCCTTGGGCATGACAATAACACATGCAGCTAGGACTGCCCAGGAGAGGAACAGGAGAACCACCATAAACGGGCTGCCCATGCGTGCTCAAGCATCGTTACGGCATAAATGATGATGATAAACAATGATCTTCGACAAGTAGTGGTCCAGACGATGACAGACAAAGTCTGAGGGATACCACTGGCCACTTGACATAAGAGGGATCAGACGCCCCAACTTCAGCCTCAAGTCTTCCTCTAGCAAGTTACAAAAGATCTCAGTCTGGAAACAAGATCAGTTCTGCAAAATCCATCACATGCAGAGCTGAGGCCAGTAAGCAGGCAGGGCTGGGGCACTACCAAGTATGCAAAACTCAGCGATAGAAGCAGGGAGCCCCTATTGGATACCTAACATCTTAACTTTGATTTTAGCTCTGAGATCAGGCTTCTCTAGTCGCTCCCCTGCTTGCTTCAGAGGAAACGCTGTTCAGCGATTGATAACGGGAGTGCTCATGTGAAGACTTCACTCCAGAGAACAAACGTGGACCTCGAACACCAGACATGGCATCTGAGCAAGCGTGAGGAGAAGCATCCAAAATTCCTATTGACTAAATTTGAAACGACATCTCTTTAAAGCTGGTTGATGGGAGAGGTCTCAGTCCAATTAGCTTACAAACACAGGGCAGATAGATACAGACATTAACACAGAAGCATGACATCAGAGACACATGAAAAATATCTAATGAGAAACAGAGCTAATTACCATGGACGAAGCAGCTCCAAGGCATCTTTAAACTTGTTACTTAGAAATAAGTTCAATGCCTCTGCACACTCTTCCAGCCCACTCTTGAGATCCACTTTGGTTGATGAACTGAAGAAAAAAAAAACAAAAAGATACAGGATTTGTGTAGTATTTACTATTACACCTTGTCCCAAGGAGTAGGGGAGGGGATCTTGGTGGCCAGCTGAAATTCCCCCTTTGCCATTTCCCAATGCTGGGCAGAGGAGCTTCCCCTGCCCTCTATAAGGCCAATGCTCTGCATCCATCTATTCTATAAGAACCAGGCGGCCGTGAGCACAGGCACATGCATACTGTACACAGGGGAACGGCAAGGATGAACAGTGAGTACCCAATTACCCACATTAATATTTAAAAGTACATAAACCTCTGCAGAGGAGGGGGCGTGGAGAGAGACAACAAATGATTGTATGTGTCTGGGGTTTGTTCTTTCAAACAGTCTGACGGTAGAGCCTGTGCTGGCCTGGAACTCACAGCAATTCCCTGCCCTATCCTCCCTAGTGCTACAGTCACAGGCATGAAACTCTGAACCCCATTTCCAGACAGAGTCTTCTGACTGTGCAGCCTGTCCACGCTGGTGTTCTATTCTCTGGCTCATCTTCCTAGATGGCCAGGATAGAGGGAGGAGGCGCACAGTACTGCCTTCTCCCCAGAACAACTTCCCTTATCAAAGAGTCCTCCCTGTTCTTCCAAAGGGAAATAGAAAAAGAGAAAATGGCACCCCCAAAGTCCAGTGCTTCGACATGCTGACTATCAAAGCAGGAACGTCAAAACCCATGTCTCTCTGACCTCCCAAATCCTTCTATCTTTTTTTCTTTCATTCTGTTTTTAAACTGTAGCTGTGACCCAAAGCTCAGCCTAGACCTGATGGTAACCCATCTGCCTTGGCTTCCTAAGCACTAGGATGGACATGTGCTAAGAGGCATCATTTTCTACGTCCCAGCGCCAACCCTGTCTATAACATACCCGGGCCTCAACTTTCTTATCTGTAAAATGGGAGCATGGCAATCTATTTCCAGGGCTGTTGTGAAGAAGAGATCGGCCAACAAACACTGCCCACAGTAGGTACTAATTCGATGAGGGTGTGGAGGGAAGGGGTCACACACATGGAGGCCTGGTTCTGATGAGCATAGCATAGAAAGATGCTCCCTAACAGAGGAGTGACTCATGGGAATATCGGGGTTCGGGGGGAAGGAATTCTATGCTGCACATGCAGCGGGCAGGACAGAAAATAAGAGAAACAGCAGAAACTAGGCCAAAGTCAGGAACGACAGTGTCAGAGGAGGTGGGTTCTATTCTAAGAACAAAGGGAGGAACATTGTCTCAGAAATCCTGTCCCCTGGGTGTGGCAGAGTGTGGCTTTAGCCTCAGCACTCTGAAGGCAGGGACAGGCCGACCTCTGGAAGTCCGCAGCCAGCCTGATCTACATGTCCAGTTCCTGACCATCCAGGGCCGCTTTCCCTTCCCAGCCGCTGTGTTCCAGGTTTCTCTCCCACCTGCTCCACATCCCCTCCCACACTCTAAGGTGGCAGCTCATCCTCTACTGTCAGGAAATGAGCTGTGACCAGAATGCTCTCCTTGTCAACCAACAGCTACCTCCGCATCTCAGCTGCCGTCTGGAGGACGCACAGCACCTGTCCCAGCCCGGAGTAAACAAAGAAGCCACAGCCCGTCTGCCTGGAACTGAACCCACTACTCCCAGCACTGCCTGCCAAGGGCTCTGGCTTCCATCTTGGCCGGGGTTCCTCCTGGAGACACACACCCCTCTCTGCTCCCAAGGCCATCCCACGAATGCAGATGGTTATCCCTTCAGACCTAAGCTCTAAAGCTCTCCCCAAGAATGCCTTCCTGACGACAGAGGCTTTGACGTCATGGTTTCAATCGTAAGCAGGTATTAGAGACACCTTTGTGAGCTTGTCAATGCTGAATGCTGGACCCCACACTCAAAGGCTTCTGACTCAGGGGGCCCGACACGGGCCCAAGGGAAAGCCCAGTTTTGCTTTAATGCACCCTCTATGCCACTGTCAGACTTCTCTTCCTAAAACAGATATTCATGGCACTGCCTTCTCAGATTAAGAACCAAAAATGGGCTGCCACATAAAGTTCGACAGGCTCAGGAAACATACGCCCACCAAAAGATTTTTAAGAACCACCAGGCATCTCAAAGGTTCATCAACACGGGATGCCCCTCAAGCCTGGCACGACAGAATGAAAAGAATCCGGAACCAGAAGTAAAGTTGGTGTTTCCATCTCCGGAGAGTCCCCTGGGTCCCAGCACATCTCTGAAACACCAAGGTGCTTTCACAACCCACAACCTGTTTGAAAGACACAGTGGCAACGGTTGCTACGGGCATGCTTTGTGAGTGTTCCTGCTCCCTGTGAGTCAGCAGCTGTGTATAATCTTGCAAACGCTATGGATGCTCAGCCCCCACACTCACATTCTGGACCCGCCGGAGCCCTGCCGGCTTCCTGCCACGCATCCTCGGTGAAGTACAGACTCCTTCCTAGTTCTAATTTACAAGACATGCTAATACAAGGCAGAATTGTTATTTCAGTCTTATAGTTTTAAAAACCACACAAAATAACTTATAACAAATATGTGGAACATTTATCCCTTTAACAATATACTTGACTGCGAATGCTGCGTGCCTTGCAGTGAATGAGGATCTAGGCTTTGGCTCCGTTCCTGACCTCAACCCAATCTTATATATGACCATTACAAGTCATTTTTCTTCCCTAGTACTCAGTTTCCTAAATCATAAGATATGTCTAGCAAAAGTGCCCATATTATAAGCTGCACTATTATCACATGTGCTGTGCTTAGATCAGTGTCTGTGCAGAAGTCCTTGGATATTGCCAGCTATTAGTACCATTATTTGGTAATAACTGCTTTCAGTAATCCAGAACCATTTGTTCACGTATCCACGCAACTGTATAATACCAGACAATGTACAATGACTAGAGAGGGAGCGAGCATAAAGATGGAAGAGGAGATGAATGACAGACAGTTCAGAAAATCGGAAGGGTTCGCCCATGAAGACCTTCTGCAGACACACACATGACTAGAAGGAGAAACTCACACTGGGAACTTATGGACGACGGTGCCTAGGGCAGAGCTGGCACAGGACTTTGTCCCCATGAAGACACGCGAGTGTGTATGCGTGGGAGGGAAGGAACATGTGCAGGGTAACAGAGAGGAGGTGGGACCACTGGCGTCCTCACCAGGTGGAGCCAGATAGAGTTCTGCTTTCCCCAGTTTCCTCCAAGTCTCCTTGGCATCGAGAACTATAATCGAAGATTTCCCATACCGCACCAACTCTATTCAAACTGGGGTCCTAAACAACAGGATCTCAAACACCCAGCACAACCCCGTTTTCTCTGGATGTGTCTGTACTTTCTGAGGAGTCATTTAGACTGACTTATTTTGGGCAAGAAGAGAATTGAAGACTGAGCAGTCATGGTTAGGGCTGCTAGCAAATGGGGGTTTGCTTTTCCATAATAGGTTGAGAATTTAGCAATTTGGGTCATTTCCTTATAAGGGGTTCCATGTCATTTGAGACATCATATGCTTTTCTCTTGTTTATCTGGTTGTTGTTGTTCTTGTTCTAGATTCCCAACCATGAACCTACCATGGATGACAGGGCACTCTTTCTTCTTCTGTATTAACATCTGGAGGAGATGAGCACCTCCTCCCGCTAGATTCCCTGGGGAGGGACTTTGTTGGTCTCCTTTCTGCTTTATTCTTCCCCAGTGTAGAATAAAGGCCCTGAAGCAGAAGGATCAGAAGTTCAAATCTAGTGGGCTAGCTGATTGGTGGTTTGAAAAGGCGAAGTAGGTGAGTGGGTGTGAGTAACCCAACCGCTGCAGCTGCTGCCACCACTGCCGCCACCACCCTGCCTCCTATTTTGGGCACTAAAGATTGAAACCCAAGATTACATAATATCAGCAAATACTCCGGCACTGAGTTACAGCACCAGCCCTCATCCAGCCTTTCCTTAAGAAAGAACAGGGTATGTACAGTCTGTTGGCTCTGGGATGCAATGAGCCAAGTAGAGTGGGCTCTATCACCCCAACCCACGAAGCAAAGCCTGCAACTTTGGGCCTAAGATCATACAGGGATGAGGCAAAAACAAAACAAACAAAATCCCCAAAGCATGTCTCCACATAACAAGCCTACATCCTCTCATGCAGTCTTTGTGACTTAAAAAGCTTAGGGTTCCATCTTCATGGGTCAGAACCCTTCACTGACATCCCAAGTGCTTCTAAACCAGCAGCTCTCAACCTCTTCATAGATCTTTACCAAAGAGTGTGGTAATTTGCAAAATTCTCCAAATCCAAGACCCTAACTGTACTAAAAGATTCCAGCAACCCTCTTGTCTAAGATTCGGGCATGCAGATCCAGAGGCTCAGATGTGCACAGCAAATAACTAGAGTCTCTTTTCTCTTTAATTAGCCAAGGCAGAGGGGAGACCACAAGTTCACATCGAGAGGGATGCAGCCAGGCACTCAGAAGGGTATCACACGGGAGGCTGGGGCAGGGAGAGAACAAATTCAATGTCAATCTATCTGCAGGGCCGGCCCCTCATACACAAGCTAATGGAGAACTCAGGAAATGTGGCATAGGTATCAACTACTGCGGCAGAACCAGAAATGATAAAAATATGAATGTAAGAAAGATAAAAGTGTGATTAAATAATACAGAAAGGGAGGAGGTAAAAGTCGTTATCTTTCAGACACTAAAAGGGGTGGTGGTACATGGCTTTAGTCCTAGCTCTTGGGAGGCAGAGGCAGGTGGATCTCTGTGAGTTCCAGGCCAGCCTGGTCTACAGAGTGAGTTCTAGGACAGCAGGAACCACATAGAAAGACCCTGTCAAGGACAGGACAGGACAAGAAAGGACAGGACAGGACAGGACAGGACAAGAAAGGACAGGACAGGAAAGGAAAGGGGAAAAAAAGAAAAAGGAAAAGAAAAAACACTTAGTCACATGAACAAGAACAATGTGTTCATCCTTCAGACCCCACAGGAGAGCAGAGGTCTGGCTCAGAGCCACCCCCACAGTGCTGCAGCACTCTGTGTCGTGTGTGTCTTAGGAAATATGTGCATTCGCAGAAGAGACAGCTGGGCTCCTGTAAGCTAGTTCTGCATTACAGCCATCTCTCCTCTCCGGGTTTACCTAAGCACAGTGAGCTGCTCTTTAAGATAGCACCAGTGTGGTGCTAGTTTTGCAATGCCTAATATGTCTCTAATAAAATTAACTTATTTTGAAATGGCTCCTTGGCAAACATTGGAAACTACCCTGGTGTAGCCTACTATCAAAAATGCTAGACACTGATAAGCAGGTAAAGTCAGTGCCTTGGGCAAATGCCAATTATGTCAGGAAGAAGAAATCAGAAAGCTGAGACAGGAGGACTGCTGGGAGCTCAAGGCCAGCTTGAGTTAGACAGTGAATTCAAGTCTGGACTGGACAACATGTGCGACCACTTATCAACAACACGGAGGCTGTAGAGATAGGTCAGCCGGTAAAGCAAGTCCTTGTATGAGTGAGGACCTGAGTATGGATCCCCAGAAACCATGTACAGAGCAGGATGGAGTGGGCGCACCTATATGTCCTAGCAATGACAACATGGAAGGCGGAGACAAGAAGACCTATAGAGTTCACAGACCGACTGGCCTGGCCTAGGTGGTGAAGCTCCAGCCCGGTGACAGATCCTTCCCCAAACAAAAGGGAGAGGGCTCTGAGGACGAACAGACAGCCGAGGCTGTCCTGTGAGCACAGTACGGGCAACACCTCCCGCCACAAACACAAGTAAACAGATTAATGAACCTATTAATTAAAAATAAGAAAGGGTCAGATTCAATGGTCTGAGCAATCTATCCTTCGTTCTTTTTTAAATAACAGTATAATAATAAGAACATAAAATTTTAATAAAATATCACAACCACTTAAAGAGTCTGGTCCATCAATACCCAGTGTATCCGCACATTGTGCTATCCAGAAGTTTACACCTGCAACACTGAAATGGTGTCCTTGACCAGCAGTGGCTCTCTCTAGCTCACATTCTTTACCAACAATCCAAACAAAGCCCCCTCTTCCCACACTGCCCTCTACTCAAAGTTTCGCCATAATTAATGACTCGACCATTTGGGAACCTCACCCTACTGAATAGTCTCTGGGGTGCTACCTCCTCAGTGGCTGTAATTTCATGGTGCTAAGAGTTCCCCAAAGCAGTCTTCATTAATACCTGGCACTAGCCTGCTTTGTACCCACGTGGGGCTAAAGTGGTACCCACACTAGCAATTAAAGAGTAGAAAGATCTATAAAAGGTTTCTCTCCATCCCTTTAGCCTGAGACCCTTGACTCCTGCTTTTGTGAATTCCTCAAATACAATACATCAAAACAACTACGATACACTTTATCCTTGAGATCTGAAAATGAACAACCTTTCCAACAGCCCACTTCCATGGAAAAACACCTGTGTGAAGACCTACTAGCATGTCTCCTCGCTAATTACAGGATGTGGTAAGAGGATGAAGTGATGGGAAAAGTCTGGGCCAACAAGGTGTCTTCCCTCATTTTTTCAAACTGCTTAACACAACTACTTCAGCAACTAGTCTATTAAGAAACTGGAGGTGAAAAGCACAAAACCACCAAAATCCATAACTTCATCACTGGTGCCCTTTAAAACTACTGGTAATAAATGCAAACTCAAAGAATTTCAGAGCTGCAAAGTATCTTAGCTGGTGGCCATGTACTTCTCTAGGTATCAAGACCCTTCAATGGGAAGATTTCTCTCCTATTTCTAGGCTGAATAAAGAACAAAAAAAAAAAACACCCAGAGCCATCAAATTGATTTGAGACTAAGCACACACGCTGGTCAATCACCAGGGCAGGTGGAACCACAAAAGGTACTCTGTTTACAAACGAGGGCGGAGCATCAGCATCAGCGTGTTTGCCTCCCAACTACTGCCTGGTTGCAGTGCCCCAATCAATTCACCTGACACCCAGTGTTTCCTGTTTATTAAATGGTGACCCAAATTCTAGACCCGCCTGCCTTACAGTACTTTTCGGAGAAGCCGACTGGGATTTGTGGGGAGAGGAGTTTGAGGAGGTGACACTGATTACTTCCTGTGCCACCTGATACCAGCCACACCCACAAACTTCAGAAAGGCCTCACTGACCACAGTAGAATACCTTCTGATGAAAAGGGTGGGGGCATTCCGTTTTGCTAGGGCTACAAAACCTGCAAGTGTTAATAATAATAAAAGCATCTCGACACCCTAACACCATTTCTCACAATTGATCTCCACTGCTCCTGGACGTTCATCTCTAACCTTTCCTCTTCCCATCTCAGATGTATACACAAATCTCACTCATTTTTCTACCTCCCCTCAGGCTTGCTCTGTGTCCGAACCATGGCTTCTCTGCTAGCTTGCATCTGGAATGTCCCAAAGGACCCATGTGTTAAAGTGTTGGTGTCCAAAGGTGTCATGGTAAAGTCTCTAAGAGGAAGGGCCCAAGTGGAAGATGGTTCGGTGATGGACTGTGGTGCCTTGGCTTTCTCCTCCTGTCTCCTTCCCTGACCATGGTGTGACCACGGTACTGGCTGCCATGCGCTCCCTCCACGAAGTGCAGCCTCATCACAGAGCCATACCCAGGGGGGCTGGCCCATCATGAACTGGAAACCTGAAGCTTGTACAACACAATAAGCCTTTCTAAGTTGATTGCCTCCAGTTTAAAAAACAGACTACAGAACAATGTAACACGATCCAATTTTAAACAATTTAGTAAATCTAAGAAGACTACAAATTCTGGTATTACATTTCATGCTCTTTGTGCTTTCTGTGGCTCCAGAGTTTCTACAATGGATACATGTGTTAATATTTTGATCACCCTCTGACACTACTGAGACTGCCAATAAAGTTTACTTTGAATCAGAGGGCAGAGCTAGCTACTAGATGACCAAAATTAGCCATAGAGTTTCTGGAGGACCAAAGACATACAGAGAGTTGCAGGAAGTAGTAGGGTGGGGCTTAGATTCTCAGCCTTTTTGGATTGAGAAAGGAGAGTGAAGGCTATTGGTCCCTTCTCCACTGCTTCTCTGATCATTCAGGTTCTTACCCCACTACCTGGCTCCCGAGTTTTTATTGATAAAGAACAATTAGATAAACACTTCAGCAAACAAAACAAGTTCTAAAACTTAAAGAAAAGCCAATAAAAGGTACCTGCTACCTCACCTGAGGAGCTGAGTTCAATTTCCCGACCCACACAGTGAAAGGTGACAATTAACTCCTGTAAATTGTCCTCTACACTATAGACACGTGCTATGTACTCTGACACACGTGCACATACACACACACGTGCTATGTACTCTGACACACGTGCACATACACACACGTGCTATGTACTCTGACACACGTGCACATATACACACACGTGCTATGTACTCTGACACATGTGCACATACACACACGTGTGCTATATACTCACTCTAACACACATGCACATACACACACATGTGCTATGTACCCACTCTAACACACATGCACATACACACACGTGTGCTATATACTCACTCTAACACACATGCACATACACACACGTTTGCTATGTACCCACTCTAACACACATGCACATACACACACGTTTGCTATGTACCCACTCTAACACACATGCACATACACACACGTGTGCTATATACTCACTCTAACACACATGCACACACACATGTGCTATGTACCCACTCTAACACACATGCACATACACACACATGTGCTATATACTCACTCTAACACACATGCACACACACATGTGCTATGTACCCACTCTAACACACATGCACACACACGTGTGCTATATACTCACTCTAACACACATGCACACACACATGTGCTATGTACCCACCCTAACACACATGCACATACACACACGTGTGCTATATACCCACTCCAACACACATGCACATACACACACGTGTGCTATATACCCACTCCAACACACGTGCACATACACACACACGTGCTATGTACTCTGACACACGTGCACATACACACACGTGCTATGTACTCTGACACACGTGCACATATACACACACGTGCTATGTACTCTGACACATGTGCACATACACACACGTGTGCTATATACTCACTCTAACACACATGCACATACACACACATGTGCTATGTACCCACTCTAACACACATGCACATACACACACGTGTGCTATATACTCACTCTAACACACATGCACATACACACACGTTTGCTATGTACCCACTCTAACACACATGCACATACACACACGTTTGCTATGTACCCACTCTAACACACATGCACATACACACACGTGTGCTATATACTCACTCTAACACACATGCACACACACATGTGCTATGTACCCACTCTAACACACATGCACATACACACACATGTGCTATATACTCACTCTAACACACATGCACACACACATGTGCTATGTACCCACTCTAACACACATGCACACACACGTGTGCTATATACTCACTCTAACACACATGCACACACACATGTGCTATGTACCCACCCTAACACACATGCACATACACACACGTGTGCTATATACCCACTCCAACACACATGCACATACACACACGTGTGCTATGTACCCACTCCAACACACGTGCACATACACACACATGTGCTATGTACTCTGACACACGTGCACATACACACATGCTATATACTCACTCTAACACACATGCACATACACAAAATAATGCGATTATTTTGAGAAACAAGAAGGTATGCTCCCCAAGTTTAATTTAGTTTGCTCTTACTACGCTATGAGTCCCCTTGCATGCATCTTCTTCTCTAGCTTACAAAATGGACGTGATAATTGCCTAGGTCCACCCCCACCTCACTGGCGTCCCCCGCAGTCTCCTGACCTGCCCACAGCAGATGCTCCAAGCTGTCTTCTGGATGCCCGTTTAGTGTCACATGGTACAAAGTGAAAGCCGCTTGTGGCCATGTCCGAGGGAGATCTGTTGATTAGAAAGCAGTGAGATCTTTAGCTCTTTGTCCTGTGAGAAGGGACGGCACACACATGAGAGCACAGTGCACGCCAACACATACCTGTCCATCATTTTCTAGAACTCATTTCTACTCCAATTTAATTCTATTTCATGTTAAACTTTCCTGAAATTAAACCACTGGGAGCCGGGCAGTGGTGGTGCAGGCTTTTAATCCCAGCACTCGGGAGGTAAGGGGACAGATCTCTGTGAGTTCAAGACCAGCCTGGTCTACAAAGCGAGTTCCAGAACAGCCAAGACTACTCAGAGAAACCTCTGTCTCAAAAACTAAAAAAGAAAGAAGAGAGAAAACCCACTGGGAGATTGATTTTCCTTATATTTCAACACACAAACAATAGACTGAAATCACCCTCAGCCTGCTATATTCTGCATACTTTTCTTTAATTCTTCCCCGCTCCTTTATTTGACAAAGAGGGCAAGGACAGGCAAGGGATGGCTACATAGTCCTGGCTGGCCGGAACTCAGCATGTAGATCAGGTTGGTCTCAAACTCGCAGCAATCCTCCTGACTCTGCCAAAGGCTGGGATCATGAGTGTGTCTGTCACTGTGCCTGACTAAGATCATGCATAGATATATATAGTCCTCCAGGTTTTTGTGTGTTTGTTTTTAGTCAGGGTCTGTCTCCAGGTGGCCAGGCCAGCCTCAGTCTCCCAAGTGCTGAGATTACAAAGATGAGCCACCATGCCTGCTCAGACCTTTCTCCCCCAAGTAAAACTATGCATATTTCATTAAAACATTTATTATAATCATAAGGCAGAGCTCTGAGACAGCGGCTACCCATCTTAGGATATTGGGCTTTGCTGTTATCACTATTAATGCATACGGGTGTTTTGCCAGCACTTATGTGTATGACATGTGTGAGAGCCTGGTGACCCAGAAAGCCAGAAGTGGGTGTCATATCCGCAAAGACTGGAGTTACAGATGGCTATGAGCTGCCATGTGGGTGCTGGGGATCCAGCTCAGGTCCTCTCAGAGAGCAGCCAGCTCCCTTACCCAGTCAGCCAACTCTCCAGTACTGCTGCAGTTTTACTTTGTTTTGTTATGTTTCTAAAGATAGAAGTTTGCTCTAAAGCCAGACTGGCCTTAAATACAGCCCTTGCCTCAGCCCCAAGAGTGCCAGGACCGCAGGTTCCCACGCCTGGCCCTGAATGCCAGCTCTTCAACAGGAGCAATTTCCTTCCACCAGCTTATTTCCTAAGTACTGGCTTAGGCGAATGGCGAGACCTGAGTCTACTAACAAAAGTTTAACTACATCCTTCTCGCCCTTTATACTTTTACACACTAAATTCCCAGAAACTGTTTCAGATTTTACATCAGTATCACACCCAGGCCAGCATACCACAAACTGCTTTTAGTCCCCAGTATCTGCTCAGGATCAGCTGTTTTCCTGGGGTGGATGTGTTCTGTAACACACTTCACTTGCAAATATCAGTAGTGAGGTAAGTGTGTCTACCCATCTCCCCTTCTCCATGGGCTCCTCCAGGGATCTGGTCATAATATGCCACCAAGGGGTATGATATCTTTTATGGTGGGAGCCAAAATTTCATTCTTAAGGTCAGCAGACACGGTTCTGCCTTCAGGGCCTTAAGTTTCTGTCTCAGCTCTCCCTCTGCCCTTTCTTCCACTGCTCCATAGAAAGTTACTCGGCAGAGCAATGAGGATGTACTGCCTTCTCAGAAGGGTGCCAAGGATGAGGCAGGAGGGACTTCCAGAGAAATGGGAAAGAAACAGGGCCGTGGATGCTGACAGTGCAGATTCCTGCTCCCTCAGGACTTGGGTGGCCTTTGTCACATCCTTTGCAGCATGACATTTCCCAACCAAGACTCTCATCAAATGAGCCAGGTGGTAGTGGTGCACACCTTTAATCCTAGCACTCAGGAGGCAAAGGCAGGAGGATCTCTGAGTTTGATGCCAGCCTGGTCTATGGAATGAGTTCCAGGACTACCTAGGCTACACAGAGAAACCCTGCCTCAAAACATCAATGAATCAATGAAGGAAGGAAGGAGAGAGGGAGGGAGGGAGGGAGGGAGGGAGGGAGGGAGGGAGGGAGGGAGGGAGGGAGGGAGGGAAGCAAGCAAGCAAACAGCATTTATCCTTGCAGAAAATGAGGACTCTAGGTAGCAGAGAGCTTATAAAATCACAGCTTACTCCTGAGCCAAACAAGGCACAGAACCAAGCATGCTATGGCCTTTTGCCTGCAGTCACTCAGAATTTACACACCTAACTCATTCAGTATAAACTGCTATCTGTACTTCACCAGAACCTACTTTCTCCTTTTTTAAAAAAGAGAACTAGAAATGTCCCAAATGTATGAAGTAGAGAAAACAGCACAATACATTATATTATATCAGGAATGTGGTTTTGGGTACAATATTAGCTACACTTAACCTCCGCCCCAATTCCTTCCTTCCTCCTAAGACAGGCAATCAATATCCCATCCTCCAGCCATTTGTTAGCTCAGCAATGAGATAAAGGGAAGACTGGCATCCTCACAGGATCCTACAGCACTGCAGGCACACAGGAATATTGACTCTCAGGAGACTTGCTCACCTTAGCTGGGCTAGCACTGATCACTAACATTTATAGTCTAGAAAACAGGGCATTTGGGATGGAGACATGGCTCAGCAGTTGACCTGTTGCTCTTAGAGAAGACCCAGGTTTGACTCTCAGCACCCACATGATGGCTTACAACCACCCATAGCTCCAGATCCCCAAGGACCCAATGCCCTCTTCTGAACCCTGGAGATACAGGCTCACACAGGATACACACATGGTGCACATACACACACACAGGCAAAACATTCACACATATAAAATAAATACAGTTTTTAAAAGCTTGACATTAACTTGTAGCTATTTTACTCCAACAGATACACGAATGTCTGAAAATGGTATGGCTTTATCACCTGGCCGGTGATAAACAAACCAGTTTTGTGTTTCATACCAGTTTACCAACATTGTATCAATGTTTTCTCTTCAGTCCCCCAAGTGCTTTGGGGAGCATTTTATCACCTCAATGATCTTCCTGTTGGTCAACAGCCTGAGGCAGGTGTTGATGCTGCAGTGAGTATTTGCTGACAATGCCGCACTATGCACCAACCCCTGAGAGAGGACAAGCTCCTGTGTGAGTGGCCTGGTTCCGGACACATTTATTCCACACATCCATCGGTCCCCACACTTCACACCCTTACCAGTACCTCAGCTTTCTGATCAGTGGAGGCCAACAGATGTGAGTTATCTGGTTTGTTAACTGGTATTTGGGGATCTTTCTATTATATCGCTATAAATAAAAAGTTACTTTATAAAGTTATATTAAGTCTTGCTGGATTTTTTTATTCAGACTTCATTATATTATTACAAATGCCTTTTATAATATTGCAAGTTTTGTGCAAAAATACCCTCTAGAGTATTGCATCTTTACATCTATATACATTGCGATGACTGGAGTCTGCCCTGCCCACTCCCAAGTCCATTGTGATTAAACACTTGGGCCCAAGTAGGAGGTGGTGAAACCTAGGGAGGTAGGATCTAGTGGGAGAGCCTTAGATCACTGGGGTGTTGTGAGTTCTCTCATGAACAATGTTATAAAAGGAACAAACCTGGTGTGTCGATCCCCGTCCTCTCCTCCTGTTCAGAACGTGACTGTTCCTGCACAAGCTACCATCATGATATACTATTCATCTGTCAGCCTTACCCCAGAGGAGGACTGCCTGATCTACAACTCTGAACTCCCAAAAGTGTGGGCAAAGTAACCTTTTCTCTGTATGACTTACCTACCACAGGTGTTCTGTTGAAGTGATTTAAAGCTAACACAGAGACGTATTCAAGTCTTTGCTTATTTCATTCAGTAAAGCGCATCAGTAAATAAACATTGTGCTGACATCCATGTAACACAAAAGAGCAACACCAAATCTTTATATTGACCCATTTTAAAATGTGTACCATCACAATCAGCACAACTTATTTAAGATTTATCTATTTATTTAGTATGTATACACCTGCATGTATGCCTGCACTGAGGCCAGAAGAGGCCACCAGAACACATTATAGATGTTGTGAGCTACCATGTGGTGGCTAGGAATTGAACTCAGGACCTCTGGAAGAGGAGCCAATGTTCTTAACCTCTGAGCCACCTCTCCAGGCCTATAACTTTTAAATTTTACCTAAATGCTTCTTAGTTCTACAGTTATTCTAAATACTGCTATACTTATGTTAGAAAGTATGTTTTCAAATAGTAAAAAAAAAAAAAATTTATTTGCTTAACAATAAAGAAGGCCACATAGTATATTTCAATTACAGGTATTAATATATAAGTAAAATATGTCTTTATTTTGCATTGTTTTGAACACTCTAGTTATTAAATGTTTTTTTGTTTTTGTTTTTTGTTTTGTTTTTCAAGACAGGGTTTCTCTGTGGTTTTGGAGCCTGTCCTGGTACTAGCTCTTGTATATCAGACTGGTCTCGAACTCACAGAGATCCACCTGCCTCTGCCTCCCAAGTGCTGGGATTAAAGGCGTGCGCCACCACCGCCCGGCTTAAATGTTTTAAACAGATTTATGAGATATATTTCCCATAGGATTCCAACTATCACCACAATCTAACGTACAGCACCCCATCATCCCAGGACCAACCTATATCACCACAACCTAACGTACAGCACCCCATCATTCCAGGACCAACCTATATCACCACAACCTAACGTACAGCGCCCCATCATTCCAGGACCAACCTATATCACCACAACCTAACGTACAGCACCCCATCATCCCAGGACCAACCTATATCACCACAACCTAACGTACAGCACCCCATCATCCCAGGACCAACCTATATCACTACAACCTAACGTACAGCACCCCATCATTCCAGGACCAACCTATATCACCACAACCTAATGTACAGCACCCCATCATCCCAGGACCAACCTATTCACTGTCTCTCCCATTTCCTCACGACCTCTCATTACAAGCAAACACTAATCTTTTTGAATCTGCAGGTTTTAGTTTTCTGGACAGTTAGCAATTATCATACATGCTGTTCTGGATGACTGGTTTTTTCCCTTTCCATGTTTCCAAGATTCATTCATGTTCTATGGAACAGGTAACAATACTCCATTCTATCTAATACTAAGTAACATGCCATAGCTAAAATATGCCAAATTTGGTGATCACTTCATTTGTTCATTATGTACGGACATTACACTTTTTGTACATCATGAAGACTGATGCTATTACTATTCGTGTACAAATTTTATGTGAAAATAGTAGACCAGGAATATGATAGCTCTACATTTAACACTGAAGAGTTACCAATTGTTTTCCAAAGTGGTTATGTGGACTCATAATCTAACCAATAAAATGTGACAGCTTCAATTTCCTTACAATTTGACAAACACTTGTCATTTTGGTGAGTGTGGTAACTGCTTTGCAAGGTGGGGCTTTGGTGATGGACGTGTGCACTGGCTGCTTGGGATCCAAACACAAATCCTCGTGCTCATGCAGCAAACACTTTACTAACTGAGTCAAGCCCTTGCCCTGTGGTTTTGACTTACATTTGCCTAATGGCTGATGACATTAAGAATCTTTTAAGGCACTTATTTGGCCATTTGTGTATCTTCTTTGAGAACTATCCAGATTCTTTTCATATTTCTAATTGGGTTATCTGTCTTTTCATTATTGACTTAAGCATCACTCTAATTTTCAAATACTACACAGGACTATTTTGTTGTTATTTTGTTTTGTTTTTCAAAACAGAGTTTCTCTTTGCTGCCCTGGCTATCCTGGAACCCATCCATGTGGTACATGCCTACATCCTTGACAGAGGGCATAGGTACAAAGAAAGATAAATCCTGGCTTTAAACCAGAAACAAAAACACAGTGGGAGAGGAGAAAGGGAGGGAGGGAGGGAGGGAGGGAGGGAGGGAGGGAGGGAGGGAGGGAGGGAGGGAAGATGGAAAGGAGGGAGGGAGGGAGGGAGGGAGGGAGGGAGGGAGGGAGAGAGAGAGAGAGAGAGAGAGAGAGAGAGAGAGAGAGAGAGAGCAAACAGCCCAGAACTCGACATGTTTTCCCCTCAGCCTTCACCACCACACCCCTGGCCATCACCACTGCTATCGGAACAGAAGAACATTACTCCGACCTTTTCCCTCCTTCCCACCCTGATTCTTTACAAGAACATAAAATTGATAACGTCACAGGGTAATAAGAACGTAATTGTTATATCCTGAAATAAGTATTAGATATGATGTAGACTGATAGCCAAGATGCCCTTCCTCTAAGACTACAAAAGCCCCCTAAACCAAAACTAAAAATCTTAATATTATCGCTAGGACTTGGTGGGTTTCCATTATTTGCACCTGTTTCCATCTTTTCCAAATTTCCAGACAAGATCATATACTGTTTTCACAACCAGGAAAAGGAATATTTAGGTTCAAATCACTAAAGAAACATTCAAGTATTAATTTAAGAAAATAAACTCTGAACATGTCGTGCATATCACACAGCACAAAATGAAGCTAAAACTAGGCAAGCACAGCGTAATTTATTGCTTTTAGCCCTTCCCAGGTGAAGAAGTCAGGATGTTTCTCTACCTGATGTTTTTCCCACACCATTTTAGAGCACTCAGAAATCTTTCAACTTTCGCTAAACTGACGAAGTCCTTCACCACTGTGGTGTGTCCACCTGAACTTGACTGTGTCCTCCACTAGGGCAGGCTTCATCACTTCGTTTTTCTTTCTGGTTTTTCAAGACAGGGTTTTTATGTGTAGCCCTAGCAGTACTGGAACTCACTCCGAAGACCAGACTGGCCTTGAACTCAGAGAGATCCACCTGCCTCTGCCTCGTGCTGTGATTAAAGGGATGCACTACCCCTCCTAGCTCAGCCTGATTTTCACTGTGGTTGCCTTTACTAAAGTCAACTATGGCTGTGCCCATTTTACATGAGGTCCTGGGGATGCCCTTGAAGCAAGCGCTCCACCACTCAGTGTCCAGCCTTCTTCTCACATGTGTTCCAAGAAGGCTTCACTAAGTTGTCCAGACAGGCCTGAGTTCTCAATCTTCTTCCTGCCTTAGCCTCCCAAGCAGTGGGGATCACAGACCTTCCGAGGGGGCGCAGCTGAATGGGGATTTCCTCTTTACTGGAGGAACTGGCTCTGACAGGACAGGAAGTAGTACACTGTCAACTGTAATTTCCTATGTACTGGAGACTGTGCTCACGGACTATGTACACAGAACTGTGTGGATGGCAGCCAGGGTTGAATTGTGAGGTTATCCCAGGCTCTATAGAGAGCTGATGCCTGAAAACGCACAAACAAAATAAAATCCAAGTGATTAAGAGTGCTGTATGAAGAAGATATGATGTGGTGCCAAAGACACGGCTCAGCAGGTAAGAGTGCTGGCCACACAAGTCCAACAACCTGAATTACTCCCTGGAACCCACATAAATGTGGAATGAGAGTACCACCTCCCAAAAGCTGTTCTCTGACCCCCCCCACACACACACACACTGTGGCACATAAGCATCCACACTCACACACATCATACACACACACACGACAGTAATAAAGGATTTTTGAGAGAGGTATGGCTTAGCGACATGGTAGTGAAATACTGAGTTCCTTAAAAGTGAACTGATGAACATGGCAGGATGCTAACTGGCGCCACTTAAGTGGTATTAATACAGACAGCGCATGCAGGCTGAGCAAAGTGAGCGAGCCCTAAACAGCTGATTCTTCCTAAGACTGTAAGCGTCTTGAGGGACAGCGCCACAGCACCTAGCCCCGTGCCTGGCAAGGGAACCTTCAATCAGCATTATGCTGACTGAACAGAGGAACCAGGGAGCAACTGCAGGGTGGCACCACCCTCCCTGAGCAGACCAGCCACCCCTGGTCTACCCACCCAACCTAGACACACTCACTGTGCTAAGACTAACAACGGCAAAGGAAATCAAAAGCAACAGCCAGGGAGAGAAGACACTTAAGGTTAGTTCTCAGACACAAAGTTTTTAACATCAGAGCAAGACGCACAGGCAGAACTGAGTAAACAGAAGCACATCAAAAGCTTTGCTCAGCGGGGCAGTGGTGGTGGTGCTTTAATCCCAGCACTCGGGAGGCAGAGGCAGGTGGGTCTCTGTGAGTTCGAAGCCAGCCTGATCTGCAAAGTGAGTTCCAAAACAGACTCCAGAGTTACACAGAGAAACCCTGTTTCCAAAATAATAATAATAATAATAATAATAATAATAATAAATAAAAAACTTTGTTCAAGCCACCAGAGAATGGTGGCACACACCTTTAATCCCAGGACTTGGGAGACAGAGGCAGGTGGATCTTTGTGAATTTAAGACTTGCCTCGTCTATGGAGTGAGTTCCAGGATAGCCAAGGACACACAGAGAAAGAAACCCTGTATCAAGAAAAACAAACAACTTTGTTTACTCGAAAGATTCTCATGCACCCTTCTAGAGCACCCTACTATGAAAAAGAGTCTCTCATATAACCCAGGCTGGCTTCAAGCTTCCAATCCTCCTGCCTCAGTATCCTAAATGGCAGGTGTGTGTCACCACACCCAGCTCACAGAGGGAATGAATGATAAAACAAAATATTGAAACTAGATCAAGCATGTCATTAGCTCTTTTTTGATTACTGCGCTTTTTCTCTATGGAATAATGACCAAATAAGACGTTTTCAGGCTAGCTTAGTGACAAAGTGGGAGTAGTTTCAGGACCTGGGGTTCCTGTGGGCCAACCGAGACCAAGAAAGAGTGCTAAGCCCCAGGATCAGGGTCACGCCCACTCACAAGCCCCACAGGTACCTACAAGCACCCACGGCCACCACCCCATGCCTCCACAATCCCCACAGCCACACACAGACAAGGGGGCTAGAGCCAATGCAAAGGCCTGACAGTGGGTCCTACCAGGAGCCCCTCCCCAGACTCCCCCTGCAGCAGCTTCGCCCTGGAGGGAGGGGAAGGAGGTGGGCACAGCTGCAGTCTCAGTTCGCACCCCACTGGGTAGTGGCCCTCACCACCACCCCCCACTCCACCATCTCTCCAGAAATGAGCCCTGGAAATCTGAAAGCCAACTTCGCTGACAGCTTCGTGTTGGTTTGTTTTCAGTTCCTGGTGGGAATTGGGGCTTCGCTGAAAACTAAGACCGCTAGGAAAGAATAAACGTTCATTTCCACACTGAGTGGACTGACTCACTAAGTGGGCAGAGGGAAACTGCTGTCTGTTCAAACTGTCCCCAAACAGTACTGTTTTCCTTGCTCAAAGACACAGCAAACTCCCAAGAACAGGAACCTAGACCTTCCCAACTTCTTCCCTCAGGCAGAGCAAATCAAATTTCCTGTGTCACTTGAAACCAACGACAACAGGGTGGTGGACTGGCAGGTGGGGTGTGCAGCTCCTGGTTGATCTTCCTGGGTCCAACCACTCCTTTAACTGAAAGGCAAATGCGGGGCGGGGGGGGTCCTCTTCTCTATTGGAGGACCCCCTTCCAGCAGTAATGTACTTCATCGCTCTCGTCCTTCCGCACCAGAGTACCCCCAAGAATTGAGGAGGCAGCCTACCAGGACACAAGGCAAAGCCGGGCACCACCCCATGTGTGGCAGCCGTCATGATGGCGGGCCTCGGCAAGAGCAGGAAAGAACAATTCGGGGCTCAGTCTACTTCATGGGGCGCTCCCACAAGGCGATGTCCTCCATTTGTAAAATCACCTTTTAGCCGGAGCCAGCACATAAATAAATGTAAGGGTTGCCAGGGTGGCGATGTTGTTGTGCCCCTCCCTTATGATGAGGCGAGCCAAGAGCTTCCCAGACACAGGCCAGGGAAGGCATTCCTGCTACTCAGCGCTTCTGCCTAATGTCTCTAGCAATCCTAAAAGTGTTTGGCCAGTGACCATGCCCCTCCCGGCATGGAAGCAGATTTTTGCAGGGCGCACAGCAAATGCAGGTTTTCAGGGTAGGGATGGCTGGGAAGAAGTTATTCATTTAAAAAAAAAAAAAATCAAAGTTGAGACAAGGAATAGCAGGATGTCTTTAAACAACAATTGTTGCAAAGACAAGAATTCCTTTCCTTTTACCTCCCAATCCAGGAGAAGAGAAAAAGTAAGTCGCCCAAAAGCCATTTCCTCAGATGAGTTTGTCTCTGCTTGCTGACTGGAGCGTCAGCCTGCTTTTTCAGCTGTAGTGAGCGGTGTATGAAACATGGACACGGGAGTGTATTAGTGTATAGATGCTGATGGGCATGTGCGCATGGAAGGACAGGCATAGAAAGAAATAGTCAAGAAATTAAGCACCGGCACTGACTCTTCTCCCACACTTCCGTGCTGATATGCTATACTTATTCAGGCTGTATGGTATGAAACTATCAAAGGGAATGGCTGCTATTGCAGGAAAGGAGGGAGGGAGGGAGGGAGGGAGGGAGGGAGGGAGGGACGGACGGACGGACGGACGGACGGACGTGGGGGGCAAAGAAGGAAGGAGAAACCTTAAATTACTGAGAAGGTGAACAGCAACTAAACTACCTGTTTATGTTACACGTCCTGTTTTGTGGGAAAGTGTAAGGCTCGAATTCTGCCTTACTGTCTAAGACAATGAGTACAGCCCCGACCACGGATGAAATTCAAGTCGTAGCCCCTGCTCTTCTCTTTCTAAAGTGCAGCCACCTGTAATGATTTCAAATAAAGTATCCTATAACCCACGAATCTAAGAGGATCACTGAAGAAATCTATTCATCCCACCCAATGGTCACTAAGGACTGCCCCCACCTGTGAACTAGTGAACCGTCAAAAGTAGAGGAAACCACGCATGAGATTTGCATCAAATCCGCGTGCTAAGCACCAAGTCTCCTTTAGAACAAACAGCACTGCCGCTCTGCTCCTCACTCTCACCAAGGCCACCTGGCAATTTGGTTATTGCCGGGGCGTCAGTCTGGGGAGGGGTCTCCAACACCCACAGGCCTGGCCTGTCCAACATGTTTGCGTCTTCAGGGTGGAGTACAGTCACAGGGTAGACAATTCCAAGTGAACACAGTCATCAAGATTCAAACAAGCTTCAGGAGAGCCCCGCTAGGAGGAACTCTGGAAGCACAAGCTGTTCCCACCTGCAGGGCACAGCCACAGCTTAGCCAAAGTTGCAGACTTTAAGGTGTGAGGTGATGACGCTGGAGCACAAGGGGTCTGGTGTCAACAGGGCCCTGGGCTCACAAGCTCTTTGTCACACTTCCCACCAAGAAGCTGCACAGCCAGCTAGAAACTGTGGCAGGTCCGGGAGACTTGCTGGATGTCTCCGATGAAGTCACTCCTTGCCTCATTCCCGCACTGCAGAAAGTGACTGCTGCTGGGTGACTCCGTGGGAACACTGCCGAGGTTGACAGACAGCTCTCCGACTTGATGGGCAGCAATCTGCACACCAAGTACAGGAAAGATGGCTTCTTCCCACCGCCATTCCTTTCCTCGGGTGAACCTCGCCTGCGCCTTTCGCTGGCTCACCTGGCTCAGCCTGCCCTTTCTGAAGGGAGCAGAGGACGCCAGCAGGGGAAAGCCACTGCAAGTGATAGGAAGACCTGGGCTTGGGGCCAAAGGAAATAATCACTTTATTGTTCACGATATCCAGAAATACACTGAAGTTTACACCAGAAGAAATTGGGGGACGCTGCCCCCAATCAGCCTCCAGATGGGACACGTAAAGCAATCACAGGTCTGCCAGCTTACAAGGGGTGCTATTACAATTGTCACTCTGGGTGACCCCAGGCGATGGGCTGATCTCTGTGACCTTCATTCTCCTCATCTGTACGTCCACTGACGGGTCCGTTACTATAAAGAGAGAGGAGAAGGAGGAGGACGAAGAGGAGGAGCAGAATGACCAAAAGCACTGGGCCCAGCCCAGAAAATCTTTGAGGAAGACCCCAGCTCTATCTTCCCCCCTAAGGCAGGGAAATGATGGCACAGATTGTACATAATAACCAATATCCCTCCCTCCCTTCCCCGGTGGACCAGCCAAAACAGAAACCAGTTCTTTCTGATCTAAACCCTGTACTTAGGGTGCTTACTGCGTACCTGTTGAACTAATGGACTTAGTTCTAACACCTCCATCTCAAAGGCTCTGTGACTGTCAGCCTAGGGCAGAGCCGGTTACAAGCATTTATGTGGCCCACATAAAGCTGCTCACAAAGTAGCCTGTAGCTACAGAGCTGAAAGGCTCACCACAGCTCCAATGAAATAACCTGGTAATTAGGTTTCAACGGCCTCCTTTGCCTACTAAAAATATCTGCTCAGGGAGTCCAAGAACAGTATTTGCTGCAGTGTTATATCGCCAGAGCTTGGGAAAATCTTGGCAACAAATGTGAACATTTATGAATCAATGAATGAATGAATGAATGAATGAATGAATGAACAAATGCTCTTTGCAAGCTTAAAGGCAAAGATCCTAAATTTAGCATCCTTCCTAATTAAATTCAAGTTGCTGCACTTAGGTATGACAAAATGTTTAAAAATAAAAGCAGCAAATGTTTGATCTCTAGGTGGCAGGGATTTTTTTTCTTTCTTAAAAAAAAATCCTCCATTTATTTTTACTCTGTGGAAAATCAACCAAATACTGGCACCCACAAAGTTTACATATTATATCTGCCTAAGTCAAGCATAGTAGATGTACAAAGACAACTATGACCGGTTGCTGTTTAAAAGTATTCTGACTACCAGTCTCTGGATATATCACTCCTAAAAGTCGCGTTTATGTGGTTTAAAGACAGAGGGAGAAGATCGATAGCCAACTGATAAGAATCAGTTCACAAAGACCAATAAGAACATATGAGGGTCACAGAAGGAATCTGAAACCAATCTTTATGCTAACAAAATGCTTAGGGTGCGTTCACCAATCCAGAAAAGGAACAGCTGCAGCCCATGGTGAGTTCTAGAAGACAAAGTGGGACACAATGACTCAGGGCAGATGTTCTGAGTTCAGGATCTGTGTCGTACACATATGTTCACACATACACACACACAATGACTCAGGGCAGATGTTCTGAGTTCAGGATCTGTGTCGTACACATATGTTCACATACACACACACACAATGACTCAGGGCAGATGTTCTGAGTTCAGGATCTGTGTCGTACACATATGTTCACATACACACACACACACAATGACTCAGGGCAGATGTTCTGAGTTCAGGATCTGTATCTGTCTCTCTCTCTGTCTCTGTCTCTCTCTCTCTCTCACACACACACACATACACACACACACCAGCAGTAATTCCAATGTATAACTTTAAAAGGTCAGGAAGCAGAGCTCACTTCCCAGGGCTCACGTTCACCATGACCTGCCACAGACGCGGGCTGCAGCTAACACCACCCAGCTGGAGGTAAAAGTCTAGGCTAAAGGACACAGGCTATTTCTGAATGAACACCACTTTACTCATCTTTAAGGTTTTAATTACCGTAACAAGACAAAACAAAAAGCTAGAAAGCAGCCGCAGAGGACCTAAGATGAGCACAGAGAGCACAAGTGAGCATCCTCCTGCTGCCATTGTTCTGCCGTGGGAGTCTTGGGGAGCCCCAGGGCACACCTTGCAGCATGTCAGCAGCCCTGGCACCAGGGAAGACCACAGGCTCTGCAGCGCAGGCGGTGCACAGACGCAGGCATGCTGTTTTCTGCAATCACAGCACTCACCCTCAGACGATTCAAAAAAGGGAGGGGGCGTGGGAAGCCCCAGCAAGCTTGACAGGAAGCTAAAAGGACAATGTCATCTAACAAAACCTGCAGGTCTCTAGTCAAATGGAACTCTTTAATTTTTTCCCCCAAAAGGTTTCCTTAAATAAATCCCCCCCAGACTTAAAGAGAACCTTGTAATCGTGTCCCCAGAACCGCTAAATAAACACAGCATACTCACAGACTCCCAGCGGCTGTAACTTCAGAGGAGAGAACACAGCTCCACTATTAAAGCTGTCTTCCCTCTCTTCTACCAGATCTTTTCAAAAGCCAACTAAAAGAACCATTCCTCAGTATAAAGACCAGCAGAAATCGTCAACTTCTGCTTCGTTCCCCAGCCTGCAGATCCTGGCAAAGAGGTAACCAGGCATCTGACGGCCCCCAGGGCACTGCAGGGCGAATTCAAGACCTGTCAGTTACGGTGGCAGCTACACTCACTGCTGTGGCGGCTGCTTCCGCAGGAAGGGATGCTGGGAGATTTTCTTCCCCCAATCTCTGCTGCAGCCTAGTCCTAATCCATCACTGTTTGATTATCCGAGAGAAGCAGGCACTACAAGTACAGATAGCCGAGTGTATAAAAACCACAGGAGCACCCAATGATTTTTCACCTAACCTAGGCATCAAGGGACAGCATCAATTACTTTCTTATTTTAAGAAAAAGTAAGGATAGGCTGCTATTTCCAGGCGTGACTTATATTTTATACCCATGGACTTTCTTAAAACACACTTTAAAGGAACACTGAAGATGGGAAGTCAGTCTGGCAGGTTGTGTCAGTGACAAATCCCCATCATGAGACAGGCAGAGCAAGGCTGCCAGAAAGGCCAAGTTCAAAGTGACATTTGATAAACAGTATTTCAAGTGGGCTTGAGTTTGGAGTTGTGTTTTTTGGTTATAGTTTTATCTGTGTTTTGATTGTTGATATGGCTATATAAGACACTGTCATGTGTGGGGAGCTACCAAGTATAAGAAGATGGTATCTCCAGATTATAAATAGGAACTAGGAAATGAAGAAAAATAAATCCAGACACAATCCCATAATACAGAGATTATTGTGTAGCAATTTACTTGGGATATTTTTCTCTGTCCTATGTCATATGGATGGAACTTAACAATTAACATTTTTTCTTTAGTAATATTGATTTCCAAGTTATGTATTATTTTTGAGTTGCATGACTTTTCCTGGGATGATGGAGAACAAATATCCCATGAAGATGGATGCTAAAAAGAAATCCCACACTAGCTCAGAACTGAGTATAATAAAGGGTTATTTATTTAGGGGTAGACTCACAGATCACAATCCTCTGCACAAACAGGGAACAGGAACCGAATCCAGCAGCCAGAAGAGAGAGTTAGCGGGCTTTACATCAGCATTTATAGTGTAAGAGGCCTCGTTCAAGTGAGCTGGTATCTTAAAGGCTATTGGCTGGAGGAGTTCCTATAGCACCTCCCCTTTTTGTTTAAATAAGAGAAGTCTAAGCCTAATATAAAACAATATACAATAAGAACAAATATCAAGTATAAAAATTAGAATTACAACCAGCATAAACAATATCAAGCAATAAATATGTGATAAAGGTTTCAATAATTATCCTATCCTAAGGAGTCTTGGATTAGAAATAGCTTTTAGCCAAATCATAAGAGGAAAGTAACTACAATTATCTAGTCTTCAACCCCTCAAACACCTGACAAGGGAAATAATATTACTTAAGTAAACAGGAAGTAAAATCAAGCAACTTCCAAAATATGCAATAAATGACAGGGACAACTGGCTACCTAGCCAATAACCCAAAGTCTCATTTGCAACATTGGAGCAACCAACTTTGGCTAAGGCCTAGAGTAACTGACAGACCATTTTCAGAGGCAGGAAAATTTTCAGAACTGTCTTATCCTGTCTTGGCAAGATTTGACAGTCTTTTTCTTGTATCCTGCTTGTCCCGTCGAGACACCTTGCATTTTGTCAGTGGTCGAGGCATGGGCAGTTCCTTGCCCAAAGGCCAGTTTTGCCAAGAAGAAAACAAGCTCCAAGTGAATTGTCTTCAATGCTCAACATTCTCTGTGGAACAGATCAGAGCTGCCAGGAGCAATTGTGTCTCACATCAACAGAACCCTAAGTTATTTAAATACCATATTCTACAGTTCTTTGAAGTGACTAAAGATTACTTATCTATGCAGAATACAATCTCTATGTTTCTAAAAAACCTGATTAGTCTAACTATAAGTATGAAAAAAGGATGATTATCAATCTATAATTTTTAATACCTATGTAGCATAAAGACTAAGACTTCATATTAGAATATTAAGCAATCTTTAAACAACTGTACAGCAAATGAGGACAATGACCTCAAAATGTAAACAATGTATAAGTATCTTGATCAGAGGTAGAAATATATAGTACAATATGATAAATTTATGCTAAAATTGCATCAATATATAAAATGTCTTAAACAGAGGTGGTAGAAGCATGAATGTATACAATATACAAAAATAATTTTGCCTAGGTGTACAGGCATTGTAGACAGAAATAGGAACATATTCAATATAATTTGAATTTGTATCAATATACAAGAATCTATACCATTGTAAATTGTCTATAAAAAATAGCTCACAAGTACTCACTCTATTACTCACTATTATTATTAGTGTAAGCTCACACTAATCCACCTATTATCCTATCCAATTTCCCTCTTTCTTTTCCAAAAAGATCCTTGAGCCTACATAATTTTCACCCCAATACCCAATCCTATACCAATTATAATCAACCCCTCAATGATGTCTCTAACCCTGAGGACAAACTTTGTTGGGAGAGGGGACGAAATCTTCTAGAATTACCTCCAGCTGTCATGGGGGTAACGTTCTTTCTATGGGATCCTGTGAAAGCAAAATGAAGGTTAAGTTTCAAGATTACTATCTGGTATAACTGCAAATAGTCTGAGTATTCAGTAGGGTTTTTCTGAGGTTCCTATTTGGAGTTCTGGTTGAATTACTTTATTGATAGCTCTTAGATCTGTCACCATTCTCCATTTTCCAGATTTCTTTTTAACAACAAATACAGGAGAATTCCAAGGGCTGGTTGATTCTCCAATATGGTGAGCATCTAGTTGCTCCTGTACCAGCTATTCTAAAGCCTGCATTGTCTCTTCTGTTAAAGGCCATTGTTTAACCCATATTAGTTTCTCGGTTAACCATTTTAAAGGCAGGGCATTGGTACCTGTAAGGATTTGCTAGTTGCTTTGTGTTCTTGTACAATCTGAATGGCTGTTGACCTTTGTCTATAGTGCCTTATAATATCCTCAGAAACATGCATTTCTGGGACTGCAGGAATGTTAATCTGGATATTCCATTACTGCAGTAGGTCACAACTCCATATATTCACTGCATTATTAGCCACATACGGCCTCAGCCTTCCTCTCTGTCTTTCTGGCCCAATGAAGTCAATCTACCTCGTGCTTTGTTTCACTTGACATAGGGTTCCAGTTCCTAGGAATTGAACATCTGCCTCCTGAAGAGGAAAACTCAGATGCCAAGATTCTGGAGTAATGATACTCACGTCCATACCCATGTCTAGTAAATCTCTCAATTACAGTGTTATTTATATGCACTCTTAGCTTTGGTCTTTGATCATTAAAATAAGTCTGCCAGAATATACATTTCTTATTTCCTATTGGAATTTTTGATTCATCCTCCATGTTTATTCCATCATATAGAACAGTATTTTTTTTTTAACATCAGGCAATGGATTTTTAAATTTCCCTGGTGAAACAAGTCCTCCATAGTAACTGGGAATAACTGGACCATGTTTGACTCAGGGGCCTGCAAGAGCTCCCCCCCCCAACGAGTTTCCCAATGGTATCACGTTGCCTTCTCTGTCTTTTGTTGATCTGCATTCATTGGTCCAGTGTCAGCCTATGCCACACCTCCTACATAATCCAGAAAGTTGATACCTTTTATTTTTGTCATTCCCAGAGGAGACATTATCTCTAGAAATTCCTTGTCTACAATCCCTTTTCAGATGTCCTATTCTACCACAATTAAAACATTTGATATTTTGATGTCTCCTCATACCTTTGGAAATTTTCTCCTACCCAAGCCTCAGTATTAAAGTCAAATATCTCAAATGTCTCAATGTTATACTTAAGCAAAGAGCAAAGCATACTTGTCAGTATTTAACCAGGCACAAATATGCAGAACCAAAGTGGTGTGGGACGTTTTGTGCTGCCTCTGATTGCATCTCACTGCCACACAACTGCAACCGCAACACCTGCTGGCCAATAAAAATTATTAAACCTACACCAATTTACCAAAATCTCATAACAAAAATAACTATTTGATTAATAAATAAATCAATAAACTTGAAAGTTATATAATTGCAGACAATATTATCATCCAGGAATTTAATAACATTTTTGCTTATACTATGGATGGTATTCTGCAAGGTTTATATGGTTTTTCTGATACATCCATTTATTGGATATTGGGACTTAGTTTTGTTTTTCATATTATATCCTTAAGAAAATGGTTTGATAAGAAAGCCAAGAATGAGGCACTTTTAGAAATGATAGTCTTTACAGACTAATAATGAACAGATAGCTGACAGAATTAATACCATCGAAAATCAAAAATTAGCTGAAAGCATTAATACTATTGAAAAGGATAACATTAATACTATTGAAAAGGATAACATTAATTTGACAGACAAAATTCAATCCATGTCAAAGGGTACTGAGAAATTATCTGAAAGAATTCATACTGTTGAATTGAACAATCAAAATCTGTTTAAAAGTTATGATAGAACATCTCCATTGTCTCAGTGTGTGGGTGCACCCCTCGCGGTCCTGAGTTCCTTGCTCGTGCTCTGTCTCCTGCTCTTGATTTGGACCTTGAGATTTCAGTCCGGTGCTCCAATGTGGGTCTTTGTCTCTATCTCCTTTCATCGCCTAAATGTTTTTCTTTGGGTTCACCTTCTTAATTAGCTTCTCTAGGATCACGCATAATAGGCTCAATGTCCCCTATTCATGACTAGAAACCAAATATGAGTGAGTACATCCCATGTTCCTCTTTTTGGGTCTGGCTCACCTCACTCAGGATAGTGTTTTCTATTTCCGTCCATTTGCCTGCAAAATTCAGGAAGTCATTGTTTTTTACTGCTGAGTAATACTCTAATATATATATATTCCATACTTTCTTCATCCATTGATAAAACCGGACTTGCTGAACATAATAGACAATGAGGACTACTGAGAAGTCAAGAACAATGGCAATGGGTTTTTGATCCTACTGCACGTACTGGCTTTGTGGGAGCCTAGGCAGTTTGGATGCTCACCTAACTAGTCCTGGATGGAGCTGGGTGGTCCTTGGACTTCCCACAGGGCAGGGAACCCGGATTACTCTTAGGGATGATGAGGGAGGGGGACTTGATGGGGGAGGGGGAGGGAAATGGGAGGTGGTGGCGGGGAGAAGGCAGAAATCTTTAATAAATAAATAAATGAATAAATAAAAAAAAAAGTCATAGCTATAAATGCTGACCGTGGCGAGCTATGGTAGCACTGGAAACGTTGGTAGCTTTATGGTCATGATATAGTTCTACTGGACTGGGAAGATGAGTGTATTGGAAAATAAATACATTTTGTTATCTCAAAAAAAAAAAGTTATGATAGGTTAGCGGATAGAGTATCTATCCAGGAAGGCAGTCTACATGCTATCCAAATAATGATCAAGGATGACTTGTTATCTTTAAAGGAAAAAACTTCAGACCTTGGAATCATAGGTACAGAATGTGGACCAGAGGCTGGGTGCCTCCATGAAATCATTAGAAATATATGCAAGCCAAAAGATTCAGGATTTACAAAAGACAGTAGTAAAAAGATTTAAAATGATTGAGGAAAATATAGGAGCTGGTGAGCAAGGAAAGAAGCTACAAGGACAGGATTTAACATTGTCAGTACCTGTCAGAGTCAGAGATGACCTACCCAGGGTTTCAGATTCACATGGGTGAAAACTCATGAGAGACTGTACCTAGCGCTTCCTGCCCAATCTGTAGGCACCTCTTTTAAAGATAGTCTCCTCTTCCTCTTCCTGCAGCAACTGCTCTCTGCTTATACAACTGTAGGGAAGAACTTAGGCGTTCTCCCAGCTTTCAGGGCCTGTGCTCATCAGCCTTCTGTATCTTATCAGCTTCCTCTCTCCCTAGATACACAACTTCTCTTCATAAAAGTACGATTATTCAAGCCGGGCAGTGGTGGCGCACGCCTTTAATCCCAGCACTCGGGAGGCAGAGGCAGGCGGATCTCTGTGAGTTTGAGACCAGCCTGGTCTACAAGAGCTAGTTCCAGGACAGGCTCCAAAACCACAGAGAAACCCTGTCTCGAAAAAACCAAAAAAAAAAAAAAAAAAAAAAAAAAAGGACGATTATTCATCCATATATGTGACCTATCGTTAATCGTCTACATTTCTTTTTTTAACATTTATTTACTGTTTGTTGGAGGGGAGGAACGTGGATGCCACAGAACAACCTACAAGAGTTAATTCTCTCCTTATACAGTGTGTGTCCAGGGAGTGAACTTAGGGTTGTCAGGCTTGACAGCGAGCACCTTTTCCACTGAGTCATGTTGCTGGCCCAACCACCCAGATTTCTAATAGTGCTCACAAGCGTTAGTGCATATAATGCCAATTAATATATTTGCACACTTTATATTGCTATATGGTGTGGTGAGCAAACACAGTTGCTGTTCTCCTGGAGTTCCATGTAACATAAAAGCTAGCTACTCAGCAGATATAGTCAATACTGTGCTACCCAAAAGAACTACAGATACCTAGGAACACATCAGAGACCTGCTCTTGTGAAGGTTACACTGAGGGATGGGGGAGATGTAGCAATACAATTGCAAAATCCTAAGTACACTGTAATTCACATCTGCACTGTTCATCATAGTTAACTCTCAACTTTTATCTTTCTCCTACAAGAAAACTTAAATGTAGATTTCAACCATACTTTGTGAATGTAATGTATATGAGAATAATTGATATCATGTGTATAGATTCTTTTACACATTTAATCATTAGAATATAATAATTAAGAAATGACAAAAGGTAGGCTGTGTACATAACTCCAGGAATTTTTTTTTTTTTTTTTTTTTTTTTTTTGGTTTTTCGAGACAGGGTTTCTCTGTGGTTTTGGAGCCTGTCCTGGAACTAGCTCTGTCAGGCTGGTCTCGAACTCACAGAGATCCGCCTGCCTCTGCCTCCCAAGTGCTGGGATTAAAGGCGTGCACCACCACCTAAGTGGAAAGAGACTACAGTTTTCTAAGTATTCCCAACCTAACTGACATGCTCAAAAGCTGAGGAAGGCTAAAGATTCCCTAAGAAGAAGTTTTAAGGGCTCTATGTGTGTGCATGCGCATGTATGTGTGTGAGAGAGAGAGAAAGAATGAATGAAAGAGACAGAGACTAGACTTCAAACCTAGAGCTCTGAACATGCTAGATATAAGCTCCCTACAACTGAAACACACCCCAGCCTTTTGGTCTTAGGCCTTCTTTTAAATAATCTTATAAGTGTTTTCTCATAATGATCATAGTGTCATCATTTTTTTTTTCCATTGGTGCCCTGCTTAAAACATACTTCTCTACCCAATGAATACAGAAATGGTTACTTCTGTTTGCTCTTAATGTTTAAACAATAACTTCCTAGTATGTTTTCTTTAGGATTCCAAGCTATCCATCCCACATGTGTGCTTGCACCTCTCCCCCAAAAGTGCTGACACTGAGGAGGTTATCAAGAGGATGTGATGGTTTAAAGAAGAACAACCAACCCCACAGGCTCAGGTATTTAAATGCGTGGTCCCCAGTTGGTGGCACTGTTTGGGGAGATTAGGAGCTTATCTAACCTAAAGAAGTAGGTTGTTGGGGAAGGGCTTTGAGAGCTGCAGCCTCTCCCCACTTCCAGTTCACTCTCTTTTACATGTGTTTGAAGATGTGATTAGCCAGTGTCCTGCTCCAGTGTTTGCACCATTGTGGACTTATCCCTCTGGAAGTGTAAGCCAAAACAAACTCTTCCATCACTTGCCTCGGTATGCATGTCATCATAGCAAAATGCACCTAAGGGAGACTAAAGACTTCCTAGAACTTTCATCCATACACAACCAGCTTTGGTCAAGTCCCCAAACTAGCTCAATGCCCTCTGATGTAGACAACGTGCTCAACAGATGTCTGTTAAGCCTAGAGTGTCCTGTGAGTTCCTAAAACTAGTAACAGGAGAGGAGGAGGATAAGCAAGAGGAAGAAGGGGAGGAGGCAGTGACACCATCACTACCACGCAAAGCAGGCATTCTCTTATCCATAGTCTGACAGGATGGATCCCCAGAAATGGGGAAATATGCAAAATTATATCTTTTATCTTATTTGATAAATTTACATAAATTATTTTTCCTTTTATGATAACATATTTTTTAAAATTTTAGAGTCATTATGGGGCTGCATGAAAATAAGCAAAATGTCTCACATTTTTCCTCTATAAAAACAGCAGTGCTTGTTCAATATATATTGCACGTTGATTAGCATTTATCTGTGAAGCTTTTTTTATATCTAAGGTAACAAAATATTTTCAAATCAATTATTTAATAGGTTAAAGATATGTTTTACAAGCCAGGCAGTGGTGGTGCATACCTTCTATCTCAGCACTCTGGAGGCAAAAGCAGGTGGATCTCTGAGTTCACTGCCAGCTTGGCCTGCAGAGCAAGTTCCAGGACAGCCAGAGTTACAGAAAAAAAACCTGTCTCAAAAGGAAAAGGAAAAGGAAAAGGAAAAGGAAAAGGAAAGGAAAGGAAAGGAAAGGAAAGGAAAGGAAAGGAAAGGAAAGGAAAGGAAAGGAAAAAGGGGAAAGGGGAAAGGGGAAAGGAAAGGAAAGGAAAGGAAAGGGGAAAGGAAAGGAAAGGGGAAAGGAAAGGAAAAAGATATGTATTGCAAAAGACGCCTTACTTACATGGAATTATGTGGAAAAGCATCCGTATACTATTTTAGTAACTAAGCTCTATTAAAGATACAGGATTAATCTATCTGTAAACAATATTGTTGGACTGAAGCCACAGGTGGGCTCATCTAAAACACAAGTGTTGCTTCAAACAGCTAAGGAAGGGACATCTCTTACAGAAGTTAGACCACTTCATACATTCTTCTGGCTCACAATTTTTAAAAGTCAAATAATCCCTTAATTCACGGGAGAGCTGACAGGCAGAACTTTATATGCACACACTTTCTTTAAGAACACAAAAGCAAAAGTAAGGCTGCCAGGGTAGACAGAAACCCAAAGCTTCCAAATGAAGTGCCTGAGGACACTACCCTTCAGCACTGCAGCAAACGTAATCAGAAAGTTCTGATTTCGGGTAAGAAGACAACTCCTGATGTCTTAAACATTCCCATTCTGAACAACAAAAGTAAAACAAATAGCAAGGGAATTACTTTGCAGAATAATGAAAGGCATATAGGCCCCTAATAACTTCAGATTTCAGCAACTGTGAGCCCTTTTAATTCATTAGTGGCTATTAAATCTTCAGATTTATTAAATGTATATGATACACAACACTCAACTACACCAGTAAAATGATGCTCAGCCAGGTGTCCCTAAGCCTTTGAGGAGATCTACACATGCTGCTCTGTGAGCACAATAAAAGTGGGAGGGGAGCCGGGCGGTGGTGGTGCACGCCTTTAATCCCAGCACTCGGGAGGCAGAGGCAGGCGGATCTCTGTGAGTTCGAGACCAGCCTGGTCTACAAGAGCTAGTTCCAGGACAGGCTCCAAAACCACAGAGAAACCTTGTCTCGAAAAACCAAAAAAAAAAAAAAAAAGTGGGAGGGGAGAAGAGTCACAGAGGTGCTGATTAACTTTCAAAACAGCAACGGTGACACACTCCAAAGGATGAAATTCTCAAGCATCTGCTTTATTTTAGCACAGGTAGAAAAGAGAACGGATGGAAGTGTTGGGGAAAGGCAGCTAGAAGACAGTGGAAGTATAAAGACAATGAGCTCATCACTTAAAATGATCTCCCCAGCTATGGGTAGTGTCCACATTGCCAGACTGGACACTACTGAATTTTCTATGAGCTAACAAACACAGCAGCCACAAACCATCTTTTTGTGAAAAGGTATACATCTTTTTTTTTTTTTTTGGTTTTTCGAGACAGGGTTTCTCTGTAGCTTTGGTGCCCGTCCCGGAACTAGCTCTTGTAGACCAGGCTAGCCTCGAACTCCCAGAGATCCGCCTGCCTCTGCCTCCCGAGTGCTGGGATTAAAGGCGTGTGCCACCACCGCCCGGCAAAGGTATACATCTTAAAAGACCCCTTCAGTCTATCTTTGAACAGTAACAGCAGTTATTTTTCACTGTTCAGTGATGACAAGAATTTTTCATTTTATGTGTATTAGTGCTTTGTATGAATGCATGTCTGTGTTCCATGCACGTATTTGGTACCCACAGAAGCCAAAAAGCAGTATCTTCTTTTAACTATTTAACCATCTCTTGACTGGAATCTTTTTTAGTATACTGCAAATCTTTACATTCTCCTTTGAGAATATTTTCTCAACAGTGCATGCTTCAGTCTGAATATCTGTGGACCTACAAATTCCTATGTTGAAGTACAATCCCCAGGTAACAGGGTACAAGGCAGGGCTTCTAGAAGGCTCTGCTCTCATGAATGGTTTTACTGTTCTTACAAAATAATGTGCAATTGATTGGTTTGTGATGTGGAATTCCACTCTGTATGCTGTGGTTATCATTGATTAATAAAGAAACTGCCTTGGACCTATATCAGGGCAGAAAAGAGCTAGGCAGGGAAAACTAAAGTGAGTGTTGGGAGAAAGAAGTTAGAGTAAGGGAGATGCCATGTAGCCACTGGTGGGGACAGACATGCCAGAACCTTGCTGGTAAGCCACAGCCACATGGCAATACACAGATTAATAAAAATGGGTTAAATTAAGATGTAAGAATTAGCCAATAAGAATCTAGAGACAATGGGCCAAGCAGTGATTTAATTAATACAGTTTCTATGTGGTTATTTCAGGAGTCTGGGCAGCCGGGCAGTCGGGAAGCAAACAAGCAGCCTCGCCTCCTATTACAAATTGGCGCTTCAATGTGTGCTAGTTAAATGCACATAAAACCTGAGAGGGCTTGGAAAGGAATTCTAGACACTAAAAATCAAAGTTTAGCTGCATTTTTTTCGGATGGGCTCTGCTTGCTGGCAGCATGCCTCAGCTCCTTTAAGAGAGGTCTTCCCAATTCAGCGGTAGCAAAAAAAGAAGAAAAAAGAAAAAAAGAAACCCAAATGGTTTTGAAAGGCAGCTTCCTGGGCTGTGCTGCCAGTGCAAACTCTGGCTCTTTCAAGAGGCCAAGCATTTAAATGGGGTTTGTGGGCAGCGTGCTGCAAGTTACTAGGTGGCAGCATGGGCCAACTGGTTACCAGAGTTGAGGTGATGAGAACAGCTCCCACCCAGCAGTCTCAGAGGCAGTGAGCAAACCTCCAACATAATGGACTGGACAGAGCTAAAAGGCAAAGCAGCCTTAGTCCAAGCCAAGCGCTCTAGCATTTTAAGAAGCAGTCCTGGTCAGAAAAGGATTACAGATGCACAATAGGACAGTTTCAGACTTAAAAGACCTCTAAACAAGACACCATGTATTTAAAATATACATAGGCTTGGGAGAGAGAGGAAGAATATAGAAAGTTATAAAAGGAAATAAATGGTTTTAAAAACTAAAACAAAGTCTTGTTTTGTTTTTGTTTTGTTTTGTTTGTTTTTTGAACATCTCATATATAGATATATAACTGAACTTTGTACTACTTGCTCTGGAATATGCATATAAACAGACCATGTGCACACACACATTATTCATAATATATGGACAGATTACAGAAATTTACTCACAGTTACATGTATGAACATTTGCAAATGTATGGTGTTCTACTATATACTGAAGTGCATCTCATAATAGAACAACTCCTATCATGAGGATCACACTGATTCATTAAGATATAAGAAAAAGCCAAAATTGTATAGCAGCCTACAACAACCAACACAAACAATGCATTGCTTTCAAAAAATGAATAGAGATGTCAGCGATTTGCTAATCAAATTAAGCCTGGCTCAGAAGTATGTGTAACACATGTTTTGTTTTGAACAAAGCTTAAGACTTAAGAAGCATATGCAGGTAAATAAGGCATTAAGAAGGAAAAGCAAGAGAAGAAAGGATGGATGAGAGAGGTTAATAAGTGGTGAACATTATCACATTATTTATAATTTTATATGTGTGTGCACCTGTGTGTTGGAATATGCATGAGAGCACAATTGTCTGTGCTCCCCAGAAGAGGGTATTGTATCTCATGGAGCTGGAGTTACTGGTTATGAACTGCCCAACATGGGTCCAGGCAACAGTGCTTTTCACTACTAAAACATTAACATTAGCTTTTCATTGCAACATTTCATACTTTAAAAGCATACTTTTTAAAAGCATAATAGAGTAGTATTAACTTTCAACTCCCTTCTACTTAAACTTATCAATATACTTTTCAACATATTATCTGACTCCCATGTTTTCACATTCTTAAGAATGTCATTGAAAAAGGCTTCACAAGTTCCCTCATAATTGAAAGCATTATCATTGTCTGGTATTAATCTAGGCATCTCAAAGTCACATGGTTACAATGACAACTGGAGAGCTCCTTGCTACACACAATGGTTCCAGTGGGGTACAGTCTGTTTATTTCTATTCATTTGCTTTATTTACTCCATCCCGGCATTAGTTCAACTACTTTTGTACACTTTGTAAAAATATAAAGTTCTTATTAACAACTAATTCAGGCAGCTTCAGTATAAAGGAGATAGAATGGAGTATTATAAAGATATCTACACAGTAAGTTTTGAGTACTAATGGAATTTCTTAATGGATTTTGTTTTTTGAAGCTATTTTGAAAACTAATTGGAGTCTCAATCATATCCATGTAGCTCTTAAAACATCTATGAATAATTTATGGTCCACATATAATATGACCCAGAGGAATAAGTCATGTGATAAGTAGTAAGTTGTTAATATCAAAAACAAGACTTGTAGTCTATGGTCCAAGTAAAGAACAGCCAGGGTTGTATTACTAGGTGTGAGAATCATGGGCCCAATGGGTAGAATCTAGTATTGTTGCTTTTCTAAGTGTTAATCTGTCAAATTATCTTCTAAATATGAAAGTTTATACCCAGAGATACGTGGAAGTCCAAAAATGTGAGCCTGTTTCCACCTCCTCCAAAGGTCATAGATTTCGAACTCTATTACTTCAAGGTTATTGTCTGTCTCTACCTCAAACAAAGGTCCCACCTAGATTTAAATCAGAGTTCTGCTCTCTCAAGGTTATTGTCAACAGGTGCGGCTAATAGCCAGACCTTGTATTTCAGGAATAGAGAAGTAAATACTTTATACTCTAAACAAAAGTCTAAGGATCCAACTAAGTTCCTACTTTGTTTTTTTTTTTTATTTTTCCATTCAAAAATTTACACTTCCTCCCCTCCTCCCATTCCTCAAACAAAGTCTTTAAAAAGACAGAATATAGGTTATATAGATTAAAGGAATAAAGATAATAAAATAAATACTACAAAGCAATAAAGTAAAAATAAGCCACATAAAGATGGAATATACACAGAGTCTGAATTATGTATATTATTGTGTTTTCTTTGAATTTTTGACTGCAAAGAGACATTTGATTCTAGAGACTGCTAAGCTAAACCAACATATATGTTTTAAAGGTTTCTTGATGTCAAAATTTGAGTCTAAGGACACGTTGCTTTGGAAAAGAGGTTTTTCTTTTGTTTCCACAGAGGATGAGAAACTGTGGAATCCTTCCAGACTAATGTGGTTTAATGGACCAAAACCCCCTGAAAAGTTGCCATGAACACCCCTCAAAAAATTACTTTGCCCAATAAACAGCAGGAAGCAGTTTGGAGATAACTACTCCCATATTCCCAAATATTGTTTATAAATGTTTGTTCACACTTAAAGGGGGATATGCTATAGAGTTTTGCATTGGTGTGAATCTTGGTTTATTGATACAAATTTAAGGTCAATTTTGTTATATGTATATTTCTGCTCTTGATTAAGGTATTGTGTTTGGGCAGCTCATTTAAAAATATAATGTATAATTAAGAAATATAGGTTAATAGATAATCATCTATAATAGTCAAGCTTGTAGTCATGTCAGTTAGGTTTTCTAGATGTACGGAGATATATTTCAGTTAGATAGGCATTCTTCAAATCTTTCAGAGACTTTCAGAATACGGCATTTAAAATGTTTTAAGAACTTAGGACTTTTCATGACATTGAGACACATCTGCTCCTGGCAACACCAATAACTTCAAGAGGAAAATGGGCACCAAAGAGGCTCCTTATGGAGTTTGCTAGCCATTTGGGCAAGAAACTGCTTTTCCCTGGACTGCTTGATGGTATGCTGTATGAACTGGACATGTAGAACCCACAGAAAAATGATGGCTGAAGTTGCCTAAAGAAGGTAAGACCGTCCTTCAGAGTTCCTGCTTCATTGGAAAGTCTGCCAGACACTATGGGCCTGTAGGCTGAAGATGGATGCTCCAATGCTACAGAGGAACTTTGGATGACTGTCCAGGCAGCAAAATGTCTCTGCCAATTCTAGAGTTTTGAAGTTGCTTACAATGCACTTCCTAATTACTTAGGTAATATTATATCCTTCTGGGGTCTTTGATGGAGTTGAAGGACAGATAGTTACAGTTTTCCTTAGTTGTCATAAAAGATAAAGTAGATATAAATGTTGTAACTGTAATTCCTACTTGATACGGTTTTGTTATATGTAATTTTACTATGTTAAAATTAAAATCTTGCTTTTCATTTAGACAGAAAAGGGGAGCTGATGTGGTATTCCTGCTCAGTATGCTGTGATTACCACTGATTTATAAAGAAACTGCCTTGGACCTATAGCAGGGCAGAACAGAGCTAGGTAGAGAAAACTAAAGTGAACAGTGGGAGAAAGAAGGTGGATTCAGGGAGATGCCATGCAGCTGCTACCGGGAACAGACATGCTGGAACCTTGCTGTTAAGCTACAACCATGTGGTGATATACAGATTAATAGAAATGGGTTGATTAAGATGTAAGAGTTAGTCAATAAGAGACTAGAGCTAATGGGCTAAGCAGTGATTTGATTAATACAGTTTCTGTGTAGTTATTTTTGGGAGTCTGGGCAGCCAGGTAGTCGGGAAACAAACAAACAGCCTCCTACTACAGATTTGCCTCTTCCCCCATGTAAAGAGGAATAGAAACAGACTTTTGCTTAAAAAAAAAAAAAAAAAAAAAAAAAAAAAAAAAACCTGGCTCCTCACTTGGACCCATTAGGTAACTAAAGGTACCATAAAATCCTGACACCTTTACCTGATTTTATGTACAGTGACTGCTCACCTATGCAGGTTGGCATGGTCATCACTGAAGGAGTGTCTGATGAACCCAGCCAGTATGAAAAAAATAACCAAATATCTGCTAACCATTACTTGTCAGTATTTACCCTTAAAACCTTAAAATAGACAAAATAATACATTAACACCAATTGATCAAATCAAATGAAAAAATGTCCCTATAAAATCATACTAATGTATAACTTATGGTTGAAAAGAACAGGGTGAGAAAGAAAAGATGTTCACAAAGTATTTTTATTTCCATTGTAAGCTACTAACCACCCAGCTAAAAATCCCTACCTATTTCACCTTCGCCAAGTCTGTCGATCTCTCAGGAGTTCTTGTGCACTGACATATCCAGCACCACATGCAACCTCGGGACCCCACTGACACCTACAAACTCCTCAAACTTTAGCAGGGTGCTACGGCATGAGAAGCCACTGCCGAGAACACATTAAACTTGCAACTGCTCTGACATACATGTGACATGTCCCCCCATGATGTCTCTTCAGAGTAACTGAAACCCTAAGACATACATTCTTCCTATGGAATGTCACAGTTGCTTTATGAACAAATTATTCCATACACCCCCATAAACAGTATGTATGCACAAACTAGGAAAGAACAGCCTGTCGTGAGTGCCAGCATCTAATGGTTCATCCAAGAAACAGAATCCCACAGGAGAGCTGGTGGAGAGCTGTGGGTCAACACTTAGGGCAGACCTCTACATGCTATGAGATGGTTCGAACTGACCACACCTCCCTAAAAGCGTTTTCCTGCCAGACAAGTCACAAAACTCAAGAGCAACTTAAATTTCTTCCAAGGACACAGTCCACGCACTGATATTTGTATTCAGGTCAGCCAAGACCAGACAGTGAAATGATCAGCATTGGTTTTCTGTTACTGTAACAAATCTTGAAGATCTGTCAACTTAAAATAACAAACAGTTTATTTGGGCTCACACTCTGGAGGTTTACTCCACGGCTCGCTGGCTCATTGCTTTGGGGTCTCTGACAAGGCGGTCCATCTTGGTAGATAGAGGTGCAGGGCAAAAGGCGGCCATTCAGCTTGTGATAGCCAGGAGGCAAAAAGGGAAGTGGGAGCCTAGGGCCATATCATTTCCTCCATCAGCATGCCCCCAGTGACCTAAAGGCTACTGTGCCCCGCCTCCTAAAATTTCCCAAAGCTTTGCAAGAACACCGAGCTAAGGACAAAGCCCACAGCAAGGCATGGAGAGGACACTCAGATCTGAAATGTAGGCGGATCCATGTTGACTCATCAGTATGGCATATGTAACGTGCTAGTTACTAAATGAATAATAAGGGAAGTCAGGGCAGGGTACAGGGACTCTTAGAATCTGAGACCATTTCAAAATGAAAGGGGCTTCCCGATCCTTACTATGATTAAAGTGGTTTGTTTTTATTTCTTTTTTGTCTGAGAGGCAATCAACAACATAATAAAATAAAATGAACAAAATAAAAATTTATAATTCTAACATAAAAGTATTAAGTGGACTATAGCAAATGGAAGATGCATATAATTTAAAATCCATAACCACATAAGAGAAAGACAGGCTGGTGGTTTATGCCTCTATTAACACTCTAGAGACAGGATGATCAAGTGTTAGAGGCCAGCCTGGGCCACACAAATAGTTCAGACATAAACTAGTAATTCAAACACGTGACCAAGTTCAATGCATGAAAGCATACATCACTTAAACCTTTTTTTAGAGCTGGAGAGATGGCTCAGCCGCTAATAGCGCTTGCTGCTCTTGCAGAAGACCCAGGTTCAATTCCCAGCACCTACACTGCCGCCCACAACTGTCCATGATTCCTGTTCCAAAGGATTCGATGCCCTCTTCTAGCCTCTGAGGGCACTACATACGTGTGATGCACAGATATACACTTGAGTAAAACACTCATACACATAAAATTTTTTTAAAGTTTTTAAAATAGTAACAGCTTAAATGTCTGACAATGGAGAGGTAGCGAACTATGGTGTCCTACTAGATCTAGTATTAGTCGTTTAAAATTATTACAAAAACCACTCAGGTCAGGCAGTGGTAGCAGAGGCAGGCAGATCTCTGTGAGTTCAAGGCCAGCCCGGTCTACAGAGTTAGTTCCAGGACAGCCAAGGCTACACGGAGAAACCCTATCTCAAAAAAGCAAAGCACACACGCAACAAAACAAAGGACTACTCGGGCTCAAACACGTAGTTAAAAGCCGGGCGGTGGTGGCGCACACCTTTAATCCCAGCACTCGGAGGCAGAGGCAGGCGGATCTCTGTGAGTTCGAGACCAGCCTGGTCTACAAGAGCAAAAAAAAAACAAAAAAAAAACAAAAAAAAAAACATGTAGTTAAATACGAACCAAAAGCAATAATCTATTAACTAAGCTAATCATGTAAATAATATAGAAAACGTTTAGAATATTAGCAGAAACAAAACAATTTGCTGGAAAGCACTTTCTTTTATTTAACAATGCAAGAACTAAAATGCAGCTGAGAAAGTTAGGTAGCTCCTTGAGTGTGATCACATCCTGACTCTCACTATAGACCACTGACTTTGTTCCAGACAGTGGCCACTACACTCAAAAAAATGAAAATGAAATATTGACTTTTTTCCCCCCCAAGACAAGGTTTCTCTATATAATAGTCCTGGCTGTCCTGGAATTCTCTCTGTAGATCAGGCTCACTTTGAACTCAGAAACACACCTGTCTCCTTCTCCTCAGTGCTGGGATTAAAGGCGTATGTTACCACTGCCTGCTAAAATATTGACATTTTATACACAAGAACCACGAATTTCTCACTATAGCATTTATCATATTATTACTTACAAAGAGATGGTCTCCAAGGCATCTTCAAAGATGTCCTGGAAAGAAATAAAAAGTAGAGTGAGTTTCTCCAGAGTGAAGAACTTCTAATGTGAAGAGGGTGAGTCTATGCATAGGGAAGAGGGTAGGAACGAGCAGGGGCAGAGTAACAACTCCCAGTGGATGGAATTCCACTCACAGAATCTCTATATTTGAGTGAGATTTCTTTCTCTTTGCTTTTACTGTGATTGAGACTAGTAAAAAAAAAAAAAAATTCAAAAACATTCAGCCTGCAGTCAACATGTGCCTGTTTCAAAGTGTGGCCTGTGGCACACTTTGCTTTTATTCCTTGGTTTCATTCACCCCTGATGTAGAACATCTGTGAATAACAGGACATGCCTGAATCAGTCTTCAATTTCTCCTTGAGTACATGTTAGCTTCCTCCAGGCCTTCATCTCTTCGTCTCTACCCACCAAGCCTCTCATCCTGAGCTAGGCTTCCCGCCACCACACGCACCTTGCTGCATGCCAGTAACCTGCTCAAAAGCATCACCACATTCTGTCCTAGTTACGGTTCCTGCTGCTGTGATGAAACACCACGAGCAAAGCAGCACGGGAGGAAAGGGGTTGTTTAGCTTACACCTCCATTGCTGCTCATCATTGAAAGAAGTCAGGGCGGGAACCTGGAGACGGAAGCTAGTACAGAGGCCATGGAGGGGTGCTGTTTGCTGGCTTGCTCTCCAAGGCCTGTTCAGCCTGCTTTCTTATAGAACCCAGGACCACCAGCCCAAAAGTGGCCCTACACACAATGGACCCTCTCCCGTCAATCACTAATTGAGAAAGTGCCCGACAGGCTTGCCTACAGCTCAAGAGCGTAGAGGCATGTTCTCTATTGAGGAGCCCTCCCCTCTGATGACTCTAGCTTGTGTCAAGTTGGCATAAAACTAGCCAGAACATATTCACATATTCATATTCTCTCTCCCTCCGTCCCCCTCTTCTCTCCCCTGCTCCATCTCACAAGTACCATACATTCCACACTCAGACACACACATCCGCGCACAGAACTCACACATGTGACAGCTCCCTCCCGGCTACTTGGCATGCTTCCCAAAGAGCTCAGTGTCAAAGCCCCTTCTCTCTCCACCCCTAGCACGATGACACCATGGTCCAAGCTGCCAGCACCTCTACAAGGGCCACCTCACCGGCCTCCCTACCTCCCACCAATGTTCACACAAGAGCCCCCTCTTTTTTCCCTTTAACCCTGCACACACCAACCCCCCAGACCCTTTAGGAGCTTTCGCTGTGCTGAACCCAGCTCCTTCCCACAGCCTTCAGAGCCCTGCCCGCCGCCTGTGAGCTACCTCCACCCATCCGCCTCTGAGCTACCCTTCTTCAGCCACAGCTCTTTCTTCTCAGCAACTCCCTCCTCCCTCCAAGGCCCAGGGAAGGCCCAGGGCTGACTCTCCTCATTTGGTTTCAGCTTGGAAAGTCATTTCCTCAAGGTCAGGTCTTTGATCACACTAATTAAAGTTACCAAGAATAGCAACTTATAATTTCTCATCAGCTGACTTATTTCGTACACAATACTTATAATCTGTAATCATCTTCCTTGTTTCCTCAGCAAATAACTAATTGGAAGAAAGAGAAAATACAAAAAGGCACGTGAAAGGAGGAAGCGGCACCCTGCTTTAGGTCTGAAATACCCGCCACTGCCAGATGGTGAGCGGTGGCTGTGGGAACCCGAATGAGCTCACCAAAGCCGCAGAACTTGAGTTCAATCCCCCAGAGCCCACAAAAGGCGGGGGGGGGGGGGGGGGGGAGCCCACAAGGCCGTTCTCTGACAGTGTGCCCTGGCACATTCCCCCTCACACTGGCTCTGTTCATACACAATAAACACAGTAATAGCAGAGTTGTTTGGTTAAATTATTTAAAAAGATTTGCACAGTTGGGGCAGACTGAGGGGCCACTGGCAGTGGCACTGGGATTTGTCTCTACTGCATGTACTGGCTTCTTGGGATCCTATTCTCTTTGGATGTAAACCTTGCTCAACCTAGATGTAGTAGGGAGGGCCTTGGACTTTCCACAGGGTGATGTGCATTGCCCTCACTTAGGATTGGAGGGGGTGGGGTGGGAGGATGTGTGGAGGGAGGGGAGTAATAGGAGGGGAGGGAGGGAGAATTTGGATTGGTATTTTTTTTTTTAAGTAATAAAAGAAAAACCAGAGAAAAAAAGATCTGCAATACCTTATAAAAGGGAAGGTCAAGGTATCAGGGTTTGTTGTCTTCTTGGTAAAGTATGGCTATTTTTTTGTTTTGTTGCTTTTTTTGTTGTTGTTGTTTTTTGGTTTTTGGGTTTTTTGTTTTATTTTGTTTTGTTTTGTTTTTCGAGACAGGGTTTCTCTGTAGCTTTGGAGCCTGTCCTGGAACTAGCTCTTCTAGACCAGGATGGCCTTGAACTCACAGAGATCCACCTGCCTCTGCCTCCCGAGTGCTGGGATTAAAGGCATTTGCCACCACCACCTGGCTTTTTGATGCTTTTTAATCAGCTATTTTGTGATTTTTGGTCTGAAGAATGGACCTGAGTTGTACCTCCAGCCCTCCATGGGACTGAGTTGTATCTCTAGCCCTGGATGGTAACCTGAGTTGTATCTCTAGCCCTGGATGGTAACCTGAGTTGTACCTCTAGCCCTGGATGGTAACCTGAGTTGTACCTCTAGCCCTGGATGGGTCTGAGTTGTATCTCTAGCCCTGGATGGGTCTGAGTTGTATCTCTAGCCCTGGATGGGTCTGAGTTGTATCTCTAGCCCTGCATGGTGACCTGAGTTGTACCTCTAGCTCTGGTTGGGACTGAGTTGTATCTCTAGCCCTGGATGGTGACTTGCCATTCTAGATCACAGAGAAATACTGTTTCTTCTTCCCTTTAAGAGTTAAGCTATGTGGGTTTGCCAATCACTAGGCCAAGAAAAGATTCTTCAGGAAATGTGTCCATCACACCTGAAAGATGCTAAGATGAGCGTGGGGCCGGAGAGATGCTCAGCTGTCATAAATGTGGGCCACTCGTGCCTAGTGCCTGAGTCTGGTTCTCAGCATCTACATCGGGGGATCACAGCCACCTGTGACTCCAGCTCCACGGAATCCAACACCCTCTTTGGGCCTCCTTGGGCACCGTGAACCCATGTGTACACACACACACACAGAGAGAAAGAGAGACACACATATACACATAAGATTAAATCTTTTCTATAAAAAATATTTGAAAGTAACAATGGTCCCCTTGATGAGATGTAGACTTTCTAGGCTAGAAGCAGGCCTCGGCGCAGCTGCTGACAGAGCCTGACAGAGCTCCACTGCTTGCCAAGCCCATCCGCCATGGCACGTTCCAACAGGAAAGCATAGCTTCTTCCTTCCATCTCCTTTCCAAACGCCAGTCAAAATCCTCAGTCAGCTTGACTGACCCTCTGGGTGTTCTCACTCTCTCTGAACACAGCTATCCAGCTCCTGAACGATCTTCCATTACCGAGCCTGCCAGGTTCTCTGGCCTGTGGCCCCAAAGACTTGACTGTCTCCTCACCCACTGTTTCCAGCCGGCAGCTTGCCTACCCTGGTTTTTTGGGGTTTGTTTGTTTGTTTTCCCTCTCAAACGCCACCCCAACTGTCCTCTGGTTTCTTCTGAGTCGTTTTCAGTTCTACTATCTAATGGAAGAATATTATTATGTAAATAAAGTCTAGGCCAGCCAAGACTGCACAGCAAAATTCTGTCTCAAAAATAAAGAAATCAGGCCGGGCGGTGGTGGCGCACGCCTTTAATCCCAGCACTCGGGAGGCAGAGGCAGGCGGATCTCTGTGAGTTCGAGACCAGCCTGGTCTACAAGAGCTAGTTCCAGGACAGGCTCCAAAACCACAGAGAAACCCTGTCTCGAAAAACCAAAAAAAAAAAAAAGAAAGAAAGAAAGAAATCAAAGCGAGTGCTTTGTGGACCTGAACTGAACCACAGAGCTCTTAATCACAAGCTATAAACGCTACTGCTCCAGAGACCAGCTCCAAAGCCGCACCTGGAATTGCTCCTAGCTCTAGCGGTGAACAAAATACAACTTTCTAGAACAGAGTAAAGGAAGAAAAAGAAAGTAGCACCGGTGAGCCTCTGACCCACAGGTCTTTAAATCTGACCACATTTAAAATTTTTAAGGAAAAATGAAAACTTTCAGTTAACAGAAACAGGCCTCAGGAAAACTTAAAGTCACAGCTGGTGGCAGAGACTTCTATTCCCAGGACTCAGAGACTGAGGCAGAAAGACTGAAGATTCAAGACCAGCATGGGCTACAAGACCTTATCTCAAAACACCACACTGTCTTTTAAAACAAAATTCTAATCGTGTAATAGTGACATCACCCACCAGAAGAGCAAGTTTGCCTGGGACCTTTACGACTGCACGTAGCCTCACAGGCTCAAGGCAGGCTCCTTGCAGGCAGCCTGCCTCCTGCTACTGCAGGCTCTCGGGTCACCCAGGAATGTGCTCTTACTACCTCAGACAAAGGTTCACCCACTGACCCAAAACTTTCTGTGTATGCCAGGCTGGCCTCAAATTCACAGAGATTAAAAGTCACTATGAGCCGGGCGGTGGTGGCGCACGCCTTTAATCCCAGCACTCGGGAGGCAGAGGCAGGCGGATCTCTGTGAGTTCGAGACCAGCCTGGTCTACAGAGCTAGTTCCAGGACAGGCTCCAAAACCACAGAGAAACCCTGTCTCGAAAAACCAAACAAAAAAAAAAAAAAAAAAAGAAAGTCACTATGTCTGGCTTCAAACTCCTTCCTTCCTCCCTCCCTTCCTACTCCCTCCCTCCCTTCCTCTCTCCTTCCTTCCTTCCTTCTCCCCCTCCAGACATCCTTTACCTTGTTGTCTTGGCAGATCTGGAACTCTGATGCTCAAGGGGATCTGCCCACCAGGCCACCCTTCAGCCTCCTGAGTGCTGAGACTATGAGCATTTGGCTTAAGCCTCCTGATGCTTAAAAGTTCATTTTTACAAATAACATAATAATTTTTTTAAATCACAAATCTAAAAGTAAAAATCTGGGGCTATAGATTAAATCATTCTGATGGGAATGACCACTTTCTATAAATGTAGGAACTATAGCCAGGCATGGTGGCATATCTATTTAATCCCAGCACTTGAAGGAAGAGACAATTGAGTCTCTGTGAGTTCGAGGCCAGCCTGACCTACAAAGTGAGTTATAGGACAGCCCTGGCTATACAGTGAGACCCTATCGCAGAAAAACTTTTAAAAAAAAGGGGGAGGACTATAAAAAAAAATCAAACAGTCCATTTTTACTAGCAGCTGCTTCATTTTGGTGGGTTATATTTTACCCAGATGACTCAGTTATCTACGGAAGCAGCCTACACATGAGGCATGATTCACACACAATGACGTCTAGATCTTCATTTAAAAAAAGTCAAACACACAAAAGTGCTTTTCCCTTCACACACGTAAGAAACTGTGCTGGCGCATCACCAGTTCGAAGCTGGCACGTCACGTCACGTCACCGCACAGCACGGCACGTCGCCACCAGAGAATGCTGCTAAAGTACAGAAGAGCCTTGATCAATGCCAAAGAAATGAGCGGAGGTGATTTAGGGGGACACTCGATGACTGTGGCACGGAGGCCCTAACACCTGGAGGAAGGTGTGTCGAGTGTGCCCACACCACACCACCGTTCATCATTTCAGGGCAGGAGGGTGACACAAACCAAGCACACTCGCGCGAGCTGTCTGCCCCATCTCCTTCTCCATCACAGCAAACCCTTTCTACCCAGTCCAGTGTTAACATTTGTAACCTGGGGAGATGGCGGACACCCACAAGACCTACAGGAGACAGTCATTAGGAGAATCGGGGTGATCTCTGATCAGGAGAGTCAAGGGCCCACTGACGTAACCACAACGTGATGAAATGAGTTCCCACCCACCAACTCCCTGCCCTACCCACCAACTCCCTCCCCACCCCCCAGCAAAAAGCACTCTTCAAGTCTGTGTAGGACTCCAAGGAAAGTCTATCGGTCACATGCTCCGTCAGGCGCTATACCATCTAAGGGGCAAGCTTGTCTCTGAGCGCTATCACCATAAATAAATATACATCAGTGACTTAATCACACTGCCAGTAGAGGGCGGTGGAAAATACAATTTAGGCTTGGGAGGTAGACCAGTCTGGGTGCGGACCTTGATTCTGCCCTTGACCTGCGACAAGTCCGGTCCCTGTAATCCTCCACTTCCTGATGCTATGATGGGAATCTCAACCCCCTCCAGAAGTTCTGTAAGGATTTTGGTGACACAATGTTCTCTTACGGAAGACAGGCCTGACTCAAAACAGGTTGCACCAATACAGCTGCAGGGGATATCATCCGACGAAATTAGATGAGCCAGCTGACTCCTGAAGACAGCGCTAGAAGCCCTCGTCATACTTAACGCTCTCTCTGTCTCTCTGTTTTGTTTTGTTTTTGTTTTTTATTTTGTTTTTCGAGACAGGGTTTCTCTCTGGCTTTGGAGCCTGTCCTGGAACTAGCTCTGTAGACCAGGCTGGTCTCGAACTCACAGAGATCCGCCTGCCTCTGCCTCCTGGGTGCTGGGATTAAAGGCGTGCGCCACCATCGCCCGGCTGTTTTGTTTTGTTTTTGAGACAGGGTTTCTCTGCAGCTTCGGAGCCTGTCCTAGAACTCCCTCTTGTAGACCAGGCTGGCCTCGAACTCACAAAGTAGCAAAGAGATACTCCCAAATGTTAACCACCATCTCTTCCCTCGAAACCTCGCCCTGCATTTCCTTCTCACACAGTTGTATGAATGTGAAGCATAACTGTGCGCACAGACTCACAGGTCCTCAGTGCCCCAGGGAGCACTGTGACCTTGGCCAACACACACAACCTCTGGGGATCCAGCCAGGAGTAAAGCAGAGAGGATGGCATACTTCCAAAGTCATAAAGTCTTTGCAATACATAAAAAAATTAAATTAAAAAAAATAAAGCTCAGTGCAGCCATCTGTCCATCACACACGCAAACAAACCTCAGGGAAGGCTGGTTATCGTGATGCACCCAAACGGAGCACCGGGCTTCTGGGAGTGCTCAAGTATCAGCGCCACCAACCACATCCTCCACAGCTGGATGCTGTGACTCCCAAGCAAAGCAAATAGCTCACACAAGGATTCTTTGGAATTTTCAACAAGCCCAGGGAAGTGATGAGATTATAACTCAACCACCAGGTGTCGCTCTCATGGAAAGATTGGGATAGTGCGGCTTTAGCTTCCCTTGCTCGCACATTAACGTTTTTTTAAAAAAACGAAAGTTAACTTTATAAGGAGATGTTGCAGTTTAAGGGAGAAGTTCTAAAGTCAGGACTTTTAAGCACTCACACTGCAGGGAGGCTGGTGGATCTCTATGAGTTCAAGGCAGTCTGGTCTACAGGGATTCAGGACAGCCAAGGCTACAAAGAGAAACCCTGTCTTGAAAAACCATAACATATCGTGACTCCACAGAGGAATGAGCATGCATGCACATGAAATGTGCACTGCATTTCGGAGGAGATATGGTCAAGATCCAGTAGGCACGTGTATGAAATTGTCAAAGAATACATAAAAGATATTCTAAAAGATGTATATTGCAGTGCACAAAACATAACATTCATTTGCAAAAGGTAAGTCATTTACAATTATATATACTGAATTTATTTAGCATAGATGAGAAAGTTATTTCATTATTTCATGTTCATTGATGTTACTTGGCTAGTATCTTTATGGTTGCAAAATCAACCTTGCAGATCACTTGCTATAGCAACACCCCTGCCTTCCAATGCTAACCAATACCTTACCTACCCACAATTCATAGAACAGCTAAGGGCCTAGTATGGAGGGGGCAGGGGGATAATATTATTCACGGGACCAAGAGCAAGCAGAACCAAGACTTAGTGCTATCAGACTTTGGAACTATCGCTAAAGGGAGTACTCTTAAAAGAAAAGGGACGGAGTTCCCAGCACAATACTCTTTCTTCAGTTCACACTGGTAAAACCCGGCTCAGTGGGTAAAGATGACGGCCGCCAAGACTGGAGGCCAGAGTTCAATTCCCAGGCCCCACACGATAGAGAGGCGCCTGTAACTTCTTCTCAGACCTCCATACTCCTGCCATGGCATGAAGGTGCCCACATGCGCATGCATATACGACACAGTTAATCAATTAATAAAAATGTTCGTGGACAAGGATCCTGTTACCATATAGTCTTAGGGAAAATATTTGATCGCGTGATCTTCCATAGATAAAATACGGTACAATTATGTCACTCAATTCTCTTCAGTTGTTACATAAACAGGAGTGGATCTATTTCTAAGACATAGTAAGTGAAAAATCACGGTCCAGGAAGAGCTGCATGATGGAGCATCCTATTTATATTTGTAAGACGCCCTGTGAGAATGCTAACCAACAATAAGTCATACAAGACACAGCAGGTTCCTTCTGAGGTCAGAGGGGAAGAATGGTAAAGAGGAAGATTGTGCTACCTTCTGAGTGTCCCTAACAGAGCATGAGCAATCTGAATGCCATTAAACAGGAGACTGTCCCTTTAAGAAGCAGATCCAGTACTTCAGAAGAAAGCAGGACACAGTAAGGCCAGAGGCACTTCCACACACCTGATCCTTCTCACCCTGGCAAATTTTTTTCATATTATGTTTATTCTATTATATCTCTCCAACTGTAATTTTTGTTTCCCTATTTTCTTTTATTTTTTTTTATTTTATTATTATTATTTTTTTTTTTTTTTTTTTTTGGTTTTCCAAGACAGGGTTTCTCTGTGGCTTTAGAGCCTGTCCTGGAACTAGCTCTTGTAGACCAGGCTGGTCTCGAGCTCACAGAGATCCGCCTACCTCTGCCTCCCAAGTGCTGGGATTAAAGGCGTGCGCCACCACCGCCCGGCCCTATTTTCTTTTATTATATTTAAAAAAAAATACCAATCCAAGTTCCCACTCTCTCCCCTCCTCCCATTCCCTCCAGACACCCTCCCACCCTACCCCTATCTACTTCTCAGAAAGGGTGAGGCACATTGCTTTGTGGAAGGTCCAAGGCCCTCCCTACTATGCCTAGGCTGAGCAAGGTTTATATCCACAGAGATTAGATTCTCAAAAAGCCAGTACATGCAGTAGGGATAAATCCTGGTGCCACTGGCAGTGGCCCCTCAGTCTGCCCCAGCCATACAACTGTCAACCACATTCAGAGGGACTAGTTTGGTCCTATGCTTGTTCCTTCCCAGTCTGGCTGGAGTTGATGAGCTTCCATTAGCTCAAGTAAACTGTTTCAGTGGGTGAACCCATCATGGTCTTGACCTCTTTGCTCATATTCTCATCCCTCCTACTTTTCAGTTGGACTTTGGGAGCTCAGTCCAGTGCTCCGATGTGAGTCTCTGCCCTGGCAACTTTTTAATAAAACATCATTTGGAAAAAAATGCAAACTAGGCCGGGCAGTGGTGGCGCACGCCTTTAATCCCAGCACTCGGGAGGCAGAGGCAGGCGGATCTCTGTGAGTTCGAGGCCAGCCTGGTCTACAAGAGCTAGTTCCAGGACAGGAACCAAAAACTACGGAGAAACCCTGTCTCGAAAAATCAAAAAAGAAAAAAAAAAAAACCTGCAAACTAACACACTTAAGTTGCTGGGTTACTAGCACAAGGAACACCTGTATGCCACTTACCCAAAAATTCACCTCTCTTGCCACGTTGCCACATTGGTTTTATAACCTGCTCTTCCTTTGTCCCTCCCTCCTTTCCCCCACTTCCTGTCTAGCCATCCCACAACTGATTTTTCTGAACCATCTGGGAGTAAGGTGTGACATACTTACAGGTCAGTGTGGTTTATGTTGTGGGATATTTGTACACTGTGTGAAGATAAATTGCTGTGATTGGTTAAATACAGAGCTGAACAACCAATGGATGGGTAGGAGATATAGGGTGGGACTTCCAGGAACAGAGAGGACTCTGGGAGGAAGAGAGGCAGAGAAGCCAGCCAGATGTGGAAGAGTCAGACATACGGACTGAGATAGAGTTAAAACCCACATGGTAGAACGTAGATTAATAAAAATATTGGTTAATTTAAGTTATAAGAGCTAGTTAGGAAAAAGCCTAAGTTATAAGCCATTCATAATGAATAAGCTGTCTCTGTGTTGTTATTTGGGAGCTGTTGAACCAAAAAAGAAAAAAAAAAAAGTCTGATTACATGTTTACCTCTTCCACAGCCTGGTTCTATAAATCAGACCGCTTTATACCACTACCCAGGTACCATATGTCAGGTGACCCAGTGGCATCTTCTCAGCATTTTTCAATCCTGCAGTATGAGCTCCGGGCTAGAGCTAGCACTTGGCTCTCGTGACTCTCCTTCTTAATCTGGGATTTTTATACTATTCTCTTTTAGAACATTGACAGTCTTTTTTCCTTTGTTTCTCATCTTTACAGCCTTCATCACTGAAGTTCTCTGACAGATCTCTATGAGTAGGGTAAGGGACTAACCCACGACAGAAAGGGCTCATACCTTCTCAGGACATTTTGTCTGGAACACCTGCCCCTCCAGCGGTGTTGATTTTAATCACCTAGCACCGAGGTCCATTTCTCCACTGCACTGAGACTGTTTTTGTTTGGCAATTACTAAGAAGTTTATGGTGCGGGCCAGCAAGACAGTGATGATGAGCGCTTGTCACCGCACCAGTAGACCTGAGTTCAGTTCCTGGATGAAAGGACAGAACTGACTCCCAAGCATATGCACAATGACTTAATTAACTAATGTAAAAAAAAAAATTGGCTAGAAAAAGAGCATGTAAGCTCACGGGACTACCTTACTCCTCTCCCAAATATGCCCCTAGACTCAGCACCTAGGACAGAGCCATCCTGATTTGGCTTCCTAGCACTGGACTTACCCTCATTAGCTACCTTACTCGACTCCTAAAGCGATCTAACACCGATCCAATCTGCCCATGGTATTCTATCACAGTCAGCCTTCTATGTGTTAATCTCCCATCAGCATGGACTCAAAGATTCCTACTGTTTCCAATGCTCTACAATATACCCACGGTTCTTAGCCATTGCTGAGCTCAAATTGTCCCAAAAGTTGACGCAGATAACTTGTAAATTCTCACAATCTTCCCTCTTCAGAAAATTCTAATACTTAGTTCTTGCTCATCATAAGAATTCCTATGTCAGAATTTCTATGTGTGAATCTGAGATGTATCTGAATTTTTTCCCAACCGTCTAACATATCTAGCCACTGCCTCTCAAATCTGACACACCAATGTACAGCCCCAAATGGACTTTCTGACACACCAATGTACAGCCCCAAATGGACTTTCTGACACACCAATGTACAGCCCCAAATGGACTTTCTGACACACCAATGTACAGCCCCAAATGGACTTTCTGACACACCAATGTACAGCCCCAAATGAACTTTCTGACACACCAATGTACAGCCCCAAATGGACTTTCTGACACACCAATGTACAGCCCCAAATGGACTTTGAGAGTGTGTTTGGCTTGCTGCTGTCTGAAGTTGACTTTATCACAAGCCATTAGTTAATCTCTCAACTTGTCTAAATGCCTGGGAGTGGATTAGGTTCCACCTGCTAACACACCTATCTATACTGGGCAGGGGGCACACACCTGTAATCCCAGACTCTGGAGGTGGAGACTGGAGGAAGGAGGAACCTATGTTTCTAGGCTAGCCAGGGTTAAATATTGAAAACACAAAACAAATCAAAACAAAACAAACCACAGATTCCTTCCTACAGGATACACTGGCCACCTAGAGGGCCGGAGCCATCTTTCTCCCCTTTCAGGCTTCTGCTGCCAAGCAGAGGTGAGAACAGACTTTGTCAACAGCAGTGTCTGGGCATGGACTCTAGCTCATTGCAGAATGTCATGAAGGCATTCACGGTTTTTGTCCTGAATGTCCCCAGAGGTTCATATGTTGACATTCGATCCTCAAAGGCAGTGCTGCCAACAGAAAGTACTATCAAGCTGTGGCGGAGCCTGTAAGAGGTGGAGGCTTGTGGAGGGAAGTCACTCCATAGGGAGCGTTCCCTCGCTTGCACCCCAGCTTCAAGTCACCCTGAGATCAGTTCCACCACATCTCCCCACTAAATGTTCTGCTTTCCTGGGCCCCCAAAAGCAATGGAGTCAGCTGACTACGGATTAAAACAAAAATAAACAATTCCTCCTTTAATGGCTTATTGCAGATATCCTGTCATAGAAAATAGAAAGCTAAGGAACATAGCCCAGAGCACCAGGGTCTTCCTTAGGGGGGTCAATTCCAGGTAGGACTGACATGACTTATGAGCAGGAGCCTAGATCAAACACTCTTGTCGCCCTTCCAGTGCCTCATTTCCTCCTTTAGCTACATTTCCTCCTTTAACTACATCAACTGCTGCTTCCTGAAATGAAAATTAGATAGAAGAGACAGATAACAGAAAGGATGTAAACAAACAAGATCATGCAGATAATGACCACAGCTAAGAGAAAACAAAGCGCTGTGTAGAAGAGATCCCAGCCGATGTGAAGTTAGGGTCATCATCACTGTGATGAAACACAGTGACCAAATGGCCAGCTGGGAGGAAAGGGTTTACTTGTTTTACACTTCTACATTACAGTCCATCATTAAAAAAGCCAAAACAGGAACTCAAGCAGAGCAGGAACCTGGAGGCAGTAGCTAATGCAGAGGCCATGGAGGGGAGCTGCTTACTGGCTTGTTCCCCATGGCTTAATCAGTCTGCTTTCTTATAGAACCCAGGACCACTAGGCCAAGGGTGGCCCCACCTACAACGAAGTTGGTCTTCAAACCCTAATTAAGAAAATGCCCTACATCCTAGCCTACAGTCCATCTTATGGAAATATTTCCTCAATTGGTGGCTCTAACTTGTGTCATACTGACATAAAACTAGCCAGCACAGCCTCTTTGGAAATATGACCTATGTGGTGAGGAGGGGAAGTTCAGGAATTGGTCACGGCTGAGTCAGCTAGGTCAGGAAGCCTCACGCAAGAGCACTATGGTAGGGAATGACTTGGCACACCAAGGGGGAAAGAGGCAGAGAATGGCAGGAGACAGCTGGAAGAAGAAAGAGCGGGTCTACTCCGGTCACAAGAAACATGGCTTTCTTCTAATTACTATGGACAGTCACTGAAAGTCTGTACACTGGGAAGAAACATGTAATCAGTGTCTGAAATGGATAGGGAGACACCCTGGAGAACAGATCAGAGAAGACAAAGATACAAACAGGGTGCTCGCACAACGGCGGGGCCATGGCAGACCCCAGCACAGGACCGAGGAGGGGACCCAAGTGATGGCACAGAGGAGCAGAATGCAGCCATGCTACCAACTCCACAGCAGTGGCTGATGGCGGAGAAAGGGTAAGCAGGAGGAGGAAGCTGATGCCAGGCTCCCTTTGGGTATGTGGTGCTATTTAAAACCCATCTGTTTGCTTCAGGAAATTAGAAAAAGATGGCAGTCTCCAGCAGCCTCGGTGGAGAGCCAGGTCTTTGTGGTCTTCAGCACATGAACAAGGGTTCTTTAAAATCTCCACATCTAACCCACTGTCACGTGATAAACAGACCCTCATTCTCTCACACGGACTTCTGTACTTTCAGATGGGAGGCTTCTTAAATTGTCTCTACTGACAACCCCTTTTTGCCCAAGATGTCTGTATGCAACACCAGATATACAGATAGATAAACAAAAAGAAGTACAAATCAAACATTTATTGTTAATAAATCACTTTTTTAACTTGCTTCAAAGCCGGGCGGTGGTGGCGCACGCCTTTAATCCCAGCACTTGGGAGGCAGGCGGATCTCTGTGAGTTCGAGACCAGCCTGGTCTGCAAGAGCTAGTTCCAGGACAGGCTCCAAAACCACAGAGAAACCCTGTCTCGAAAAAGCAAATAAATAAATAAATAAATAGATACAACACTTGAGCACACATCTAATTTTATTTTTTTTAAAGATGAAGGGACTGGAGAGATAACTGAGCGGTTCTCTTAAACTTGTTGCTCTTGCAGAAGACCCAGGTTCTACCCAGCACCCACCTCTAAGCCAGTCCCAGGGGATTTGATGCTGTCCTGAACTCTAAACGCACCAGGCAGACATGATGGCAGACATCCATTCAAACAAATTACTCACAAACATGAACATACTTTTAAAAGCATAAAAATAAAGATGAAAACAAAGTTGCATGCTAATGAGAAGAATGTGCTTATTCTTCTACAAAGAATTAAATCCTGGCTGAATATTTGCTTCTGCAGGATACTGGACATCTTCAGCACTTTTCAGAGTTGAATGTTTTGATTCTATAACAGTCAGTGCTAAGAACACCACATAAAAATGCAGTATAGAACAACAAAATGTGCTTAGGCCATTTCAGAAATATTTAGAAACTCTGTCCTAGTTCCAAAACAAAATTCATTGACCATTTTTTAAATGGAACTCAAGCCAGCAACTCAAATAGCAATTCTTGAATACAAACATCCTAGCAAATACACCCAAAGCAAACTAACTTCATACTTGGGCTGAAGGACGATGGGAGAAATAGGGAAGTCTGTTTTCCATGGTTCTACCTAGAAAAGTCATAAGAAAAGGCCATGTGTATGATTTATGAAATAAGCAAGTGGCTGAAGATGGGCGGGGTCAAGCCACGCCTCTAGGGCCAAAGCACAGCCAAGCTCGTTCATGAATGGTCCACACCTACCCAGGAGACAAGCTGCAACTGCCTCATTTAGCTCTATGAGCTAGGAAACTGGCCCAGGACACCTTTTCCTTGCTTCCCTGACTTGAGCTATGTCCTGAGATAAAAAAACACTGACAAACCAACTCAAGGAAGGAAAAGGCTTACTTGAGCTTAGAGGTCATAGTCCATCACTGAGAGAAGTCAAGGCAAGAACTGACACAGAGACGGCGACTGCTTACTGGCTTGGTCAGCCTGCTTTCTCATACAATTCAGAACCACCTGCTTAGGGGTAGCACTGCCCACAGTGGGCTGGGCTATCCCATTTCAATCATTAATCAAGAAAATGCCCCCATAGACTTGGACACGAGCCAATCCAGTAGAGACATTTTCTTTGGTTTAGTTTTTCGAGACAGGATTTCTCCAAGTAGCCCAGGCAGTACTAGAACTTGCTCTGTAAACCAGGCTGACCTCTAACTCAGAGAGATCCACCTGCCTCTGCCTCCTGAGTACTGGTATTAAAGGCGTGAACTACCACAGCCACCACCACCAGGCTTTACACATTAAAGCCTGTTTTTTTGTTTTGTTTTGTTTGGGGCATTTTCTTAATTTGTTTCCTCTTCGCAGATGACTCTAACTGGTATCAAAGTGACCAAAATTAGCCAGCATAAGTCAGTTCTTCGAGCAGACTTTTACTGCTGATTGAATTTAAATACAAAACTCTTTCCTACTTAATGTACATTTTTAAATTACTATAAGCAAATTAATATGCAAAGCCGACACAAGCAATGTGGCTACCTGCAGTACTGGAAACAATGCCACTTACTACAGCCTATCCCACACTACAAAATCCTTGCCGTAAGAATGCATTTGTAAAAAGCAAGACTGATACCTAGTTACTAACCAGGAATGCAATCAAGTCTATGACTATGCCAGATGCCGTCTGACAGGGCGACACACAGCGACCTCAGACAAGCATCAGGGTTCCCAGTGGGCTGATGAGGACACCACCAAGGGGCCCAAAGAGCACTCAGCCAATAGCAGAAGCCCACCCATGTCTACAAGCCCACCTATGTTCTTCCCTCCTGCCCACATGCCTTGCTTGAAATAAAACAAATCTGAAATCCAGGCAATTTTGTCTGACTCTCTGTCCTCCTTGAGACTAGATGCTAGGACAGTCCAGTTTTCTTTTCTTCTTTCTTTCTTTCTTTCTTTCTTTCTTTCTTTCTTTCTTTCTTTCTTCAGCTTGTAAGAACTTTATTTTCTTTCCACCCTTTTTCCCTTTGCTCAGGTGTCTGCAGAGGAGCTCAGGACCACTCAAGTGGTGGCTCCAACCCACTCAGTGGCCTGCACTGTGGGAGCTGCTGACCAATCCTCAGTGGCTGGCTGGGCACTCCAGTCTTCAGTAGGGAACTGCTGGGTGGGCACCGAGGGCACCTGCACCCCCTCAGACCAATCAGCCACCTCTGGCTGAGCAGCAGTGAACTCAGGAGCTGGTGAAGTCCATTCGCCCTGAAACTCCTCCTTGGTCACGGCCTTTTCAGCAGCAGCCTGTTCTTCCTTCTCAGTCTCCTCTGGGTCTCTGTAGAAGTAAAGATCAGGCATAACCTCGCATGGGTGCTCACGGGAGATAGTGCCATGCATGCGGAGTACTTCCCGGGCCAGCATCCACCACATCAGGCCCACTGAGTGAGCACCCTTGTTGTTGCACGGATGGCGATGTCCACGTAGCGCAGAGGTGAGTCTGTGTTACACAGGGCAATGGTGGGCAGGTTCACGTAAGACGCCTCTGTGAGGGGCTGGTGGTCAGCCCTGGGATCGGTCTCCACTAGAAGCCGTGGCTCCCGGAAGGCTGCCTGGATCTGGTTAGTGACGGTCCCTGGGGTGAACCGGCCAGCAATTGGAGTTGCTCCCGTGGAGGCAGCAAACTTCAGCACGGCTCGCTGCCCAGTGTTCCTGGAGGAGATGACACTGACATCAGCAGGGTTCTCGATGGCAACAAGAGCCCGAGCTGCAAACAGCAGCTTCTCCCGGGTCCTCTTCAGGTTGATGATGTGGATGCCGTGGCTTTTCCCTCTGTAGATGTACTGCTCCATCTGAAAGTCGAGGTTGGTGCCACCTAAGTGGGTGCCTGCAGTGAGGAATTTGAGGACATCCTCCTCCTTCATCTGCAGGATATCAAGGGCTCCGGACATTGTGTAAGTTTCCCTTTAAGTTATGTCGGGAATCAAGACCCGTCCGGGGGCAGCGCAAAGAGGGGACAGTCCAGATTTCTAAACTGGCCAGAGCTTAGAAGTCTGACTGCTGGTGCTTCCTTCCAAGTGAAACCTAAACATGCCGGCTAAGCGGCAGCTGCCTCAGGGAATGAACTAGGAAATTAGGGGGTGAATGTCATCCTCATCACCTATATATGTCTTCTTGCAAACAGAACACATTTCTACCGTCGTGGGCAGCGGTAACTCATGAAGCTCTCAAGCCTCCTGGTGACGTCACAGTAGCTGTGCCTGCCCAACCGGAGCCAAACGCACCCGGAACTCCAGTCTGCTTTGTTTTCTGCACACAGAACAGGTGCTCAGTTTCAATACACCTGGGGCTTTTCCTTTTTCTAATCATTTTAAGTGTTAGAAATAAACTAAGAAGAAAGGGGGATACAGAAAAGCTGAGCGGAATTGAGGTGATAGTTACACAACTCTAAATTTACTAAAAGACAAAAGTCCCTGAACAAAAGGTGTGAGCTAAAGCTCACTGGTCCAGCAGTTTGAGAGATCAGATTAGATTCCTAGCACCATGTGGAGGGGGCGAAGAAGTAAACTTTATGATGTGTAAATCACAGGTGGTCGGCTGTTTGCTTGCTTGTGTGATTGTTCTGGAGACAAGGTCTCATGTAACCCAAGATGTCTGTCCTTAACCTGTCTATGTAGCTAAGGATGACTGTGAACTCCGAATCCCGTCCCCCACAAACTGTCTACACAGCTGAGGATGGCTGTGAACTCGGAATCCCGTCTCCCGCTCCTGAAGAGCTGAGACTAAAGGCATGCCTGCTAAACTGGAAGTGGGGTGGGCATGCCTGCACTGAGATCATGCTAATGGTCGTGCAGGTATTGGGGACTGACTGTGTAATGTCCCCCACAGCCTGAAGGATGAGCATTAGAAAGTGTCTGGATCTTAACCCTAACCAATGGGTTAATCCTTTACGGAGTCAAGTGAAGAAGACATATTGGGAGGTGCAAAGCAGAAGATAGGACCTAGTTAGAGGAAGCAGGTGGCTGGGAGCTGTCTACTGCCCTAGAAGCTTTTACCTTTTCTCTGCAACACGTTCAACACTGCCCCACAGCCGGAACTGCTGCCTCATTCAGGAGCAGAGACCCAAAGCCAAGGGGCAGACGATGAACCCTCTCAACAGTGAGCCAGGGCAAACCCTTCCTGAAGCCCTTTGTCAGGCTCTTTCATCACACAACAGACAAGTCCGACCAGGAGGGATGGTCTCTCTCCCCGCAGAGAGGACACACCCTGCTGCTGGAACTATAGAACTACTTTTTCTATGGGGAAGAAAGGCCATAGTTCCTGCCGAACCCCAGGACACATCCCATCATGGTTGGATGATGCCACAATAAATGGGCCAAAGGGAGACTGCTAACATCTGGGGGCCAGCAGAGAAAACTGTGGGTGTGCTAGCGCCTGCAGAGAGTCACAGACTTGATTAGCCTGCACGGGAACTGCAGAGGGAACAGGCGGGAGTGAGGCAGGACCAGCCTTGGGGCATGAGACAAGGAACAATAAGCACGCTGGAATGCTGATGCCCACATGAGCAACCCAAGCACCTAGGACTCACCCCAGACCTAGTAAGAATCAGTGGTGAGAGCCAGGCAGTATTGGCACATGCCTTTAATCTCAGCATTTGGGAGTTTGAGGCCAGTCTGGTCTACAAAGTGAATTTTAGGACAGCTAAGACTGTTGCACAAAGAAACCCTGTCTCAAAAGAAAAAAAAAAACCCACTGATGTGAAAACTCAGGAAAACCCACCTTCCAGCAAGGAGACTTTTGTGCACATTCAGGTGTGGGGACCACTGAGCCACTGTGATAAAATGATCATACTTTACCTCGAAAGCAATGAGAAGCCCAGACAATTTTAAGAAGCAAGGTAAGAATGGACTTGAATTTTGATATACAGTCTAGCTTGGTACATTGCTTTGGGGCAGAGCAAGAATCCAGAGTGCCCTCCAGTGCCCAAGAGTCCTTACAAATCACTCCCTTTACCCTTTAACCCCTTATACTATCACTCCACAGATGAAGATGGTCCTCCAGAGTGGGCACATTGGGCTTTCTGGTATTATTTTGTTTTTTTTTTTTTGTTTGTTTTGTTTTGTTTTGTTTTTTTGAGACAGGGTTTCCTTGTGTAGCCCAGCCCTGGCTGTCCTGGAACTAGCTCTGTAGAACATTACTGTATTTACTGTATTCTTTACTGCAACTGTCTTGAAACGTGGGCTTTGAGGTTTCAAAAGCCCATGCCAGGCCCAGTATCTCTCTCTCCCTCTCCCTCTCCCTCTCTCTACTGCCAACAAATCAGGGTATAGCCCTCCCCACAACTGCTCCAGTGCCGAGCCTGTCCACTTCCCACCGTGGTGATCATGGACTAATCCTCTAAACCTATAAGCAAACACCAACGTCTTTCAGAAGTTGCCTTGGTCGTGGTTTCTCTTTCCAGCAATGGAACACTAAGACAAGGACAAAAGCCCCATGAATGGGTTAATATCGATTACTATGGGTGAGGGTTGCTCACTGGCAGTAATGGGCTAGTAACTATCAGCATGGGTTATTAGTCTGAGGATATGGCTGAGCTGGATGTGGCCTTGCACATATGAGACCCTGAGCTCAATCCTAGGCGCTGCTATTAAAAAATGTGGGGATACAGGTTACTGGTTCACATGAGTTCACTCTCTCCCAGATATGCTCCTTCCCTACATGATGCCACTGGACATGTTAACACAGCAAGAAGGTTCTCAGCAGTGCAGCATCCCAGTCTTGAATCTCATACTCTCAAGAACTGTAAGAACTGAATCTCTGCTCTCCAGGGGGTGGTTACCATCTCAATAACAGCGGAAACAGTAACCACACAGAAACAGGCCTTTTCTAAATCCTCGTCCCTTAAAAAGGCGCTGCATGAAAACCCTGTAACAACACTGACGACCACCAACGGAAAGGGCTACACAACACAACATCCAGACAACCAGAGGTTATCCCACCCTCCACCACAGGTCACTGGGAGAGCAGGTCCCGCTCCCAGATGACTAGCATCGCACTTCCCCTGCGGACACACGCTGACGCTGGTCAGTGGTGGACGAGCTAGAAGAGATGGCCCTTTGAGTTCTCTCTTCTCCCTTAGAAAAGCGTAAGGATGGTAGATCTGCACCATTTTCTCAGCCGGAGTCCTGGGAATTACCGTAATAGGAAATTCCATTAACCAAGGGAACCCCCAGTGGGGCCTGCGGCTCATGCAGGGTCTGGGAGAAGAAAGCCTAACTGTTGCTCTTGATGACAGCGCCAGGAGCCGGCGTTTGCGTCAGCACTGGTCATGCCCGGTGCTACAGCTCTGCCTGACCTTACACCTTCGCGGCTAAGAGGCATCCTTAAGATGGAGAAACCGGGAGATTAAGCGCCTTACCCAAGGCTGTACAAGCAGAGGTTCAAACTCGCTTCCATGCTACTATAGGTCTGCACACACCACTTGACAGGCTGTGCCGGACTAGTTTCTCCTAGGTTCTGAAATCTAAGTAATAAGGAAGTAAGCAAACTTAATCATAGGCTCTACAACATATATAAATAAACTACATTCCTAGAAACCACCCAGGACTAGGTGCTACCTACCACATGACCTTTAACCCAGCTGCTCAAGTGTGGTGCAAAAGTAGCCACTGGCAGCATCTAAACAAATGGCCACGGCTGCTGTCCCAAAAAATTTTACTTACAAATGTAGGTGATATCTGCTTTACAAAAGTAGGCACATCTGCCTCGGGCCTTCCACGGGGTTCTCAGGCCCCTGGCCTAGCGGAAAGAACACTGACTTCAGAATTAACCTGCTCTGCCTTCAACAGTTGTGCGACCCAGGTACCAATCGTTTCCTGTCAATTTCTGAGAAGCCACAGAGGCCTCTGGAGTAGCTGGGACTGCAGACTTGTGCCCCTGTGGGGAGAACACCTCCACCCTCCTGGGCTGTCTTCAAGGGTTTCTGTTTCCAAACAGGAAGCAGCAATGACTGCCCTGTCCTTTACTTTCACTTTCCGTTCTCGACCCCATCTCCTGGAAACGCGAGCCGGACGGAGCCGGACGGAGCGGAGCGCTCAGAGCGCTCCCAACTACAACCTGCGGGGGGCTGAGCAAGGACCCAGGCAGGGTCAGACTCGTCTGAGGAAGTAGGCAGGTTGTGTGTTTCATCACCCGATTCTCAGTCTCTGGGACAGAGCCAGCATGAGTCCCTGCGGCAGGGGCAGCAGGGCCAGCCGAGGTTTGCCCCTTCCTCCCACTCAGTCTCAAGCCACTGAGCACACAGGAAACTGCGCTCAGGTTCCCATATTGCAGGCATATAAGGCTGACCTGGAAAGAACGAGAGCCCCGGAGGAGGAAGATGGTGAGGCCTGATTGCAAAGCCCTTTCCCAGAAGCCCAGGGATCACTTGGTACAAAGCAATCCACCAGGTGCTCATCAACCGTGCTCTAATGCTGGCTTCTGAGGGCGTGGGCAGCAGCTGGGTTCTGGGCCTGGCTTTCCCATCCAACCTCCAGTGCATTACTGAACTTCCTGACACTCTGATCTCGAAAGATGAAACCATCAGACTCCACAGAACACTGCTACAATGCCAGCTTGCTCTTTCCTTCCACTTCTAAGGTATTGCCACCTCTGCTCTTTACTTAGGGATTGTATACAGCGTCTTCAGCAATGCTTTGGTACAGGAAAACACATACTGCAATAATGCTGGAGATGGCTGGCAATATCTACAGGAGTACTGACCCAAACTTTAAAAGTCCCATATAGCTGGGTGGTGGTGGTGGTGGCACACACCCTTAATCCCAATACTTGGGAGACGAGGCAGAGAAATCTGAGATCAAGGTCATCCTGGTCTACAGAGCAAGTTTCAGGACAGCCAGGGCTACACAGAGAAACCCTGTCTTAAAAAAACAAAATAAACAAGAAAGAAAGAGAGGGAGGGAGGGAGGGAGGGAGGGAGGGAGGGAGGGAGGGAGGGAGGGAGGGAAGGAGAGAGAGAAAGAGAGAGACGGAGGGAGGGAGAGGGAGGGAGGGAAGGAGGGAGAGGGAGGGAAGGAGTGAGAGGGAGGGAGGGAGGGAGGGAGGGAGGGAGGGAGAGGGGGGAGAAGGAAGGAAGGAAGACAAAAAAGCCCCATATACAACCACCTCCCCCAACAAAAAGCAGAAAGAAAAAACAATCCTCAGATACAGAAAGAACAACACATCTCCCCACTGGAGGGGAGGAGAAGGGGAGAGGGTAAGCTAAACTAGCTAAACTCTAAACTAGCTCAAGGCCTATCGGAACCTGGCCAAATACAGCCCGGGTGCCCTCCTCCACAGCTCTCCTCCGGCGCTCAGCTCCCGCGTGGCTACTGAAATTCCACCTCTGAAGCCCTGTTCAAGACGCCCTCTGGGTGAGGTGTCAAAACTGGAAAGAATTCACAGACACATGCATTTCAAACAGCTTGCTGTCCTTAAGAATCAGGCCCATAGGATTAAAGGGTGGGCTCTAAGTCCCTGCCCTTAGACAGGGTCTCAGTCTGGAACCCACGCCTTGACCTCCCTTCCCTCTGGGGGCAGGACCACCAAATCCTGGCTACAGATAACCTTCCTTCATTCTGTAATGAGAACCTTGACCTTCTCCCAGAGAGGTTGGTCCACTGTGTCCCCAGTGCAGGCTGGTGTCCCTCCCCTGTGGTTCTCAGCTCACCCATACTCGCCCCACCCCTAGAGCCCCACCTAGAGAGAAAGAGCTTTCACAGCCCTGGCCCGTCCCACCCAAGACAGAGGGCACCAGCTGTTAGTTACCGGAAGAACCAACTAACAATGTATCGTTTACTGAGATACTTTTAAATAAATATGCAGGCCCATACAAGTGTCAGCATAACAGCCAAGGTACTGGTCACAAAAAAGAGCCCCTTCAGAGAGGCGTGATGACCTCACCAACTTGGCTGTCTGACCATCATGGTGCAGAGATCCAAAGCTTTAGGAGGAAACCCAGACTCACTGGGCCCAGGATGGAAAATGAGTTGACAACGGGGTGGGGAGGGGGTGGCTTTCCTCTCCTGCTCCTCCCTGCCTAAGCCTCCCAGGCCTGGCAGCAAAGGTGAAGAGACTGGGAGACTCCCCTCCAGACTGACTTCTGGGCCCGAGGGGTAGGGATGCGGAACTGTCCCTAGACTTCCAGAAGGAAACGAGGAGTCTCGCGGATTCCCGCTGAAGACTGTTAGCAACAGACGCATGGGCAGAGTCTAACTGAGCAGGCAGAAGCCACCTGGAAGAACTGACACCTGCCCACAGTTGCTACCAACTTGAAAGGAGGGAAGTGGGTACCCAAGTCTGTGGAGGGCCGGGGACATCAGGGAAAGTTCTGTTGAGGAAACAGAATCCCCAAAGATGGTCAACACCCAGCATCTCCCCACAAGGACGGCTTGTTAACCTGAGCTGGACTGAAGGTAACTGATGCTGTTTTCCATCCACTCATCTGCATCTGCGTAACGGGTTACAAACAAACTTCTTATCATAAGCCCAGGATTCCCAGATGCTGCCCCCTTCGCTGTCCATGCTCCCCACCCATAGGAATGGGAATGAATCCTCCTGCTTACCTCCTACCACCTCCACCCAACCTGAGCTTGAACAGAAACCAGAATTACCACTGCACGCTCCTTCTCCCACACCTCTGCCCCAAGCCAAGTTCTCCTCCTTGCTCTCCCTGATCAGGTCCTGTAATAACCTCCCCACTCCAACCCCACACCTCTGTTCTACCTCAGGCCTCATCCCAACCCGCGTGACCTGGTGAAACAGCCTCTTGCTCCTCCTGCCACCAACCCCACAATCTGAACTTCCTGAGGATGGAGAGAAAGACAGGAAAGTATGGAGCCACGGGAAAGAAAGGGAGTCTTCACTTCAGAATGTGGCCCAAGTCTGTCGCTAGCTGAGAACGAGAACTCCTCACAGTTAGCACTGGCTCAGGCCTTTCTCCTTCCATGGCTGTACACTTGCCATTTTCTAAACCTCCAAGACAGGGTTTTCTAGATCAGAATCAAATCTTAAAAATCCCTGGGGTTAAAAATCAGGCCATGAGCTGGGCGATGGTGGGGCACGCCTTTAATCCCAGCACTCGGGAGGCAGAGGCAGATGGACCTCTGAGAGTTCGAGGCCAGCCTGGTCTACAAGAGCTTGTTCCAGGACAGACTCCAAAGCTACAGAGAAACCCTGTCTTGAAAAACAAAAAAACAACAAAAACTCAGGCCATGAAGGCAGGCTCCCAGCTACTTAAGAGGCTGAGACAAGGGGATCGCTAAGGCCAAAGAGGTTAAGACTAATCTGAGGTACATAGTAAGACCCACACACATTAGGAACGGCCAAGAAAACCCTCCATAAGCCATTTCTTCCCATGATTCAGTGTTTCTCAACTTTTTTCTTTTTTTTTCCAAATATTTATTTATTTATTATGTATACAATATTCTGTCTGTGTGTATGTCTGCAGGCCAGAAGAGGGCACCAGACCTCATTACAGATGATTGTGAGCCACCATGTGGTTGCCGGGAATTGAACTCAGGACCTTCGGAAGAGCAGGCAATGCTCTTAACCACTGAGCCATCTCTCCAGCCCTCAACTTTTTTTTCATTATCACTTCCCTAAGTAGCCCTTTTAGATATCTTCCTAGTTATATCTTCCCATACAATTTTAATAAAATGTTCTGTATGTATTGTGGTAGAGAACATGTATGGCTTAATTTTGTTACTCAATAATAGGTTCAGAAAAATGACTAATTAAAACTGTAAACATTAAATCCAAAATTTAAAGCTATTAATTATCTAATAATTGTATTTATTGACTAACTTTTAATTTAAAATGCAATTTATCAAATTATTCATACCCCATATATATATATATACAAATTGTTCATTTCCAGTAAGTGTGTAATAATAGAAATGTAACTGCATGTCTCTTTATAGAATCTAAAAATGTCATTTTAAAAATCAGTTCTCATGGCTGGAGAGATGGCTCAACAGTTAAGAGCACTGACTGCATTTCCAGAGGACCCAGGCTCAATTCCCAGCACCCACATGACGGCTCACAACTGTCTGTAACTCCAGTTCCAAGGGATCTCATACCTTCATGCCAATGCACATAAATAAAGTTAAATAAACTAAGAAAGAAATCAGTTTTCAAGCCAGACGGTGGTGGCAAAGCAGTTGGAAGGTAGAGGCAGGTGGATCTCTGTAAGGCCAATCTGGTCTACAAATCGAGTTCCAAGTCAGCCAAAGCTGTTGCACAGAGAAACCCTGTCTCAGGAAAAAAAAAAAAAAAAAAAGTTTTCAAAAACAAAATCCACCCAAGGGATACTGTAAATTTCCCCACCACTATGGTCTCCTTGGCTACTTAGGAAGAAAAAGGATTCCCATAGTATTAGCCATCAAAACCCCCTCCACAAAACAAAACTAGCCCATTCAGATATCTACAGTCCTGATACCTCAAGACCAGGAAACTGACTAAGCCCTCGTCAGTCAAGGTCACCAGCCCCGGACAAGGCCCCTTCTGTCTTGTGCTCTGCAGTTTCTCCCAATCAGCACCAGCTTGGCACCTGTGATAATCAGGTGTTTGTCATGTCAATGGACAAATGACCATGGGCACGTTAATGCCCAAACACATGCACAGAAATGAGACAAAGAGCTTAGTGTCCCCTCTCCTTCCCAAGGGTATGGACCCCTGGGCAAGCTGCTTCGTTCTACACATTCGGTGAAGCGGAAGGACAACCGTGTACACTCGGGGTGGGTTCTTTAGTCCACTTACAATCAGGGCCTTTTTACCAGTAAGTATCTCAAGAATCCCTCCTGCAACACCCTAACACACACCTGCTTACCCACCCTAAACGGGGTTCTTCCATACAGGACGTATCTCCCCACCCGCTCTGAAACCTAGGCAACCAAAACTGAACCTTCTCCTTCTGAGGAACCAAATTTAAGCACAGGGTCAATACTCCGTAAAGAGTGAATAAATTTATGCCAACATACCTATACACAGACATACCTGTACACATACATGAGGAGTTAAGGAAGATTTGACATGAACAGTTTCTTTGTGCCTTGTTCATCACCTAAGACTAATACCTAGTATGAAATAGGAACTTAATAGTCAATCAATGATATGGCAAAACCTCAGGCCTGATCAAAGCGTGTTTTTCCTACAGTCACACATTCACTCAACAAGCATGTATTCAAGTCTGTACCACGCTGCTCTGAAATCTAACCTCCACAGTAGCTGAAGCCCTATCCACCAGCCATCTCCTCTCCATTCCTGCGTTATCTGGCGTTTGTTTGTTTGTTTTTGTTTGTTTTTTTTTGTTGTTGTTGTTGTTTTTTGAGACAGGGTTTCTCTGTAGTTTTGGTGCCTGTCCCGGAACTAGCTCTTGTAGACCAGGCTGGCCTCGAACTCACAGAGATCCGCCTGCCTCTGCCTCCCGAGTGCTGGGATTAAAGGTGTGCGCCACCACTGCCCGGCACCACTCCACAGTTATGAGAGGCTCTGAGCTTGGTTTGTTTGTTTGTTTTTTTCCTTTACTAGGGAAGAAAAAAAAAAAACATGCTAGTGATGGTATAATCCAGGCTGGCCTGAACTCACCATGTAGTCCTGGGTAGCTTTGAACTTGTGATTCTCCTGCCTTGGCCATCTGAGTGCTGAGATTACAGGTTTTTAACACCGGGCTCAGGACTGTCCCCTCATTTTCAATACAATTATACTGATTAGGGACGGGGAAGCAGCTGGAGACAGGCCTGGTATAAGCAACTGAGACCATACTATAGAGCGTCGACAATGCCAAGGGCATGAATATTTAATGTATACACAAGAGGGAGCCATAGAAACTTCTAAGGAAGTGATAGATGGTCAGAGTACAGTAAAGCTGTTATTACCTCGATTACAGAAAAGATCTAGGACTGTAAAATTTAAAACGTCAGGTAGGCAACAGGTCATACCAAAAATACAGCCTAAAGATATAAATAAGTCGTCACAGAAGAAAATAGTACCAAATATGCTATCTCACCGTTTGCCTTGTGTGCAGTTTGAAGGTCCTGCAACACAGCCATGTCCTGGACAAGCGCTAGTTCCTTGGCGTGTGGTCTTGGGCCCTCACTGAACGCAGGTCATAAGGCAGCTTTGATCGCCTTCTTAAACGTCAGTAACACAGAGATCTGCGCTTCGGTTTCTGACCAGTTCTAATTAAGGCCAACATTTAAAGCACTACATTTATTCGTTACCCGGATCTTCTGGCAGTAAAGACAGAACCCTAACTCGCCTCCTCCAGATCATCCCCACTTACTGCATCATTTGAAACCAAAGCTTTCTCAGGCCACGACTGGTAAAAATTCAAGTCAGGTAAAATGGCAGCAGCGGCGGCAGGAGCCTGACCCTCAACTCTTGAGAGCGCGCTCCCCACAGCCGCGGAGTGCAGAAGGAAGCGCTCGAATCAACAGGTCGGGCGCCCCCGCCCGAGAGTGTTCAGACCCCGGCGTAGCGCGGGGACAAGGCGGGTCACTTCGGTAGCCCAGACAGGCGAGGCCGCCGGTTCTGGACCAAAAGGGACGTTTCCCGGCCTCCGGGGTGAGCCTCTGGACTGAGGCTCCGGCCCTGGGCCCCGGTGTGGTCAGGCAGCCCTGCGCCGCCCGCCCGGCGGACACCCCGCGGAACTTCCACGGAAGACGACAGTCGGGTTCAGAACGGCCCGGCAAAATACCCAGAAGGTCCAGGAAGGCTCGGGCCGGCTCCGGGCTGCGCTGCCCGGCCCCGCGGGACGCTCCCCGGCGTGAAGGGCAGCCTGCCCACCCTCCCTGCCAGCCGGGACCCCGCGGGTCTCCTCATCCTTCCCACGCCCCCCGCGCCCGGCCCGGCCCCCTCTGCCTGTCCTCGCACCTCATCGGCGTCCAGTTCCACTCGGCTGCCCACGAGCGCCATGTTCCCCTCAGCTGCGGCCGCTCACCCACAGGGAACTCAGAACCGGCTCTGTTCTCGGGTCGGGCGTCAGCCCAGCGCGGATGGAAGCGGAACCGGGCGACCCAGCCACCCGACCGACCTGGCCCAGCAGTCCTGCCTCTGACTAACCCCGCCCCGCGGTCCCTTAGGGAGCAGCCAACCGGGTTCGGCAGGGCGGAGTCACCCAACAGAGTCAGCGGGCGCTCAGGGAAAGGATCTCTGGGGTACCGGCCTCTCCAAGGGGTTTGCACCAGCCTGGCGCCCAGACTGCGGCGCGCGGAGCTGACAGCACAAGGTCGTGGCTCTGCTCCCTCCGTGGCTAGCGGTCCACCTGGTGTTTCGTCTGGAACCAGCGCGTTTACTTCGCCCAGAGGGCAGCGCGTCTGGCAGATGCAGCTGGAGGACAGCCACGGGTCACTGGTCACCTGGAGGCATCTGACACATCACATGCCCAAGTCGCTGAATGAAGAGCATCCTCTTCAAGAGACGGGAGCTCTGTTTGCCTGTGTTTGCGAGGCAAAGGCATTGGTGTAACTCAGAGCCCTGTGCGTCTCCAAACCAGGTCCAGGTTACTCCTGCTACAGCGTCTCTCCGCCTTTTTGTAAATAAATTCAAATGGATGTAATTCGTGCTTGAATGATCCATGAAGCTAAGGATGCTGTCTCGTGTGCCTTCTCTATTATCTGTTGACTGTTTAGAAATTGAGACCTGCTTCTAACTTGCAAAATAATTGAGCAATCCAACTGGAAAAGTTAAAGATATATATATATATGTCAAAGTTGGGAGTCAGTTTTATTTTAAATTCCCCTAAGGGTGTAATTTGGTGACAAGTGTTACAAAACACCTCATTCATATAGAGCACCCCAAAATGTCCTAGCCCTATTCTGTGGTGTCCAGTAAACGCCAAACTTCCATCAATCACTACTTCCCCTTGTTATATGCAGTCATTTGCATATGCAGTATCTAGCTTATGAAATACCGTTTGGCAGTCTATAAACATAAACACAGCAAGCTAATTCTAACTGAGTACTAATCATGTACCAGCCCTACTAAGCCGGGGCCTTTGTATGTTTTGTCTCGCTCTTTCTCTATAACCCTAAGAAGTGGGACGCTAAACTCAGAGTTTCCTGGGGTCAGGCAGCTAAGGAAAACAGCCATGTCAGAATCGGAATGCCCCAGTCTGCAGCCCAAGCTGACGCTGCGGTCTCTATCCGCCTACAGCCAACCCTTTCTCTCTCCCTGTGGGTTTCAACAGGCTAGCTGGGGGAAGGCGCATTAACACACATTTCCTGTGAATCACCATGGCATCCTTGATACCAGCTTGATGATGATACTGTCTCCAATACCTTTGTCACAGCAGCAGTGAAGGCGAGTTAAGGGAAAACTTCTGGTCAAGAGAACAGAATCTCTGGCCTGGTTGGAGAACTGACGTTTCAGTTAGACATGTCAATCTTGGCTAAGGCACCACCCCTAGGAAGGTGAGATGTTGTGGGATCTAATTTTCTCTTTTTGCTTTTTGAAGAACCCACCATCCAGCTCCCAAATAAATCACACACGGAGGCTTATTCTTAGTTATGAATGCCAGGCCTTACCTTGGCTTGTTTCTTGCCAGCTTTTCTTAAATTATCACATCTACCTTTTATCTTTCTTACTTCTATATATCTTTACTCTTTTCTCCGCGGTTTTCTGCATAGCTGGATGGCTGGCGCCTGACGTCTTCCTCTCCTTCTCTCCTTTTTCCTTTAGCCTCCTCTTTTCTCCGCCTAGTCCCCCCCCCTCGTTTTTTTTCTCCCTGCCTGCCAGCCCCGCCTAGCCTTCCTTGCTTTTGCCTAGCTATTGGTCATTCATCTCTTTATTAGGACCATCAAGGGTTTTACACAGGCAAAGAACCACAGCTTCACAGTTAACCAAATGCAGCATAAACAAAAGTAACATACCTGGAAATAATATTCCCCCACAGTGGGCTCACCTGAAGCCATGTTAAAGCGGTAAGTGGACTGCTTCTTTCTTTAATGAGCTAGTTCACTTTTCCTTCCCAGAATCCTTTCCTCCCCGTAAAGTCTCTTACTGAGGGGCTGACATGCAATCTCCTAAATCTGCCCACTTTTCTAAATTACTCAGAAAAGCCAAACTTTTCCAAGCCTTTCTTCCAAGACTGTATTCCCTCGTGTGTCTCACCTCCATGCTGGCTTAAAGAGCTCTATTTTTTTATTATTATTATTATCTTTCTTCTTTTGCCTCCTCTGGGCAGCTGCCTGCCCTGGAGTTTTTTCTTTTAAACTCTCAAAAAAACTGTCCTCTAAGTTCCAATTGAGTCCATTTTTAAATTGTCTTATTAATGACACTAAGACCCCCAAGAGAAGACCTTGATGCCCTAGAGTCATTTTAGCTACCATGAAGGGATTCCCTAAAAATCTAGCAACACCTTTAAACTAAAAATATAAAAATGTTTTGTAGCCAGACAGGCAGGAATGACGATAACCTTTCTCAAAAACAAAAACCACCTGTCCCACACATTGTTAGACTATGCAGCTCAAGAAATCAGAACTCCCCTCCAGGAATCTCTTCCTGGGAGAAGAGAAAGCCTACAGCATGAGCCAGCCCCAAGGGAAACTTATCTCTCAGAAAGAGATTTACTGGAGCCGGGCGGTGGTGGCGCACGCCTTTAATCCCAGCACTTGGGAGGCAGAGGCAGGCGGATCTCTGTGAGTTCGAGACCAGCCTGGTCTACAAGAGCTAGCTCCAGGACAGGCTCCAAAGCCACAGAGAAACCCTGTCTCGAAAAACCAAAAAAAAAAAAAAAAAAAAAAAAAAGAGATTTACAGTTTGACAGGCCTCTTAACAAACAAACGGAAAACCAGAAGATGGGCAGGACCACGCCTGGCCTGGGCCACCCAGATTCACGTGCCTACAGCCACAGAGACCTTAACTGCACTTCAGCATCTCACAGCCACAGATGGACCTGGGAGTCTCTAATCTTTGTCCCTCTTCTCAATGTGGCCACGTTGAATTAATCTTTTTTTTTGCTTTTCACTATTAATTTGGTTTTTTTTTTTTCTTTTTTGGTTTTTCGAGACAGGGTTTCTCTGTGGCTTTGGAGCCTGTCCTGGAACTAGCTCTTGTAGACCAGGCTGGTCTCGAACTCACAGAGATCTGCCTGCCTCTGCCTCCCGAGTGCTGGGATTAAAGGCGTGCGCCACCACTGCCCGGCTTAATTTGGTTTTTTAATTAATTTGGTTTAGGAGAGACAGGTGGTTGAACTTGGCTTTCAGGGCACAGGCCGTGACCTTAGGGCTGGTAACCATTTCTAGCCCATAAATAACAAGGAAAAATGGGTTCGATTGAGGTGACACACTAGTGAAGCCTTTTCTGCCTGGGAATTGACTAGCATGTAGAAAGGCCTGGGTGTAGCCCAGTACTGGAGAGACCTGGTGTGCACACACCCGCCTCTTATCTCAACTCTGACCGCAGGTGTGACGTTCAAGGTCACATTCCACTATACACCAAATTAGAGACTACCCTGGGCTATATAAGATCCTTATTAAAATTACTGCATTGTCCTTTTCAAATGGGTGAATTTTTATAATTACATATGTACAGAAATATCAATGAAACTGGTATTAGAAACATTCTTTTTTTTCTTATTTGTTTGCTTTTGTTCTGCTTTTTGTTTTGTCGTTGTTTTTATTTTTTGAGACAGGGTTTCTCTGTGTAACAGTCCTGGTGGTCTCGGAACTCACTCTGTAGACCAGGCTGGTCTCGAACTCACAGAGCTCTGCCTGCCTCTGCCCACCCTGCCTCCACCTCCTTCCTGTCCGAAGCAGATTCTACACTACTACCCCGGCCTGGGACCACTTTTTAAAGTCTACTGCTTCCTAAACTCCTGTGCTGTTTTGATGGGAAACCATCTTGTTGGTGACTTCCGCTCCCATATGCTCTGTTGCTTCTCCAGTTTTCAAGAGACTTCAAAAGATGTGGCTCTAATTGGTGACATAATTACAGTGAGAATCAAGTTTAATTTTTCAGAAATGTCTATTTATAAACTTGGGTTTGGGGAAGGCTGTGCTGAATACCTAGATCAGAGATTAAGCCTCAAGCCCCGTACGCTGTCAATTCTTGTTGCCTATTTGTGTTTCAATTGTAAGCAATAAGTAAGCGTGTTGTAGCCACTGGAACATCCCGTCTCTGGTTGTCTGCTCTTAGCAGATGTCAGCTTTATTTTTTCCAGCATATGAGTAGCTTTATAAGAACACGGATGACAAATATAATTCAGTTCTTTCCCCGTGAGCAGTTAGAAGGCAGTCATTTAATAAACAGGGCTCTCCGTGCCAGAAATCCTCACGCTCTGATAGGCAAGCGTGATTACTCAGATATCCCATTTCCTGGGTTAGCTAGCACAGGGATTAAGGAAGAACCATGTTGGAATTGTCTCATTTTAAAGCCATGCTCCTTGGAGAAATTTCCACTTCAAAATGAATCTAATACTGGGGACGGTTTCCTCCTTAGTCCTCATAGACTCTATCCTCGGCTGGGGTCGGGGGTTCTGTTGATGTTTCGTTTAAATAAAAGTTACACCTTTGTTTTTGTAAGAGAAGTTCAAATCTATACAAGTGCTTGTAGTGAGTCACATTTGTGGCCGTCTTTGCCTCAGTTCTTCAAGGAGAGTTCCTCCTAATAGCCCCTCCCTCTCCGGGACGCTGCCGCACCCTCCCCGTCTTCACCACACCACACTTACCTAGTGTGCCTGTGTTAACCTGCTGATTTCCGTGACCCTCAGCAACACCCCCTCCACTACAGTGTAAGATATAGTGTTACATGAACTACAGTGTTACACGAATTCTAATTGTTCTTAATAAAACCCAGAGTCAGATATTAGGGGGTGAAAGCTGAAGGATCCGAGAAGCAGAGCAGCAGCCACTAGAGAGACTTTTCACCTCTACTGATGCTCAGACCAAAGGGGCGAGCCTGTCCTCAGACTGTATCCTCAGACTGCACTGAGCTCCCATCTCCTCCTGTCTTACATTCCTCTCTGCCCAGCCGTGTCTGTCTCCACCTCCCTAGTGCTAGGATTAAAGGTGTAGGATCGCAAGTGCTGGGATTAAAGATGTAAATGTAACCACTGCCTGGTTCTAATCTAGTATAGTCCAGGGTGGCCTTGGAACTCACAGAGATCCACCTGCCTCTGCCTCCCAAGTGCTGGGATTAAAGGTGCGTGTCTCCACTGCCTGGCTTCTATGGTTACCTAGGGGTTTAGCTCTGCACTCTGATCTTCAGGCAAACTTTATTTGTTAGATTACAAACAAAATATCAGTACATTTATGTCCATAGCAAAAACTATGGAATAAACACTTAATAGGTGTTTAATAAATGGCCATTGCATGAAGTATAAAATGTTCATAGTACATGAAGGATTATTGCTTGCACCTTGCAATGCCAATTCCCATAATTAGCATAAGCCATAAAAAATGCTGGAGATTAAAGAATGCACGGTATGTGCTGTCTGAAAAGAAAAGGTGAGTCTGGGGAGGTGGCTCAGGCAGTAAGACTTTGCTGTGTAAACACAAGGACCTGAGTTCAATTCCCAGAATTTGCTTTTCTAAAGTTAAGTCTGCTGGCGTCTATTTGGAATCCCAGTTGAGAAGGAAAAGACAGGCAGAGCCCCCGGGCTGGCCTAGAACACTTGGCAAGTTCAGGGTCAATGAGAACTGGTGTCTCAAAAAACAAAACAAACAACAAAAACCAACCTAGATGGCACCTGAATGACACCCAAGGTCATCCTCTGGCCTCCACACACAAGTATACAAGCTTTCACACAAAGGAAGTACTGGAGCTGGGCATGGCAGGCACCTATCTCAGCACACTAGAATTAAAGGCAGGAGGAAAAAGAGAAAGAGGAAGGAAGGAAGGAAGGAAGGAAGGAAGGAAGGAAGGAAGGAAGGAAGGAAGGAAGGAAGGAAGGAAGGAAGGAAACACTGTTTTCTTTTTTTTCTTTTTTTTTTTTTTTTTTGTTTTTCGAGACAGGGTTTCTCTGTGGTTTTGGAGCCTGTCCTGTAGACCAGGCTGGTCTCGAACTCACAGAGATTCGCCTGCCTCTGCCTCCCAAGTGCTGCGATTAAAGGTGTGCGCCACCACCGCCCGGCGGAAACACTGTTTTCTAAGGTAATGTGATGAGTAACTGTCTTTAACATGTCCTACTTTTTTTTAAAATGATGAAAAGTGAGACACTTAGTATTTGGCATAAGGTAAGGGTCTTAGGGTTTTTGTTTGCTTGGTTGGTTTTGGTTTTTTGAGACTTTTTGAGACAGGGTTTCTCTGTAGCTTTGGAGCCTATCCTGGAACTAACTCTTGCAGACCAGGCTGGCCTCGAATTCACAGAGATCGCCTGCCTCTGCCTCCTGAATGCTGGATTTAAAGGCGTGCGTCACCATCGCCCAGCCTTAGTTAGGGTTTTAGTGCTGTGAAGAGACACCATGATCACAGCAGTTCTTATAAAGGAAAACATTTAATTGGGGCTGGCTTACAGTTCGGAGGTTCAGTCCATTATCCTCATGGCAGGAAGCATGGCAGCATGCAGGCAGACGTGGTGCTTGAGAGGGAGCTGAAAGTTCTACATCTGTATCCACAGCCATCAGGAATTGACAATGACACACTGGCTGGACATGAGCTTCTGAGACCTCAAAGTCCACCCACTAGTGACACACTTCCTCTAACAAGGCCACACCTCCAAATGGTACCATTCTCTATGGGTCTATGGGGTCCATTTTTATTCAAACCACCACCACCACAATAAGTGTACATTTTGCCTGATTGACTCCTTTTTGTTCTCAGTCTCCTCTTCCCTCTCTTTCTCTTCCTCCTTCTCTCCCTTCCCATCCACCCCCAATCACCTTCCCATTAAGAAGAGCAACAAACCAACACTCACTTTGGTAATATGTGGTTTCCAGACAACACTGAAAAAACTTAAACAAGACAAATAAATAGAAGCAAACCTGTAAACCAGGAGTGGCACCTCTAATCCCAGTATTCCGGAGACAGAAGCAGGTGGATCTCTGTGAGTTCAAGGCCAGCCTGGACTACAAATGGAGTGCCATAACAGCCAGGATGATTGATTACACAGAGAAAACATGTCTCAAAAAAAAAAAAAAAAACCAACAACAAAATAGCAACCTCTTCATTGCCTTCTGTCCTCCATGCTCCCCTTGCTCCATGAGTAGGAAAATCTAATTTTTGTAGAAGACAGCACAGTATCTTGCTAGAGGTTTACATTTCCAAGGAATAATACACAACTATGAACAGCCAGTGTGAAGCCAGATGCTGGAAGAGTGGTCACCTAGCATGGAGGAAACACTGGTTTCAATCCTCCTCAGTACTGCACAAAAGGGACGTTGTGGCATGTGTCTGTACTCCCAACACTTAGGAGGTGAAAGTAACAGGATCAGAATTTCAAGGTTACCTTTGGCTATAGAAGGAGTTCAAGGCTAGCGTGAGCTATAGGAGACCCTGACCAAAAATAAATAAACAAATAAAAATAAGTAAAAAACTAAAAAAAAAAAAAAGTGAGGAAAGTGTTTAGTGGTATATGCCTATCATCCCAATGCCTGGGAGGTAGAAGCAGGAGGATCAGAAGTTGGATGGAATGACAGGATATCCTGGGTTTGGCCCATAATGAAGAAAAAAAGGACAACGCAGCTAAGTGCTGGCCAATGAGATATATTACAGCTGACTTCCAGGAAGGCTGCTGAAAACAGGCTCCATTGTACTCTTCTACCAGCCTCTCGTCACCTAAAACACTCGTCGTGGTTGGAGTGTCCTATTGGATCATGAGGAAATAGCATCAGAACAGAAGGCATAATTTTGGATGTTTGAACAAAATGTTGAGATTCCTGAGAACTGTGATGCTACCACGCAAGTCTCTCTGAACTACCAGCCTTTTAGCTTCCCAGGGCATGAATGAGGCCATTGCTGTCTTCCAAGCCACTGTTACACTGAGATTTCAGAACAACCCTGACAAGTATCTAACTCAAGTGGTATTGCATGGATGTCCTGCACACCCACCCATTCTAGCAAAAATCAGTTTAGAACTGCACAGTGGCCAGTCAGAATGAGTAGTTTCAGTGGTTGTGGGTCGTGGAACTCCAAACAGCTTCTCTCCTGAGGAGTGTAGACAGAGGCTGCTCATTCGTTTCTCTTCCCAGCTGCCCAGACCCAAATAATCACACAGAAATTATTTTAATTACAACACTGTTTGGCCTATTAGCTCAGGCTTCTTATTAAATACCTCTTACATTTTAAATTAACTCATTTCTATTAATCTGTATATTGCCATGAGGCTGTGGCCTACCAGTGAGGTTCCAGAGTCTTTCTCCTTCGGCAGCTACATGGCGTCTGCCTGACTCCGCCTTCTTTCTTCCTGCATTGAGTTTAGTTTTCCCACCTAGCTCTATTCTGCCCTGCCATAGGCCAAAGCAGCTTCTCTATTAACCAGTGGTAATACAACATATTCCCAGCATACAGAGGGGAATCCCACATCAGAGGAGGTCTCCCCAAGACTCCTTCCTCTGTTCCATTGTGCCTTCTCTGACATCTTTGCCCTCGTAAGTTAGGATCGCACACTGTCCCACACTCCAAATATTCCCTACGTTCTGAAGAACACTCCCATCTTTTTGAAGACATCCTTGTGACATTTTATGCATAGTTACGGTAAACCTGTGATTATCTTTATCTCATTTCTTTTTCTTTTTTCCCCTTTATTTTAGATTTATTTATTTCCCTTCTCTGAGGTTTTTTTGTTCGTTTGTTTTTGTTTTTGTTTGCATGCTGGGGTCTGAGGAGGTCAGAATAGGATGTGAGATCCCCTGAACTCAAGTGACAGATGTTTGTGAACTACCATGTGGGTGCTGGAAATTAAACTCAAGCCCTCTGCAAGAGCCCTCTTTCCAGCCCCTTGTTTGACTTTTTAATATGGGAACTTGCTCTGGAGTCCAGGCTAGCCACAAAGTCAGGATTTAACCTCACAAAATTTAGTGATGTGGGTTCAGAGCAGTTTCAGCTTTTAGTGAGTTTAGTTAGGGTGCCAAGTAACCAATGACCATCAAAGCCACTGGCTTTGGAGTTCTTTGTCTTATTCCCAAGAAGAATGAGGAAGTGTGGCCAAGAGTGAGAGGTGGATGTAGATATATTAAGAAAACATGGCACAGAGTTGCCCAAAGTAGATGCTCCAAGGGAGGAATACCAGGAATGCCATCTTGCTGTCTTTGCCCAGTGGTCTTTAGAGGGTGTGGGGGACTTACAGCCAGAATTGCCTACTGAGGTCATCACTATTGAAGTACATCACTGGCCAAGCCGCTCAAGGGTCCATATACCTTAGGCGTGCTCCCAATCAGCAGAGGGACTATGTGTCACTGATTCAATCAGGGGTGATCATATGTGCTTTGTGACTTGATCGCAAGCCACCACTCCCTTGCCTAAGGGAAGTGTAACTAATGTCTCACTAGGATTTCAGGAGTAGCTCCATACCTGGCTGGCTTTATTCGTTTTTAGCAATTCTATTCTAATTGCATCTCTTAGACCTAGTTTTGACCACACTTCTGTCTGGGCAGTAGTTTCTACACTAGTCTAAAGAAGGTCGTGATACAAACCCTCTTTCAAAGCCAGGCATATGGAAACACCTATGTTCTAACATCAGTTTTGGCTCAGCACTCCGATGATAAGTAAGCTCCAAATGTCTCTAAAGTGAGGGCTCTCAAGTTTGAACCTGTACCTGAGAAGCTTGTTAAAACAGATCACGGGCCACAGCCCAAGTCCCACAGTTTCTAGTGTGCTGATTCTGGGGCAGGGGCCAATTTCTGGAGTCACTGCTAAATCAAGAATCAACTTTTTCACTTGCACAGTGGTGGTGGCATGCACCTTTAGTCCGAGCACTTGGCTGCAGAGGCAGGTGGATCTCTGTGAGTTTGAGGCCAGCCTGGTCTACAAATGCAGTTCCAGGACAGCCAGGGCTACACAGAAAACCCTGTCTCAGAAATCCAAAAAAGAAAGAAAGAAAGTCACTGCTCTTAGGCTTTGCAAGAAATCTGTGCCCTTCAATCATAAGCAACCTGCTTGGCTTCCAGGTGCAGCCCACCAGCTAACTGCCCAGGAGGGAGAGGAGGAACAGTGCTCTTGTGCTGGGCTGTGGGCGAAATATTGATGGCCCCCAGATATTTTATGCTGAGAGCTAGAGCTCTAATAGGAGGGGTGTCCTTTTGGGAAAAGGTTGGTGATGAGGGCTGCCCTCGTGATGGAGTAACTGTCTTTACGAGAGAATCTGTGAGGAGCAAAGTGTAATAAGTGACAGACACCGGGTTTGCTTGCTGGTTGGCTTCCCAGCATCTACAAGGTCTTTCTAGGGTGAGTGGGGCATTAGACAGAGTCTCACACTCTAGTCCTGGCTAACTTGCCTTGAACTCATTACTCAGTCTGGTCTGGTCTCATGGCATTCCTGCTGCCTCTTAAGTGCTGGAATTATAGACACGCACCACCATCCAGTCCCTAAAATAGTGATGAATAATTCCTATTATTTATAAATTACCCAGTGCACAATATCCTTTTTGATATTCTTCCAAAATAGGAGAAACCGTCGAAGTGGTAAGACTCTGCCATTTCTGATATGATGCAGAGAAGTCATGTTGTTTGTGTAAACTTTGTTATCTGAGACAGGGTCTCTTTGTGTAGCCCTGGCTGTCCTGGAACTCACCCTGTAGACCAGGCTGACCTCAAACTCACAGACATCCACCTGCCTCTGCCTCCAGAGTGCTGCGGTTAAATGGGTGAGCCACCATGGCGGGTATCATATTAATAAACTTTGATTTTGTCCAGTTGGCCAGTGTTGGGGTAGGGAAGCCTAGGTTCTCACTGCGGCTAATCACAGTCTAATTCCTACATGGTCACCAGACCAGCTGTACACACTCTTCATCTAGCCCCAGGAGACCCAGGGTTCTGGTTTCTTGTCAGGAGCCGTGTCCCCCCAAAATTTACAGGAAGCACCGCCGTGAGGAGTTTTTGCAGAGGGCTTCACTTTCCAATTGTCTTGAGAATAGTCTTATTGACCAAGCCTATCCCACACCCAAATTAACTGTTAATAGAGAGCTATCTGTTAGTGGAACTTGCCTCACATTCCAGACTATCTAGAGAACTAGGTGGGTCAACTTGTGACTTCCTGACCAAGGAATCGTGACCTGACCGACTGTAACCCCTTGGTCTATGTGACGGACGTGGACCACGTGGCAAGACCCCGTGCCCCAACACCCCAAGCTCCTCATCCAGGGGCTATATAAGCTGTAACCATGACTCTAATAAACGGAGGCTTCGACAAATATGCCTAGCCTTCTTCCTCTTATCAGCCTATGTCTTTCAGGTGGTGCCTCTCCGTGACCCTGGAATAACTGACCAGCCAGGCGGGTTACAGACCCTAGACAGAGTAACCCGTCAAGGCGTTAGAAACCCGACAGTTTCTAAATGCTGTGATTTGAAGATAGTCTGTATATTCCTCCCCCACCCTGCCCCAGTCTTCATGGATTGAAACTTAATCCCCATGGTGAGGTGCTCAGAGGCTGAAAATTTAATCTGACTGTTGGATTTAGAGATGGGGCTTTGGAAACTGATTAGAGCTTAGGCCATTAGAACAAAGCCCATATGAACGGATGCTGGTGGCTTTGGAAGGAGAGAGAGAAACACGTGTGTGAGTGCTTCCTGTCTCTTGCAATGCTTAGCACCACTCTGAGATGCCACCAACACAAAAACCATCGCCAGATGGGGGCTCTAGACCTCAGGCTTCCAAGATGATGAGCTAAAATAAACATATTCCTTTCCAAAAAAAAAGTCTGTCTCCGGTTTTTCATTATAGTTATAAAAAAGGAGATTAATAAACTGACCTTAACTGCTTCCCTCGTCCACAGCTATGGTGGAGTCTGACGTAAGGAAGATCTCCCTCGTCCACAGCTATGATGGGTCTGATATGGTTCTGTGTATAAAGAAACTGATGCTTTACCATTTCCAAATACACTCAACGATTGTTCCTCTTTTATTAAAGATAGTCAAAACAAGACTCATTAAGCTTGACCTGAGAATTCACACAAGTTTTATTTAGAAGGATATCATGATCGGTAGAGATTGTCTCCAATTAGCTCTGCTAGAACCTTCCATAAGGAAGTTCAGAGTTGACTTTCAAGAGCCTTTTGAAACTAGAAAACCAGGCCAAGGGCTCTCCATCACCCTTCCCCTGTGGCACCTGCTGAATTCCTCTCCTCTTGGGGTTCTTGAGATAATTTGAATTCTTACACATGCCAGAAGGAGGTGTTCTTTATTGTAAGGCAACTCTACAAACTAAGTATTCAGGGTTACAAGGCAAATTATTCCAAGGAATTTTAACCAACACCATGAGGTCAAATTCAGTTCCTTAAAGTTAGCTAGTCACGTTTGAGGCTGTGTCTGCTAGTCAAGCTTTGGTGGTACAGCCAGCATTTCCACCTAGTTCTTGTTAGGAAAAAAGCAAAAACAAAAACCGAACAGTGCTAATTTCATTTTTGAAATAACTACATTTTAACCGGGCAGTGGTGGCACACGCCTTTAATCCCAGCACTCGGGAGGCCGAAGCAGGTGGATCTCTGTGAGTTCGAGACCAGCCTGGTCTACAAGAGCTAGTTCCAGGACAGGCTCCAAAACCACAGAGAAACCCTGTCTTGAAAACCAAAAAAAAGAAATAACTACATTTTCATGAACTTTGCCAAAAATGTTCAGATTTTGGAGGGATCATTTGTGTGGGGGGGGGGGGGCAAACGTTTGAATTATGCTCTCTGAATCTAATTTCCCCAAATTGCTGTAGACCATGAACAGTTTTCAGAACAGTAAAATTTCTATAAGCCTGGGAAAGAAAATTAACAAAATCATTGTTTCAAACAAAAATCAAGTTGATAAAGATCCTAACACTTCATCAGTTCAGCCCCATGTGAGTGTAAATGCCCCCGTAGCTCATATGTATATATGTGAATGCTTAATCTTAAGGGATTCAGGGAATGGTACTACTTGACAGGAGGTGTGGTCTTGTGGGAGGAGGTGTGCTTTTTTTTTTTTTTTTTTTTTTTTTGGTTTTTCGAGACAGGGTTTCTCTGTGGCTTTGGAGCCTGTCCTGGAACTAGCTCTTGTAGACCAGGCTGGTCTCGAACTCACAGAGATCCGCCTGCCTCTGCCTCCCAAGTGCTAGGATTAAAGGCCCGGCATCACTCCCCTGTCTTTCCCGCCTCTATCACCTCTTCATTTGTCTTAATGGTATTGGAAGCTGCTGTGTATCCTGCAGAAGACCCTTCCGTCCACACAGCTTCCCTTGCAAACGTATCCTGCTGTTGCTCCAAGTCGTGGAGAGCCTGCTACGGTTCCACGGGATCAGTCCCTTCAAGCATCTGTGGTCCCAGCAGATCATAGATGCAGTAATTATGGTGGTGCGCCCACTCCAAACCCTGCATGTGTACCTGTGTGACAGCTGAGTTGGCCGGTCTCACTTCCTGCTTACTCCATATTATTTCCCTTCTTGGATCTTGGATGGGGTTGAAGACTAGATAGTTGTAGTTACTTTCCTCTCATGACTTGGCCAAGTTATTTATTATACAAGACTTAAACTCATTAGGATAGGATAATTATTGAAACATTTATTACATGTTTCTTGCTTGATATGTTTGTGCTGGTTGTAATTCTAATTTTTATACCTGATATTTGTTCTTATTGTATATAACTTTGTGTTAGGCTTAGCACTTTCTTATTTAAACAAAAGGGAGAGGTGCTCTAGTGGCCTTTAAGCTACCCACCCACTTGGGTGTGGCCTCTTATACTATATATGCCAACGTAAAGCGCGCAACTGGCCTCTTTCCTGGTTGCTGGATTCTGTTCCTGTTCACCGATCGAGCAGAGGATTGTGATCTGTGAGTCTACCCATAAAAAAATAACCTTTTATTATATTCAATTCCGAGCTAGTGTGGGATTTCGTTTTTTGTCGGAGCCCATGTGGGTCCAACATAGATTCCCTAACCCGGCTGAAACGGAGTCGCAAGGAATAAAACTGACACAGCTTACAAGGTCATCTTGGAAAAGGCCAGAATCGCTCTTTATTCTCGGAACATCTTATATCTACATTCAGTGGGGGAAAACACATTAGGCTGTCTCCTAGGCAACCAGGTGCCTGGGCTTAGGTCATGTCCGCATCTAGCAGTCAGGTAGGCCATGAATTAGCATCTCTATAAGACATCCTCTTAGTTACAAAAGGAAGGAAGCACCGAACCTCTGAAACTCTTGAGTCATCAGCTTTAGCCAACATCTCTCCTCAGGTAATCCACATTCTAACAAAAGAAACTAGGAGCAGCACATCCTGGCTTTTGTTAAGGAAGCGACAGCTTGTCTGCAGAGCTATGTAACTAGCTCAGACCGGGCTAATGGCTACTGTGCCAAACCGAAATATGGGCCCACAGTTTTTAGCGTCCTTCTTCAGGTCCAGGCTGCTGGGACCACTCCTCTCAGGCGAGGGGTGGAAGAAACCACCCCTCCCAGGCCTGTGGTGAGGGGTGGGGCAAACTGCCCTATTATGGTTGGAAGGTGTATTTCCCTGTGCTAGGGTCCAGACCCGGGCATTTGCAGTACCTTTAGTGGTAACCATAGGCTCAGACAGCAATACAGACAATAACTGCAGCGGGGCCACTGGCCTAGACATGGTCCTCTGCAGCAGTTTGGCCTGGATGGCACCATGGCCACAGGTAGCAGTACATGCCACTGAGGTTGTCACGGCCCTGAAAGCAACATGTCCCTCAGACTCCAGCATGGTCGCAAGTGGCAGCCCAGACACCCAGGGTTCTTGTGGCCTTTGGTGGCAACATGGGCCATGGATATCACCATAGAGTCACATTGCCATTGAACCATGCATGGACCCAGACATGGTTCTTGGCAGCATCCCAGGCCTGGATGTCACTATGGCCCCACATGCCATTCAGATTGGTATTACCCCAGCTGCAAAATGGCCCTCAGACAATAGCATGGCCCTCAGGGCAGCCGAGATTATGGGTATCCGCCCAATCTTTGATGAGCATAGATAACAACACAGACCATGGACCCAGACATGCCCTTCAGCGGTATCTCGGACTCAGGTGTCCCCATAGCCCCGGGTTGCTACGCAGGGCCCTCAGATCTGCATGGCCAGAGCGGCCGCTTAACCCTTGGACACCAACATGGCCTCAGGTTTCAGCCCAGAGCCCAGGTTTCTGCACTGCCTTCGAAGATAGTAGGAGTCACAGACATCAGCACAGTCCCTGGCTGTAGTCGGGCTATGGACACGGACATGGCCCAAGGCTGCAGCGGGACCTGGAGTCTCCATGGCCCTGGGCAGTGGAGATGTCATCTCTGTGGCCTGGGAGGACTGTGCTGTACACCCTGATCTGTATGGCCCTGGAGGCAGTGTGACCCTCGGGCACCAACATGGCCCCCGTGTTAACTCCTGGCCACCTGCACAGCCTTCAGTGGTAATAGAAGCCACTGACATGGAGCCAGACATGGTCCCTGGAGGCAGCTCGGGTGCAGTTTACACCATGGTCACTGGCAGCAGTGCCGGCCACCCCAGAGATCTGGCAAACTTTTGAAGTAAGATTAGAAAAACACAATGTCTGAAAGTTGTTTTATCAAATTTTAATTTGCTCTGTGTGTGTGTGTGTGTGTGTGTGTGTGTGTGTAATGTGAGTGCATGGGCCCGTGTGCCTTGCTGTGCGGGTGGCGGTAGAGGGCGGTAGAGGACACCTTCGCAGAGTCAGGTCTCCCCTTCTGCCTTTACATGGATTCTGGGATTGAACTCGGATCATCAGACTTGTGCAGCAAACATCATTGCTCACCGACATCTCTCCAGTTCCTCACTTAGTTCATTTTTAGCTATTATGCCTGAAAATCTTTGTGAGACAGTAAACAAATATGATTCTCTTAAGCAGATAAACCACTTGATGAATGTGTTATTACATGGGCCATTCTAGGCCATTTGCCCTGAGTCATTGGACTATTATTTTACCATAGATTTGTTTTGTTTTGAGATAAAGTCTCACAGGTTTTACTAGGTAGCCCGCAATCGCCTCCACCTCACAGATATCTGCCTCCTCCTGACTCCCCAGTGCTTTCCAAGTGTGAGCAACCACACTGGGCTGTGTTGGAAAGTCTTTCTTTCCCTACCTCAACTGGAGTGCCCGCGAAGATAAACTTCCTGGCAAGCTCAGAAGCCAGGAACAGGTTTTTACCTATGCATGGGTCAGCAAGCCAGAGAACACCTTAGCAATGGCTTTCAAAGAGTTATTTGCTGGTTTTTATTTTTTATTTATTATATTTTATTCTGTTTTATTGTATCTGGCCTATATGTGACAGACAAAACTTGTTTTATTTTGCTTTGTTTTTGCAAATTAAAGCTACCAATTTATAAGTTAAAACACATATTAATATCATAAGAAAAACCTTTAAGACAATTTTGAAAGCCGGGTAAAGTAGTACATGCCTGAAATCCTAAGCAAGAAGCAGAGGAATCCAACCTGAGCTACCTAGTGAATTCAAGGCAAACCTGATCTGCAAAGTAAGTCCATCACTCAAAACAAAAACAACAGCAAAAAAGATATATTGGCAACATTTTTAAATAGTCAAAAATTATGGTGAAAAGGAAAATGGGCACAGAAACATTACCCTGCTATCATAGTCAAAAAAGTTCACACGAAAAGAAAAAAAACCAAGCTCATACCTTCTGACTGAAGGGGGTGTGGAGGTTTGCACGGCCCCCACAAGCTTAGTCCCAGTCGGTGAACTGTTTACGAAGGATGAGGGGGTGTGGCCTTCATGGGGGAGGTGTGTCTCCAAGGTGGGGGATGCTACAGTTAAGGTTTCAAAAGCCTTGTACCAACCCCTGGGCACTCTCTGCCTCCTGCTTACTGTTTGCAGATGTGAGCTCTCAGCTGTTCCTGCCTCCATGGACTCTGACCCTCTAAAACTGTAAGCCCAATTAAACACTTTCTCTTACACATTGCCTTGCCGTGGGTGTGTCAGTAGAAAAATGGGTGTGTCAGTAGAAAAATGATTTCTTCAGGGAGGGATACAATTTGCCCTCCACCTTCATAAACTTGTAGCTGAGATACAGTCCTATAATAAAGGGCTATTGACTGATGAGAGAAAGGCATCAAGGTTATTCACATGCCCAGGAGAAAAGGCACTGAAGGCAGTGACCTGGAAGGCTGTCTTACATGGCGTGCATTCCAACAAAGGAGACACATTAGAGAAGTGACAGGACCCAGGAAGAGTCGTCCCAGACTTCAGAGGTGGGACACTGTGGAAAGGCAATCAATAAAGCTGTCGGCAGATCATCTGGTGCCCTTCTGTCTGAGCTGATGAGCAAACACCACAAAGCAAGATCTAGGTCTAGGCTTCAGGTAGGAAAAAGAAGGAGGAAGAGACAACAAGGCTCTTGGATATTGTGAGTCCTTGTCTTGTTTTTAGGCAAACAGGGAGAAGAGTTCTGCTTTTCTTTTATTATCTTCAGTTCAGCAATCCCTTATGTAGAAAATAAATATTTTTATTTTTAATGGTTATAAGTGCAAAAGCCTCTTCATAAAATACTAGCAAAGCAAGGCCAGCAACAAACTGAGATTGGTTCCATGAATACAAGGATGTTCAATCTATATGACACGAACACACTAGTAAGAACTGAGGTAAAACACATACCTGATTATCTCAATTAATACAGGAAAAATAATTATCAAAATCCAAGCCCTTTTTAAGATATAAAAATAAAACATCCACTAAACTATGAGTAGAAAAAAAACCATATTAAACAGTATCAAGGCCATATATGAAAAGACAATTATTAGAATTGCGACTGAAGCTTTTAGGGTACAAGTCTGAACTTTGGTTATCCCAACAAACTCATCATAAACTCGACAATTAAAAAGACACATACATAAATAATAGTGAAAAACAGAGAAAAGAGATTTACTCAATGTGGCCATATTAGAAAAAGGAACAAATAAAGAACTCCCATGACAGCCCCATGACATGTCCATCATCAGAACACTGGTGTGAGGTCTGGGTTTAAGTAGAAGAGCAGAGGCGTCCCCAGCTGGGCAGTTCTGGACACATGTGTTCCACCCACCATCTACTGACCATTGTCTCGGCTCCAATAAGCTGTCAGGAACGTGTGACGTCTGTCAGGGAGGAGAGTCCCTCCTTGGACTGGCACCAGGACTTCAGCATTTTCTTTTCCCCAGATGAGATTCCCGGAGAAAATTCAAGGCTTTGGGATCCAGTGCTTCATTGATCTAATGTCCTAAGTGTCTCTTTTAAACTATCTTCTTGCCTGCAGGCAGGGACATTACCAACCTTAATGTCAAAAGACTGAAATGCTTTCTCCTAAAGTCTAGAACAAGACAGGATGCTCTCTTTTACCATCTCTGCTCAATATTGTGCTAGAAATCCTAGCCAGGGCAATAAAAGAAAACATCATGGCACACAAATCAGAAAAGAACCATAGATGGCACATCAGACATGGAGGAAACCAAAGAAACCACCAAAGATCTAGACAGCTAGTAATCAAATTCAGTAAAATTATAAGATGTAAGATCAACACAGAAAAATGAGGTTTTCAAAAAACTGTGTTGTGTGTGTATTGCCTGCATGCATATATGTCTGTGTGCTGTGTGTGTGTCCAATGCCTGAGGAGGCTAGAAGAGGGTGTTAGACCCTTTGGGGCTGGAATTAAGAATTGTTATGTGGGAGGAGGGGAGGCCCTTGATGAACTGATAAGCATTTAAGACTTTGAGCCAGGTGGTGGTGGCGCAGGCCTTTAATCCCAGCACTCTGAAGGCAGAGACAGGGTGGTGACTATGAGTTGAAGGCCAGCCTTTTCTATAAAGCAGATCCAGGACGGTCAGCACTAATCAATGAAACCCTATCTCAAAAAAACAAACATCAACAAACAAAAAAGGTTATGAGTTTTGAAATACACCTATGGGAAAAGCTTGTAAAATGAAGGAACGGCTGTGGGAGCTGAACCCGAGTCTCCTGCTCTTAACTGCTAAGCTACCTCTCTAGCTAAAAAGCGGCTGTATCTTTATATGTTAGGAATGACCAATCAGAAAGGAAGTTATGAAAATAATTCTATTGTAACAACCGAAAAGGAAAAGCTACTTATATAACAAAATTAACAAGAAGGTGGAAGATTTGTACCCTAAAAACTACAAAAAGTTAGTGAAATTAATCTTTAAAGCTCTACATAAATGGAAAGGCAATCTTGTTTTTTATGATTTAGAAGACTCAACACATTAAGGTCTTAGATCTCCTGCACAGTAATTTACAGATTTAGCATAATCCCTACAAAAATCTCAATTATTTCTTTTGTAGAGCTGGAAAAGCTGACTAAAGTTCATATTCAATCATAAAGAAACCTGAACAACCAAAACAAATATTTGTTAAAAAGTTGGAGGATTTACATTTTTGGCTTTTTATATATATATTTGAGAGAGAGAGAGAGAGAGAGAGAGAGAGAGAGAGAGAGAGAGAGAGAGAGAGCTAGAGCCTCCAGTTTAAAAGTGGGAAGAGATTTGAATTGATAATTCTCCAAACATGCTATATAAGTAGCTAACAAGAATATGAGGGGAAGCCGGGCGGTGGTGGCGCACGCCTTTAATCCCAGCACTCGGGAGGCAGAAGCAGGCGGATCTCTGGGAGTTCGAGGCCAGCCTGGTCTACAAGAGCTAGTTCCAGGACAGGAACCAAAGCTACAGAGAAACCCTGTCTCAAAAAACCAAAAAAAAAAAAAAGAAATGAAATATTAGTCATTAGAGAAATTAAAGCTACAATAAAGTAGCATTTCACAACCACAAGAACCACTAAGTTTAGCTAAAAGGGAAGAAAGCATTGGTAATGGCACAGAAAAATTGTTGGTAGGAATGCAAAACCGTGTAGGCGCTGTGGGAAACAGGTGGGCAGTCCTTCAACAAGCTAAGCACAGGCTTTCTGTGAGTCGGTAACTTCCTCCTAGGCAGAGAACCCAAAGAACTGAAGCCAGGCGCTCAAGCAAACACAAATGTTCTCAGCAGCCCTGTTCAAAACTGTGGAACCAAGCCAATGTACTTCAGTGGCTGAGTGGATTAAAAATGTAATATATTCATACAATAGAAAATTATTCATTAACTTCAAAACATTAATGCACGCTACAGTATGCATGATCCCTGAAATAGTTACAGGGGGAAAGGCTTCCCAGGTGTGACCTGTGGGGAGGAGCATCCACACCCCTTTAAATAACCCCTCACCTAGGCTCTATAAGGAAGCCCAATAAACTCATTGGTTCCCAAGACGAACCGCGGTGGGATCATGCAGTGGTTTGTAATTGGGACCTTAAGAGATGGTCTTAAGGCATTGCTCATGTCTCTCCCTGAGAAGGAACTTTAGAGATAAATGTAGTCCTGTATTTCCAGAAAGACAACTGTTTACTGTTCATATTCAGTCATACTTACATGGGTGCCTAGTGGGGACTCTGCTTTCAAAACGCACTTGCTAACAGCTGAAAAGAGAGGGCTTAGTTCATTAGCAGTGTTAGGAGGAACTGACCCTCAGTTCAAGTCACAGCTATGGATGTGTTGATATCCATGAGTATTTCCAATTGCCAGGCGTCAAGCTGGTGCTTTTTCTTTTTATTATTTATTTATTTACTTACTTACTTACTCACTTATTTTCAAAATAAGGTTTCTCTGTGTAGCCCTGGCTGTCCTAGAATTCTCTCTGTAGACCAGACTGGCCTCAAAGTCAGATATCTGCCTGCCTCTGCCTCCCAAGTGCTGGGATTAAAGGCATGCACTACCACCACGGCCCAGCTCATGCTAATTCTTAAATACTCATGTTTTGTTTTGAGTATTTGATTGGCTTTCTGAGCACAGGCTGGCATGTTGACCCCTAGTGCTGGGATTTTAGACATCTCCAGTCAGTTTTCTCAGAGCTACTTTAGATCATCCTTGGCACTCTGTGCCAAATGTTCTGAGCACTGGGGACATAGCAATGCACAAATCGGAGAAAACGCTCAGTCCTCACAAAGTTTACACGCCACTGTGGGAGAAAGAAAAGCCAGGTAAGGCTGTAACTGAACATTTAGGAGGCTGAGACGGGGGGGGGGGGGGGGGGGGGGGATCAGAAGTTCAAGGTCAGAATGGGCTGCTTAGGGAGACCCAATCAGAAAATAAAACAACAAACCATTACTGATAATATGGTAGACCCAGATAGGCGCCAAGGAAAAGAGAGCAGGCTAAAGGTGTGGGCACTGTGTTGCCGGTCATACCTAAGGCCATCATGGGAGACAGGTCTTCCCGCAGCTCCCAGCTGCAGACTTAGGACTAGAAGGAAAGGAGGTGAGGGAAGCGAGCACCTGAAGTCACCATAAATGACCCCCCCAAAAGGAAGTCCTACAGTGAGTGAGTAGGGGCTTTTAGCTTGAAATCGGGTCCAACACAAGAACTTCACTAGTTCACAGAAACCAGAGTCCAGAGTGACCATGGCAGGTGGAGACTGGAGATAAGTCTAGAAAAGGGTAAAGGTAATAAGGGGGTGGAATCTGGCACCAGCCTCTGGTTCATCCCAGCCACGTGAGGCCAACTCCCAGCTGCTTAGCCGAGGTTGAAAGAAGCAAACTGCTGGAGAGCAGGGCAAAGAGCAGTTACTGTGAGTCCGGCCAAGTCAGCTAGTTAACTTCTGTTTTAATTGCATGCTCTTCCGAGAATGTGAAAAAGTCAGATCAAAGTCCTCAGAGGCTGTCTTCCTACCCACCGCCCGTGGGTTCCTCACACCCTGTTCTCTCTTCCCTCTTTGTTAAGTGGGAAACGGAAAACGAGATAGCATCTCTGAGACAAACAGTTGGCATCGAGAATCAAAAATAACATTGCATCTGCCTTTGACCCAATAATACCGCTTTGAAATCTCGCCTCTTAGAGATAAGCAAATACACAAGCAAACATACAAGTAAGAAATACAGGGCGAGGCTTGGTATGGTGACACAGGCCTGCAATCTCAGCTCAGGAGGCAAAGGCAGGGAAATCTGTTGTTTTACCAGTTACAGGGGACGAATTTTAAACCCCTAGTGGCCTGGCAGTCGTGGCCGTAGCCTGGAGGCAATTCTGTCCCCCAGACAGTGGCTCTGCTGCTGTCACTAAAGGTAATTTTAACTAAATCTCTGTAGTTCTAATAAAACTCAAGATTCAGCCTGGTCTACAAGAGCTAGTTCCAGGACAGGCTCCAAAACCACAGAGAAACCCTGTCTCGGGGAAAAAAAAAAAAAAAAAAACAAATAAAACTCAAGATTCAAAGGGTAGGGTGAAAACCTACAAGCTTAGAGAGTTAGCATGTGGCTAACTTTCTCTCTTTGCTGACTTCCTGGAAGCCACTCCCTTCCACATCCCCCAATTAAAAAAACCTACACTAAGCTTCTCTCTGGTACTTCCTGTCAACCAGTTGCTAACCCCGCCTCTCTGAACCCAGCTTAATTTTATTTAATTAATGCAAATGCAACACATCTTTTACATAGTTAACACACGCAGCACGAACAAATGTCACACATCTTTGCCTGGTTAAATAAATAGTCCACAGCAAGTTCCAGGCCAGCCAAGGTACATGGTGAGGCCCTGATCCCTCCTCTGTCCCACCCTCCAGTATGTCTGTGGCAGGGACGTTTTCCTGCTCCATCTGCTCATCCTAGCAGGTAAAGAAGAGAGAAACAAACAGACATTTGCAACAATGTGCCCTATATAAACAAGACAACACTCAATGGTGGGCAACTCAAAGGGTTGGTGAGGACCTGGGTTTAGACATCGTGTTAAGGAAAGAATGAGAGTTTATTGATACTCAAGTAATGGAGATCAAAGCCAGGGCCTTACACAGGCTAAGCTGACACATTAGAACTGAGTGCATCAACAGCTCCAAAACAGATAAATTTTTATTTATTTATTTAAGATTGTATTTATTTTTTTTTTAATATATACAGTGTTCTACTTGCATGTCCAACTACACGCCAGAAGACAGCATTACAGATGGTTGTGAGCCAACATGTGGGAGCTGGGAATTGAACTCAGGACCTCTGGAAGAGCAGCCAGTGCTCTTAACCTCTGAGCCATCCCTCTAGCCCCTATTTTTATTTACTTTGAGACAGTGCCTCTCTGTATAGACCAATGTAATTGAACCTTTTCTGTTCTACTGCCAGTTCCCCAAATAACTACATGAATCCTTCTGATTCATTATGAAAACCTGATAGATAGCTTAGGCTTGTTTCTAACTAGTTCTTATAACTTAAATTAACCCATATCTTTTAATCTACATTGTTTATGTGGCTCGATTACCTTTACTTTGTAAAGCCTATGATGCTTGCTCTATGTCCTTGGCATCACCTCGAGACTCCACCCTTCTTCTTCCTAGCATCCTCTGTGTCTGGAAATCCTGCCTAACTATTGGCCATTCAGCTCTTCATTAAATCAAAATGAGTGACACATCTTTGTAGGGGCCAAAGGCCCACCACCATTGTCTGGTGGTCAGAGAATCTGAGTGACTTTTTTTTTTTTTTTTTTTTTTTTTGGTTTTTCGAGACAGGGTTTCTCTGTGGTTTTGGAGCCTGTCCTGGAACTAGCTCTTGTAGACCAGGCTGGTCTCGAACTCGCAGAGATCCGCCTGCCTCTGCCTCCCAAGTGCTGGGATTAAAGGCGTGCGCCACCACCTCCCGGCCTGAGTGACTTATAAGGCGCAATTTGCACCTTCCACACAGGAGGGGATCGCCTGGCTTGAAGCAAAGCCGCCTTAACAGGTGCCAGGCTATGCTAATGTAGTTCTGCTCCTTCTATTGTAAATTATGAGGTCACCTAGGGAAGATAATAAAAGCTGTTTGAAAAATAAAGGCGGGTGATTTCAGGATTTAAATGATCACTGAAACTCCCTCCCCATACTGTCATGTGAATTGTGTCTTTATTCCCACACTTCCACGCTGGTATGAGAAATGTTTTATGTTGGGGCTGGATCCTGACACATCTTCACAGTGTACAAAAAGATTGTTGCACAACAGACCAGGCTGGGCCCCACTTCTCAGAGACATGCCCATATCTGCCTCCCTCTGCTGGACTCACCACCATGTGTCACCATGCTTGGGCTGTGATAGATAATCAAAGAAGTGACAAGGCAAAGACTGAACATCTAGGGAAACCGGTGTACTCTAAGAGCTATGTAACACAGTTTGTGCCAGCTCTGGGCTGAGGGTCTGCTTTGTCTCCAGCATTTACTCTCTGCCCTTCCTGGGTGAAGGTTGGAGGGGGAGGGGGCTTGATAAGTCTATGTCTTGAGGGAGAGTGAAAAATGTTTCTGATTTCTGCTTGTTTTCAGTTTTCCTCAGTTCCAAAGTGGTGTGCTTAGAGTGGAAACCTGCCACGCCTCAAAAGTTCCTTTACAGTGCCGTTTTTTTTGTTTTGTTTTGTTTTGTTTTTTTTGGTTTTTCGAGACAGGGTTTCTCTGTGGTTTTGGAGCCTGTCCTGGAACTAGCTCTGTAGACCAGGCTGGTCTCGAACTCACAAAGATCCACCTGCCTCTGCCTCCCAAGTGCTGGGATTAAAGGCGTGCGCCACCACCGCCCGGCTACAGTGCCGTTTTTAAAATGTTTCAGAATTGTCAGACAAGCAATGATTTAAAAATCTAATAAATTGCTCTGTTAAGGGGCTAGAGAGATGATTCAGTGGTTAAGAGTGATTGCTGTTCTGTTCTTGTCCAAGACCCGAGTTCAGTTCCCAGCACATGTTGGATGGCTCAATAACTCTGGTTCCAGGCAAGCTAGCGCCCTCTCTGGCCTCCACAGGCACCTACACTCACATGTACATGCCCACATACAGACATACACAAATACACATAATTTAAAACAAAGTTAAATTTTTTTTTTTTTTTTTTTTTTTTTTTTTTTTTGGTTTTTCGAGGCAGGGTTTCTCAGTAGCTTTGGAGCCTGTCCTGGAACTAGCTCTTGTAGACCAGGCTGGCCTCGAACTCACAGAGATCCGCCTTCCTCTGCCTCCCAAGTGCTGGGATTAAAGGTGTGCGCCACCACTGCCCGGCAAGTTAAATTTTCTTAAATGCTTTGTTGAAAGAGTTGTTATTGTTATTGAGGTCTGCACTGTTACAGCCTTATTGAGGGCAGCAATCTACCCAAATCACAAACTTTTAGAACACCACATCTGGGAATTCAGCCTATAAATATTCTTACATGTAGATGACATTGGACGTGGGCACTTGTGTCTCCCTTATGCTTCTTTGAACCAGCATTGCTATCTTGCTGGTTCCTGTATTAGTTTTTTTTATTTTAATTTATTTATTCCTTGTTTTTATATGTGCGAGTGTGTGCTTACATGAGTTCACATGAACTATGCACATGCCTAGTGCCCATGGAGGCCAGAAGAAGGTGTTAGATCCTCTGGAACTGGAATTACAGACAGTGTGAGCCACCATGTGGGTGCTGGGACCCAAACTCAGCTCCTCTGTAACAACAGCAAGTGCTCTTAACTGCTGAGCCATCTCTCTACACCCTTCTTTATTAGTTACATTTTAAGCATTCATTTACAACATGTTTACCCTGGAATCGTGTTCTAATTAACTGATTAAATTTCTGAAAACTGTGAAATTATAATTTACATAAAGAAATAATATGCTTGCCATTGAATCTTTCTGAATTGGTTACTCTCTTCATCTGTGTGGCAGAATAGCCAACGCACACAGCAACGTAAGGGGCAGAGTGATTTTCTGTGGGTCGTGTTTGTGGAGCTGTTAGTCCATACCCGTGGGCTCTGTTGGTTCTGGGCCCGTGGTGAGCCAGAACATCCCAGCAGCAGAGCCAGGTGGAGGAGGAGGCTGTTTACCTTAGGCTAGAGAGGAAGAAAGGAGGGAGGAGGGGCTGGGAATAATCCTCAAAGGAACACTCCCTCCCGACCCACTTCTCCACCTGGGTCTCATCCCCCCCCAAAGTCCCCACAAATGTCACCACTAGCTAGGGACCAGTCATTCAGCACATGAGTCTGTATAGAACATCTCATGTTCAGACTAGAGCATTTTACATGTATGTAAAACTATGTGTGTGCTTACAGAGGTCAAAAGAAGCATTTGAAATAATTTTTACCAAAATAGTAACAGTTGGTTGCTCCAAACAGTGGTTTTTAGAGTGGATTTTACTTTCTTCTTTGTGAATTCCTCTACAGTCTACATTATTTTATAATGAATATCATTTTTAAAATTAAAAAGCTAGAAAAAATAGAGCATTTACCTAACATGTACAAAAGGTCCAAGATTGATCTCCAGTGCAAAAAAGAAAATTGCTATGTAAAGTTTATCTTAGCCATAGCATTCTGCTGCTTACTGGGGCTGGAACATGGCCCTGTTGTTCAGTTGTCTTCAACAGCTTTGTCTCCTTCCCTGACCAAGCTTGACTGTACTGAAACTTGCTCTGTAGGCTATGCTGGCCTCAAATTCAGAGATTCCCTCAGCCTCTGCCTTCCAGAGCTGGGATTAGGGCCATGCACCACCACACCCAGCTCTAAGCTTTTCTTTAATTCCTTTTCACAAATTGGAAATTTAGCTGGGTGGGATCATGAGGTCATCATTCCCTCCATTCCATTTTCTTAATCTGTTTAACTCTTTGAATATAGAATCTAGTTCCATTCTACTTTCTGGTGCTCTTTTTCTCTTCAAATATTTTTCCTTGCTCAGCTTGCTCCTTTTCATTATATAGCTTCAGTAGAGTTAACATTAGTAATCACAAAACAGAGTCTATACTAGTCTGTTTTGAGATTTCTTTCTCTCTGCCAATGGAATTAATCCAAGACTCTTCACTTTAGCCTCAAGCAGACTCTTCAGACAAAGGCAAAAAAACAAAAACAAAAAACCAACCATTTTCTTCACCAAAGTATCACAAGGATGATCTTTAGGCAAAATACTAAAATTATTCTCTGTAACCTCTTGAGTAGGTGCCCCACAGTTCAAATAACTCTTGGCACCTCTGTCTTCCATGCTCCTACTAGTACAGCCCATTAAGCAGAGTTTAAAGCATTCAACTGCTTCCATAACCCAAAGTACCAAAGCCCAAATTCCTTTAAAGAAAAACTTGGTCAGGACTGTCACAGCAATATCCCAGTCCTTGGTACCAACTTCTATCTTAGTTAAAGTTTTTAAGAGACACCATGACAACAGCAACTTTTTCTTTTTTTCAAGACAGGGTTTCTCTGTGGCTTTGGAGCCTGTCCTGGAACTAGTTCTTGTAGACCAGGCTGGCCTTGAACTCACAGAGATCCACCTGCCTCTGCCTCCCAAGTGCTGGGATTAAAGGCATGCGCCACCACCACCCGGCTGTAACATTTTTTTAAAAAAAGAAAAACATTTAATTGGGGTGGTTCACTTAAGTTTCAGAGGTTCACTCTATTACCATCATAATAGGTCACGTGGCAATGTGCAGGCAGATGTGGTTCCTTTCTTCACTGATGCCCAATGGCGAGCTAAATACTTACAGTGTATGGGTTTGGGTTTTTGGTTCCTGAAATAGTGTCTCAGTATATATCCTCAGCTGTCGTACACCTGCTGTATGTCATCCTTGCCTCGTGCTCCTTCGCTCTCAGCCCAGATAAAACAGCGGAGTCACACCTACAGATATCTGGCTGATCAAACCGTTAATATGGTAGACAGTAGGCTCTGGTGTGGCTATAGAGGAAGGAGATGGAAATGTTGACCAAATGATGTAAAATTCCAGTCAGGAATAGGCAAGGGACATGTTGACCATAGTTAACAGTATACCTACTCCTGAAAAATGCCAAGAATACCTTAAGTGTTCTCATTCTCACCATGCAAATAACTATGTAAAGCAATGCATAGGTCAATTAGCTACACTTGGTTATTTACATGGTTCAAAATGTCACGTACAAGCCGAGCGACAGTAGCACACGCATTTAATCCCAGCACTTGGAAGGTGGAGGCAGGCAGATCTCTGAGTTCAAGGACAGCCTGGTCTACAGAGTGAGTTCTAGGATAGCCAGGGCTAAATCCTATCTCAAAAAAAAAAAAAAAAAATGTCATGTCCAGAACAATGACACTTCCACTTCTTTAAATACAGAAAAGGCTAAGGAGGTGGCTCAGTGGCACATCACTTGCACAGCCTTGCCTGAGACCTGGGTACATCCCCAACACCACACATACTCGCAGGGAAAGGACGGAACGGATGGTTCGTTGTTCTTGATACCAGTTACAGAAGAGAAGTTCTCTCTCTCTCTCTCTCTCTCTCTCTCTCTCTCTCTCTCACACACACACACACACACACACACACACATACACACAAGCACATACACACACACTTTGATTCACTTGCTCTAGCTCTCTCATTCTGCAGGAAGCTAGCTGCCATGTTGCTAGATCACTCAGCCCACAGAGATGCTAACTAACGGTGAAAACGGCTCCCAGCCAGCACCAGTGGAAACTGAAGCTGCCTGCCAACAGCTACACCAGCGACCCGCCAGGCCTGAAGATGTCAAGGACTGGAGCCAAAAGCTTAACAACAAGCTCGTGAGAGAACCATTTCTGAGCCAGACTCATAATTGCAGAAACTTTAAAAAAATCGGAGGGCTTTGTTGGTATTATTTTAAACCAAAAATAATGGTTCTAGAGGGGCAATGTTCAACTTCAGAGACTAAACAGGAAGAAAATTGAGTTTAAAGAAATTTTATTTGTTGCTTTTCTACCTCCTGAAAACAGATGGACAGACTCTTTAGACTCCTCTAGTAAGAGACTCGTTCTGAAGCAGACACCCAGAGTTACGCGCTCACCACACAGAACTCCCAGGTGCTGGAGAATCAAACTAGAGCCTTGTACACACTTAGCTAACACCCCACCCATGAGCTGCATGCCCAGCCCTGTGGGGACTCTCACATGTATGTGCATGTATGCACCTCAGGCCAGAAGAGAGCATGGAAATTATAAATTTAATAGCAAATTCACTCCAATCTTCTTTTCTATGAATGTCTGACACATCCTTTTGTAGCCCACAGCAGTCAGGTCCATGCTAAAATATTTTATAGATTTAGCTTTTACTTCTTGGCAGATATGTATGGTTCTGTGAGTATGCATGCTATGGCTTTATGGGTGCCCAAAGAGGCCAGAAAAGGGTGCTGGGTCCCCTGGTGCTGGAGTGAAAGGCAGTTGTGAGCTGCCCACCATGAGTGCAGGGAGCCAGCTCATCCTTTGGAAGAGCATCAAACACTCCTAACCACCGATGCAACCATCTCTCCAGCCATTCTCTTTGTGAAGCTTCTGCTATATTATATTATTGAAAGCTCTGTGTCTACCATGTCTGATCTCCCTACCCTGACTACATTGAAAACCCTGAAAAGTTTCTCTTGGGTCTGTCTTCCTGGTTTTAGCCAGCCGTTCTTCAACCCTCTAATGTAGCTGTGAGCATAACTCCATGCTGGACCTACTGACATAAGGATGGACAAGATACTGGGGTGGAGCTTAGAAAAGTCATAAAAATTGGCACACATGGGCCAGAGAGTCTGCTGAGCAGGTAAAGGTACTTGCTACCAAGCCGAATGACCTGCGTTCAGTCTCCAGGGACCCAGGGGTGAAACAGAGAACTGACTCCACACGTTGTTCTCTGATTTCCACGGGTGTTCCTGGCACATACATGCCCTCACACATACACACATATGCAACGATAGTGATATTTTATTCATATTTTATGAATAAAGCTTGCCTGAAAACCAGATGGTAAAACTAAGTCACTAGAGGCCAGGCAATGGTGTCACACACCTTTAATCCCAGGGTTTTAGAAGGCAGATGAATCTCAAGGCCACTCTGGGCTACACAGGATCAACACAGAAACAGATCCAGGTAGTGGTGGCTCACACCTTTAATCCCAGCACTAGGGAGCCACATGCCTTTAATCCCAGCACTAGAGGGGAATATAAAGTGGGTTGAGACAGGAACTCGCTCTTTTTCAACCCGAGGATTTCTTAGAGGTAAGAGCTCTCCAGTGACTTGACTGCTTTGCTTTTCTGATCTTCAGGTTGAACCCTAGTATCTGTCTTTGGGTTTTTATTATTTGTGCTACATACAAAGACAAACAAAATGTAATAAAAATGGAACACATGAGGCAGAGGCATTCTTTGTATCTTACAGTTTAAGAAGTGTTCCTTAAGGAAAAGAAAAATTAGGAATAAAACATTGAGAGTGACAAAGAATACTTAGAACATAAGTCACTACAGAGACTTGGCAGGGTGAAGACCCTTCCTGGCTTCTCCTCAGGCAGCTGGCAGAGAGGCATTATCATAAATGCACACTGCTTACAAGCTCTCCCCAGCCCCTGCCCCAGGCCATGGTTCCTACAATTCTCAGCACCTACCAGAGGCCTGATCAACTGAAGGTACCAGGCTATTTAAATGCTATTATTAGCTCTCTGTTGCTATGTCAAATACCTGTGTGTTGTGGAATATTAACTGGGCAAAGATGTGTTAGCATTTGTTTAAGCTTCAGAATATTACTTTAGCCGTGTAAAGGTGTGTTACATTTGTTTATGCTGCATTTATTTAATGATATAAGGCCATGTTGCATTTGTTTCACCTTGCTTGCCTAAGGTACCTGATTGGTCTAATAAAAAGCTGAACAGCCAATAGGTAGGCAGGAGAGAGATAAGCAGGATGGGTAGACAGAATAAATAGAAAGAGAAATCTGGGCCTGAAAAAAGAACATCTGAGAAGAGAGAGAAGAAAGAGCCAATGAGGAGAAAGAGGAGGACATGCCTGGGACAAAAATCCAGGCACCCACCAGCCAGCCAGTGATGCTAAGCTAGGCTGAGCATTCAAGACTAATAATAAGCCGGGCGATGGTGGCGCACGCCTTTAATCCCAGCACTTGGGAGGCAGAGGCAGGCGGATCTCTGTGAGTTCGAGACCAGCCTGGTCTACAGAGCTAGTTCCAGGACAGGCTCCAAAGCCACAGAGAAACCCTGTCTCGAAAGACCAAAAAAAAAAAAAAAAAAAAAAAAAAGACTAATAATAAGTTTCCTTGTCAGGATTTGGAAGCTGACTGGTGGCTTGAAGAAGAGGTGTGGTCCGCGTGAGAGAAGCAATTTAGGGAAGAGAAATTGTCAGCCCGTAGTCACTGACTCAATGGTAGAGTGCATGGGCTCTGCTCTCAGTCCCTGGTGCTCAAATAAGAAAAGATTTAAATAGTCACAAACTAGACTATGTCGCCTTTCTCTGTCAGTGGGGTTTCCCAGTCTACATAAAAACAAGTCTAAGAAGGCAGAGTCATTACTAGGTGCAGCTCCGGAAGAACCAAAACTGCCTGCCTCATTTTAGCCGTGAGGCAGAAAAGCAGAGCCAGGAAGGGACTGAGGACAAAACACAGCCCCCAAGGTCATGCCCTCAGCCACCTGCTCTGTTCACCCAGGTCTCACCTCCCAGTAACCCATCAAATTATAAAGCCACCATAAGTGAACACATCGACAAGGTGAGAGACGCTTTCAGTGCCCTTTTCAAAGCCACTTCTGGTTCTTGCTACATCCAGGAATTTCAAATCCAATCTGTAACACTTACTGACAGATTAACGCTAGCAGATGGAGGGCACTTGAAAGGCACGGCTTTGATTTAGTTAAGCCAGACTTCCCAGAGCAGTTAGCAGTGAGCGCTGGAGTTGGATAAAAGCTGCCATTGTACATAGTGAGAAGCAAGAGCCGAGACCATCCAGCTGCCGACATAAGCCCGTGTTCCTACGCACATCAGTTGAAATGTGTCTGTGTATCTCTTTCTGTCAAGTGCTGCCTGCCCCTGTTGCTAGGTGGTGCTCTCTGGTTCTGGGAGACACATGGCCTGTGAGTTCCCCTTTGCTCAAATAAAACTGCCGAATTTAATTTGTCTAAAGCGGTTTTGTTTTTGGTTCTGGGAATTAACCTAAGCACATGCTAAGCACACCCCTAATTCCAAAGGTCGTTTGGGTTGGTGTTTTTGTCTTATTTTGCTAAAGATGAAACCCAGGGTCTTGCTGCAGGCTAGTTAAGCATTCCACCACCGGGCTACATGGCCAGCCCTAAGGATTTAACATTAACAAGGTAAAACAAGAAAAAGGAAGTTGAGCCGGGCGGTGGTGGCGCACGCCTTTAATCCCAGCACTTGGGAGGCAGAGGCAGGCGGATCTCTGTGAGTTCGAGACCAGCCTGGTCTACAAGAGCTAGTTCCAGGACAGGCTCCAAAACCACAGAGAAACCCTGTCTCGAAAAAACCAAAAATAAAAAATAAAAAAAAAATAAAAAAAAAAAAAAAAAAAGAAAAAGGAAGTTGGGCTTTTTGTCCAGGTGGTAGCTCTGAACCCTCAGGATCCTCCCAGCCCTGGCTCTGAAGCAGTCACTCAACTGTCGTCTCCCTCCTGGTGACACGTTTTCTCTAATGTTTTACATTCACCTTTTCCAACACCTTTAATCTTTTCATCTTAATATCCTGTTTTCCTCTTATGAAAATGCTCTCTCGTGGCTTTTTCTCATTTTAGCCCTCTTTCCTATATATCCAAATATTTCCTCACTTCCATTTTGTTTTCTCTTGTCCACTGAACTACATCCCCAGCTCTTTGATGCCTATTTTTAAAGACCTTGCAGGAGCAGGCTCATCCATCAGATTCTGGATCATCAGACTCATCCATCCCACAGACTGCCAAAGGCAAACCCCGTTAGACTTGCCATAAACTGCAGGCATGACCACTCACTCGCGTAGAGAAAGTTGTTGTCTCTGAAGACTTCATCGCCATGGAGACAGAAGTTATGCTGCACTCTGTCCTGGACTTATTCCTCTTGTTCTTCCTCCCTCTAAACCTTCTCCAACCCCGCCCCCCCGCCCCTCCAAGTAGCCTTGAGCCTTTTCTCATTCTGTGTCATTTTCTCCCTGACTGATCTTGTCCACTACCCTGGTGAAAGACCCCCAGTGCTGGGGAGACCCTCACTCAAGTCTCGGGATAACACGACCCCCCCCCAGTAACTCACGAGAGACCATCCTTGTTGCAATCACACGAGGCTTTAATGATGAGATGAGATGGGAACCAGTGCACTGGGGCCGAGACTCATAACCCACGCAGGGGAAGAGTTCAACCCCGAGTGACCCGGAGAAGGAGTTTTTAAGGGAAGAAACCACAGCCCAGTAATCCAAAAGGGTTGCAGAAAAATCCAGTGATGGTCACAAGGAGGCAACTCCCTGCCTCTCAGGACCACTCCCAAGGTCATAATCAGCTAGTTCCTAAAACACAGTACAATGATAATCACAAGGGGGAAACTCTCTGTTTCTCAAGATTATTCTCAAGATTACAACCTAACTTTATCTTCAGCTAGTTCCTGAAACACAGTCACTGAACCAGCTAATGCTAGATGTTTGATTCTTCTCTTCCTGCTTTGGGGGGGGGGGTCTGGATTTATTCAGGTCTTTCACTGGCACACAGTCAATCTTTGCATAGACTTCTCAAGGTGACAGCTCCAACCAGCGACACGCCCTAACTGCTAATCTGTGTTCCCGTCTTCCAGACATTCAGCTACATTTAGCTTGGTGCTCACACCTCTCCCCATCCAACTGCAAGGAAACCTGGAGTCGTGATCACACCCACATTTGATCAATCACTGAACCCCGTGATCTCACCTGTAACACCTCTGTTCTCCATCTGTCCACGGTCTTTCTAGTACCACTACATACTGCTTTGTTTAGGTTGTTGGCAAGGGAATGGAGGCTGTTGGGTTTAGTTTGGTTTGGTTTTGACACATAGTCTCACCCTGTAGCCCTGGCTGGCCTGAAATTCTCTTTGTAGGTCAGACTGAACTCAGACTCATAGAAATCAGCCCACTTCTGCCTTTTGAGTGCTAGAATTGATGCTAGTGACACCACATCTGGCCAGCACATCTTTTTTCACTGGGATTTTAGCTGGCTTACTGACTCCAGGTCAATGCTTCACAAGGTATACTTCTCATTAAGGTACAATATAGCAGAAAGAAAGTAGCTAGGTTCTATTTTTTTTTTTTTTTTTTTTTTTTTTTTTTTTTTTTTTGGTTTTTCGAGACAGGGTTTCCCTGTGGTTTTGGAGCCTGTCCTGGAACTAGCTCTTGTAGACCAGGCTGGTCTCAAACTCACAGAGATCCGCCTGCCTCTGCCTCCCGAGTGCTAGGATTAAAGGCGTGCACCACCACCGCCCGGCAAGTAGCTAGGTTCTAATGTGAGTTCAAACAGAGCTTCAGCTCCCCTTCCTCATGAATTCTAGCAAATCATTTAAGATGACTAAATTTTAATGGCTTCCTGCAGACAATAGGGGTAATCACGACATAAGAGATGTGGTAAAAAGGGAAGTCAAGTGATCTATTTGGAATATCTGCCCATAATATTGCTGGGTAGGGCTCTCTTAACTTCTTCTGGTGAAACATGGCTCATGAATTCCCCTTTATACAATGGTATATATAAGTGCTTTGTACATTTATCTGTTATCATAGCTCTTACCAGAATTCTGTTCTAAAACTATAAGCTTTAGTCAGGCATGGTAACACAGACCTGAATCTTAGCTGTTGGGAAGCTAGTGTAGAATAATTGCTTAAGACCAGGACTTTGAGACTGGTCAAAGCAAAGTAACAAGACTCTGTCCCCAAAATAAAATGCAAAACACATATAGGGCAGGAAGATTGCTCTGTGAGGAAAGACAACAAGCCTCAGGAATGAGTTCAGTCTGCAGGCTCTGCATAGAAGGACAGAGTGGTTTGCCACAAGTTGTTCTCTGATCTCTATGAGCCCAAAATTAGACACACAATCATCAATCAATCTACCAATTAAAAGTAAGCATAAAAACATTTGTCCCTATGCTCTAACATTAGAATACGCTGTCCTCTTATACTTCGGGCTTATGGAAGACTTTATTTCCTAGCCAGCTTCCATTAAAGAGAGATGCAGATGAGTTCATTTCTCCCTCTTGATGATCAAGAAGGCCGTGTGTTCCAGATGGTATTTCTACAAGACAATGGAGGTCTTGGGTCCTTCTGAGTGGTCCTTGAGCAGAGTCCCACACCAAGTGTCAAGGGGCAGGTGTAAACAACTCAGATTCTAAAGTTGTTTTTAAATCCTTTCCTGCTTGTCAAACCTGGTGATGTGTTGTTGGCAGTTAGAATGAAAATGGCCCCATAGGCTCGTTGGGAGTGGTGCTATTAGGAGGCATGTTCTTGTTAAGGGAAGTATGTCACTTGGGGGTGGGCTTTGAGGTTTGAGAAGCTCAAACCAGGCCCAGAGTTGTTCTCTCTTCCTGTTACCTGCAGATCCAGATGTAGAATTCTCAGCAACATCTCTAGCACCATGTCTGCCTACATGCCATCATGCATCCCAGCATGAAAATAATAGACTAAGTCTCTGAATGCTTTCCTTTATAAGAAAGAGTTACTGGGACTGGAAAGATGGCTCAGATGTTAAGAGCACTGACTGCTCTTCCAGAGGTACTGAGTTCAAATCCCTGCAACCACATGGTGGGCTCACAACCATCTGTAATGAGATCTGGTGCCCTCTTGTGACCTGCAGGCATACATGGAGGCTGAACACTGTGTATATAATAAATAAACAAATCTTTAAAAAAAAAAAAAAGAAAGAGTTACTGTGGTCATTGTGTCTCTTCACAGCAATAGAACTCTAACTAAGACATGTTGTACACATGTAAAACCAAAAATAGACCAGCAGATCAAAAATTTCAAGTTGTAGCCGGGCAGTGGTGGCACACGCCTTTAATCCCAGCACTTGGGAGGCAGAGGCAGGCGGATCTCTGGGAGTTCGAGGCCAGCCTGGTCTACAAGAGCTAGTTCCAGGACAGGCACCAAAGCTACAGAGAAACCCTGTCTCGAAAAACCAAAAAAAAAAAAAAAAAAAAAAAAAAAATTTCAAGTTGTTTGGGGATCGAAGAAATGTCTATAATTTTGATTTGATTTTTAATACTATTACCTCAGTCTGTATTCCCTTACTAGTGATAAATACTCAAATAAGGCTAGCTTAAACAAGAGGAAAATTGATTAACCTCCATAAATTAAAAGTTTGAAGGTAGAACAAACCTTGGGCATGCTAGATGTAACAGTGTACGCTGAATATGAGGAGATCATCATTGCAATGGTTGATGTTTACAACCTGACAAACTCTAGAACTGTGTGGGCTATGGTTCTGGAGGGGCCTCTGGACACGCCTTTGGAGACTTATCTCGATTGTTCTGGTTGATGTGGAAAGACCCATCTTCCTGCAAGGCAGAACTCTTCCTTAAGCAAAGGATTCTAGACTGCACAAAGTGGAGAAGTTGAGCTGAGTGGTCGCATTCCTGCATCTGTTGAGCTGAACGGTCGCATTGCTGCATCTGGTGCTCTCTTCTGCTGCAGCCACAACATGACCAGCTGGTTCGAGCTCTTGCCTTGGCTTCCCTATGATGGACTATGCTTTGATCATCGAGCTAAAATAAGCCTTTTGACCCTTACATTGCGTTTTTTGAGGGGTGAGTATTTTATTGCAGCACCAGGGAAAGAAATTAAGGCATTCATATTATCAAGTGTGAGGGAAGTCTAAAAGGAAACAGATATAATGGTGATATGTCTGGTTTCCTTCTCTCATTGGAGAGAGAGAGTATGTGTGTGTATGTGTGTGTGTGTGTGTGTGTGTGTGTGTAGTGATATGAGCGGCAGGCCGCTTCCCGTCACCCGGTTCCTACATCGCTAGCTTTACCCAAAATAATTACACGGAACTGTATTCTTTTAAACACACTGCTTGGACCATTAGCTCTAGCCTCTTACTGGCTAATTCTCACATCTTGCTTAACTCATTTCTAATAATCTGTGTAGCACCACGACTTGGTGGCTTACCAGGAAGGATCTTAACCTGCTTCCATCTCAGAGAGGAGAGGCATGGCAACTGCCCTCACTGCCTTCTTCCCAGCATCCTGTTCTGGTTACTCCGCCTACCTAATTTTCTGTCCTATTAAAAGGCTAAGGCAGTTTCTTTATTTAACCAATGAAATCAACACAAAGCAGATGACTCTCCTCCATCATGTGTATGTGTGTGTGTGTAAGAGAGAGAGAGAGACAGACAGACAGAGAAAGAGAAAGAGACAGAGATAGAGACAGAGAATACACGTGCGTGCATGCACACACAAGAGCGCAAGTCTCTTTTGGTTTTGTTTACCTGTTTGCCTCATTTATCAAAGCCTTGGAGACCTGCTATGCTCTAGGATGGGGTAAAACTCTCACATTCACCAAGTGAATGATCCTCTTAAGAGTCTGACTTTGGCAGCCCCAGTGAAGCAGCAATGGCACAAAGATATGTATTGGGAGAGTCAACCCCTAGATATTTGTTCTGCCTCTTACTATGCACTTGAACTTCAGGAGAGGTGAATAGCAAGAGAAACCAAAACACAACCCTGTGCTTGGGCCCCTTCAGGACCCAAATGAAGGCATTTATAGATGGAATCAGTTCCCTGCTCTGGCTTGTGAGCTCCTCCGGGATTCAGAACTGTGTCATGATGTCCATGTTCACAGCCACACTGCATGGCGTGGAGTTAGAAGAGGAATCCACCTGTGTTTAGTTGCCCTAGCGGAGATAAGAAACTGGCATACAAGCGATGCAAAACCGATAACTTATTAATGAACACTCGCAGCACCAACCAAGAGCTTGAGATCTCAGAAGGAAAAGATCTTTACCAAGGAGGTAGCTTTCAGAGAAGAGCTGGACAGAGCTGGGGATAGGAATGAAAGGCAAAAGAAAGCTATGGACACAAGGCAAATCAGGATCCTTCCACTGGGATGGGTGAGTCAAGGAAAAGATGCTAAGCATAGTCAAATCTGGGGCCACACACCCTCTGTCTTACACTATCATACATTAGACATTTGTAGGTATGGTGTGGTAGTTTGAATGTAATTGGCCCCATAATTTCACAGAGAGTGGTACTATTAGGAGATGCGGTTTGTTGGAGTGGGTATAGCCATGCTGGAGAAATCGTGTCCCTGTGAGGGCAGACTTAGAGGTTTCCTATGCTCAGGATACTGCCTGGTGTCTCAGTTGATTGCCTGCAAGGACTCTCAGTTACTACTCCAGCACCATGTCTGCCTGCATGCCGCCATGTTCTCCATCATGGTGATAATGGGCAGAACCTCTGAAACTGTAAGTGAGCCAGCCCAGTCTTATATTTCCTTTATAAGAATTGCCATGGTCACAGCGTCTTTCACGGCAATAGAAATCTAACAAAGACAAAGGAGTTCAGAGAAGGTGGAAATTTGTAATTCTTTTTTTTTTTTTTTTTTTGGTTTTTGGAGACAGGGTTTCTCTGTGGCTTTGTAGCCCATCCTGGAACTAGCTCTGTAGACCAGGCTGGTCTCAAACTCACAGAGATCCGCCTGCCTCTGCCTCCCGAGTGCTGGGATTAAAGGCATGCGCCACCATCGCCCGGCCGAAATTTGTAATTCTTGATATTTCCAAAATGCTAAATGATTAGCATTCTCACTAGTCATTTGGAGGACTGATTTCTTTCCCTCGGCCTGATTTCTCTGTAGTTCCTGCTTGTACCACTGGTGTCTTCAGATCGCTCTTCATTTTGCTTTCACGGCTTCTGTCTTGTATGTGTGTGCATGCTAGGAGCTTCACTAGGTGCTGACAGGTGCCGTGGTGGCAGCTTATTCACAGACACTTGGGGACATGACAAAGGCTATACCCCTGGGGAAAGTCTCCTGGTCCCCTAGTAAACATTAACTGCTTTGTGAGCATCTTCCCCCTTGATAACAGAATGACAAAGGGCCCAAGGTTCCTGTAGGTCTTGGGTAGGTAACTGCAGCTGCTCTGAGTTTGAGGCTGCAATGTCTTTGTGATGCCCGGAAGCCAGTGTTCCTCAATACTCCATTGGTGTGGAATATTAGCTTAAGATGTATCATATTCATTTATGCTGTGGAATATTTGTTTAATGACGCAAAGATGTGTTGCATTCCTTTATGTTATGTTTGTTCAACTCTGTAAAGCAGTGTTACTTTGCCTGTCTAAAACACCTGATTGGTCTAATAAAGAGCTGAATGGCCAATAGCTAGGCAGAAGAGAGAAAAAGGTGGGGTGCCAGGCAGAGAGAATAAATAGGAGGAGAAATCTAGGGAGAGGGGCAAGGAGCGAGAAAGGGAGAAGGAGAGGAAGATGCTAGGGGCCAGTCACCCAGCTACATAGTCAGCCATGGAGTAAGAAGGAAAGAAAGATATATAGAATAAAAAAAAAAAAAAAAAAACTAAAAAACCCAGAGGCAAAATGCAGTCAAAGAGAAATGGGATAATTTAAGTTAGAAAAGATGACCAGAAGCAAGCCAAGGTAAGGCCGGACAATCTTAAGTAAGAAAAAGTCTCCATGTATTTATTTGGGAGTTGGGTGGCAGGTTCCCAAGAGTTAAAAAAAAGAACTAACTATACTGCATCCTTTCCACAGGTTCTGACACGCTTTCCATACGTCATCCTTGATGTTCCTGTGTCCTGGATGGAATAATACAGGTGTTTCATTCATGACTAAGCATTCAACAACAACTTGTCTTCAGAACTTAAATCAGTTACGCGTTCTTCATTTGCTAACACTCACTACCCAAAAAGCTTCTCTGATCAAATATGATAGCACCACTAACCTATGAACATAAACATAATTTGTAACAAAGTAGTTTGATAAACATTTCATGTTCATTTAGCAGTACATATCATGTACATTTAATAGTAACTCTCCCACTAAGACCTATGGTCTTTCCAGCCACGGACTATCGACCAAGCTCACAGAACCAGACACGAATTCCCTCCCGTGCAGCAGGCTTTAAGATTTATCTATTTATTTATATGTGTATGAGTGTTTTACCCACATTTGCATACGAGCACCATATGCAAACCTTGTTCTCTGCAGAGACCAGAAGAAGGTGTTGGATCTCCTGGAACTGGAGGCACTGAGAGTCATGAGCTGCCACATAGGTGCTGAGAACCAAATCCAGGTCCTCTGCAAAAGCAGCCAGTGCTCTGAACAACTGAGTCATCTCTCCAGGCCCTGCAGCAAGCTTTAATTCATTTTTGAAAGCAGCTGCTTCCTCCCGTAATCGTCATGTCTGAATGACGTTGCACCACCGGGTATATATCAGCAATAGATGAGCAACGCAACACTGTTGAAGACAACTCTCTTCCAGTTGCCTGTGTAGCATCTTCTGACATTATGAAAGCAAGCCAGCTTAGTGTACTTTAATTTCTCTATGCCCTGCAATGAAAGTATTTGGAGCCTTCAGCAACAGGGTCTTACGGTTCTGCTGACATGTATTGCTTTGTGGGCCACAGGAGTCTCCTTGGCTAACAACTCACGGGGAACCCTGAACTGGGATTTTCATGTAAATAAACGTGTGCCTTCTGGGAAGAACTTGATCCACCCATACAGAGTATCTCCATCCCGACTTCTATTGCTGCTGTGGTGTGTGTGTACAGCATAGCATGAGCACATGGATGCCAGAGGAGTCAGGAGTCGGGATCTTCTCACTTTTGCCTTGTTTCTTTGGGGCAAAGCCTCTTTGCTGAACCTGGATCTTGCATGTTCTCTCTCTCTTTTTGTTTTTTTTTTTTTGATTTTTCGAGACAGGGTTTCTCTGTGGCTTTGGAGCCTGTCCTGGAACTAGCTCTTGTAGACCAGGCTGGTCTCGAACTCACAGAGATTCACCTGCCTCTGCCTCCCAAGTGCTGGGATTAAAGGCGTGCGCCACCACCACCCGGCTGCATGTTCTCTTAAACTGGCAGTTTGGATGAGCCAATCCCCCTTCTGTTTCCACCTGCCTCAGCTCTGCGGCTGCAGAGTGTGCAGGTGCCCTGCTTGTTACTCAGGCTCTGGCATCTGACCTCTGCTACTCTTGCTTGGGCAGCAAGGGCTCTTACCCACCGAGCCATTCCTCCAGTCTGGCTTTTTTTGTTCCTGTACAAGCTCTATGCTAAGCTAATTCACCTCATGCCCTCCTACTCATTTTTTTCTTGTTCCTCCCCCTCCGATTGGTTTCCCTGTCTCTGTAGACAGCCTTACTTCTACCTTCAAGACATATTTTGTGTGTCTATATAAAACCTAAAAGCTGGGAGGCACAGTGGGAGAGAACGTGCAATTTTCTCTCTGCAGTTGGCTTTCTTTACTCACATGATTGTTCTCAGTTGCATCCACTTTTCTGCAAATGACATGGCTTCATTGTTCTTTAAGGCAAAAATGCATTGTGTGGGTGTAACACGTTTTCCTTAGCACGCCTTTGTTGTTGAATACTAAGGTTGCTTCCATAACTTAACAATTGTGTACCATGCTGCAATAAATATTGATGCATCATTGTCTCTGTGATGTGTCACTTTGAAGTCCTCTGAGAGATTATTAAGGAGTGACATAGCTGGGTCATATTGAAATCTATTGTTATTGTTAATGTTTTAAGAAACTTCCATCCTGACTTCCATAGTGGCTGGACTAGTTGACACTGCCTTGAACAGTGTATGATGATTTTCTTTTGTCCACATTTTTTTTTAAAGATTTTATTTATTATGCATACCGTGTTCTGTCTGCATGTACACCTGCAGGTCAGAAGAGGGCACCAGATCTCATGGATGGTTGTGAGCCACCATGTGGTTGCTGGGACTTGAACTCATGACCTCTGGAAGAGCAGTCACTGCTCTTAACCTCTGAGCCATCTCTCCAGCCCTTTTGTCCACATTTTTATCAGCATCTTCTGTTGTTTTCTTAATTATTGTCATTCGGACTGAAGTAAGACAGAATCTCAATACAGTTTTTATTTACATTTCTCTGATAGCTTTTTTCATATTTATGGTCATCTGTAGCTTATCTTTTTTTAATAGTTTAGTTTTATTTTTATGTGCATTGGTGTTTGCCTGTGTATATGTCTATGTGAAGGTGTCAGATTCCCTGAACCTGGAGTTACAGATAGTTGAGAGCTGTGGTGGTCGTTCTTATTCAAACCACCGCACAGAATTTAGGACAGTTTCTCCTGTCCTTCCTAGTGTTGGCCACACTGGAACAAAACCCCCTCCTGTTTCAACACCATTCTTTTATGCTGTCTGGATTCCTGTGGGCAAGTGGCCAAACTTGGTCTTCTAGGACAACTGGGCCTAGGAGTCTGGCTTAGGACACTTGTTGGTATGAAAAAATTAAAAATGCTGCAGAATCCCCGGCGGCAGTAGGCAGCAGAAATGCTGTAGGTCCCCAAGTGGTGGTAGCAGGCCATGTGGCGGCAGACAGCAGGCCCTGAGAGCAGCCAGTCCCAGGCAGAGATGGCTACCTGTCCCCAAGTGGTGGCTGGTCCCAGGCAGGGAGACACGTGGCGGGTGGGCAAGAGACAGAGACATGGATAGGCACGCCATGAAGAGTGAGGTTGAATATTTATTCAGGGGGTTATGGGGGGGAAGGGAGAAGAGGAGGGGTGGGAGAGGAGAGAGAGACAGAAGCGGGGAAGCAGAGAAGTGGGGAGAGAGGCAGAAGCAAAGCTGCCTCTCTGAGAGGAAGCTGGGAAAGAGAGCAAGCTCAGGCTGGAAGCTGAAGATCAGCCTGCCTCAGTGCATGGGGGAGGGAGTGGGCATGGCTTGTTTCTTAAAGAGATGGAACAATCATTACACTTGTAACAAAACTGGTTTTCCAAGAAAATCTCCCTTGACCTTCCTTAGCTTGGTTAAGACTATTCAATGGTTTTTCATAGCATCCTGTTCTTCCACGGTGTTTATCATAGATCATAGGTATATATTTATTTGTAGTTTTATTTGATTTATGAAACTATAAAAGCTTCATGAGGTAGAGACTAAACTTGTTTTGCTAAATAACCATATTTTGAATAATCAAGTCAACTTACTTAGTTAGCTCATCAGAATGCACTTACTAAACACACACAAGTCTTCTCAGAAGAACAAAAATTCAGAGAGCAAGAATCAGTGAGAAGCCAGGCATAGTGTTCCACGCTTTAATCCCAGCACTAAGGTGGAGCCAGGCAGATCTCTGTGAGTCCAGGCCAGCCTGGTCTACAGAGTAAGTTCCAATTAGCCAAGGCTACACAGTAAAACTTTGTCTCCAAAGAAAAAATGTATTTTCAGAAAATATATCTATATATGAAGAAAGAAAAACAAGAACAAAAGATTCTTAGTATGAGAAATTCTTTTCCTACCAACAGTTTAAATGACTGCATGCCTGCTGATTACTAAAGGATTGTATTACTAAAGGAGAAAATGCCTAAGGGCTGGATCTCAAGGCTGCATTTCTTCAGCTGAGGCTCCTCCCTCTGATGACTCTAGCTTGTGTCAAGTTGACACCCAAAACCACCCACTACAGCCTTACATAGACCAAGCTAGTCTTGAGCTTGCTGTGTGGCTAAAGGCTAGCCTTGGATTTCTGATCCTCTTGCTTCAGCCTCCTAATCATAAATTCAGGCATTTGCTACCACACCCAACTTCGGGGAATGAAGTTTTAAATTCTGTATTTGTGTGTGTGTGTGTGTGTGTGTGTGTGTGTGTGTGTGTGGTTTGGAGGGCAGGAGACTTAGGAGACTTGAAGGAATCAAGACTCTTTTTTTTTTTTTTTTGGTTTTTCGAGACAGGGTTTCTCTGTGGCTTTGGAGCCTGTCCTGGAACTAGCTCTGTAGACCAGGCTGGTCTCGAACTCACAGAGATTCACCTGCCTCTGCCTCCCAAGTGCTGGGATTAAAGGCGTGCGCCACCATCGCCCGACTGGAATCAAGACTCTTCTTCAACGTTGTGGATCCCAGGGATCAAGTTGGGTGACAAGTAACTTTACCCACCAACTCATCTCACCAGACCCAAAATGGAATTTTTAAAAGAAACTTCTTCCTTATATTTTCAATCTGTCTTTCCCTTGTCCTCAGGAGAGCTCTTATCTACCCCAAGTAGGTCAAAACAATACTTATATGCTGTGCTGTATAATCTCATCAGGTGTAAGGGTATCTTCTACCAATTCAATTACTTTTTAATTACTAATCGGTTAGAACACAGGAACTCTAAAACAAGAGACCCAAAGGACTCTAACAGCTCCCGGAATCCTGCACAGTGACAGGGAGGAGCCGAAGGAGATTCTTCATCTGTCTCTAACAGCTTCACTAACAGTGCAGTCTCCTGGCTTTCGTTTTGTCTTCCCTATAAAACTGTGACCTTCCCATGTGAAAGCTGGAAGGAAACATTGCCGGCCTCCTGGATCCATTTTCCTTCGCCAGCTTCTGTATCCTAACTTCTCTGGAGGGTAGGGTAACTGAGATGGCAAGCGCATGGACCTAAGCCTGGTAACAGCCATAGTTGTGGTGGAGGCCCACACAGTGAGAGGCAAACTTTATGAGACAGAGGGGCTCTAGCAGATGGCAATGATTTAGACTGGCGTGGAAACCAGCTTTGTAAAGTGCTGAAGCCATCAAGAGAGGCTGACAAAAAGACAAATCAAAGGAGTCTGTTTGGGTGTCTTAAGGGGAAATACAGCAGGATTTGTGTCAAGTCAGTCTCTAGGGGGAAACAGACAGAAGGACAAACCCTACGCTAGTGAGATCCTCAGAGGCATTGAAACCTGAGCAACAGTTCCCAGAAAACACCGATGATAAAGTGATGTAGGAGGAAAAGTGAGTCTGTCCTGGAGTGGGCAGGTATACCTCCAGAGTATGCAGGGTACACAGCAAGAAAGTAAACTAGGGGTGAAGATTGCTCAGCCATCCTGGAGACCTTCCGACATCCAGGTGTGGCCCCCGGACAGGGAAAGGCCGTGTTGCTGGCCTGGAATCTGTCAAAAGGTTCTGATATGGCTCCACAGTAAGCTAGACCAGGGCCCTGCTCTCCGTTAGGCCTGAGCTTGGTCTGTGTGATGTGGCCCCACTGGAACCAATGGGTGTGAAGAAGCTCACATCAACTCCATGGAGACAGCACCCTAGGATGAAGAAGCTAGACAGTGCACGGAAAATGACTGAAGTGTAAAGAGTCATAGTGGGTAGGGTGTTGCCCCCTGTACACACCATGGTACCCAACATTGTGCTTTGATGGCCACTGACAACGTGATGGGAAGTCTTCACTGAGTGCCAACCTTGCTAACATTTATTCTTAGCATCTCCTTAGTCAACTGGAAGTAACTTGGAGTAGACTGTCAGAGAGCTAGTGTGTGTTGTATTAGAAGGTTTCTTTGTATAATGCTAACCTTTGAGTGTCTTAATGATTGGTAAAAGCGTCAGGAAGAACCAAGCAAGCAGGAGGTGGAATGAAGGCCCCCCTCATGGGTGGGAAAGTACACTCCCTGGAGCCATGGGGTTGTTTGGGAGCCCAGGGAAGATGGTTTCCCTTTGAGTTGTTGGCCAGACATGCCCCTGAGCATGCACAAACCAAAAAAGTTTTGCCACTACTGTTAACTGCAAGGCAGAAGTAAATGGTAACTCCTCACTGCAGAAGGCCTTGCATACTCTAGTTACAGAACGTAAGAGTTCAGGTTGGAACTACGCTGGCAGCTCTCTTCTTGCTGACTGGACTTTAATGCTGGAAGGCACCACGTAGGCTTCTGGGGAAGAACTGGCTCCAGTGGGCTTAGCAGCATGCCAGGCCAGATGTGCCCACAAGTGGAATAGTGGTATGACTATTACGGTTTTACCAATGACTTTTGGATTCAATTTAAATCTGAACCCCATGAAGTAACACGTGATTATTGAAATTACCTGGAGCAAGTGAGAAGGAAACACAGAACACGCAACAAACCCGCTTAGGAGTTTATTAGAGAGGGAGTGTACAGGCCTGGGAAGTCAGTGTGCAGAGAGAGAGAGAGAGAGAGAGAGAGAGAGAGAGAGAGAGAGAGGAAGATGGAGCGTCCAGCTTTCAAAAGCTGCCTAGCGCATGTGCAAAGGGGGTTGACGTGACTACGTCATACACAGATGATGGGGCTTACACATGCGCGCAAGGGCTTAGCTGAGTCAAACGTGGATCACGTGGGGGGAGGGGCTTTAACATCCCCAGGGGCCACCACGAGGCACTTCTGCCCGGGGGTCCTGTCTGCACCTGCATGACCCCTAGAACCTGGAAGTATCTGTCTTATGTGGCTGAAATCATTACAATTATAGCACAAATTCTATTTGGTATTAATAATAAAAACCCAGAGTCAGATAAAGGGGTTAATTCTGAAGTTCAGAGAAGCAAAGTGCCCAGTCACTGGAGTTTTGTTGTTTTTTTTTTTTTTTACCTCTATCAATGCTCAGATCAAAGAAGCAATGCTGTCCTCAGATTGTCTCCTCAAACTTCATTCTCAGACTGCAACTGTCTCCACCAAACCTCATTCTGCACTGAGCTGCACTCCTTCTGCCTTATATTTCTCTATCTACCCAGCCTTATCACTCCTGTCTCCACCTCCCTAGTGCTGGACTCACCCTTGTGTGAGCTGTGTTTCTCTTTTTGACAGATTCAATCTTGTGTAGCCCAGGGTGGCCTTGAACTAACAGAGATCCATCTGCTTCTGTCTCCCCAAATTCTGGGATTAAAGGTGTGTGCCACCACTCCCTGGCCTCTAGTGGCTTACCTCTGCACTCTGATCTTCAGGCAAACTTATTTGTTAAAACACAAACAAAGCATCACTCCACATGATTGATACTATAGTAAAAATGTCAGGGGAGATCACAGTGTTGATGGACGTGTTGGAGAGTCGCTCCTAAGTACCACATGCTGTTGAGGACCAGCTTCAACAAAAGTACTTCTTACCAGGGTAGGGGCAAGGGAAGTGAATAAGTACAAGTGAAGAATATGAAGACACAAAAAATTAATAAGACAGAAACCATAGAAAGTGTCGGGAGGGCATTCCAGTGACTGAAACTCTGAATCCTGAAGTCACCTGGTTTTATTTTTCCACAGCTTTTATACCCAACATAAATGAGCGGGTGTGTGTGTGTGTGTGTGTGTGTGTGTGTGTGTGAAGGGAGAAGGTAACAAAGACTTTATTAACATGATAGAAAGGATAACTCACACAGTCAATCTTTTATCACCCTGAGACATCAAATCATTAGCATTCTGCTGTCTAGGTAGCAAAGCTGCTCTAGATCACACATCCTGAAGGCCACCCCTCCCCAGGTGACTTCATAGTTACCAAAGAAGGAGCAGTACATTTGCATATCCTGACCACCTGTCAGGATGGCATGGAGCTATCTTAATTTCAAAAAACAAAAAACAAAAAAAAAACAAGCAATCACATCTTGAGTTGGGACATCTACACTTATCAATCTCCAAACTCTCTGACTGTCAGACACGACAGAAATGCACCTGCATTTTTCGGCCTCCACAATATGCTGCCAGGGAAATCAGGTTTCCCTGCTTAGTCTCAGTTAAGAACTGACTCAGAAAGAAGCTTGAGAACAATTTTATTAGAGTTTTTTAAAAGCCCACAGGAAAGCTACAAATCCACAGTTGTCCAAATAAAAGAGATGAAGAAAAGGAAGAGAAAAGGCCATGTTATTGGAATTAAGCCAGGATGGTGGTCAACCACATAGGGAGTAGAGAGGATTCTGAGAAAATAAAAAAAGCCAGAGAAAGCATCCTTGGGCTCTAGCCAACCTATGAAAGAGACAGAAATGAAGGAGAAGGGCAAGTTAAGCTTTTCTGAGTAGTTCATGAGAGCAGGCAGGCTTAACTGCAAGGTGGCAGTTCCATTAACAGCTCCTCTGTGGGCATGGTTTCTGGGAAAGAAAGAACCTCTCTGAGCATGACTTAAAGTTAATCAGTCTTTCTGAGGGTGATGTAATGGATTATTAAAGATTGCTGCGGATCCCCGAGTAGCTTGCTGTGGGATCCCCAGTGGCAGCAGGCAGTGGGCAGGGGGTCCCTAGAGCAGCCAGTCCCATGCAGGGACAGTGCAAGAGACCACCACACTGCAGGTCTCTGAAGGTGGTTGGCCCCCAGCGGAGAGCCATGTGGCGTCAGCAGGTGAGAGGTGAGAGACAGACTGTTAGGTACACCATACAAAGTGAGGTTGGATATTTATTAGTGGTTATGGAAGGAAAGGGAGAAGGGGAGAAGAACAGAGAGGAAAAGAGAGAGAGAAAGAGAGAGAGAGGGAGAGAGAGAGAGAGAGGAAAAGAGAGAGACAGGAGGAGAGAGGGGGGAGAAAGAGGGAGAGAGAGAGAGAGAGAGAGAGAGAGAGAGAGAGAGAGAAAGGAGAGACCTAAGCTGCCTCTCTGAGAGAGAGAGAGACAGAAAAGAGAAAGAGGCTAAGGTTGGAAGCTGAAGATCAGCTTGCCTCAGTGGATGGGGGAGGGAGTGGGTGTGTGTTATCTCTTATAGAGACAGATCATTACAGGTGGGCTCTTGGCCAGGTGATTACCCTACCCAACTGTATTAACTCTTTAGGGAGGAGACATGGCATGTCTCTGAAGTATATTTATTCTTTTGAGAGGGAAATGGCTTTCCCTTAATGGGCCTCCAATACCACTGTAACAATAGGCCCTGTGGGGAAGTGGCACTATTCTCTTGTTAGATTGATATGGTATGCTTGTTAAATTGCTTTCTAAACATTTGTGTGTGTGTTTGTGTTTATAGATTATTGCTCTTGTTATCTTCTGTTGGTCATGACAGGGAAACTTCTTTCTTGCAATGAAAAATACACTACAAAGAGTCATAACTGCTCAGCATCCTAACAGAGACTATTGCTCTGCCACAGTGGCCCAGTACTCAGCCATGAATGAAATAACCAGACATCTATAGCAATAGCTCAGAGAACATTGTAGGAGACGTAAAGAATATAAGAGCCAGAGGAGCTCCCTTTCTGCCTCCTCTGCCGCCATGGCGCCCGTGAAAAAGCTTGTGGCGAAGGGGGGCAAAAAAAAGAAGCAGGTTTTGAAGTTCACCCTTGATTGCACCCACCCTGTAGAAGATGGGATCATGGATGCTGCTAATTTCGAGCAGTTCCTCCAGGAGAAAATCAAGGTGAATGGGCAAAGCTGGGAATCTTGGCGGAGGGGTTGTGACCATCGAACGGAGCAATAGCAAGATCACTGTCACTTCCGAGGTGCCTTTCTCCAAAAGGTATTTGAAATATCTCACCAAAAAATATTTGAAGAAGAACAATCTCCGAGACTGGTTGCGTGTTGTCGCCAACAGCAAAGAGAGCTATGAGCTGCGTTACTTCCAGATTAACCAGGATGAAGAGGAGGAGGAGGAGGAGGAGGAGGAGGAGGAGGAGGAGGAGGAGGATTAAGACACATTGGTCTGGAATGTTTTGTATTAATTCATAAATAAAATTTAGGATCAACAACAAAAAAAGAGCCAGAGGAAAGGATAGCACTGTGTAGGTATTTCCTCTGAAACATTCCCTACCAAAGGGAAACTCATACAACATACAAGGCCCAGAGAAGTCCTGAAACTTACATGACTCACAAGGTCCTTCTCCAACGTTATAAAAGCATTAAGTCATTGCTGAAGACTTTCTGGTCTGTCAACCTGCCTGCAAGTTGTGTAGGAGGTGCCAGGGAAGCAGCTGTTGTGAGTCACTCATTCTGGGGTGGGCTTTTCGGTGGGGCAGCCACCTTTGAGTCACCCATACTCCAGTAAGCAACTGCTCACCCACACTGCTGTTATTAGCCATAGTGAACTTACTATTTCTTTAAGCTAGACTTGGGTGAAATATGTGTTTTCAGTCTGTTGTTGGTGCAATAACCAAGGTGAACAGACGTTTGTTCAAATCTCCTCAGAAAAAGTCACACAACAAGAAGCCTCAGTTTCCCTTCCCTGTGACTTCTTCTCAGGGATCCCTGAGTAGCCTCGCAGGGCAGTTAGCTTTTTACTGAGCAAAAGATCTAAGAGAATGCAGAAGCAGGTGCCCTTTATTATCTGCCCTCAGACATCACACTATCTTCTCTACCTTGTTCTAGCCCATCATCTAGGATTACCTCTGACTATATATGGGTGGGGATCACCAAAGACGTGAAGTATGGGAGCCAGCCATGATAAGCTAAGTATGGGCAGGTCACCCAAAGGAAGTTCTTTACTTCCAACCATTATCACCTGCCAAAGTAGGACTCAGCCATCAATAAATTTAAATAGAGGCCTGAGTCTCAGTAGTTTACCCTGAAGCAATACCTGGCTGCAGGAAGAACCACAAACTGAGATTACACAAGCACCACCCAAAAATAGATCATCCAAAGGAAATGCCTAGCATTCCAACCACTGTAGATTGGACCACCTGCCAGAACTCACTCACCAGGACACCCCTAGACAAATGTCAGCCAATCAGGGGTCCTGAACCTCAGAAACCCCTCACCCCCACCTTTACTACTATAAAAACCCAATTCTAACTGAGCTCGGGACTCTCCATTTATTCCAATATGTTGGACATGCAGAAAGACAGAGTTTGCAAATTTGCATAAAATAAAGGTTCTTTGCTTTTACATACAGGACTTGGTCTCCTTGTTGGCTTTTGCGGGAACTTCGCGGATTTGGGCATAACATGAAGCATAAGAATCCTCTTAGAACTGGCTACTGGGTTCAATGTTTAAAAATTAAAAATAACTTGAAAGACAAATGAAATTTATTAAATGCAGATGCTCATAAGAGTGAATTTTTAAGCTGGGCATGGTATCATATACCTTTAATTTTAGCACTCAGGAAGTAGAGGTAGCCAGATCTCAATAAGGCCAAGGGGAGTTTGAGGTCTCCATGCTAATTTCTAAACCAGACAAGGCTACATAGTGAGACCATGTCTCCAAAAAAAAGAGGTAAATTATTATTATTATTATTATTATTAATTTAAATAGAAAACTTGAAATTTTCAATAAATGACTCAGTTGTAAAAAAATAGCCTACTTCCAACTAACCTACAAAACATCAATTGCTTAAGTAAAGCACATTTATAACTGACCATGAGAAAAATATTTTCATGCATCTTTTTTCTTCATACATGTCTTAACAATAAAACATAGTCAAAGATATTAGGAGGTTCCTTCATTATGAAAACATCATGGTGTACATGAACAGGATAAGACGGCCAGAGTATCTTATGTGACATGACTTTAAGGGACCACCATCATGTATGTGATCTGTTCCTAACTGGGAAGTCATCATGTGGTCATATATCCTTCCTCTGACTGCCTTCAAGTCTTGGAGCACATTTGCCTTCAGGGCTCAACGTTCTGAAAGCATCCTTGTGTGGCTGAATCAAGAAATCTATAGAAATAAGGTTTTACAGACTACAGAATGATGGTGCTGTGTGGTTTTCCTTCTTTACGTGAGGCAAGGCTGACATCAGTTAGGGGGAGGACGCTAGCTTTTGGAAGTCTTAGACTCTAATATTGCATACTAATACTGCTAAAGCCCCAGGCAGAGATTTTAGTCTTCCCAACTCTACTCGGCCAATTTAAAGCTAATACCATTGATTTCACCTGTGAGTTGCTGTAGCTGTGGTGTATCTGTGCTGGGCAAAATGCCAGAGAAAATGCCCCTTACTTATGGGAGCTGCCATTCTTTTTTTTTTTTTTTTTTTTTTTTTGGTTTTTTTCGACACAGGGTTTCTCTGTGGCTTTGGAGCCTGTCCTGGACTAGCTCTTGTAGACCAGGCTGGTCTCGAACTCACAGAGATTCACCTGCCTCTGCCTCCCAAGTGCTGGGATTAAAGGCATGTGCCACCACCGCCCGGCTGGGGGCTGCCATTCTTGTCAGCATAGACATGCCTCTTTCAGAACTTAGCAATAAGCCAGGCGGTGGTGGCGCACGCCTTTAATCCCAGCACTCGGGAGGCAGAGGCAGGCGGATCTCTGTGAGTTCGAGACCAGCCTGGTCTACAAGAGCTAGTTCCAGGACAGGCTCCAAAACCACAGAGAAACCCTGTCTCGAAAAACAAACAAACAAACAAAAACAAAAAAAGAACTTAGCAATACCACACCCCCATTTCTTACACTACCCCACCCATGCCCCACTCTCCCCCACATCTAGCATTACTTGGCTGAGCTCAGCATCTCCCTTTCACTTCCTTCTCTCTCTTCCCCCAGGAGCAAAATATCAAAAGCCTCTAGATTACACTTAGCTACCTATTTCTAAGGCAAGAGGCCTCTTCTCAAACACTATAACTTTGCTATTCTCTTAGTTCTCTACAAATTTAATACCCATGTAACACTTACTTAACTCTCAGTTACACAACCTACAAATTCACTTCCAAGACTATTTTGTGTACCAATAGGAAAGACTGTATCAAACCTAGCTGAGGACAATGCAGCAGAAACACAGTGCACCTGATCATTACAGGAACCATCCCTGAAGGAATCAGACATAAATAAGTCTATCCACTTGGTTTTAGATTTAAAAAAAAAATATTTTTTGAGACAGAGTTTCATGTAGCCCAAGACGGCCTTAAACTCCCTAGGTAGCTGAAGATATCCTTGTATTTCTGATTCTTCTGCCTTCACCTTTCAAGTGTTGGGATTACAAGTATGTGTCACCTTGCCAGTGGGGGGGGTGAATAAAATTGTGAACAGTGTTTATAATGTTTATCATTACTCCAATATATATTTAGGTATTGAATGAACATGATATTTCTAAAGGAATGATGTCATTTACCATCTTTTTAATCTTATTTATTATTAAAATACTTTTATGCATATATTTTTATGATCCTGTACATGCCTGGTGCCCATGGATGCTAGAAGAGTGTTTGGGATCCCCTGAGACTGGAGTTACGGAAGTTAGAAGCCACTATGAAGGTACTGAAAATTTAACTCAAATCCTCTGGAAGAGCAACAGTGTTCCCATCTACTGGGACATTGATGACCCATTTTGCCTCAGTCTTTGAAAAACAGCAACCAATACTTTGTTTTAAAAATGTTGCTGTGAACATCTTGCAACCCTACCTTTATTTCAAAAGGTTATTATAAACACCTGTTGTTATAGCTACCTTGTTGTTATGACTACCTTGTTATGTTCTGCTTCTAGAACCCCACTTATTTATCAATTCCCACATTTGAAAACCCCTATACTTCAGCTACAAAAACCCTTAACTCAGCCGGGCGGTGGTGGGGCACGCCTTTAATCCCAGCACTAGGGAGGCAGAGGCAGGCGGATCTCTGTGAGTTCGAGGCCAGCCTCGTCTACAAGAGCTAGTTCCAGGACAGGAACCAAAAAGCTACAGAGAAACCCTGTCTCGAAAAATCAAAAAAAAAAAAAAAACCTTAACTCCCTCATGTCCAATACTGACCCCTTGAGCCCTTCCTTAGGGAGAGACAGTCCATGTACACGAATAAAAAAAGCTGGCTTTAATAATTTGACCTTGATGCTTTGAATTGGCAATTTTTCTCCTTGGATCTTTGGGATTAACACCATCTCTCCAACCTCTTATTTATTTATTTATTTTGTAAATATTTATTTTAATGACGTGTATATGTGGAGGAGGGTATGTCCATGTATGAGTGTAGATGCTCTCAGAGTCCAGAAGAGGGTATCAGATACCCTGGAGTTGGGGTTGTGGGTGGTTAGGAGCTATCCCATGTGGGTACTAGGAACTGAGATGCAGTCCTCTAGAAGAGGAGATTGTAATCTTAATCACCAATGAAAGAGGTTTTTTTGGTGAAGAAGTATCTTGGCAACTGGGGCTAAGGAATGCCACAAAAATCACACCACACAACAGACCTGATACAAGAGATTATTGCGGGGGGGGGGGAGGATGCAAAATGGCGGCCTCTGAGCAGGCATGAAGACAGCAGCAGACAAGGTGGAGGAGGGCTGTGAGCATGTACATAGGGAAAACCAGGCAATGCAATGGTGGCAACATTGGTCGAAGCATGTCCCATTGGCAGGTGGTAATGGTGCCCAATGACGCTGAGTGGGGGGTGGGAAAGCACCTGGTTCAGGAATGTGTGTGGTTCTTAGTTGATTAACAACTAGGTCATCTTTCACCCACCCACCCCCAGTTTGTTTTTTTAACATGACACAACCTTCCTTTGTAGCCCGGATTGGCCTTGAACTCTTGGTAATCCTCTTGTCCCAGTCTCCCAAATGCTGGGATACTAAATGTACACTACCACTCTCTGCTCAAATCTACCCAGCTAGAATAGCTTCTTTGAGTGTTTTGAACCTTCCACTGACAACACAGTTGAGGCATATTTAAAGTATATTCACGAAATCTTAACCAAGAAACAGAATGCCACACATACAGAGCCCACACACATTTCTGTTCTCATCACATAGTGTGGTAGGGAGGGTTTAGAAAACAAAAAGCAGAACTATTACCATGCAGGGGTAGGAGACTGTTAGCTGACTCAGACTTAGTCACCCTCTGGGAATAATGACATCTCTGCTCATTTCATTGCAAGAGAAACTGTTTTCACAGTAAATTCAAGTCCTCAGTCATGATCACACACCACGGACCGTCTGTGGTGGCAGACGAGAGCGTGAAGCTGGATCCCTAATCCCACAGCTCTTACCAGCAAGAAGCAGAATGAAAGGGAGAGCCCCGCAGACCTTCTAACTCTGTCCTAGAGAACATTGCAAACCCAAAAAAAAAAAAAAAAAAAAGAGAGAGAGAGAGAGGAAGGAAGGAAGGAAGGAAAAAGAAAGACAGACAGACAGACAGACAGACAGACAGACAGACAGAAAGAAAGAAAGAAAGAAAGAAAGAAAGAAAGAAAGAAAGAAAGAAAGAAAGAAAGAAAGAAGATAAATTTCTGAGACATCTCCATACAGATATCCGAAGGGGCTGTATCAGCTTGCACTCCCACCAGCAATGCAGAAGTGTTCTCTTTACCCCACAACCTCTTCAGCATAAGTTGTCATCAGTGTTTTTGATCTTGGCCATTCTTAACAGGTGTAAGATGATATATCAGAGTTGTTTCGATTTGCATTTCTCTGATAACTAAGGATGTTGAGCATTTCCTTAAGTGTCTTTCAGCCATTTTAGATTCCTCTGTTGAGAGTTTTCTGTTTAGGTCTGTACTCCATTTTTTTATCGGGTTATTTCTTCTTTTGATGACCAATTTCTTGAGTTCTTTGTATATTTTGGAGATCAGCCCTCTGTCCTCCGATGTGGGGTTGGTGAAGATCTTTTCCCATTCTGTAGGCTGCCGTTTCATCTTGTTGAACATGTCCTTCATTTGTGGTAGATCTAGCTGTCTAGCGATAACTTCTTATTGCTTGGGTACTGACTACATGGGAAGAACCAGCCTGCCTCCAACTTATTGTAAAGACAAACCAGGTTTATTCCTGTGTGTGATTAAATTTCTGTTTCTCAGTGATTGGGCTATGCCCTGCCTATATCCTGTTAAGTTTCAAACCCAGAACAAAGGCTTGGTGCCTATTGAACATATCAAAGTGGACCTGACCACCAGGTTCTCCCAGCATCCCTCAGTCCCTACCCATTATAGGAAATTGATTACAGCATACCCCTTCCTCTGCACTGAACTCTCAGCCCAGGGGCTGTGCTGCCCCTCCCCACATAGCCCAGCTCCATCTGGTAATCTAGTCACGCTCACTCCAGACTCTCCCATAAATCCCTGCCTCTGACTGTGCTCTCACATATGTACAATAAACTTTCTTGGTGTGGGAGAATTGTCTGTATTCTGTCAATCATGTTTTAAATAAATGCTGATTGGCCAGGCAGGAAGTATAGGCAGGAAAACCAGACAGGAAGTAGAAATGATGCAATGAAAACAGGAGAATTCTGGGAAGGAGGAAGTTGATTCCTCCCACTCCTGCCCAGACCACCGAGGAAGCAGGATGTGACCTGTCAGCTGAAAAAGGTAATATAAGTCATAAGAGCTAATAAGTAGCCTGAGCTAATGGGCCAATCAGCTTATAACTTATGGAGACCTCTGTGTGATTTTCTTTGGGGCTTGCCGGCTGTGGGGTACCAGGCGGGACAGAAACCCCAATAAGCAGGCCCGGCCCTCATGTTACACTTTCTCCTCCACTGTATCTAGAAGCAGCCATGGCCTTTGCTTTTTATTTCTGTTTTTTGAGGACTCACACCCAAGGCTGACCTCTAAAACCCTACCTTAGCGGGAGGCAGCCTGTGTGCATGAATAAAAAGCTTGTTTTAATCATTAATTTTGGCCATGATGCTTTGAGTTGGTGGTTTTTCTCCTCTCATGTGTGGGATTAACACAGGCTCTACTGCATTTCCATGGCCCATCCTCATGGTCACTGTTTAACATGCCCTGACCATTCTACATTTTTATTCCTTTTGTAGCCATACTAGAAATTGGCTCAAATAATCTTTAGACAGAGGAGAATAAACATATAATTTAAAATAATCCTGTCAGGCCAAGCATAGTGGTGCATGCCTTTGATTCGAGTAAGATAGAGGCATATTGGGGGAGGCCGCTTGTTTGTTCCCAATTGCCCAGATGCTAAATAATCACTCAGAAACTATACTATTTGTAATACTGTTTGACCAATAGCTTAAACATTTTTCTAGCTTGCTCTTATATCCTAAACTAACCCATCTCCATTAATCTGTGCATCATCACAAGGTCATGGCCTACTGGCAAAGTTTCAGCATGTCTGTCTCCGGTGACAGCTACATGGCTTCTTCCTGACTCCGCCTACTCTCTATATATCTCTTTCAGCCTGGCTTTACTCTATTAAGCCATTAGCCAAAAGCAGCTTCTTTATTAGCCAATGGAAATAAAACAATGTTTACAGCATACATTACTTCCCACATCACCGGCAGGTGGATCTTTGTGTGTTTGAAACTAGCCTGGTCTACATAATGAGTTTCAGGCCAGCTAGGGTTACACAATAAGAGTCTGTCCCAAATAAATAAGCTAACAAACAGTGATTCTATGGTAGTCTGAATGGGAAATGTTCCCACAGGCTGGTGTATTTGAACACTCGCTTCTCCATGGGTGTCACTGTTTAGGGAGGATATGGAGCCTTTAGGAGACAGTGCCTTGATGGAGGAAGTACATCACTGAGGCCAGGCTTTGAAGGGATGTAGCCACTTTATATTCTTTCTGCTTCCTATGTTTGGTAAAAATGTGATTGGCTGGCTTCCTCTCCTGCCGCCATGCCATGCCTTCCCAACTATGATTGACTCTATATCCCTCTGGAACCATAAGCTAAAATAAACCCTCTCTTCCTAAAGTTGCTTTTGTTCATGGTGCCTTTCACAGAAGCAGAAGAGTAGCTAATAGAGTCTTTTTCCTTTCCCAAGGTTGTTGAAAGACAACATCAGTCAATAATCACTAATGTCCACATCAGTAGATCCTCCTCCATACTCAGCGTTAGAACAGCCCCATTCCAGAACCAGGTGTTCCCCATCCCCAGGACACTTTCAGTCATTACTAAAGGCCAATGTGACACATCAACATCATCGAGTGTTCTCTCACATGTTCCACACCACCTCATTGTAGCCTCTCCTCTCCTCTCTCTCTCTCTCTCTCTCTCTCTCTCTCTCTCTCTCTCTCTCTCTCTCTCTCTCATATCCCCACCCAGAAGCAGCCTTTCACCACCCCCTTGTAGTTGGAATTTTCTTTAGGCCATCAACCAGCTCCCAAATAAAGACATGGAGACTTATTTTTAATTATGAAAGCTTGGCCTAAGCTTAGGCTTGTCCCATTAACTCTTTTAACTTATTTAACCTGTTTCTATTCATCTATGTTTTGTCTTGGGGCTTTTTATCTTGATAGTTCTCTCTAGATGGTCAGAAAACGTGAAAACACTTGATAGCTCTCTCTAGACAATCAGAGGACCTGAAAACACTTGTCCCCGTGTGAATGTTACACATCTCTAGACATACAACAACACAGCTTCTAATGCTCCTGTAACTTCACTGGTGAGAGCTGCCACCAGATCTGTCCCACCCTTTGTTGTCTGTCCAAATGACTAAGAAAAACTCAACCTTGAGCCAAATAACGACAAGATGCTGACATGATATAAGTCACCACTTTGTCACCCTGACCACATAAGGAATCATCTGGGAAAGTCTTTCGAAATACTGTGCCCTGGATCCCTCTTGGTATGATTCATTTGTCTGAACTGAGCCAAGGCATTAATAATGCATAAACTCTACAGAGACTAACTCGTACCCAAGCTACAAATAACTGACTTGGCTATGTCCGTAACTGAGAAATCCAATGAGTAAACTTGTTAGTTGTTTTTACGCTTTGCTCTTTACTCTTTGGGGGACCCACCATCCAGCTCCTAAATAAATCACACACAGTCTTCTTATGAATGCCTGGCCTTAGCTTATTTCTAGCTAGCTTTTCTTAAATTATCCCATCTACCTTTTCCCTCTGGGCTTTTACCTTTCTCTATTTCTGTATATTTTTTTCTTTCTTTCTTTCTTTCTTTTTTTCTTTCTTTCTTTCTTCCTTTCTTTCTTATTCTGGCAGGGTGGCTGGGTGACAGGTCCCTCCTAAATAAATCACACACAGTCTTCTTATGAATGCCTGGCCTTAGCTTATTTCTAGCTAGCTTTTCTTAAATTATCCTATCTACCTTTTCCCTCTGGGCTTTTACCTTTCTCTATTTCTGTATATTTTTTTCTTTCTTTCTTTCTTTCTTTCTTCCTTTCTTCCTTTCTTTCTTGTCTGGCAGGGTGGCTGGGTGACAGGTCCCTTCTTTTCTCACTCGTCAATCTATTCTCCAAGATCTTCCATCCTATTTATTCTCTCTGCCTGCCAGCCCTGCCTATCCTTTCTCCTGCCTTGCTATTGGCTGGTCAGCTCTTCATTAGACCAATCAGGTGTTTTAGACAGGCAAAGTAACACAGCTTCACTGAGTTAAACAAATGCAACATAGAAGAATGTGAGATATCTTTGCATCATTAAACAAATATTCTGCAGCATAAATAAATGTAACACATCATAAAATAATATTCTGCAATATGCACTACATAGGAAAGGCTTTTGTTTTCAGGTCTTAACATGGTATGACTAGTATGAAGGCAGGCACAGGTAACCATAATTGACTGAAAAAAGTAAGAGTGAAAGCAAGAATTAGGAGCTGGAGATAGCAGCACATACCTGCTGCGTTAAACATGAAAGATCCCCCATAGGCTTATGGGTCTGAGCACGTAGTCTCCAGCTGGTGGCGCTGTTCTGAAGGTTGTGGAACCATTAAAAAATGAAGCCTTGCTGGAGAAAGAAATCATAGGAGAATGGGGGTAAGATTTGGTAACTTGGCCTTACTTCCTGTTCTCTCTCAGCTTCCTGACCACCCCACACTCCTACCATACCTCCTGCCATGAAGGACTATATTCCTCAAGGACTGTAAGCAAAAAAAAAAAAAAAAAAAAAAGCTTTTTTTTTTTTAAGTTTATTTCTTAGGATTTTCTCTCATAGCAACAGAAAAAAAATACACCTGTCTTCCAACTACTTGAGAAACTGAGGCAGAATGACAATGAGGTCATAGAAAGTTTGGGCTACATAGCAAGACCCGTCTCAAGAAGACAAGAGAAGAACCAAAGCTAAAACCAAACACTGAAGACACATGTTCAGTAAAAGTAGATGATAAAAGAAAAGCAGTTTGATCGGCTGTGTCTTAAGCACTGGTTCTTTAAACACTTGCAGTGTGGGAGAGAACAGAATGGTCAGAGGGTAGATTGTTAAAGTACTCATGGCATCAAAAGGCAGGGGCACGCTCAGCTAAAGTGAGCTCTGGCATGCAAAATTATTTCACCCAAAGGAAGTCAACAAGCTGCCATACTCCTGTCCAAGGTAAGAAGTATTCCAGGCCAGTGACATGGCTCAGGGGTAAAGGTGCTTCGGCACAAGCCTGAAGACCTGGATTCAGTCCCTGAAGCCCACAGTCAAAGGAAAGAACCAGCTCCAGAAAGTCGTCCTCTGATGGCCACCCGTGTGCCACGGCACACACAAAGCGCACACACACAACAAATGGATTTTTTAAAGGTGTATATATGTGTGTGTGTGTACTCTATTGACTACATGCCAGAAGAGGGTGCCAGATCCCACTACAGATGGTTGTGAGACACTATGTAGTTGCTGGGAATTGAACTCAAGACCTCTGGAAGAGCAGCCAATGCTCTTAACCACTGAGTCATCGCTCCAGCCCACAACTGGATATTTTTAAAGGGCTATTTCTAGAAAAACTGTGACCCAGCAAAGAGACTGTCTCTGAACATCTGGTCAGTTCTCTCTGGTCTGGTTGGTGTGTCGTCTGAGGAAGAATCTCAGATCTTTCACTGCTTCATGGAAGTATGCTGTCTGAGCAAGCTATTGTCTTCCTGGGGTGGGGGAGTGTGGCTGACAACCATAATAGAGAGAGGGTGGGATTGAGACAGTTGTTTATGGTCGGTTGGAGGCTCTGTAATGCTCTGAGAGAGAAAGGAATGTCGTGCCCCGTTTGGCAAGTTGATGATTATGCCAGGTAGTTTTATATAAACTTGATACAAGTGTGGTGATATTTTGTTTGTATTCTAACAAATAAAGTTTGCCTAAAGATCAGAGGGTGGAGCTAGCCATTAGTTAACCATAGAGGTCTGGAGTTCTGTACAGACAGAAGACAGGAAGTGATATGAGTGTGCAGAGACAAGAGCTCAGCCCTTTTTGGTCTAAGGATTTCATAGAGGTAAAACCTTTAGTCGCTGGCTGCTTTACTTCTCTGATCTTTCAGCTTTCACCCCCTAATATCTGACTCTGTGTTTTTATTATTAAGACCAAATAGGATTCGTGCTACACACAAGCTAAAGTCAAAGGAGGGCATAGCAATTAAAAAAATGCCTCTGTTGTCAAGAAACGGTGGCGCATGCCTTTAATACCAGCACTCAGGAGGCAGAGGCAGGGGAGTCTCTGAGTTTGAGGCAGCCTAGTCTGCAGAGTGAGTTTCAGGATAGCCAGGGCTACACAGAGAAACCCTGTCTTGAAAAACAAAGAAAGAAAGAAAGAAAGAAAGAAAGAAAGAGAGAGAGAGAGAGAGAGAGAGAGAGAGAGAGAATGTCTCTGGCTCTAGTCAAGCCTATTTTCTTAATTAGTGATTGATGGGGGAAGGCCCCAGCCCATGGTAGGTGGTACCCAGGTGGTACCCCTGGGATGGCTGTCCTGGTTCTATAAGAAAGCAAACTGACCAATCCAGAGGGAACAAGCCAGTAAGCAGCACCCCTCCATGAGTGCTGCATCAGCTTCTGCCTCCAGTCCTGCCCTGTTTGAGCTCCTGTCCCAGCTTCCTTTGATGGTGAACTGTGATGTGGAAGTGTAAGCCAAATAAACCCTTTCCTCTTCAGCTTGCTTTGGTCATGTTGTTTCATTACAGCAATGGAAACCCTAAACAGGACAATGATCTTCAGAGCAGTGTTTACAGGAGAGTGAGGTATGGCCCTGGAGAAATGCTAAGTGTCCCAAACTATGGGATTGACTTGGGCTATGAGAGAAGAGTGAGGAGGAGTCATTAGGATGAGAAAAATCCTTATATGGGTTGTGTGCAAGTGAGCAGCAAGAGCAGTGTGGAGAATAGAATGTCTCATCCCAAAAGTGGAAATCAGATCATGAGTAAATATTCAAGTGTCTTTAGACACAGGAGGGGCTAGGTTTTAGGGGTTGAGAGGTAAGGCTATCCATCTCCATAAAAAAGACTGAGTGTCCAGTTAAGAAGAAATGAGTCTAAAAGGAAAGGTGGGTATTGACCTACCTGCAACTGTGATATTTGTTCTAGGTTCATCCTGAGTGATGGCGGTGTCTGTGAGGGCTTCTGAGTCTGGACAGATGTAACATGAGGGACTGCTTGTTGGGGTTTCTGTCCCACCCGGTTTCCGCAATCAAGTTCCAAAGAAAATCACACAGAGTTCTATATTAATGATAAACTGATTGGTCCATGAGCTCAGGCTTCTTATTAACTCTTATAACTTATGTTAACCCATTATTCTTATCTATGTTAGCCACATGGCTCAGTACCTTTTTCAGCGGGTCAGGTCACATCCTGCTTCTTTGATGTCTGGACAGCACTGCGGAGGAATGGGCTTTCTCCTTCCCAGAATACTCCTGTTCTCATTGACCCACCTCTACTTCCTGTCTAGTTGTCCCGCCCATACTTCCTGTCTGGCTACTGGTCAATCAGCATTTATTTAAAGCATAATTGACAGAATATAGACAATTCTCCCGTACCAGACAGAAGCATAGTTGCTGGTTTGTTCTAAAAGTTTAGAGTCCTCGTTTGCTTTCTATTCTGTGATAAATGACTAGAAGAAACTGGTGTGGAGAAGGTTTATTTCAACTTAAAGCTTATAGTCCACCATGAAAGGAAGCCAGAGCAGAAACTCAAGGAAGGAACCTGGAGGCAGGATCTGAGTCACAGACCTTGGATGAATGCTGCTTGCTGACTTGCTGCTCAGACCACAGTGAGATGGGCTCTTCCACATCAATCATTTGTCAAAATATTCCACAGGCTTGCCAAGAGGCCAGTCTGATGGGAAATTTTCTTAACTGAGGTCCTTCTCCCAGATAACCCCAGCTTGTGTCAATTTGACAAAAAACTAACCAGCGCTGTTAGACATTGAGAATCCTGGCTCAGAGTTAGTGTTTGGAACAGCTGGCCTCCACCCACGAGTTTAAAAACATTCCAGTTCTCAATGTCCCTTAATGGTACATACTGGTTAGTGTCCCAGTAGAGTTCATGTGTCTGGACAAGGTTTGACCCAGGGTCCATTTTGACCACACTTAAAGCAAGGCTCTGGTGGCTTCCTGTTCAGCTGTCCTGGATGTGATTGTAATTAATTGGTATTTGACCTGATCTTTTTGTGCTTGCTGTCTAGTTAATAGTAAAGACTTTAAAGAGGTCCTTTTGAGGAGTTTAAAGGCCATCCTCCAGTTTAGGGAGCATTTTCCCTAGTGTCTCAGTAGGATTAGGCGATGCATGAGGTATGTAAACATAGATTTCCTGCCCTTGAATTCAGATCTAGATGATTATATTTGGAAAGCTCTATAAGATAGGCCATGAAGGCAAGTGGGGGTTTCATCGGCCCTCTTGGTGATTATTTTAGATCTTATCATAGTTTACTACCATAACTGAGGCCTTTTCCATACCCTGGAGCCCCAGGTGAGGAAGTGACATGCATACCGGATCTTCAGAGTTAGGCTGATAATTCTATCTAGGTTAGGTAGAGGGGACCACCTCATTACCAGCAGGGTGATAGTGGGAATCCTGGGAATGAAAAGAGTTTGAAAAAAACCAAAAAACATTGCCAAAGCCCAGATATGGGATTTGCTTCTTACAGTATAGCAGAGAAGGAAATACCAACATAAGTGTCCTGGAATGTTAGACTGTGAGAGTTTAAGATGTGCTGGAATTTCTTGGTGAATCAGGTAGGATACCAGAAGACCATAGACATTTATTGATTCAGGAAAAATGAGGCTGTGTGTGTGTGTGTGTGTGTGTGTGTGAACATGAATATCCCCTTGGACGCAGTAACTTGGAGGGCAGAAAGGTTCTAGAAACCTCAGAGGATTGGGTTTTAAGCCAATGGCCGAAGGGAAAAACAGTGTGAGAGAGAGGAAAGAGTTAGGAGGGTGTTGGAGCTGGGAGAGAGAGGAGGAATCTGGCTCTGTGATACCACGGAGGAAAAAGCATTCAGGTCATTTGCTTAGTGGGACCAAAGGAGCAGGGGAGAAGGATGAAAAAGCAGTAAAGGGGCAAGGATAAGTAACTGAAGGCAGCTTAAGGGACATAAGGAGGGAGGGAGCATTAAAGGTTAATCACCTAAAAGCCTCAGGTGGCCGAAGCCACTGTGGACAGGATGTGATGATATTACCTGTGGAATTTTCCGATAAGGAGACCCACACACCAAACCCGCTGGTATCTACCACTTCTAGGCTACAGGGGAGCTGACCTGTACGTGGAATCTTCCATCCACACAGTTTCCCCTTTTCTGTCCTATAAGACCCCAAAACCTCCATACCAGGTGAACACAATTGGTTGTTCTGTGCTGAGTCCATTAATCCTGCTCTAACAAGCATAGTCAGTGGGGCCAGAGTTGATCTTCCAGAAGAGAAGGTTATACCAAAAGTGCAGGTGTTTTACCTCCTAGCAGGATTTGGAAGGTGACTCAGTATTGACAGAGAGGGGAGTTGGTTGTAGATAAAACAGAAAACCCAAATATAAAGACTCTCAGACTCTCTCTCTCTCTCTCTCTCTCTCTCTCTCTCTCTCTCTCTCTCTGCCCTGCCTGCTCAGAGAATATCTGAACAAAGCAAAGAAAAGGCACCAAAAAGCACCAGCTCCACATTCTTGGCAACTATTGCAACTTCCTTCCCTGTTGCCGCCAGCAGCCCAAATCCCTGCCTAAGCCCTCAGTGTTTGACCATACTTGGGCACAAATCTATGTTGACACATCATTGCCCCTTGCCGACTATCTATATAATCTCCCTGCTTCAGTTGGGGGCGGGGTGCAGCTTTCCTGGCCTTGATCTCTGGAACTGGAGAACTCACCCTGGAGTTGCTTTGCTCTAATAAACCTTTGTTCTACTTTTTTTCAATTTGGCTTACTGCGTCAGCAGAGAAATTTACCATTGGAGAGCAGAAAACCTATTACCATCTATAACATTAACAAGCAGATTTAGAACATAGAAGCATATGGGAATATTAAAACCATGTCAGAAAAAACAAGGCTGAGAACTTGTCAAGCAAGATGTTTGAAAGATTAGTGAAAATTGGGAGTAGTGGTACACACCTTTAGTACCGGCCCTCAGGAGGCAGAGACAGGAATCTCTGAGTTCAAGGATAGCCAGGGATACACAGCCAGTTCCAGGACAGCCATGACTACATACTGAGAACCTGTCTTAAACAAACAAACAAACAAAAAAGTACTGGGATTGCTCAGTGGTTATAACCGCTGTCTGCTTTTCCAAAGAACCAAGGTTCTATCTATTCCTAGCCCCCACATGACAGCAAACAACGGTCTGAAACAAGCATCAGAAGGGGCTAAAATCCTCTTCTGGCCTCTAAGGGTATGAGCATGCATGTTCTGCACTGACACACATTCAGGCAAAACACCCAAGCATATAAAATAAAATAAATCTTTTTTTTTTAAAGTGCTAAAAAATAAATGAAAAGAAAGAGAAAGACATTTTGGAGCTGGAGAGTTGGCTCAGGCTGCCCTTACGGATGACCCAGGGTTGGGGCCCACACTCACACAGTGGCTCATAAGCATCTGTGACTCCAGTTCAGAGGAATCTGACCCCTTCTGACCTCCGAGGGCACCAGGAACTCACATGTTATACATCCATACATGAAGGTAGAGCCCTCATATACACAAAATAAGATACACAAGACTAATGAGGCCTGCGATGCTCTCACCTGTACTCCATACAGAGTACACCTTATCCTGTGAAGGCAGTGAGCACGCTGACCTATCATCTGAGCACAGGTGAGTACTTCAACAGACAGACAGGCAGAGAACTCCAAGCTGTCTGTGGGGCTTCAGCTCAACTCAGTCGCTAATGTTTGACACTCAGCCCAATCCTCATTTAGTATCAGTTCATCCCTGCATTTACCCATCCAGACCTAGTTGGGCACCTCACCTTTGTGGTCCTACGCCTCTTCCCCCAAGTCTTTCCCCAAGGGACTCTGTTTCTGTCTCACCCCTATGATGCCACAACTCAGCTCTGCTCAACCCCAGCAGCGCTGCAACTGGGATCCACACATCTCACCTGGTCATTCTCTTTGTATCCGTTTCAGTACTCTACGCATATATACATGCATAGATATAATTACAACGTAAAGTGTAATCTTTGGGAGCTAGTGTTGGTAGCACGAACTGGTATAAAATAATCCGTGTTCTGAAAGAAATTAAGGGACCACTTGGCAAACCACAGCCAAGGAAGCTGATATCGCCTGTGAATTTGTAAATTCTGTCACTGTAGAGAGCCACAAAAGTCTTCACCCATGTTTCTGACACAGTCTGCTCAAAACACTGAGGTGGGCCTTGAACTTCCCACCCTTGAGCCTCAGTTTCCCAAGGAGCTAGAATTATGCTCAAGTCCAGCCTTTGCCTAGCATGAGGTCCCAGGTTTCACCTCCAGCGCCATGGCCTATCAACCAATAGCTGGGATTCCAGGCCTGTGTCACCAGGCCTGGAAAATTTTTTTTTTTTTTTTTTTTTTTTTTTTTTTGTTTTTTTTGTTTTTTTGAGACAGGGTTTCTCTGTGGCTTTGGAGCCTGTCCTGGAACTAGCTCTGTAGACCAGGCTGGTCTCGAACTCACAGAGATCTGCCTGCCTCTGCCTCCCGAGTGCTGGGATTAAAGGCGTGCGCCACCACCGCCCGGCCTGGAAAATATTTTTAAACAAACTTTTTGATTGTGTAGTTTTTCTTTTGCTCTCTCTAACTTAGATTTTGTTTTCCCAGTTATTATAACCAAACAGAGTAGCCACTTAATTTACAAGACAATAAGAGTCCATTTGTTCCCAGTTGACCTAGGCTGCTCTTATGGGAACATATAATCCTGTAAATTCAAACAAACCACTGTGTTGTGCTTGAAACTCAGAATGCCTCTGCAGTGCCCTCTGCTAGGACCTTTCCCAGTCCAAAATTTGAATGTCAGGGTCCAATGAATTTAATGCTGTTCTCTCTCATTAACTTTTTAAAAATTAAAACAGCTCTTTCTTTCTTTCTTTCTTTTTTTTTTTTTCCCCTTCCTGGTTATCCCACAGTTACCTGGTTGAGTGCTACAGTCTCAAGCTTGTCTCATTTGGGTTTCTTGTTAGCTGAGGGCCGCTCTCCCACTCCCCCAACTTTAACTTTAACACATTATTAGCTGGTATTAGATTATCTGCCACTTTGGGCTGTTATTTCTTCTTTACCTTGCTAGCTGTATTTCTAATATTTCCAGGAAAAGCATTGGATGCATGGAATCTTTGCTGGCACAATCCAGGTTAAGTGGTTGTTTCCGTTTAATCTCAGGTTCTGTGCTTAGGTTGGACTGAAACTAAGAGACAGGAATTGACAAAAGAAGTGTGTTTATTTAGACTTTTGGTCAAACCTGGGGAGGGAAAGGTTCTCTGCTTCCCCCTGCCTTGCCTATGTAGCCCTGTTACAGTTTACAGAAAAGGTAAAACAATACCATGAATAACTGCGTATGAACTAACTTTAAGATAATTATCAGACTGAGATTAACCTTTTCCTGGGAGACAGTCCCTCTCTGGGGTTGGGACTTCGAGCTATTCTAACCCCCAAAGTCCTGGTCCCCGAATGCAAACATGGAGAGGTTTTAACACCTTTTCAGAGCCTTGTTACCCAGGAATGGTAAAAAACAACTGTCATTCCCTAAAGCACACATTTGTCACCTCTTTAGAGACCCCTGAGTCGGGACCTTGACATAGAATAGTATGTGCCTCTAAGGAAGGGGCCACCTCACAGATTACAGAAATGGGCTTAATGGGACACAGAAAGGACAATGTTGCCTACAGATCTGTAACAAAAAACAAACAAAACCAAAAATGACCACCCCAGGCATGAAAGAGTAAAGGAAGGAAGTCCTAACAAGATTTTTCACACCTCTGAAACTGTGAGCATTATTAGTCAGCACAGCCCTAGTGTCAATAATAAAGCAAGAAAGGTGATCAAGGAGCAGCCTAGATGTATCATTCTGAAAGGATGCTGGCACTGCCAAAGACATGGTGTGGGCACAGAGAGGCAGCAGGGATGCAACGCCCAAACTCCCTCCTCTCGCTCAATGAGAAGTTGTCAGAGCCCACACTGGCCAATTAAACCGGGAGCCAGCGAGCAAAGGAGCTTGAGTAAGAGAGCCCATGACAGTAGCCTCCGGGGAAGGAAACGGCTGTGAGGACAAAGAGCCAAGCCAAGCCGACACTGCGGCCGGGACTGCAGATCCTACTTCGCTTCCCCACTGAAGGCGGGGGGGGGGGGGGGGGGGGGGGGGGGGTCTCTGCCAGGCTCACTCTTACCCAACCCTCTCGGGGTTAGTCCTGCAATGGCAACTACTCCAAGAGAGGTCCACGCGCACATCCACCGTTTATTTAGCCACTGTTTACGTAGGATGTTGGCTACTCAACATTCTCCGGTGGTATTTCAGACGCTGTTGGGATAACGTTTACTATTCCCTAGGCACTTGGTACGAGGCTTTGTGCTAAGTGCCTGCCTGCCTGCTCCTTAAGCCTTACAAGAGCTCATCAAGGTGGCTATTAGCTTCTGTTAATTAAAGAGCATGATTGGAGGAGAACGGAGGAGAGAGAGCCAACCCGTAATAACTCAGCCTTATTGGGGCTCAAGCTGTCTCCTGTACCACTTCGCCCCTCAGGAAGGAGAGAACGGTATTTCTCTACCTATCATTTGCTTTTCCTTGAGCACACCTAACTCTTGCCTGGTTTTCCGCAGGAGCCAAGGTTGAACACCACAAACAACTGATCTTGGCTCTGAGATCCAAGATCTGCCCCCTGGGGCCCGCCTTACGTCAGGTGAGCAGAAGAAACCAAATCCTGTGTGTCCTCCTTAATTGCTAGCTCCTGCTTTTAGCTCGCTGGCTTTTTTATTTGGAGCCTGTGAAATAAGAACTGACCACCCTGTTTTCCCTGCGTGTGAGAGTTCTCTCAGGCATCAAGACAATCTGGAAGGTACCTCCCACGGGATGCGGCTGTCACATGGCATAGGCATAGCTGTTTAGCTCAGGAGAATTCCGAATGGTAATGCCCCGGTCCTGTCAGGAAACTGGCTTCCCTCTGCGTTTTTCTTTTCTTGGTCGTATTTTTAAAGGATATTGATCTGGGCCTGTGTGTTTAGCCCCTCGGGAGCCCTCCCAGGACAGCCCAGGCCTGAATGTGCCTATTTCTGCTTACAGAGATGCTCTCTTGGGGTTCCTCCCAGTGTAGAGCCACTAGTGTACCTAGTAACTCCTCTTGGATGTCTTTTCTGAGACAGTCTTTCGTATACCCAACTAGCCTCAAACTGCTGGTCCTCCTGCCTCTGCCTCCCCAGTGCTTGGATTGCGGGTGTGCATCACTGTGCCCAGCCTTTCTTTCTAGCGCATCTTACAGAATCTTACTCTGCGTATTAATAAGCAAAGATTCCTCTCTCCCTCTCTCCCTCTCTCCCTCCCTTCTTCTCTTCCTCCTTTCTTCCTTCCCAAAAAGCTATAAAGTACTTTAGTTAGCAGAAATGAAATCATTCCTTCTAGCAAAAGTGCAACCGTCTCTTCCCTAAAACTGGTTTTTCTAAGATTTAATTCATGTACTATGACATACAGCCATCTTAAATATATAGTTTGATAAGTTTGGCACTACATAATTCTGTAAAATTACAACCAAAATCAAGATATGGGACATTAGTCGTGTTAGGGTCTAAGAGAAGCCCCTCCAAGGAAAGACCAACAGCCACGTATGCAATAACAAGAGCCCTTTATTAATACCAATGTTGGGGTGGCACTTGGCGACCTCCAAAGAAGGTCACAAGCTCGTTTTCAGCAGAGTTAGGGGAATTCCAGAGAGGAGGGATTAATCTGGGCTGAGGGGTGGAGGAAAGATTAGTAGGGGGGCTGAATGGTGAGAAGTTGTAGTGCTTAGGGACCTCAGAAGCAGGGTAGGGAAAGCTACCTTTAGTTATCAGGAGACTGGGGTGTACCTAGTGAGCCAGAAAATGGGCTTTGGGGGCTTGCTGAGCCAGTAGAAGGGGTCGTGGGGTGCCTGCTGAGCTAACAGAGGCTGTGGGGCACCTGATGACTGTTTCTTCTAAGTTGTGGTTTTCCTGAGGACTGTCTGTTTAGCTCTGCCCGGTCTAGTGAACCGAAACTAAGGCCTGATCTCTATCAGGACTACTAAGAGAGCCTGTTGTCAGGAGCCTTGTCCCCCCAAAATTTACAGGAAGCACCGCCTTGAGGAGTTTTTGCAGAGGGCTTCACTTTCCAATTGTACTGAGAATAGTCTTATTGACCAAGCCTATCTCACACCCAAATTAACTGCTAATAGAGAGCTATCTGTTAGCAGAACCTGCCTCACATTCCAGACTATCTAGACAACTAGGTGGGTCAACTTGTGACTTCCTGACCAAGGAATCTTGACCTGACCTATCGTAACCTCTTGGACTACTTGACGGGCGTGGACCACGTGGCAAGACCCCGTGTCCCAGCCCCCCAAGCTCCTCATCCAGGGGCTATATAAGCTGCAACCATGACTCTGATAAACGGAGGCTTTGACAAATATGCTTAGCCTCCTTCCTTCTCACCAGCCTATGTCTTTCAGGTGGTGCCTCTCCGTGACCCTGGAATAACTGACCAGCCAGGCGGGTTACAAACCCTAGACAGAGTAACCCATCGAGGCGGTCTACAGCCTGTCTTGGCTCTGGTCTGCCTCCCCTCCCCGCCAGCCAACGAGCCCTCTAAGTTTGCCTGTCAGTTTCTCACCTGGCTTGAATCAGCAGGTGATACAATTACAGTGATCTTAAACAAGACAAGCACCTCGTCCACCCAAGGCTCAGGAAATATCACTGAAGAAGGGGCAGAGGACGTAAGGGCAAGAGGATGGGGATGTGTGCTGGTGTCTTTGCTGGGGTTGCTATGGTTGTGATGAGACCCACGACCAGAAACGACTTGAGGAGGAGAGGGTTTATTTTGCTTACCCTCTGCACCACCGTTCATCACTGAAGAAAGTTAAAAAAAAATCAGTTTAAGGCATTCAGAACATGCCAGGCACTCCTTTAATCCCAGCACTTGAGAGGCAGAGGAAGGTAAATCTCTAAATTCAAGACCAGCCTAGCCTACAGGGCAAGTTTCAGGACAGAGAAACCCTGTCTCAAAAAAAAAAAAAAAAGAAGGAAGGAAGGAAGGAAGGAAAAGGCAGAGGAAGAAGGAGAAGATGAAGGAGAAGAAGGAAGAAGAGGAAGAAGGAGGAGGAGGAGGAGGAGAAGGAGAAGGAGGAGAAGAGGAGGAAAAGGAGGAGGAGGAGAAGGAGGAGGAGGAGGAGGAGGAGGAAGAAACATAGGATAATCCTAATCCTAGCTTCCTATCATGGAATTTAAGATATTTAGGGCAACACTAGCTAGCTTCCTGTCATGGAATTCAGACATTGTGATCCAAACCTGTCTCCAAAATACTGCATCTCAGAGACCTAAACATAAAGTCAACCACACTAAACCTCATAGAAGAGGAAGTGGGAAGTACACTGTAACACACTGGCACAGGAGACCACTTCCTAAATATAATCCCAGTAGCACAGACACGGAGAGAAACAATAAATGGGACCTCCTCAAACTGAAAAGCTTTTGTAAAGCAAAGGACATGGTCAACAAGACAAAACAGCAGCCTACAGAATGGAAAAAGATCTTCACCAACCCCACATTGGACAGAGAGCAGATCTCCAAAATATACAAAGAACTCCAAGAAACTGGTCATCTAAAGAACAAATAATCCAATAAAAAATGGATACTCCTAAACAGAGAACTGTAAACAGAGGAATGTAAAATGGCTGAAAGACACTTAAGGAAATGATCAACATCCTTAGCCATCAGGGAAATGCCAATCAAAACAACTCTGAGATTCCATCTTACACCTGTAAGAATGGCCAAGATCAAAAGCACTGATGACAACTTATTCTGGAGAGGATGTAGGTTAAAGGGAACACTCCTCCATTGCTGGTGGGAGTGCAAACTGGGTATCAGTATGGCAATTTCTCAGAAAAATTAGGAAACAACCTACCTCAAGACCCAGCAATGCCACTTTTGGGTATATATTCAAAGGATGCCCAATCATGCTACAAGGGTATGTGCTCAACTATGCTCACAGCAGCATTGTTTGTCATAGCCAGAACCTGGAAACAACCTAAATGCCCCTCGCCTGAAGATGGATAAGGAAAATGTGGTACATTTACACAATGGAGTAATACACAGCAGGAAAAAAAAATGATATCTTGAAACTTACAGGCAAATGGATGGATCTAGAAAACATCATATTGAGTGAGGTAACCCAGGCTCAGAAAAACAATTATCATATGTACTCACTCATAAGTGGCTTTTAGACAATAAAGCAAAGAAAACCAGCCTACAAATCACAATCCCAGAGAACCTAGACAACAATGAGGACCCTAAGACAGACATACATGGATCTATTCTACATGGGAAATAGAAAAAGACAAGATCTCCTGAGTAAACTGGGAGCATGGGGACCATGGGAGAGGGTTGAAGGGGAGGGGAGAGGAAAGGAGGGGAGCAGAGAAAAATGTATAGCCCGATATAATTTTAAAAAATGACAAAAAAAACTGCATCTTCTCCCAAATCCTCCATTACACACACACACAAACACACACACACACACCCTGTATCCAACATTCCTATAACCTAGTAGAACTAGAATATTTTCCAATGTCTTTTCTCTGCTTCTGTATATTTTAACCACATTTTCCCCCTGCCCCATGCTAATTAGGAATTTCTATATCTTCCAGTAAGTCAGGCACAACTCTTGAAAAAGCTAATTCCTATTTTTACATAGCAGTGGAGCTGAGACGCCTGTGCTGAGAGAAGTAGGAACTGTGGAGACATCTTAGGGCAATTAAGAGGATAAAAAAGAAAGTCATTATGCAAATATGCATCTATTTAGTTATTCAGGCTTTATCAGAAGCACTGCTTAGAACAGAGCAGGAAACTGGAGTTGGGTTTTCCACCTGGCTGGAATTCCTTATAATTAGCTTCAGGCTTCTTAGCGGTCTTGCATCTTGTTTCTGACAGCAATGGCTGTTCTTACTACGCTGCCTTCATAGCGATGCCCTCTCTTCTGCTGGCTTCCTGTGCACACGATTCTCCACCCACTGATCTACTACTCTTCTCTTTGCCAGAAAGCAGATGCCCTTCTGGCTTCAGGAGAATTGCCAAGCCAACTTCTCCATGTTCTGTTCTCAAATACAACGGGGTGTGTGAGGGGGGAGATTAGAGAGATGGCTCAGAGGTTAAGAGCATTGCCTGCTCTTCCAGAGATCCTAAGTTCAATTCCCAGCAACCACATGGTGGCTCACAACCATCTGTAATGAGATCTGGCACTGTATCCTGGAAAGTGTATATATAGTAAATAAATAAATTTAAAAAAAATACAACAGAGCAGAGGAAAATAGAAACTTCCTGTAGTTACCTGATGTTTAGAGGGCTCTAAAAAAGCCATCTGAACAGTGATTTGCCCAGGAAATGTTTAGATTCCCTTTTTAAAAAATGTTTGTGTGCTTGCATGTTTGTGTGTCTGCATGTGTATGTGCTGGAGTGTGTGTATGTGCGCCACGTGCTTGCAGGAGCTCGTGAAAGTCAGAAGAGAATGTCGGCCTCCCCAAAACTGCAATACAAGTGGTTATGGGCCATCACGTGGATGCGGAGACCAACCAGAACCTAGGTCCCCCACAAGATCGTAAGCATGTTTTCTTCCATGTTGATTGACATGGGTATGTTCTCTTAGCACTAAAAGAACTGTTACCTTCATCTTTCTTCTTGACCCTTATCTTTGTATGGCTGATAGAAACAAAAGATCAAACACCAAAGCTAAAACCCCACAGGTCAGCATATAAGACATGGAGTCTGAGCCCTAGCTTGTCTTACACATGTCTGGAGCCTAACTCCTATTTACCTGGTGCTAGGCGGGAGGTTAGCTCTAAGAGGGACGAACAAATGTGCTGCCATAATAGAACAGTGGGTGAGCCGACTCAGAACCCCGAAACAAAGTGTAGACTAATGGTCAAAATACAGAGACTGAAATGATGTTTGAACATGGGTTCATCTAAAAAGACCCTCTGAGGGAAGAGCAGGTGGCTATATTCTGTCTTAGATAATCTCCTGATAGCTCAAATCCCAGCTGCGGTCCTTGAGCGGACTCCTTTGGAGGACTCGTTCTCCAGACTGTCTTTCTGTCTCTCCCCAGATCTCTGAGCCCCTTGCTTTGCCTATGATTGGCCTCTGTGTATGTGCTTCTGTACCCCACTATAGGGTCTTTCCTATCTTTCAAGACTAAATGTCTCCTGCAATATCTGTGCTAACCTAATTCAGGAGTTTGTTCATTTATTAAAAGAAAAAAAAATCTCAACACTTAGGAGGCAGAGGTAGGTAAATCTCTGAATTCAAGGCCAGCCTGGTCTGCAAATTAAGTTCCAGGAGAGCCAAGGCTACACAGAGAAACCCTGTCTCAAGAACCAAATAAATAAAAATAAACAACTAGATATCTGTGTTGTGGGATATTTTGATCACACTCTGAAACTCACAAGACCGGCAATAAAGTTTACATTGAATCAGAGGGCAGAGCTAGCTACTAGATGACCAAAATTAGCCACAGAGGTTTTAGAGAACCAAGGACATACAGAGAGACACAGGAAGTAGTAGGGTAGGGCATAGAAAGATTTTCAGCATTTTTTGGATGGAGGAAAAAGAGAGAGGAAGTCTCTGGCTTCTCTGCCAGTTCTCTGATCATTCAGGTTCTTACCTCAATATCTGATTCCCAAGTTTTTATTGATAAAGAATAATTAGATAAATGGTTCATCTGGCATTCAATGTGGGGCATGAGAGGATGAGGCAGCTCTTGGAGTGGCTGCTCCAGTTGGCTTTCCCTCCCTCCCCACAGGCCTCCACAGGAGTCAGGAGTTTTCCCACTGCAGCTTCTCTACAACAGCCTCCTGCTGCTGCCTGACCCCAGCCCCAAGTCACTGGTGGCTGGGCCCTGAATGTATAAATATTATCTCAAAATGTATAAGTTTAATATATGTATATTTAAGTTTTCTGTCATGATATTAATTAGTTAGAGTACTAACTAATCCTAGAAATAAGCTTCATCAAGCTTCCTATACATGATTTCAGCTTGAGTCTGAATCAGGTAACTAGGAATTAAGCTTGTGTATCCTATATATATTTGATAGACTGTGGTCCTTTAACATCTCTGAGATCTGCTGAATATGACATTTAAAATGTTTAAGTGTGCTGCAGTGAACTGTGACTATTCCTAACAGTGACCTTTGAAATCTCCTAAAGGATGATAGGGCCCACAATGACGGTATCACCTAAATTGGAGAAACACCATTAAATGAAACACATCACCCAAAGATCAATTTTGAACTACAAACTTCTCAGGACAATTCAAGGTGGTTAGCTGAGATGGTTCAGCCTCACAAACTACCCCAGCCAGGACTTCAGAGAAGCCCCATTCTTTTCTATCACACCAAGACTGGACAACAGCTAGCTCTCCTAAGACTTGACCATTATCTCAGTCTTCTCAAGGACCCCTAAAGATGCCATTGTCCCCAGACAACAGGAAATAATTTTAAGAACAGGATTCTGAGATGGACGGCTTTGGGTTGTTTGGTGGATTATGGATGCTTATCATCACGTGAGGGGTTAGTTGCAAGTTGTCACTGGTCATGGTCAGGAAGGAAACTGAACAAGGGAGATTAGATTCAGGGATCTCATTCTGAAAGAAAAAGGGGAGATATAGAAATGATAGAACAAAAAGGGTAGGTTGTTGAATCTACTTTAAAACTAAAACAGCAAGCTGGGTGGTGGTGGTGCACACCTTTAATCCCAGCACTCGGGAGGCAGAGACAGGTGGATCTCTGTGAGTTTGAGGCCAGCCTGGTCTACAAGAGCTCATTGCAGAACAGGCTTCAAAGCTACAGAGAAGCCTTGTCTCAAAAAAAAAAAAAAAAAAACCTAAAAACTACTAGTCTTAAATACTTTACATTGGTATGGATTTTTGTATATTGATACAAATATAAGGCTGTTTTTGTTATACTGTATATATGTTTCCACTCTTGTTTAAGATATTTTTGTATATTGATACAAATTTAAGGTTATTTTTGTTTTAACGTACTGTATATATGTTTCTACTCTTGTTTAAGGTATTGTACCTATACAGCTCATTTTAAAATGTAAGTAAAGTTCAAGTCCTTAAAAGCTATTATTACAAACTGTTTAAGATAAGTAAGAGATGTAGGTCCATTGTTAGTCATCTATAACAATCAAATTTTGTGGTCATGTTAGGTAGTTTTCAAGGTCAAACAGAGATATACTTTAGACAGATGGTCTACAAACACTTCAAAGGCCTACATAATATGCCATTTAAGATTTTTTAATAACATAAAGATTTGCATGACAGTGAGACATGTCTGCTCCTATCAGCACCAATTTACTTTTTAAAAAAAAAAAGGATGATGGAAAACAATGACCTCCATATGGAGTTTGTTTTCATTATGGCAAAGTTAGAAACTGCCCATGCCTTGACTGCTGACAGTAGGCTATCCAAACTGGACAAGCAAGACATAAAGAAAGTGACTGCCAAACTTTGTCAAGACAAGTTAGGTCAGTCCTTCAAACTTTCCTGCTTCATAGAAAAGTCTGTCAGATATTCTAGGCCTATGGGTTGAATATGGATACCCCAACATTGCAGAGGAAACTTGGATGACTGACCAGGCAAACAAATGTCTCTGTCATTTCTATAGTTTTGGAAGTTATTTGTTCTGTACTTCCTGCTTACTCAGATAATATTATATTGGATCTCTGATGGAGTTAAAGACAAAAAGTTATAATTACTGTTTTTCTTGTTAACAAAGTCAGAAAATAAACTCACAAAAGAGGTGTAAGTGTATATGATTGAGAAACATAAAATCTTAAATTATTTACTTAAAAACGTTTTGAAGTCTAAGATAGTTTTGGGTTGCTAATGCAAGATAGGATAGAAAATTAATTAGGCACAAAAACTTTGGACTTACCAAGATAGGATAGATAAAGGAGTATTTTCTCTGAATTTGCCAAATGCAAATGGATTGGGCATTGTGAATGTAATTCTTAACAGATAATTCTTCTTATTGTATATAAAGTAAATTTTATTTATCTAAATAAAAAGGGGAAATTGTGGGATATTTTGATCCCACTCTGACACTCCTGAGACTGTCAATAAAGTTTACTTTGAATCAGAGGGTGGAGCTAGCTACTAGCTGACCAAAATTAGTCATAGAGGTTTTGGAAGACCAAAGACATATAGAAAGCAACAGGAAGTAGTAGGATAGGGCTTAGAAATTTTCACGTTTTTTGGATTGAGGAAGGAGAGCAAGGAGATCTCTGGGTGCTTCTTCACCACTTCTCTGATCAATGAGGTTTACCCCAATATCTGACTTCTGAGTTTTTATTGCTAAAGAATAATTAGATAAATGCTTTATATCTGCTTCTTTTGAAAACTCTGAGGCCGGGCGGTGGTGGCGCACGCCTTTAATCCCAGCACTTGGGAGGCAGAGGCAGGCAGATCTCTGTGAGTTCGAGACCAGCCTGGTCTACAAGAGCTAGTTCCAGGACAGGCTCCAAAACCACAGAGAAACCCTGTCTCGAAAAACCAAAAAAAAAAAAAAGAAAACTCTGAGGTTAAAGCCTGACATCTTTAAAAAAATGTATTTTTATTTATATGTGTATGTGTGTGTGTGTGTGTGTGTATGTGTGTAGGTCAAGGGACAGCTTGTGGGAGTCAGTTCTCTCCTGCCTGTGGGCTCTAGGGATTGACTGCCTACATGGAACTGTTATTGCAGCTATTCCTTCAGACAGTGGCTGCTTTTTTTGAAAAATAATTTGATGTCTTTATCTTTTACTATTTCACATGTAGATAAAATGCTCACCCCCTCTCCCCCATGCCCCTCCCTTCCCCATCCTGGTCTCACTGACATCATTCTTCTTCCCAACAAGTCCGAATACTACTTTTTGTGGTTTGGTTTTGGTTTCTGTGATGCACCAGATTTAATTAGGATTGCTTACCTCAGGGTACATGGAGGTTGCTTATAGGACCATGGATGGGCCTTTGCCAAGGGACACACCATTGAGGAATATGATTCCTACTGCCCAGGCAGCAAGAATGTCCAGTAGCTGCCTAGAGATTGTGATTCACCCCCTCAACCATACTAGAATGTTGAAGGACCCTGTCTTATGCAGGACTTCTGCAGGTAATCAAAGCAGCTGTTGAGTTCAGATCATGTCCAGAAAACAGTTGTTCACAAGTGTGCTGTCTAGTTTATTTTATTTATTTTTTGTCAAGTTAACATAAGCTATAGTCATCTGAGAGGTGGGAAACTCATTTAAGAAAATATCCAGTCCCCAGAATATCTAAGCTGTAAGCAGGTAAGCCTATAGGGCATTTTCTTAATTGGTGATCAATGGGGGAGGGCCCAACCCATTGGGGATGGAGATACTACTGGACTGGTGGTCCTGGAATCTATAAGAACAAAAGTCTAGCAAGCCATGAGAAGCAAGCCAGTAACCAAGATCTTTCCTTGCTTAAGTTCCTGCCCTAACTACCCTCAGTGATGAACAGTGGTGCAGAGATGAGGAAGTGTAAGCAAAATAAACCCTCTCCTCCTCAAGTCGTTTCTGGTCGTGGGTCTCATCACAACCATAGCAACCCCAGCAAAGACACCAGCACACATCCCCATCCTCTTGCCCTTACGTCCTCTGCCCCTTCTTCAGTGATATTTCCTGAGCCTTGGGTGGACGAGGTGCTTGTCTTGTTTAAGATCACTGTAATTGTATCACCTGCTGATTCAAGCCAGGTGAGAAACTGAGAGGCAAACTTAGAGGGCTCATGGGTCCCTAGTCTCATTCACCTATGTTTAGTCTTTTATTTGATAAAAGAAGAGTTAGGGGCTGGGCAGTGGTGGTACACACCTTTAATCCCAGTGCTGGGGAGTCAGAGACAGGCAGAACACTGAGTTCAAGGTCAGCCTGGTCTACAGAGTGAGTTCCAGGACAGTCAGTGCGACACAGAGAAACCCTGTCTCAGGAGAGAAAAAAAAGAGTTAGGAAATCAAGAGCCAGATAACATTTCATAACCTTTGTGCCAGTACTCAGAATTCCTGACTCTATACTCTACATCGTGGTTGTAACACGATGGTTGGTTCCAATATCCACAATTAGGAAATCATAGGTTGTTTTTCGTTCCTCCCTCCGAGTTAAGGGCAAAGGTAAGATGAGAGAATCACAGGTACTGTAGTTATCCTGGAAGCAGGAATCTCTCCTCTTCTTCCTCGGGTCCTACTGCCAGGCTTCACATCCCCATCATCCAAATGTGCCATAGGGCCAGAAGGTGTCTTTGCTATGCCTCCTCCCATCAAAGGGCAGCTGCCGATCAACCTGTTGTGGTTCATATGGTGCTCACCACTAATCCTCCTGCTCAGGCTTCTCAAGCTGTTGCTTTTCAATGGAAAATCTGAGAGTGTAACACTTCCTGAAACCTCTCCTAACCCCCCATCCACCAAGCCCCACTTCTTCTAACCCTGTCCTCCCTCACACTGCTGCCCAGGAATTTCTCTGGCCTCTATTTCTGCAACCAATATCAGACAACTTCAGATAACATGCAAGAATGCTACTTAAACAGAATTATCTGGAGTGAGAGCTCCCCCTGTTGAGAGATCAGGACCAAGTTTTACAGGCTCTGGGAAAAAGCATGCACCACTGTACCTGGCTCACATCCTGTTTTTAAGAACCAACAATTTCAAGACATGGGATTTACATAGGGAGTCGCTATCTCACACAATAAAACAAACATCAATGGGACAATAAAATCCCCTGTGTGTTGTTGGAGGTTGCTTGTTTGTTTCCCAGCCACCCAGACTCCAGAAACAATCACACAGAAATCTGTATTAATTAAAACACTGCTTGGGCCATCACTTAGGCATAATACTAGTTAGCTCTTATTTCTTAAATTAAACTATTTCTATTAATCTGTGTATCGCCACGTGGCTGTGGCCTACTGGTAAAGTTCCATTTGGCATCCAGTGTCTGTCTCCTGCAGTGGCTCCATGGCTTCTCTATGACTCCACTTTCTTTCTCCCAGCATTTGGGTTAGTTTTCCCGCCTAGTTCTATTCTGCTCTGTCATAGGCCCAAGCATCTTCTTTATTCATTAACCACTAAAAGCAACACATATACAGAAGGACTTCCCACATCATCTCCCCTTTTCTGTCTAAATAAAAAGGAAAATTTTAACTTTAACATAGTAAAATTACATATAACAATACAGTTATCAAGTAAGAATTAAAGTTACAATATTTATGTCTATTTTATCTTTTATTATAACTAAGGAAAACTATAATTATAACTATTCTTCAACTCCATCAAAGACCATAGAAGGATATATTACCTAAGTAAATAGGAAGTGTCGCGCCCACCTTGGCCAGCAAGGAAGAAGCAACACCGGAGCTCTTCTTGCTAAGCAGTTTATTCAGGACTTTATTCACAGCTTCTTTCTCTCCCCCCGCCCCCCTCCCTCTCGCTGGGCAAACCTCTCCCAGCCCTTAAATAGGCACAGGCCGCCAACCCCAGATTGCCACCTGGGCACTGACCATAGGTCCACGCATATGCATGCAGCTGACAATCATTGTGTGATAATAGCTTAAGTCAGGCCTTAGCCATAAGGAGTTGATTATTATAGAGAGCACTCACTTTCGGGATCACGGAGGGCTGAAGCCAGTACCATCAGGTGCGGCTCCACCCAGCTCTCTACATATTGCCATCAGGTGTGGCTCCACACAGCTCTCTACAAGGAAGTGCATTGTAAGCAACTTCCAAAACTCCAGAGACATCTCCCTGCCTGGACACTCACCCAAAATTCTTCTGTAATATTGGGGCAACTAGTCTTCAGCCTATAGGTCCATAGTATCCAGCAGACTTTTCCATGAAGCAAGAAATTTGAAGATCTGTTTTGCCTTGTAATGGCAAAGTCCATCAGTTGCTTTCTTCTGTGTCCTGCAGAACATCTGGCAGATTCTTTTTGTTGTATCATGAAGCAGGAATCCTGAAGGACTATCTCACCTTTAGGCAAGTTCAGTTCATTTTTCTATTGGTCCTGCATGCCTAGTTCATACAGCATAAATAACATCAAACAGACCAGGCAAGAGCAGTTTCTTGTCCAAATGGTTAACAAATTCCATAATGAGCCTCTTCAATGTCCATCTTCCTCTTGAAGTAATTGGTGCTGCCAGGAACAAATGTGTCTTGTTGTCATGAAAAGTTCCAAGTTCTTAAAACATATAAATGGCATATCTTGTTAGTCTTTGGAAGATTTGAAGAATACCTAACTTATATCACTATATATCTAGAAAACCTAACAAACATGACTACCAGCTTGACTATTACAGATGATTATCTATTAACCTGTATTTCTTAATTATACATTACATTTTTAAATGAGCTGCACAAACACAATACCTTAATCAGAAGCAGAAATACATATACACAGTTTAACAAAATTGACCTGAAATTTGTATCAATAGACCAAGATCCTTACCAATATAAAGTATCCATCTCTGTAACATATCCCTCTTTAAATGCTGGTAACTGCCTAGCTTCTAGCCCCAGGCATATCCCTTTATTTCTCCTTCCTTGTCTTCTCTCTGGAGCCTATATTTCTCCTACTTATTCTCTCTGCCAACCAGTCCCACCTAGTCCTCTCCCACCTAGATTTTGGCCATTCAGCTTTTTTATTAGACCAATTAGGTGCCTCAGGCAGGCAAGGTGAAACAAATGTAACACATCTTCACTGAAAAGTGTCTGCATCACAATAAGCCTCTCTGCCCATGCAACCATCCAAATCTGACCAAATCAAACCAAATTAGAAAAAGCCCAGGTTTAATGGACACAAACACTCCCGGATGGCTTTCCAGCCCCCCAGAGAGTAGACAGGAAAGGAAGACTGGAAACCTCAGGTTTGTTCTCTGGGGGCAGTTTAAATACCCTGTGGGCGTGGTCTTGAGCATCTCTGGAGAGGGCTCATCATTTGGTGGGCTTTCTCAGAGGTGGAGTCTGGACTGAGGCAACTTCCAGGGGAGGGAGCTTGGGGTGGAGCTTCCACCCAAACATCACAGACTCTTTGGATATATGGACGCCAAGGGCTGAGGTGAGGCTTCCATCCAAACATTCCAGATTCTGGTTATATGGATGCTGGTTCATATCTGACTGCTTCCTGCTGGCATGGGGTGACATGGGGGAGGGGAGAGTTGGGCACTGGTGGGTTCACGCTCAGCAGGAGGTATGGGTGCAGAGGCATCCTGGCATCTGTTTCATGAGGGAGATGATAAGGCAGGTTGCTAGGAGATAAAAACAGATTGATAGTATCAGTCCTAAGAACAGGGCTAGCCATGGGAAGGGTGAAAGGACCAGAGAAGTGCCCAAGTTGTACAAGAGAGGCAAGGGTGAATGAGACACAAGAGCAGATTTCAGTTGCTGGGTTGGTGCACACTTGAGCCTGGAGAGGTGGTACCAAATGGTGAAGTCCCAGGAGCTGGTGCGGGTGCTGGCATTATCTGGAGGACCCCCTGTAAGTTGATCTTGGCCCAGCCAGCGGAGTGACCTATAAAATATGGTTGAAAATGGGTGGGGTCAAAACAGGCACTGGAGACTGATGGTTTTTAGCAGACCAGATTTCTTGATACAGCAGCAGAACTTCTCCCTGGAACATCCGAAGTAACATCTGAAACCTGTTACAACCTGGACTATGAAGCTTACGAAAGAGGCCCACCTGTCTGAATTTTTAGCAGTAAACTTAACTAATAAACTAATGAGCTACCGGTATCCTAAGACATCAGATACCATCAGACATATCTGAGAGGGATAAATAAATGAGCGGAATTGAGACAGCTTCTCCAGTTACCCAGGCAATACCAAGTCTCTCCGTAATCTTTGGTGAATACCAGACCTAGAAGCACTGCTTGCCTTTAACTGCTAAGCCCAGGAGGCCTGACAGACTTTCCTGTGGCGATAGGGTTCAGTCTACCTGTCTTGGCAGGATGAGACAATCGATCCCACAGTGTAGTCCAGTCCAAGCAGGGTCCAGGCAGCCGATGAGGTGAAAAGCAGCTTTTTGCTGTGTGCCGCTTCGCCATATTCAAAGGCAAGCCTGCAGGAGGAAGTGCTTCTGCAGCCATGCGTCTTCTTAGAAATACAGGTGTTAAGTATTTTCTTGGACCGACAAACCTCTCCACCAATGCAATAAGCCAATCAGACCAAATCAAACCAAATTAGAAGACACCCAGGTTTAATGGATGCCAGCGCTCCCGGGTGGCCCCCCGGGAAAACACAGAGATGGGAAAGGAGAACCGAAAAGAACACAGAAAACCGGGACACCATGTGTTCATTCCCTTGGGGGTAGTTTAAATAACCTGTGGGAGTGGTCTTGACCCTCCCTGGGGAGGGGTCACCGTTTGGCGGGCTTTCTTGGAGGTGGAGTCTGGACTGCAGCCACTCCCAGAGGAGGTGGCTTTGACCCCCAGCCAACATTCCAAAATGGATTCCAGGGGACTGGGGTGAAGCCCCCAACTAAACATTCCAGGCATTTTGGATGAAGGAGTGTCAGGGAGCTAAGGTGGCACTTCCGACCAAACAATAGTATGCTGCAGGAGCTGGCTTCAGGTTTCCACTTTGACCTCAACCAAAATGGTGGCTATGCACGTGTTTGTATTTTTCCGGAGCTGTTGTAATCTGGAGTTACAGATTTTACAGATTTTAAAACAACCACACATACACAGAGAGACATAAAACAAGCATACGCCGGCCACATTATTCACACATCTATATTAACAGACAGACAAACAGAACTTTTTCCAGGAAACTTTGACAGCTGGCCAACTTAAAAATCCTGCAGCAGGCTGTGGGAGCCAGGCAAACACAGGCGGTCCCACTGAAGGCCAGATTAGCAGGTGCTGTAAGGGAAAACAGAAACAAAGATGGACCACCTATGCAAGGGGAACAGATCCACCACAGGGAGAATCCCAGTGTGACCCGATCACATGGCAGGAATGAGAGACAGAAGTAGAGACACAAAGACAAACCACAAACACCGAGAGAAGCTGGGGGTTGGAGCGGGTGGGCAAGATCCCTGGTTCATTTCTGGATTTTGGCACCAAATTTTTTTTTTTTTTTTTTTTTTTTTTTTTTGGTTTTTCGAGACAGGGTTTCTCTGTGGCTTTGGAGCCTGTCCTAGAACTAGCTCTGTAGACCAGGCTGGTCTCAAACTCACAGAGATCCGCCTGCCTCTGCCTCCCGAGTACTGGGATTAAAGGCGTGCGCCACCATCGCCCGGCCGGCACCAAATGTTAAGTTTAAATCCCTGGTTAATGGGAATCTGCCACTGATGATAAATCAATCAAACCAAATTAATAAATCCAGGTTTATTCTGAGCACAGCATTCTTGGTTGGCCCCAGGGGAAGTTGAGGATACCATAAGGGGAAATCATGAGGTAAGGGCTTTTAATACCCTGGTGGGTGGAGTCACCAGTGGCTTTTTTGAGGGGTGGAGTAATGCCCCCTGGGGGTGGAGCCACTGATGGTGGGCTTTCTCAAGGGTGGAGTCTGGACTGAGGCAACTCTCGGGGGAGGGGACTTTGGTCTGCCCAAACACGCCAGACTCCTAGGATAGATGGATGTCAGGGTCTGGAGTGACACTTCCACCCAAAACATGTACATAGTTAACGAAGGCAGAAACAGATGTAACACACCTTCACATAGATAAAGTACTATTCCACAACACAAACAAATGTAACACATCTTTGCATAGTTAAAATAGTATTCCACAACAGGCATCGTATCCACCAGTGACTCCCATGCTCAGTGAGTGTCATTAGCCATCAGGGAAATGCAAAGTGCAATGAGATACTACTTCATACTTGCTAACACAGAGAGAATACATTTAGATGGTAACATGTTGGAAAGAATGTGGAAACTGGAACCCTCTTATGCCACTAAGAGGAATGTGTAACCATTCTAGAAAGCATTTGCCACCTTGATCCTATTAGGTCAGCTCCAGGAGGGACTAAAAAATGGGTTCCCCCCAAAAATAAGACAGAAAGAACAATAGATGATAGTGGCTGCTCCAGCTAGGCCAGCTAAATTCAAACTGGATCGGCTCACATTTAAATCAGGGACTTCCTTCTGTCAGGTCCAAAAGAAACTCAAGATACATAACCAACTATTAGTGTGCCTATTAGCACACCAAAGCGCATGCTGGCCTCCAGATGCTCTCCACATGCAAATGTCTGTTACAGAGTCCATGCTGGCATCCTGGTTCTTCTCACCCTACACCCTGCCCTCATGGGTCTCCCTTCCCCCTAACTTCTCATTCTTATATAAGCCTGCCATTTCTGCCTCATGCCTTCTTGGTTCTGTCTCTCTTGGCCCTGGTATGCCCAAATCGTGGAGTCCCCCAAAGGCCACCAAGAAGTTTGAATCCATATGCTAAAGCAAAGCTTGGTGTTCGACTCTCCGTGTGTTCAACACAGCTGTATGAACGGAGAGTGCCCAGCCCAAAAGGAGTAGGGATTTTATTCATAGTAGAAGTTTGGGATGAGGGTATTTTCAGGGTTCAAGACCCTAATTGGCTGGCATTTATCTAAGGGTGTCTTGATGAAAGGAAAGAGGTGTGTGCTGGGATCAAGGGCATCTGGTGATCTTATCTAATCTTATCTCCTGGTTGGGGTGTTTGGAATGTTAGGTACTTCAGCTTTGATGCTGGCCCATCCCTGGGTTGTGTCATTTATGGCTTTTCCTGGAACCACCAGCTGCTATCTGACAATAACTGGAAATTCAGGCCTACTCTCTTGACTGGTTTTTATCAAGTCTGTCATGCAGTTGTGTGGCTAAGATGCCCTGGGCTCCATAGGACCCCTTGTAATCTTTGCCCATAATCTCTTCTCTTCTTTTCTCATTCTCCCCTGTTACGGTAAAAATAAAATGCTGCAGTTCCCTGAGGAGCGTGGAGGCAGAAACTATGCAGGTCCCCGAGTGGCAGCAGTGGGCAGTGGGTCCCAAGACCATGGCAGGCCACGAAGCAGCCAGTCCCAAGCAGGGAGCCCCTAAGTGGCCCAGTGGGTCCTAAGCAGGGAGCCACATGGTGGGTGAGAGACCGAGACGGATAGGCAGGTCATGCAGAGTGAGGTCGGATATTTATTTAGTGGGTTATGGTAGGGAAGGGGAGAGGGAGGGATAAGGGGGACAAGGAAAGAAACACAGAGAGAGAAAGGGGGGGGAGGAGAGGAACCATGGCAGCAGCTATCTCTTTGGGAGAGACATGGAAAGGAAGGGAGCTCAGACTGGAAGTAGAAGGAAGATCCACCTGCCTCAGTGGTGGATGGGGGAGGCAAGTGGGCAGGGTTTGACTCTTAAAGGGACAGGACAGACCATTACATTCCCATCCCTTTTTATAATAAAAAGGTGGGAGGTTAGGCACAACATGTTAAAGAAATTGGGGCGATGGATTTTCAAGACTGCTTCCTGCTTATTTGTGGGCATCATCGGGGCGGGGGGAACCTGAGAAAGCTGGGTGCTGGGCACATTCTGGTGTAGCTGGTCTTTTTGTTCCTGTCTGGTGTTTGTGGTATGGAAATGTCTGGTGTCTCTTACACCTGTTTAAGATATTGGCAGAACAGAGGACAAAGTTAAGTTTAGGAAAAGAAATTAGGACCAGGGAATTGAGAGGGGTGTATCTATCTGACCTGTTTAAGACAGATTCTTTTTTTTTTTTTTTTTTTTTTTGAGACAGGGTTTCTCTGTGGTTTTGGAGCCTGTCCTGGAACTAGCTCTTGTAGACCAGGCTGGTCTCGAACTCACAGAGATCCGCCTGCCTCTGCCTCCCGAGTGCTGGGATTAAAGGCGTGCGCCACCACCGCCCGACAAGACAGATTCTTCAATTAGGCTCCCTATAACTCACAAGAATTTTTGGTTTGTGAAAACTTAAGTTTTAGACATCAGAATGACTGTGACAGTTTTTTTTTTTTTTTGCAAAATGAAAAGTATCTTTAAGACAATGAAGGGCAGCATGAGAAAGAATTTGATAGCATGCGCTTGTCCTCACACCTTTATAACTTGCAGCTACATGCCTTAATAACTTGTATTTTACTGAAATTTGGCGAGGTTGTCCTTTTAAACTGACAAAACCTCTCAGCTGTCAAACTACATCAGAGATCTTAAGAAGAAGGATAAAATTTTACTTGAGTTATTGATTAAAAAATGACAGAGAACTTACTTGGTTGGCACCTAGAGCCTCCATGGTTATTGAGGGTCATATTTGCTTTTTGCTGTTTAACACAGGGCCTGCCAGGCTCCAGAAGATCCTGTGGGCTAAGAAATCTGTAGGAAGACAAGCCTACTTTGACCTGAGCAGCTAGGCTGTTGATTCCAGTGATTCTGTCCACATCTGGAGATCTTCAGTTTCAGTGAAAGGTAGTTTTTCCCAGTGGTCAGTGCTTGGCAGTTGAAGCAAATTGCAGATGGACATTGTTCTTCTGTCTTTGGAGAAAACAGTGCTATTGCTAGGAGCCAACCTGTCTCTTTTTGTTATGAAAAGTTTTTAAATAATTAAGTATGTAAATGCCATATCCCCCAGATCTCTGAATAGTTGAAGGCTGTTTATCAGTATAGAATCTGCCTGGAGAGCTGGGTCCGAGCTTGACTGTACTGACTTTCAACTTAGCAGGTAAGATTTACACTCATAAAAAGACAGAAAGAAGAAAAATTGCTTGCAATAGAAGGTTAACAGCAGAACTGACAATAGTAGAGAAGAGCTTAATATATTTTTTTTTTGTTTGTTTTGTTTTGTTTTTTGGTTTTTCAAGACAGGGTTTCTCTGTGGTTTTGGAGCCTGTCCTGGAACTAGCTCTTGTAGACCAGGCTGGTCTCGAACTCACAAAGATCCGCCTGCCTCTGCCTCCCGAGTGCTGGGATTAAAGGGGTGCGCCACCACCGCCCGGCTCGCTTAATATATTTTAAATCAGGGTTGGATTAAATATCTTGTATTTTTGTAAGAGACTTAAAAGTACATACCAATTTAAAATATGAGACATATTGCTTTGTAGTCTGAAATGAGATACAATGGGCAGACAATTATAACATTTAACAGTAAATATCGGTGTATTTAAGCTACATGTATGCACACACACACACACAGTGAACAGGAATTGTGTGAAGTGGATGCTCTTGATAGGGCATGCCGCTACACAAAACACATGTAACAGTCAGCACCGGGAAACCAGGCAGGGAGAATACCTCAGTAAAGATGGCAGAACTTGGTCACCTGACCTGGGTCTCAGTTAAGATGGTGGTGAAGTCACCTGACCTCAGTTTAATATGGCAGCAGTCACATGTTGAATGGAAGAGAGACCTAGAGGTGTGATCCACCCTGTTGCCTAGCTGCCATGCCACAGCCACGGCGGGGAGCAAAGGCTGGAATTGAAAACAGCTGCCTCGTGGATCCAACCAATTTTGTCAGTAACGGTGGCAGGGACAGTTTGAGGACAAGCAGAGCTGGCGGGACACCAGCTGAGCATAGTTTGAGAGTTTATACCATAGCTGAAAACATGAAAACCCACAAAAAAACAGCACAGGGCCTATAGAAGAGTGTCCTCTCTCTATGGGTGGGGTGTTAAAGCCTGACTGGCTCTGGTCTGGGTGACTCAGAAGCGAGAGAGGCTAGTGGCCGCTCCGAGCAGTCTCTCACAGCAGGGACTTCTTACAGGTGGCCCAAAAGAAAAGAAAAAAAAAGAAAAGAAAAGAAAAAGAAAGGATAAAGAAAAATTCAAGGAATCCTGGGTCCCCAAATCCAATGCACAGCACAGAGTGTGCAGTGCTAGCATGGGAGGACTGACCCTGGGTCATCCAGTTATGTTTTTGGCTATGGAAAGCAACAAGAGATGAAAGTTAATGAAGGGCTCAACTGTAGCTGTGAAGGCTGTGGTTGGGGGCTGGAAGGGGAAATCTCACCACCAAAGCTGCTGGAGTGCATGGAGGTCAGCGTTCAGGCAGATAGAATGCAGAGCTGTTGTAAAGGAACCTGGTTCCAGAGCCCAGGGTTCCATGTGTCCTCAGCAGTCCTGCTCACAGGCAGGAGGGAACGTGGAGAGCCTGGCCGAGTCACAAGCACCAATGTTATGGTAATAGTAAAATGGTGCTGTTCCCCAAGTGGCTGCAGGAGGCAGTGGGCCCTAAGACCATGGTGGGCCATGAAGGCAGCTGTCCCAGGCAGGGAGCCACATGGCAGGTGAGAGACTGAGACTGATAGGCATGCCATGCCAGAGTGAGGTTATGGAAGGGAAGGGGAGAGGGAGGGGCAAAAAGGACAAGGAAAGAGAGAGAGAAAGAGGGTGAGAGGAGAGGAGCCACGGCAGCAGCTATCTCTCTGGGAGAGAGATGGAAAGGAAGGGAGCTCAGACTGGAAGGGGAAGGAAGATCCTCCTGCCTCGGCAGTGGAGGAGGAGAGAGTGGGCAGGGCTTGTCTCTTAAAGGGACAGGACAGACCATTACATCCTCATCTATCTTAGTTAGTATTTTGCTTATGCTGCCACATCACAGGTCATCACTGAAAGAAGTCAGGACAGGTATTCAAACAGAGCAGGAACCTGGAAGCAAAAGCTGATACAGAAGTCATGGAGAGTTGCTGCTTACTGACTTGCTCCCTTCCCTGATTAAGAAAATGTCCTACAGACTTTCCTACTGCCAGATCTTATGGAGGTATTTTCCTTGTAATGGTCTGTCCTGTCCTTTAAGAGACAAGGCCCTCCCACACCCTCCTCCCACCCCTGCTGAAGCAAGCAGATCTTCCTTCTGCTTCCAGCCTGAGTTTTTTCCTTTCCTTCTCTCTCCCAAAGAGGCAGCTTCTGCCTCTCTCCTTTCTCCCCACTTCTTCTCTCCCCCCTCTGCTTCTCCTCCCCGCCCCGCTCTTCTCCCTTCTCCCCTTCCCCCTTTCCCCCTCCATAACCCATTAAATAAATACCCACTTTCTCTGCATGGCACACCTCTGTCTCTCACCCGCCTCACAGTTCCCTACCTGGGACCTGCTGACCCTCGTGGCCCACGGGTCACTTGGGGAACCCAGTGGCCCACTGCCCGCTGCAGGCACTCAGGGACCTCTGCAGTGTTATATTTTTTATTTTTACCATAACATTCCCTATTGAGGGTCTCTCTTCTGATGACTCTAGCTTTTGTTAACTTGATATAAAAATAGCCAGTACATCCTCTCTCTCTGTCTCTCTCTCTCTGTCTCTCTCTCTGTCTCTGTCTCTGTCTCTCTCTCTCTCTCTCCTCATGGATCAGGCAGTCTGCTGTTTAGTCCTACTACTTTCTCTCCCTGCTCTGTATTCTTCAAGATTGTGGCCCAATAAGCCTCTCTGCTTATGCAATAATCCAAATCAGACCAAATTAAAACGAATTAGAAAAAGCCCAGGTTTAATGGATGCCAGCACTCCCAGGTGGCCTTTCAGGAGAACACAGACAGGGGAAAAGAGAACAGGGCAGACCACGTGTTCGTTCTCTGGGGGGCAGTTTAAATAGCCTGTGGGAATGGTCTTGACCTTCCCTGGGGAGGGGTCACTCTTTGGTGGACTTTTCGGAGGTGGAGTCTGGGCCGTAGCAACTCCAAGAAGAGGAGGCCTGGAATGGAGAGTTCCACTCAAACATTTTAGAATGGATGCCAGGGGGCTGGAGTGATGCTTCCAACCAACCAATTTCCCCTGATGCTCTAGGCATTTGTCTTTCTCTCCTGAAGCAGTCCATGTCCCAGCTTCTGCCATATTGCTCTTTGTCCATCCTCCACCTCTAACTCAAAAGGCGCAGCTTTCTTCTCTCTCTTTTCCACTTTATTCTTCTGGAAGCTGCTGAGACTTACAGTTTGCCTGCTCTGTTGTTGTTGTTTTCTTTATTAAGCTCTAACAAAACTATCCTCAAGCTTCTTTCTGGGTCCATTTTAATATTTATTTATTTATTTATTTATTTATTTATTCATTTATTTAATTTCAGACAGGATCCCACTATGTAGACCAGGCTAGCCTGAAACTCATAGAGATCCACCTGCTTCTGTCTGCCAAGTGCTGGGATTAAAGGCGTGTGCTACCAAGCCTTCCTTTTTTAAAAAGAATGCTTTTGTTAATGAGACTATGCATCCAAAGAAGGGACTCCAATTTCCCTGATAACACTGAAACTACTTTTGGGGTTCAAGACTACAGGAAAGTAGGGTCCTCCTCATGATAATCCTACATTATAATTATCATAAATACACTCCTAGCTATAGAGCCAGAAGTGACAGTGTGTTTGTGTGAAATCTTGTATACATCTCCTTCAGAACTTTGAAAAATATAGAAAAAAAAATCTCCCAATGACATTTCTTTCTTGTTTCTTGCTGTGTTTTGAGATTTATGTGTATGAGTATTTTTCCTTAACCATGTGTGTGCCTGGTGCCTTCAAAAGTCAAAAGAGGGCCGGGCGGTGGTGGCGCACGCCTTTAATCCCAGCACTTGGGAGGCAGAGGCAGGCGGATCTCTGTGAGTTCGAGACCAGCCTGGTCTACAGAGCTAGTTCCAGGACAGGCTCCAAAACCACAGAGAAACCCTGTCTCGAAAAACCAAAAAAAAAAAAAAAAAAAAAGTCAAAAGAGGACATTAGCATCAGAATCTTCTGGAACTGGAATTGCAGGGGATTGTGAGCTCAACATGGGTGCGAGGAACTGAACCAGGGTCTTCTGAAAGAGCAGCAAGTATTCTAAATGCTGAGCCATCTCTTTACCCCCTTGTTTTAATTGAACTTGTTTTCTATTACTTTTACTTGGCATTTCCTTTTTTTTAATGTGTCTGGATGTTATGCCTGTATGCATTATCTGTGCACTACTTGCATGCCTGGTGCTCAAGGAGGCCAGAAGAGGGCATCAGATACCCAGTAACTATAGTTACAGACAGTTGAGAGCTGCCTTGTGGGTGCTGGGACCTGAACCATCATTCTCTTGAAGAGCACCCAGAGCTCCTTAGCCACCTCTCCATACCTCCTTGTTGCTTTGGGGACAGGGTTTCATGTACACCAGGCTTGTTTCCAATTCCCTATAGGTGATCTTGAACTTCTGATCCTCCTGCCTCTACCCTGCAAGTGCTGAGCTTATGGGCATGTGCCATCACACTGGGTTTATGTGGTGTCGAGGACTGAGCCCACGGCTTCATGCATGTGAGCTAAATAGCCTATTCAGTTGAGCTACATCCCAGCCCATCCAAAGACAGTTTCAATACATAAAACCTGTAATATCTATGCACTGCAATTTAATTCAACCAAAAAAGGAATAAAGTAACAAAACTTGCTATAAAGTGGCACTGTTGTGCAATATTACAGAAACCAGTCACAAACGATCATATATATTTATATTAAATACAGATAATAAGCTGGGTGTGGTGGGAAACACCTTTAATTCCAGAATTCTGAAGGCAGAGGCAGGTGGATCCCTGTAAATTCAAGAATAGCCTGGTTTACATAGTGAGATCCTGTTTTCAAAAGCCCAGATACCAAAACTTTACAGACGCACAGTCTTTAAGTTGTTGGCTGAAATTGGAAGGATTGGGAGTCACAGTTAAATGCAACTAACTTTCTTTCTTTCTTTCTTTTTTTTTTTTTTTTTTTTTTTCGAGACAGGGTTTCTCTGTGGTTTTGGAGCCTGTCCTGGAACTAGCTCTTGTAAACCAGTCTGGTCTCGAACTCACAGAGATCCGCCTGCGTCTGCCTCCCAAGTGCTGGGATTAAAGGCGTGCACCACCACCGCCCGGCAACTAACTTTCTTTTTGTGAGTGATAAAATGCTCAAACTAATCGTTGCTCAACTGAATATCCTCACAGTCACGGAAAGAATAGCTTAACTGGGTGAATAATACAGTATGTCTCACATGACAACCATACAAGCCAGGGCTTGTACTGCACACCCTGTTTTGATCTTTGGAACACCTGAGAGATAGCAAAAGCTTATTGTGTATCTAAACCCACTGAGTTTCAAGCTACTTCCATTTGCTAGTTTATTCGTTAATCCCTATAACAGTCACATACGACCCTCTCTCTCCCTGGAAAAGTGGCAAGTTTTTAAAATAACACCATGGCTAAGAATGAACTGTGTGCGATGCAGAGCCGCGTTCCATGAGCGCATTATTCTGTATGTATACAGCAAGGCACACATACAAATGCACACGGGGCCTTTCGAAAGGTTCTGATCGAACCGGTCTCAGTGCCCCTGGTCCTTGCCCTCCAGGACTCTCTCGCTCTAGGACAGGGGAGTAGCAGCACAGCTCCCAACACCGGTGGACAAAAGTGCCCCCACAACCTAGGGCTGAGGAAAGTGATAGAGTCTTTAGGTAACTGTTGGTCTCAGCAATCCCTCAGCTCGGCCTGGCACACACCGAAAGCCGCCGCCCTCACACAAACCCAGAGAACAATACACCCAGCCCTGCCCCCAGCGACCGAGCCGCGCCCAGGCGGTGGCCGCGCCCTGCCGGGAAATGTAGTTTCTGAGGCCTGACTTGCGTAACTGTCCGCCGCCCGGGAGCCGCGCGCAACTACAAATCCCGTCACGCCCCGCGACACTCGCTCGTCAGATTTGCCGGAAGGGATCGCGGTTGACATGGCGGAGAACCCGCAGGGCGGCGGTGCGAGTTGTTCGCAGCACCCAGTCTCTAGTGCGAGCCACGGCAGCTTCCCAGAGTACGAGCTTCCGGAGCTGCACACCCGGGCGTTCCACGTGGGCGCCTTTGGGGAGCTGTGGCGCGGCCGGCTCGGGGCCCGGGATTTGTCGCTGAGCGAGCCGCAGGCAGTCGGGCAGCCTGCGGACCGAGGGGCGTCGGACAACAGCTTGGAGGATGCTGCGGTGGCCCGGGATCTGGGCTGCAGTCTGGAGGCGGCGGCAGAGCTGAGGGTCGTGTGCGGGTGAGTGCGCGGTCTCGGCGCTCAGCGTGGGTACGGCAGGGTGCAGCCTCGTCCCTGCGCTCCCCGGGGACTCTTCCGGGCGAGGGACAGTGGTTTAACCTTCATTCTCTCCCCCACCCCCACCCCCAAACCCTTTCCGGAAGGAGAAGAGGTGCCGGGGTCCAAAAGTACAGTTTATGAGGATAGATTCAGTAACGGGACACGGCAATTGCGTAAAAGACTTTGCTATTCTTTGATCTTGAAAACGCTTGTTGGAGTACCAGCGGTATATATCAGTGACATTTGGACAATGGAAGTGCGTGAGGCTGGAGAACACTTCATCAGAGCAGTGTTGAAGCCCGAATTAACCGTAGTCTCTAGTGGTAGTCGTTAATATGTTATTACTTAAATTTCTCCAAAATTACCTGGGGGTAGAAATATAAAACTTCTTTGTAATGGTTCTCCATTTGACAGTACTAACTCCTCAAATCCATCCTTTGAGTATAACGTCGGCACAAAAACCATTGTCTTGAATTCTGGCCTCCTTTGAGCCGCTCGCTGGATTTCATAAGACTTCTTAATTATTTAGTGATGTATTTAGGACAAGCTCTGACCCGCTGTTGAAAAATGCACAGCTGGTCATAAAATGTTGCTTTTCCTTTCTCCTCCTGACCCCTCCCTCTTTCTAAGCCTTGATAAACTGAGATGCCTCGAAGAAGATGAAGACCCAGAAGTCATCCCTGAGAACACTGATCTCGTGACTTTATGGTATGATTTTGTTTTGTCTTACGCTATGTGTTTTGGTGCTGGGGTGAAGCACAACCTATCACTAAACTACCGTGTTAGCCTTTGTGCTATTTATCTGAGCCTTTTTGGAATGGCCTTCTTTGGAAAGTGTAGTATTCACCACATTCCCACCACTTCAATTCAACCACTGAGTTTGGTGTCCCGGCTCATGACTGCAATTCCATCATTTAGGAAGCTGAGTCGGGAAGATGAATGCAAATTAGAGGCTAGCCTCGGTTACATAGTGAATTCAAGGACTGATTTTTGTTGTTTTTTAAACATTTGGACTCCCTTGCTTTAACCTTTTGAGTCTGGGGCACAGTTTTCCCACTGGTACATCAGTTTGTCGCTCCAAAAGTACCATTTTGCATAATCAGGGTGATTTTTTTTTTCTTGGTTTTTCAAGACAGTGTTTCTCTGTGTAGCTTTGGAACTTGTCCTGGAACTCACCCTGTAGCCCAGGCTGGCCTCAAACTTAGAGATCCTCCTGTCTCTCTGCCTCCTGAGTGCTGGGATTAAAGGCATGCGCCACCACTGACTGCCTGACAAGGGTGATATTTTTACATCTAAAATAAAACCTTATAAACACAAAACCTCTGATATACAATACATATTCAAATCCGTACTTATATTTAATATAGACTTAATCTGTTTAGATTTCGGAATGCAAGCTAAATAACTCAGGTAGTGTTTCTTGAAATACCCATGGTAAAGAGTCATTTGTAAGAAAGATGACATACACCTTTAATCCCAGGGAGGTGGAGGGAGGCAGGCAAATCCCTGTGAGTTTGAGGCCAGCCTGGTTTAGATAGTGAGTTCCAGGCCATCCATGGATATATGATGTCTCAAAAAAAGGAAAAAAAAAGAAAGAAAGGAAGGAGGGAGGGAGGGAGGGAGGAAGGAAGGAAGGAAAGAAGGAAGGAAGGAGCACCAGTTGTTCGTTTGTTTGGTTTTGGTTTTCAAGACGGATTCTCTGTAACAGGTCAAAGGTATGGACACCGCCGACAGGCTCACTAATTAATCTTAATAATCTTGTAAAATGGTCAACTTTTCAAAACAGCCTAAATCTATCTCTGTGTTTATCTTTTCCTAAAACTTTCTTCTGTCAATAACATAAAAATAAAAACAAAAATCTAGCAAGAGTGGCAGCTCACATTTGTAATCCCAATATTTGAGAGACAGAGGAATGAGGATTGCCAGAAAGTCAAGGTCAGCCTTGTTCCAGGCTATTTTAAGAACAGAAATCTAAAATTCCTTAATTATAAATTTTTGCCGCTCTGTTTCCCTTTCCTCCTCCTCCTCCTCCTCCTCCTCCTCCTCCTTTTTTCCTTTAGTTTTCTTGAGACAGGGTTTCTCTGTGTAGTTTTGGAGCCTGTCCTGGAACTTGTTCTGTAGACTAGGCCGGCGTTGAACTCACAGAGATCCTCCTGCCTCTGCCTCTCAAATGCTAGGACTAAAGGTGTGTGCCACACCACTTGGCCTGTATTCCTTTCTGATGAAGAAGCTTCTTGGCACACTCAGGCATTGGAGAGGGAAAGAAGACACATGTCAGAAATGGATTCTTGCTCTGTGCCATCCTCCTTGTCATAACAAGCTAAATAACTTGGCTTTAGTATTTAAGGGGTTTTTTTTTTCCTTTTTTAAAAGATGTATTCATTCTTATGCAGTGTCTTGCCTGTGTGAGGGTGCCAAATCCCCTGGAACTAGATGTACAGACAGTTGTGAGCTGCCATGTGGGTGCTGGGAATTGAATCTGGGTCTTCTGGAAGAGCAGCCAGTGCTTTTTAACTGCTAAGCCATTTCTCCACCTCTCAGTATTCAAATTTTTAACAACTTAAATCAAAGGGTTTTATTTTTATTATGTATTTATTTATTTTTGGTTTTTCGAAAAAAGGTTTCTCTGTAGCTTTGGTGCCTGTCCTGGAACTAGCTCTTGTAGACCAGGCTGGCCTCAAACTCACAGAGATCCACCTGCCTCTGCCTCTAAAGTGTTGGGATTAAAGGCGTGTACCACCACCACCAGGCAAAACAAAGGGTTTTAATTCATGAACTCAGAGAAGGAATTGTTAATACTAGATATGCTAATGGTAAAATTGTTTCCCAAAACATTTAACACCTTTATTGCATTTCACACATAACAATTTTAACTGCTGTATCTACCCATCCCCCTCGCTGGTATGGCCAAGCACTCTTTACTGCTCCAGCCATCTGGACCATTTAAAGGATTAAAAGAAACTGTAGAAGTTTTACAATAAAAAGAGAACCACAAAATTGGAAGGTCCATAACTCTCATCCTAAGACCCAAACCAGAAATGATATTTTTTTTTAAATATTTATTTATTTATTTGTTATGTATACAATAGTCTATCTGTGTGTATGCCTGCAGGCCAGAAGAGGGCATCAGACCTTATTACAGATGGTTGTGAGCCACCATGTGGTTGCTGGGAATTGAACTCAGGACCTTTGGAAGAGCAGGCAATGCTCTTAACCACTGAGCCATCTCTCCAGCCCCCCCAGAAATGATATTTTAAAATTAGATTTTGAGCCACCATTAGTGGCATTTCCCATCAAACCTGACAACTTTAGTTCAGTTCCTGGAATCCATATAGTGGAAGTAAGAGAATCTACTCTGGGCTGGAGAGATGGCTCAGAGGTTAAGTGTTCTTCTGAGGTCCTGAGTTCAATTCCCAGCAACCACATGGTGGCTCACAACCATCTGTGAAATCTGGTGCATTCTTCTGGCGGGCAGGCATACATGTAAACAGAACATTGTATACATAATAAATAAATTTAAAAAAAAAAAGAGAACCTACTCATAAATCCTCCTGTGACCTCCGTACATCTACCATAGCAAGAGCACACTTGCTTGCACACACACTAAACAAATAACTGTAAAAATAAAAATCAAACTTTAGACTGCTAGAATGACAGAAAAGCACCATTAAATTGGGCCTCTTCTAAACCAATCCCAAATATCACAGAAACACATTTAGGAAATGAGATTCCAAAGAGAACTTACTGCAGGAAATGACTGGTGATAGGTAATTTAAGGTAGATATAAGCGCAATAAACCTGGGACTCATCACAGACAGTGAGAAGAAACTGATAGAGTGCTTTTATGGCAGAAGCACAGTAAATACCAAAAGACAGCCTGTGACTTTGGAGAAAAGTATTTACTACAAAGAGCCAGGTATAGGACAAAATTACTCCATGGGAAAATGAGGGGAAGAGATATGAGCCAATAGTTTACATTTAAATTTTTAAGAATGGTGATGTGGGTATGTGGACCACAGTTACAACCCCTTCCAGTCCTGGCTGAAATGCTGAAGTGGAAGGGTCACTGCAAGTCCCAGGCAAGCTTAGACCACAAATTAGACCCTGTCTCAAAAGACCCCAGAACAAGATGCACTTGGTAGCAAACACTTGCAGAGTATGCGTAAGGCACTGGCTTTGACCTCCTGTTCCAAAGTCAAAACAAAACTGAAACACTGGTTTGCCCTGACTACCTTAGGGCATAACAGCAGCAAGGAGAATGTAACCACAACAATGAGGAGTCAAGAATGCCACACATTTTAGGTCTCACTAAGCTTTCCCATTCCCTCGCTTCCTACCACTGCCCTTGCAGACAGCCAACCTCTCTATACATGTTGTTTCCATTTATCTCCTTTAGCAGTCTGAGTTCAATTAGGAGGAGAAGCAGAACAGCCACTCTAATGGAGAAAGCTTAATCTAAAGAACTGTTAGCTTCAAAGCTGAGCGTAGTAGTATATGCTTGTAATATCAGCACTTAGGTGCAGGAGACAGGAAGATTACTCCAACTTTGAAACCAGCTGGACTATACGGAAAACTCTCCAGTTTAAAAAACAAAACAAGCAAAAAAAAAAAATGTTAAGAAAGATTGGAGAAATGGCATCTTGACAGAAACAATAACGGAAATATGAGTATATGGAAGAACGGATGTTAGGAATGTCCTATACTTCAGGCTGAGAGGATGCAGGAGGAGGGTCTTTCTTCCCCAAGAATAGGACCCTTGAGAGAGGGCCTGCCTGTGTTTCCTGGGGGGCAATGATGTTACTGTGGTGGAGCGCCACCCTGAGTGTGCCAGGGAAAGCGGCAAGGAAGACCTCCGGGCCTCGGTGCTGTGGACTGCAGTGCACTGTGGGAGCTGAGCATTGGTGTGGTGGAGGCCGTGTACACTTTAGGATGCTAGCTGGCACGTCTCTCATGGGCTACATACATACAGGGTTTCTCCATTGTTTTTTATTTACAGAGTTAATGAGTGCCAGCTGGCAAACGAAAAATATCTAAAACGTGAAGGTTCGTTCCTACAGAACAGGTAGAAACATGTCTATTTGTAGGTAAGAACCAATGGGCTGGACCCAGCTAACCTTTCTTCCAGGGTTACCATATGCTGTGTGGCTTTGCTGTCTTCATTCATTACTATGTCTCGGAAGTTACTGATTTCAATCTTCATTATAGCTTCATTATTTATTCTACCGTGTGGATTTCCCACAGTGTGTTAAATACTCTCCTACATATATGTATTTAAGATACTACAAATATTTTGCAGACTGGATGTGGTAGCTCACATCTGTAACCCTACACTTAGGAGGCTAGCAGACAGACTATGAATGAAAGGTTACCCTGGTCTAGTGAGACCCCACCAAAAAAACAGTAAATTAAGCAGGGCAGTGGTGGCGCACGCCTTTAATCCCAGCACTCAGGAGGCAGAGGCAGGCGGATCTCTGAGTTTGAGGTCAGCCTAGTCTACTGAAGAAGTTCCAGGACAACCAGTACCAGGGCTGTTACATAGAGAAACCCTGTCTTGAAAAACCAAAATAAATAAGTAAATAAAACTTAAAGAGTGAACAGCTACTGAAGAACAGCACTAATGACTGCCCTTTGGGTTACACTCACGCGCGTGCACACACACACAAAAATGTATGCCTGCGTATGAGTACAAAAGCCCAAAATAGGATACAAAAACTAGCAAATGTATGACAGCATTAAGGAGGACACAGAGAACTGGCTCAGAGCCGCATGCTGGTGGTGATGTACGGCTGAAGGAAGAACTACTCACCTGTTGGTACTTAACACAGACTGTAGTGTGGCAGCTTGGAAACTGATTGATTACTGGACTTGAACCGATAACCGGTGCCAGTCCTCAGAGCCATCCTTCTCACAGTGATGAGTCTTGTGGGTTTGGGGTTTGGAGTGTCCAAGTAGAAGACTTGAGAGCTGGCTCAGTCAGGAGGGTGCTTGCATGGCAACTGAATCGTATCCCTAGCCCCTGCTGTGGAAGAGGTAGTGCTGCACATCTAACCCTACAGCAGTGAGGCAGAGACATGGGGAGCCCAAGAACAGTACAACAGAAGTGGCTTAAGGGTTAAGAACATTGGCTGTTTTTCCAGAAGACCTGGGTTCAATTCCCAGCACCCACATGGTAGTGCACAAACATCTGTAATTCCATTTCCAGGAAATCTGATGTTCTCTTTTGGCTTCCAAGAGCACCAGACACTCAGGTGGTATACAGACTGACATGTAGGCAAAACATTCATATACATAAAATAATGATAATTAAAAAATAATAAGGGGAACCCAGATATGGTAATGTATGCCTTTAATTCTAGCACTGAGATGGTAGTTCAGGGCCATCATGGTGTACAAGTTCCAGGCTAGCAGGGCTATATAGTAAGATCCTATTACAATAAATAAGTAAATTAATTAAAATAAAATAAAGGAACATGATAAAGACATCCAATGTCAACCTTTGACCTCCATTTACACACACACACACATAAAAGTATATATGTAAACTTAGGTTTTTTTAATACATAACGGAGGCACAGAAAATATAGCTACTTGTCCATACATGGGTTAACAGACATACATTATTTTGCCTGTCTCAGCTAAAAGGTGTAGAAGCACTAACTCTAGTAATCAAAACACAATATCTAGATACTGGCTTCTAAATTTGTCTCCCAAGTTGGGCATGATGGTGTAATCTGTAATCCAATGATTGGAAGTTGGAGGCAAGAGAATCAGAGCTCAGGGTCCTCCCTTGCTTGATAGTGAGTTCAAGAACAGATCGGGCTACAAGAAACCTTGTTTAAAAATAAACAAAAAATTCCTCTCCGGTAAAGGAACTCGGGCTCCTAGAAGAGTTAATGCCAGGGTTTGCATAGGAAAAGTAGAGCATGAGTTTTGAATGTCCATGTTTCCAAAAACTAAGGAACACACACCTTCCTCCCCTACCAAAAATAATAAAAGATCAGAGCCTGTTGAATGTTTGGGGTTCCTCATAACCAAAGCTAGGACAATTTGAGCAACAAATAATATTAGATTTTTAACCCGTGGAATAAAATGAGTGTGAGTAGAGTTTGTACTAGCAGAAGTTAGCAAAGAAGCCAGGCGGTGGTGGTGCTCGCTCACCTTTAATCCCAGCATTTGGGAGACAGAAGCAGGCAGATCTCTGTGAGTTCAAGACCAGCCTGGTCTACTAGAGCTAGTTCTAGGACAAGATCCAAAGCTACAGAGAAACCCTGTCTTGAAAAACCTAAAAAAGAAAAACAAATGAGTGAAGAAAAGCCATGTTAGTTTGCAATAGAATTCCAGTGGGGGAAAATCATTAGGTATGTGCCACAGTAAATAATGTTGGGGGGGGGGGGAATGAGTGCATAAAGAAGCAGCATTGCATGGTCTCAAAGAACCTCTCTCCAAATCTCTACCTGTTGCACAGGAAATAAGTACTGTTCTGTGGGGCACTGAGCAAGCAGAATTGATGCGAGCATCATTAATAACGCTATATGTTAGTACCGGACTCTTGGACTGGGCTGCCCCAAGAATAGTGCCATCAGTCTTGCAACGTTCTTGACAAGATGCTGTTTATTCCAGTCCAAGGAAACTGTAGTCACCTAAATTAAAGGGCATTGTGTAAACTGACTCACTGACACTCTTCTGCAGTGTCAGAATCATGAAGATGAGGAGAGACTGAGAAACGAACAAGCATAAAGGGTGAAAGAAAAAACATCATGTAGGATCCTAGATAGGAGTCTGGAACAGGGGAGGAAAAAGCCAGCCCTAAATTAAAGGTTGCGTGCAATCTGGAAGCCATCAGTAGCTAATAGTCATTGTGCGGAGGTTAATTCCTGCTTGTGATTTTGTGATCCCAGAAGACACTGGAAGGAGGAAGCTGTGGAGAGAGACATAAGGGAAACAGTCTTGTGCTATTTTTGTGATTCAGTCTAAAAGTAGTGTAAAATATTAAGATTGGAGCTGGTTAGTGTGACTCAGTAGTACAGTGCTTGCATAGTATATGTGAAACTTTGGGTTTGATTCTTATCCCTGCTAAAACAACAGTAAAAAAAAGGCCTAGAGATTGCTCAGTGGTTAGAAACACTTACTGCTCCTCCAGAAAACCTGAGTTCAATTCCTGGTACCTACATAGGAGCTCACAAATCTGTAATTCCAGTTCCAAGGAATCTGATGTCCTCTTCTGTCCTCTGTGGGCACCAGGTACACATGTGCACAGACACACATGCATGCAAACACACAAATAAAATAAAAATCTTTTTTTAAAAGATATTTTAAATATTCAGGAAAGCATGTTGACTGTTTTGTTTTCATGTGTCCATGTCAGTGTTAGGAAGGGGCTCTTGGACTATCGAGAAGAGAACATCACAATAGATCGCGCCTGTAGACAAGAAACATTTGCTTATGAAATGGTAAGTCTCACCTTTCCACCCCTTTCTGCTCTGAGACAGTAAGCTGAGAATGTCACTGACTGTTAGTCACCAAGAGCTAATTAGAGCGCGTTCCCCATGGAGCTGAAAGGACCACACTTTGACTCTACCTCTCTGCCTGACTTCTGCTTTAGTTTGTTCTTACTGTCAGTATCCGGCCAAATTTATGCCTGTTTACCACTCTGTTCCTGGAACCTTTTGTTCTGCTCCTAATTTTACTTTAACCATATTTTTTTTGGAACGGGAGCAGATTCCTGTAGATGAGGTTAACCTTGAACTCTCAAAGATTAACCTGCCTCTATCTCCTAAGTGTGGTATTGAAGGCACGTACCAGCACGCTCAGCTTTTAAAACTATAGATTTAATCTATTGCTTCCTGTGTGAAACTCTAAGACAAAGTGAAAGTGACTGAGTTTGAGGTCAAGCCTGGTGTCTGTAGCAAGTTCTAGGCTAACCAAGACACACAGTAAGACCCTGTCTCAAAAAGCAATCAAAAAGTAACAAAGACTAGCCAGATGTGGTGGTTTACACTTTTAATCCCAGCATTTGGGAGGCAGAGGCAGGTGGATCTTTTAAGTTCGAGGCCAGCCTGGTCTACAGAGCAAGTTCCAGAACAGCAAGAGAAACCCTGTCTTGAAAATCCAAGTGGGGAGGGACATTCACAAAGATGTTCACTGATCATCACTTCCAGGACCAGACATTCTGTACCCGGTAAGAAATGACTTAGTCTCCTTTCGTTGGTAACCCTGGTCTGTCTGAAATTGCTAGTCTATGTACATATTCACATACGTGGAATTCCATGATAGTTTTCTTTCTGTATGGTTTAGCATAAAGTTTAAAGTTTCTTCCATGTTGTAGCATATGTTAGAACTTCATTTCTTTCTATGGCCAAATGAAATCTTTTGTTACATGGATGCACCACATTCTATTACTTAGTCCGCTGTTAGCTTTTAAGTTGTTCCCACCTTTTGTTTTTTTTTGTTGTTTGTTTTTTGTTTTTTTTTTTTTCCGAGACAGGGTTTCTCCGTAGCTTTTTGGTTCCTGTCCTGGAACTAGCTCTGTAGACCAGGCTGGCCTCGAACTCCCAGAGATCCGCCTGCCTCTGCCTCCCGAGTGCTGGGATTAAAGGCGTGCGCCACCACTGCCCGGCCCACCTTTTGGTTATTGTGAATAATACTGAAGTATAAGTAAGTGTTTGAGTTCTGTTTTCAGTTCTTTTCGTGATACAGCTGGGGTGGAGTTGCTAGGCACTATAGTGATTGCTTAAAATTTTATAGACATGTGATAATTCTGCATTAGTTCTATTGTCTCCCATAAAAAAGGTGCATTTTGTACCTACTAGTAATTCATGAATCTTAGTTTCTTCAGATCCTTTTCAATTCATACATTGTTTAGAATAACCACCTTAGTAGACACCTATCTTATTTTATAATTTTATTTTTGATTTGTCCTTTCCTAATGATTAATGATGGTAAGCATTTTTTATATAATTATTGGTATATTTTCTTTGAAAAACATCTATTCTAAACTCTAATTTCTTTTGTTTTTTGGGTTTTTTTGTTTGTTTTTTGGTTTTTTGAGACTGGATTTCTCTGTAGCTTTGGAGTCTGTACTTGAACTCACTCTGTAGATCAGGCTGACTTTGAACTCACAGAGTCTGTCTCTGCCTCCTGAGTGCTGGGATTAAAGGCACTTCGGTAGGATTTGCTGAAGGAGTGGAGACAGGGGGATCATGAGTTCAAGGCCAGCCTGGGCTATTCTAATTCTTTACCAATTAGAGTATATTGTCTTGTTAATGGATATTTTGAATGCTAGGCTTTAGCCTATTTATGATTTAAAAATATCTTCTCTCATTCTCTAGATTATCTTTTTCACTCTTCTGATGTTTTCAGGTTTTAAAACTTTGATTCATTTTGATTTTTTTTAACATTAAAAAGAAAGCTATTTTATGTTTGGGGATTATGCCTGCATGTAGGTCTGTACAGCACCCGTGTGTCTGGTGCCCATGGAGGCCAGAGAGGATGCTAAATCTTTTGGAACCATAGTTAAAGATGGTTGTGAACCCTATGTGGATACTGGAAACCAAACCCAGGTTCTCTTAAAAAAGAAATGCTCTTAACTGCTGAGCCGTCTTTCCAGCCCCATTTTGAATTAGTTTTAATATGTGATGTAAAATAAAGGCCAACTTCATTCTTTCATACATAGTAGTACAAACCAGCACACAGACTGCAGCCAGGTAGGGGTATGGTACAGAGCACCCTTGCCCCCTAAAAGCATAATTTTTAAATTGTTTGTCTGTGTTTGCTTTTATTTTGTTGAGACCTCAGGGTCTCAACTGTGTAGCTCTGGCTAGCCTGGAACTTACTATGTAGAGCGGGCTGGTCTTGAACTGAGAGATCTGCCCACCTCTGCCTTTGGTCCTGGGATCAAAGGTGTATGCTACTCCACTGGCACTCAAAATAATATAAAATTATAAATGTTACACAGAAGCTAGTCAAGGTTTCTCTAGCACTGGCTAATACAGAACATGATGAAGACACTTTAGAAACAAACCTCAGAAAAGGGTGACAGCCTCTCTCCCTCTCCTCCACTCCCTCCTTCCACTCCTTCTCTAATTTTTTTTTTTTTTTTTGATTTTCGAGACATGGTTTCTCCGTAGTCTAATTTCTTTCTAGGAAGCAGGAAACACTAAGTGGTCCCTTTCTGAGCAGTCAGGAAGTGAATAGAGATGGGTGGATTTGGTCTAGGCTGAGTGCTAGCCTGCAATGCCAGGCCAAGGCTCAGATCCCCAGTGCTAGGGATAGTATATCTCACTAGAATGCCATCTTGATTTGGTCACATATGATAAAAAAGATAAATGTTTAAGGTTGTCCTCCATGTACAGGCTTCTCTTAAGAGTATCCAGTATGCTGCCCTTCACTGTCTCCCTTGTGTACCTTTTCCTACGGTTGGCTTATAAGTGGGTTTTGTTTTAAATTCTGATTGTGTATATTTGTGTGCCCGAGTGGGAATTTATGAACATGCCTGCAGTGCCCATGGATGCCAGAAGAGGACTTTGGGTCCCCTGAAGCTAGATTCATGGGCAGTTCTAAGCTGCCCTACATGGGTGCTGTAACCCAAACTCAGGTCCTCTGCAACAGCAGTACATACTCTTAACCTCTGAATTGCCTCTTCAGCCCATTGGTTTGTTTTTTGAGAAGGGTCTCCCTGTATAGCCCAGGCTGGCTTCAGACTTTAAAACCTTCCTGTCCCAGTCATCCCTGTCCCCACATTGATGGGGTAACAGGCATAAACCACTGTGCGTGGCTGTACTATTGAATTTCTAAGATTGTCAAGCATTTGGAATTTTCAGTTTTCCTTATTATTGATTTCTAGGGTTATTGAATTGTGGTCAGAACTACTTTGTATGGTTTTAGTTCCTTTAAGTCTAGAATGGCTCATGTGCTCCTGAGAAGGCTACTGCTGGTTGCAGTCCTGCAATTTTTGTCTTTGTTTTTCGTGTTCAGTTCGTTCTTCCACTGCCTAATGAATTCCACTCCACACTGTCTGAGTTCATTCTTGTAAGAAAAATATCAAAGTCCAGAATCATTTGGTTCTTTTTTTTAAAAAATATTTATTTATTTATTATGTATACAATATTCTGTCTGTGTGTATGCCTGAAGGCCAGAAGAGGGCACCAGACCCCATTACAGATGGTTGTGAGCCACCATGTGGTTGCTGGGAATTGAACTCAGGACCTTTGGAAGAACAGGCAATGCTCTTAACCTCTGAGCCATCTCTCCAGCCCGCTTTTTTTAAAACTCTATCAGCTTTTTTTCGCATATATTTTAGGATCCTTTTGCTCTTTGTAATTATGTGTCTCACTACTGTATAGCACCTTTTTTTAAAAATATTTATTTATTATGTATACAATATTTTGTCTGTGTGTATGCCTGCAGACCAGAAGAGGGCACCAGACCCCATTATAGATGGTTGTGAGCCACCATGTGGTTGCTGGGAATTGAACTCGGGACCTTTGGGTAAGCAGACAATGCTCTTAACCTCTGAGCCATCTCTCCAGCCCCTTGTATAGCACCTTTTATCAACATATAATACCCTGTCTCATAATCTCTCTTAAACCTTGTTTAAGATTAAGAGAGACAGTAAAACAGCTTCCAACAGTTTTTTGGTTTTTCAAGGCAGGGTTTCTCTGTGACTTTGGAGCCTTCCCTGGAACTAGCTCTTGTAGACCAGGCTGGCCTCGAACTCACAGAGATCCAACTGTCTCTGCCTCTCAAGTGCTGGGATTAAAGGCGTGCGCCACCACAGCCTGATGCTTCCAACAGTTTTCTTTTTTTATGATTTGCATGGACTATCTTCTACCCTTTTACTTTCAACATGTTTCTATCGTAGTATCTAAAATGAGTCTCCTGTAAACAACATACAGCTGAATAAAGTTTTTGCAATCCAGTCTGTCAGCCTGCCCTTTCAATAGGAGCATCCATTTACAGGTACACTGGTTACTGGTAAAAAAAAAACAAAAAAAGGACTTCTAGCCGGGCAGTGGTGGCGCACACCTTTAATCCCAGCACTTGGGAGGTAGAAGCAGGTGGATCTCTGTGAGTTCGAGGCCAGCCTCACAGAGTTCCAGAACAGCCAGGGCTGTTATATAGAGAAACCCTGTCTCGAAGCAGGGAAAGAAAAGAGCTTCTGTTATTCAGGTCTTTGGTTGTCCTTTGTCCTCTGTTCTTTCACTCTTTCCTTACTTTAGATACTGATTTTTGTTGTATATAGTTTGATGCCCACCTCCCTCCTTTTCTGCCGTTATTGAAATACCTTGTCAGTGGTTACCGTGTGTGGCTCCAAGCCACCGCCTTTTCACTGCTGTGTACCTCAGCGTCTGCTCTTCCTTCATCGCTAATAGTTTTGGTAGATACAGAATTCTGGGTGACTGTTTTCTTTCGTGGTTTGAAGTGTGTCATCTGACTTGTTTCTTGTCTTTTCTGAAGAGAAATCTGCTGTTAAAACAGTTGAGGAACCTGATTTCCTGTAGTTAAGTAATTGGTTTCTGTTGGTTCACTGACCATATTTATGGCAGCTGGCTCAGCATCTTATTTTATTTGCTTTTATTCAATAGACTTTTATTTATATGTGAGTCATTAAAACATTTTTTCATTGTATTCAGAGAGATGCGTGAGACTGTTGGGCAGGAGGTACATACACCATGTCTATACACCTGCCACAGCATTCTGTGGTCAGAGGACAACTTAGAGGACTCAGTTCTCTTCTTCCCTGGAAGGGTTCCTAATATCAAGAACTCAGGTTGCCAGGCTTGGCAACAGACTCTTTACCTGCTGAGCCATCTGCTAGACCTCATTAATTACCTTTAATTTTTTCAAGATGCTGTGTAGCTCTGGCTGTCCTGGAAGTCACTTTGTAGAACATGCTGGGCAGAGAGATGCCAGAGAGAACGTACAGAATCTGCCTGCCTCTGCCTCTTGAGCGCTGGGTTTAAAGGTGTGGCTTCCTAATTTAACTCTTTAACTAGTAATTTCAATGATTGAGTTTCCTTGAGGTCAGTTAATATAAAATTCCTACTTTCCTGTAAATGAGCCATATTTTCCTGTTCCATGCCTGAGTTTTTGTTGAAAACTATACATTATTGTTATGCTCTTTCCAGACTGTTTTGCTATGTGCATAGTCATGCATAATTCTATTCAGTTACCTCTGTGTTTATCAGTGACCTAAATGTCTGGCTTCAAAAATTAAAAACAAACAAACAAAAAAAAAAACCTATAAGAAAGGTTACATAAATACTCCAATAGGTGGCTCTCCCAGGTACTGCCTACAGGGCCAGTCAAGACCAGCACACCAAAACACAACCCTACATTTTAAGGACAGGGTCTCTGCTTGTCTGCCCTGGCGCTGCCCTCCTGTTGTTTAGGAACTCAGCTGCTATCTCACATCTGCAGTGGGGTGGAGGGAATAGTGAGAAGTATTGGTTTGCATATACTGCTTAGTTGCAGAATACAATCAGCTTCTCCCTTCTTCAAACACTCCTGCATGTGGGAATCACTTTCCAGACTTCCAAAGTAATTTATTTCATTTTATCTTCTCAGCCTAATGGCTCCTTCTGTAGAGAGAACTTCCTACTCTGCATGATATCACTCCCACTTCTTAAAAACAAAAATATTTATTAGTTTATGTGTATGTTTGCATACCTGGATGTACAAATGTAACACCACATGGAGGGCAAAAGAGGGCATCAGATCCCCTGGAACTGCAGTTACAGGTGTTGTCTACCAGTGTGGATGCTGGAGCCTAAACCTGGGACCTCAGCAGAGCACTCACTGATCTTACCATCAAGCCATCTCCTCAGCCCTGATTCACACTAATTTTTTTTTTCTTTTGGTTTTTCAAGACAGGGTTTCTCTGTGGTTTTGGAGCCTGTCCTGGAACTAGCTCTTGTAGACCAGGCTGGCCTCGAACTTACAGAGATCCACCTGTCTTTGCCTCCCGAGTGCTGGGATTAAAGGCGTGCGCCACCACCGCGCAGCTGTTTTCACTAATTTTTTTTAATATTTATTTATTATGTATACAATGTTCTGTCTGTGTGTATGCCTGTAGGCCAGAAGAGGGCACCAGATCTCATTACAGATGGTTGTGAGTCACTATGTGGGTTGCTGGGAATTGAATTCAGGACCTCTGGAAGAGCAGTCAGTGCTCTTAACCTTCGAGCCATCTCTCCAGCCCATGTTCTCACTAATTTTTAAAACAAAACTGTTGTACTTTAGTGGCCCCTAACTATTAAGCACATATAAAACAATATGGTATATTAAAGATAATATATATTTGCAATCCTGAGTAGATTGCTGAACCTCAAGCTTTCTCTTAAAACTGATTTTAGGGAGCCCACCAAGGCCAGCTGGTCTGGGACTGAATAAGCATGGGTTGAAACTGGACTCTCTGAGCATGGCCGACAATGAAGGCTGATGAGAAGCCAAGGACAATGGCACTAGGTTTCGATCATAATACATGAACTGGCTTTGTGGGAGCTTAGCCTGTTTAGACACTCACCTTCCTGGACATAGATAGAAAACCTTCGTCTTCCTGCAGGGCAGGGAATTTGGACTGCTCTTCAGTATCGAGAGGGAGGGGGAATGGTGTGGGGGGAGGAGAAGAGGAGTGGGGATAGGGGGAGGGGAGTGGGGGGAGGTGGCAATATTTGGGAGGAGGAGAGGGAAATGGGAAACGGGGAGAAGGTGGAAATTTTAATTAAAAAAGAATAAAAATAAAAATAAAAAAATTTAAAGAAAACACAGTGTACATAAAAAACTGATTTTATAAGCATATTAAAGGCTGTAAACAAGGAGTAGTGATGAGAAATGCCTTTCAGAACAGCAATTGGCTAATATTCCTGTTTATCATTGGTTGTTAAGCATATAACACCAAATGTCTTCTTACATGTTTTATGTGCCCATTCCCAAAAAACAGTCTGTAAAAAGTATTCTGTTATTACAGTAGGTGAAGCTGAGCATAAGGAGACAAACCATTCCTCACTTGGAATTGGCCATCTGTTGTAATAAGGGGCGCATGGGCTGTGTCCCCGGCACCCAGCTGCCCGCATGGCTAGCTTATGCCCCCAAATAATTACACGGAAACTGTATTCTTTTAATCACTGCCTGGCCCATTAGTTCCAGCCTCTTATTGGCTAGCTCTTACATATTGATCTAACCCATTTCTAATATTCTGTATAGTACCACGAGCTGGCTTACCAGGGAGATCTTAACCTGTGTCTGTCTGGAGTGGGAGAATCATGGCGACTCCCTGACTCGGCTTCTTTCTCCCAGCATTCTGTCTGTTTACTCCACCCACCTAAGGGCTGGCCTATAAATGGGCCAAGGCAGTTTCTTTATTAAATGAAAGTAACTCCTCCATCAGCCATCAAACCCAAGGCTGACTGGAGCCCTCACTAGGGGTTCTGCATTGCATTGTCTCTTAGCTGAGTTACAGTGACTGATTTCAATCAAGGTCTTGTTTTCTTTCTTCAGGAATCTCATGCACTTGGGAAAAAACCTAAAAATCCAGAAGACATGATCGAAGAAGGGGAGCTCATCTTATCTGTGAACATCTTATACCCTGTTATATTTAATAAGGTCAGTAGTGAAACCTGGTTTTGTTTGAGTATTAGGGGTAGAACCTAGGCCCGCAAGCATACTTGGCAAGCACTTTACCATGGGGATACCACCAGTCCCTAAAAGGAACTTTAACAAGGTATTTAATTATTTGAGTTCTAACGCAGGTTTCAAAATAAATGTTAGCATATACAGTCTGACATCTTACTTTTTAGGACTGACAAGGTGTATTTGTTTTAATAAGAAATGTTCCCCTGGGTAGTGGTGGTACATGCCTTTAATCCCAGCACTTGGGAGGCAGAGGCAGGTGGATCCCTGTGAGTTCGAGGTTAGCCTGGTCTACAGAGTGAGTTCCAGGACAGGCTCCAAAGCTACAGAGAAACCCTGTCTCAAAAAAAAAAACAAACAAAAAATTATATCCAGCACCTTGTGCATGGTAGATATATACTTTACCACTAAGCCAACTTTGGTAGGTTGGTCTTCTAATTAATGGATATGAAATATACAAATACAGAAACTAAGAAAATACAGAGTGCCAACTTATGAATGTGATTTGTTTTCAGTACTATAAATCAAACTCAGAAGCTTGTGCATACTAGGCAAGTGATGACTACCGAACCTTGTCCAGTCTAACGGGGTAGGTTTAATAAAGATACCTTTAATCCCAGTACTCAGGTCACTCTCTGAGTTCAAGGACACCCAGGGCTACACAGAGAAAAACCCTGATTCAAGTGGGGGAAAGTAGTAACTTGATTTAGATGAGGTCTTGGTGGGATTTGTGGTTATCTGGATTTTATAATGAACACTTAATTATTGTTTGACTTCAGCACAAAGAACACAAGCCATACCAGACAGTGTTGGTACTGGGCAGTCAGAAGCTAACCGAACTGCGGGATTCAATTTGCTGTGTCAGCGACCTCCAGATTGGTGGAGAATTCAGTAGCACTCCAGACCAAGCCCCGGAGCATATCAGCAAAGTAAGGTGACCTTTCCCTTCCCCCTTAAAAGAAGAAAACAGTAAGCAAAGGAAACAGTAATTGCTGCAGCAGGGTCATGAGTGTTGATTGTCTCATTGTTCTTGTGACTGACTGAGGTGCCGCCATGTCTTCTTTTCCTTCCCTCCAGCCTTTTAGAGGCGGTATCTGTGTTCCTCGGTGCTCGCCATTTCCAGCTGGTCTGGGATGTCCTTACTTCTGAGCTAATACTGACCAGCTAGCTGTCTGGCCTCTTTTTTTCTTTTCTTTTTTCTTACAGTCAGACTTCACCATGGCTTCCTTTTTCATTTGTTTTTATTTAGTGCTAACGAAGCATTCTCCACTGAGTTACAACCCTGGCCTTATTGTTGCTTTGATTTTGTTCTTCATCCTTTCCTGTTTAAAATGCTGTAAGGTTTTCAGCCCACCTTAACTACCTCAAGGAAGAGTCTGGAGTTCGCTAAGAGCCTGTCATTTGCACTCCTTCACTGCTTGTAGGAGCAATAAGTACACAAGCCAATATCAGACAAGGAGATGTGGAAAGTTGATCTTTGCTGGCCTTTCCTGATAAGGGCACTCTTCATGAGACAGAAATGCCCCGAGTACCTCTTGGAGAGGAGCGAATTATCAGGTGGGCTGCCAAAAACATTTTCAGAAGTAAGGGAGGGCTTACCTAAACAATGACCTAATATCGCTGAATTCTCAAGACAAGAGATTCTGTTGCTTGGTGCCGCCTTGGCAGAGAAGCCAGGGTTGACTTGCCCGCTGAGGAGAGCATCTCTGCAGGCACATAAAATGACACCTGAGACAAGTCGGGTGAAGCTGGAACTTGGAGAAGGATCAAAAGTCAGTCTTTTCCCACCAGCCATGTACATTTTATTTCTTTGATTTTTGAGCTCCATGTTAGCATCCCATGTGGCTTCACATACTGAATTTGTGTGTCTGTCTTCCATGTGTTCCATTTTCCTGTTTTGAGTATCATGGTATGGCAGAAGCATTTTACCGTGCATCTGGGGGGTTTCACAGTCACATTTCCAGACTCGATTCCAGGCTTTGTGTCTATTACAGTGCCTAGTATATCCTGGTGCAGTTTCCATCTGTTTGCCCTATAAACCACCATCTTCTAGTGACTGACATGGAAATCAGCATCATAGCTCAGGCAGAGATTACACTGAATGTCTGTGGTTATGTTGAAGATGGTTTTAACATATGTAAACTCTTCCAAATTGTCCTGTCAGTGCTTGGGGAGATATCTGCCATGATAAAGAGAAACAAATGGAATTTTAAGGAAATGTTTTGTTTTTTTCTCAAGGAAGAAAGCACTGGTCTTTTGCAGGCTTTCTTAACCCAGCAGAAAAGGAAGGTATAAGTATAAATTAATTTAACATGAGTTGGGCATGGTGGTACACTCAGGAGGCAGAGGCAGGCAGATCTCTGTCAGTTCAAGGCCGGCCTGGTCTACATAGCAAATTCCAGAACAGTTGGGGCTACATGGAGATTTTTTTCTTTGAAAACAAGAGGGCAAAAAGAATTGATGTGAAAAATCTAAACTCACCTTCTGTAGCAATCTGTCACACTGGTCAGAGCTGTTTGAATCAGCTGTGCCGGTCATTCCTAGTCAGCAGGACTAGTCAGTTTATAGAATTTGCACCTTGGTGCTAAACCCTTCAGTTTTCTAAGCAGGAACTAAACAGTTTGTCTTATTACATTTTTAAAAATTTGTATGGGTGTTTTCCCTACATGTCTGTACCACATGTATGCAATGCCTGAGCGAGCCAGAAGAGGGCACTGGATCTAGAACCTGGAATTAGGGATGCTTGTATGCTCCCATGTGGGTTGTGAGCTGGTATGTGGGTGCTGGGGATGAAGCCCAGTTTCTCTGGAACAGCAATTGCTCAGAACCACTAACTATCCCTCTAAATACTGCCTTATTTAATGATATCTACAGCCATGCTGCCACATTCTTTCTGCTTTTGTCTACTAAATAATAGCCTGATCGTGTAGAAGTTATGTGCCCAGAATATGCTGGCCTTGGAAAGAAACAGCAGTCATGAGTTCAGCAAGCAGTGGTGGAGGCTGAAGTCAGATCCATGTTTTTCCCCTCCAAACCCCTGCTTCTAGCTGTGGATGGCTATCTGGTAATGAGGCCCTGAGAAACAGTGTGATTAAACTTCACCAGCAGGCTTCTAGCACAGGGCTTTATTTATCTGTTCAGAAATCTGCTTCATTTGTCTCTTCTTCTTCAGCGATGTTTTAGAATCCTATGAAGTTTAAAAGCATTTAGAAGGACAGATAACAATAAATGAGGTATTAACTGAACCTAGCATCTTTTTGTTGTTGTTACTGGGTTTTTGTTTTGGTTTTGGTTTGGTTTTTTTGAGATAGGGTCTCTCTGCATAGCATAGCCCTGGCTGTCCTGGAACTCATTCTGTAGACCAGGCTGACCTTGAATTCACAGAGATCCACCTGTTTTTGCCTCCCAAGTGGTGAGATTAAAGGTGTGTGCCATCATGGCTTGGCTCGAGCCTAACAATTTATGAGCCTTAAAAAAACTATTTCATTGACATTTGTATTTTGCAGTGTTGTTGGGGTTCTTTTCCCCTCATTTGTAAGGGTTCAAGCATATAATCAATACAGAGAATAGGTGAACCTCATGTGTTCATTACCTATGTTCAGTATTCTCAGCTTTTTCCCAAAATTATTCTGTGTTGTGTACACCAAAGAAAAGTGAAAATAAGTCCTCGGGTTGATGATTCGGTGGCTCCCCAGCGTGTGCCCCACTGGCAGTTGTGGACGAGGTGTGCAGGGCCTGAAGTTTGTGCAATGAGTCATTGCCAGTGTGCCAGAACTCGGATAAAATTCCAGTGTATTTAAGTCCCTATAACTTTAAAGTGGAAAAGAATTTGCTGATATTTGGGTTTTTTTTATTATAATTGTTTTTAGAATGGAACTGTATTTTTAAAACAAATGTGTAGACAGTGCTAGTATTTTCTGATCAAGTATCAAATATATTGTCTTCCTATGTGTCCTGCTGGCTTGGAACTCGTGGTTCTTCTACTCCGATTTCACTAGTGCTGGGATTAAATCTGTGTTACCTGTCTGTGCAGCGAGGAGAGGTTATTAACAGGTAACTTTTGGTGGAAGCCATTCTTGCTCTTTTAGAGTTCTCTTTGTAAATAAATAAGCAATAATGTGAGAAGGCATTAAGTTGCTCAAGTCACTTCTGAAGTTTTATTCAAGTGTTATATGATGAACAAAATTGTATGCATACCAAACTTTGTTTCCAAAATGAAACAAAATAGCTGGGCTATGGTGGCGCACGCCTTTAATCCCAGCACTTGGGAGGCAGAGGCAGGTGGATCTCTGTGAGTTCGAGACCAGCCTGGTCTACAAGAGCTAGTTCCAGGACAGGCTCCAAAACCACAGAGAAACCCTGTCTCGAAAAAACAACAACAACAACAACAAAAAAAAAAAAAAAAAAAAAAAAAAGAAGAAACAAAATAAAGGCACTATTCATTGTTTTAGGACATTAGTTGGCTGTTTGTTTTAAGGCAGGGTCTCACTGTGTAACATAGGCTGATCCAGAACTCACTATGTAGCCGAGGCTGGCGTCAAACTCACAGCAGTCCTCTGAATGATGGAATTATATGTCATTTAATCACAGCATTTATGAGGCAGTGGCAGGTGGATTTGAGTTCCAGGACAGCCAGGTGTATAGAGTGAGTTCCAGGACAGCAAGAGCTACAGAGAAACCTTGTCTCGAAAAAATAAAGAAAATTTTTACTTGTGTATGTTTGTAGGCAAGTTCTGTCCATGTGTGGAGGTCCACAGACCAACTGTGAGAATGGGTTTTCTTTCTACCTTGAGGGCCCAGGGATCAAACTTAGGTCCCTCAGGCTTGGCAGCAGTCACTTTACTTCCCAGGCCATCTCACTGGCCCTTGAAGCTTTATTTTATATTTTAGTTTACAGTTCTGAGTGCTTCAGAAGCATACATTGGACAGGTTTGTGTTGAAGCTGCCAGCCGGGACATTAGATACAGTGTACCCTGAGGATTCGGTGCCTGCTGTAGTGAGGATCATGGCCACCCCTTAGAGCCTCAGAATTGAGGCCATTTGTGCCTATTACTGTGTTACGTGGGGCAAGACTGATTAAGAACAGAAATCCTGGTAGTGTATGCCTTTAATCTCAGCACTCAGGAGGCAGGTCAGGTGGATCTCTGAATTGGAAGCCCGCCTGATCTACAGACTGATAGGACAGCCAAGATAATACAGAGAAATTCTGTTCCCAAAAAATAGACATCCATGCTCTAAGAGTTATTGAAAATAGGAAAGTTTTATATATAAAAGAACTGAAAAACAACTAAGAGATCTTTGTCGTTATTACCACCAAAGCTGTGACTGTCGAGTTTCTAGTTCTGATACAGAAATAATTGTCAGCTGCACCTAGGAAGTGAGCAGTGAGGCTGACTAGAATCAGTTTAGTTACCTTTCTTGAGTCTCACTATGATTAAAACAGCAAAAGGGTAAAATTGAAAAGAGCCTCTCTCTTGTGTGGGGTTTTATTGAGGAGTGACAGCTTATGGCAGCAGAGAGGGGCCCCAAACATGAGTTGCTGGGTATTCTTGTGATTTTATGGTGTACAGATTTTGAATACTTAAATTGTTACAACTGGATTTTATTAAATACCATCTGTTTTCTTGCAGGACCTATACAAATCAGCCTTTTTTTATTTTGAAGGAACCTTTTACAATGACAAAAGGTACCCAGAATGTAGAGACTTAAGCAGGTACTACTCCCAAAAATCTTCTCAAAGTCTTTGTGTTTTGTTTTCTGTTGATTGTCCTTTTGAGAAAGTCCTGGATGGCCTGAACCTAATGATCCTCCTGCCTCTGCTTCCCTAAGTGCTGACATTAAAAATGTGAACCAACACACCTAACTATACAGTGTTTCTGTATGTAACTCTGGCTGTCCTAGAACTCGCTCTGCAGACCAGGCTGGCCTCGAACTCAAGAGATCCATCTGCCTCTGCTTCCCAAATGCTAAGTAGGGTTAAATTCGTGCACTGCTGCCACCACCAGCTAGCACCTTAATTAGCACTTGAAACTAAGAAATAGTAACATTCTAATCTCAGTATATGCTAAATATGTAAAAACAACCAAAAACCCTGTTGTCAAAAATAAAGTGAGGACAAAATGTGGCATTGTTATACATTTTTTGTTTGTTCTACAAGTGGTACATATCCTAAAAACAGCATCCTAAAAAACTGGTCCTTACTGAGATGAAAAGGGCAGAAGTGACTCTAACTTTAAGGCCATCCTGGTCTACATAGTGAGTTCCAGGAGAGCCAGACTCTGTCTCAAAGCAACAAAAACCCAAGACTAAAGAAGAGCTGTTACTCAGACGGATAAAAAGTTCAGTATCTAATCCTCTCTACACCCCTACTCCCCTTAAACATTTCTCACTCTTGGAACTTAGGTGTATGCTTGTACCATGGCACAAGTTTGAGCAGAGGAAAACTGATAGGAGTTAATCTTCTCCTTCCGGTGGGGATCCTGGGGACTGAACCCAGGTCATCAGGTTTGGTGACCAATGCTGTTACCTACTAGTCCAAATTCACTGTTCTTTTAATCCAAGAATTCACAAACCACCATTATCTTCCCTTCTAGATGGCAACGATCCATTTAATAAGGAGGCCAAATTGTATGAAACATTGCAGGTATACTCTTTTCTTTCCTGTTCAAGTTTTAATAATAATGCTTTATCCTTATCTTTCCCCCAAAACAGAACTATTATAGAATGGTCAGAGTCCCATGATCGAGGATATGGAAAATTTCAGACCGCTAGAATGGAAGATTTCACATTTAATGACTTGAATATTAAACTTGGCTTTCCTTACTTATACTGTCACCAGGGAGACTGCGAACATGTTGTTGTTATTACAGACATAAGGTATGTGGCATCACTTGGAGAATATTTTATCTTAAAAAGTGCCATTAATTGGGGGTGGGGAGGAGGACACATGCTATTCAGCAAGAGTGTGAAGGTCAAGACAACTAGCAGGAAGTCTGTTGTCCTTCTACCATGTGCTTGGGGCCCTGGGAATTGGACTGAAGTCATCAAGCTCAGAAGCAAGCATGTTTACCTACTACTTTTCTGTCTCCTTACAAAAGGTTAAGTAGCTTTAAGAGAAATTCAGTGAATTAAAGAATTCTCCCTGTGGCTTGGCCTGGGAGCAGTAAGCATCTGCTTTCCATGCAGTGGGAAGCCGGCACACCCTGTTAATTTTTCTGAAAATCTAGTAGATGTGGCCTATTACCCCAGTACTTGGGAGGCAGAGACAAACAGATTTCTGTGAATTCCAGGTCAGCCAGAGCTATTTAATAAAAAGAAACTGTCTATAAATCAAAACTATGTATTAGAAAACCTATTAAAAAAAGTATTTATTGGAGCATTAAAATTCCATATTTTTAAGTATCTAAATTTAATTGAAATAGTGATTCTATAGTGGGAAGTTGAGTAAATTCCAAAAAAATGAATAGTTTAGAATTGAGGTGTTTGAAGAAATGGCTTGATGGATAAGACCAGTTCAAATATGAAAAGCCAGGATTGGCCTTGTACACCTGTAACTCTAGTGCTGTGGCGGGCAATGACAGAAGATCACTGGGGCTTCCTGCCTGCCAGCCTAGTTCTACTGAGAGGCCCTGTCTCAGGGCAGTAAGGCAGAGAGTAGTGGTGCAGAGTATCTCATGTCCTTTTCAGGTACCTACATGCACATAAGTACCATACAACACCCACAGGCTGCTCTTCCAGCACTCACAAGATGACCACAACCATCCATGTCAGGAACCCAGCAGAGCTGAGATTAAACCTAGTTTGTAAATTTTACAACTAATAGATCTTTAGGGTTTATGACTTACCCAGCACCATGCTGCTGGTTAGTGGCACTTACATTTTGTAGTTCTGACATTTAACATTAAAATCATAATTCATGTCATTCAAGGATCCAAATCTTTTATTTTTCATAATGAGAAAGTCATGTAGTAAGAGCCAGGTAATCTAAGCAAGGTATCACTGGGCAGCCTTGCTTATACTGTGTTCCACAAATAACAGTGTGGTGTTAGAATATGATGAAATACATAAAAAAATAATTACATGCAGACTAGACTGTCACAGCATGTTATCATAAAGGGAATTGAGAAATTGATTTCTGAAAAGCATGTTGGGCAAAGTGTCCAGCACAGGTGGCTATAGTCTTGCCCTATAGTAAGCTGGGCAAGACTTAGAACTAAGTTACATCCCCAGTAATGAGATTAGGTACAAGCTGTTTAATCCAAGGTAAGAAATCAGTTTACTGAAATCTTTTGTGAACAAAATATAGAAGGCTCAAACTATGTTCCTAATGTTGGGGAGCAGGTATAGCATTTGTGTTTCACATAATCTGCTTTCCTTGTGAAAGGCTTGCGCATCACGATGACTGCTTGGATAGAACACTTTATCCCCTTCTTACCAAGAAGCATTGGCTGTGGACCAGAAAATGTTTTGTTTGCAAGATGTATACAGCTAGGTGAGTGACAGCTTTCTTTCCTTTAAAGGTACTGGTTTTCACTTTCAGCACTTCAGATACCTGTTAATCAGAGCCAAAAATTTTGGCCTATTTAGGGAAACAGTTGAGAATTTAGTATCTTCAGTTTGCTTTGGATTCCCTATCAAAGTATTTTTCTAAAGGATCATTAGGAAAATAGAAATCAGTTACCAAAATGAAAATCCAGGGGTTGGTTTTTCAGAACATCAGAAAAAAATTAAACTAAAATGATAAATTTAAGAGAAGCTTAGAAACAGAAATTTCATGTGATCAGTGACACAGCATGAAATAATCTCAGGTGAACATTGTCCCTATACTGTGTATAGACCAAACTGTAATATTTTTATCTTCAACCTAGATTAAAATCCTTACACCCCCTAAACTAACCAATTTTGTTAAAATAAGAATGATGTAGAACATTATGGCCCCCGTGCAGGGATCATATGCAAATTCAAGTGTTTCTCTATTTTGATGGCAAAGTAAGGTAACCTATCATCTCCAATTATTTGATACATTGTAGAGTAACTAGAAGACATGGTCACTACGTGTAGAAACGCCATGCTCTATACTATTTGTACGTCTGCCTTGCTTTAAAATAAATATCTGCGTATGTGGGCACATATCTATAATCCCAGCACTCTGAAAGCCAGCCCGGATTACATAACTTAAGGAAGTCTTCTGGGGTCTCTAAAATGTAGATCTATTAATTTCCCAAGGTGATTATTAGAAAACAAGTGAGTTACTTAAAGGACAGGAGCTCTCGTAAATGTGTGTGCTGCTGATGGTTTGCATAAGCGGCAATCTTAAACAGTTCTGCAGCATTTCCTGGTGTATGTCCCTACTGTGTTGGTATAGCTTGTTGAAGCAGTAGTGAGAATGTTTTTTATGTATTGCTACAGAGCAGTGGTTCACAACCATCTGAAAACTATGATCCTTTAATAGTTTCTCATGATGTGGTGACCCCAACCATAAAATTTATTTTTGTTGATACTTCATAACTGTAATTTTCCTACTATTATGAATTATAATGTAAATATGTGATATGTAATCTCTGTTGAGAATTGCTGTTATAGGCCATAAGTCATAGAATATTAAAGCATAAAAAAAAAATCCCAGCTATAATATAACATATACTTTTTTTTTAAACTACAGATGGGTGACAAACAACGACACCTTTGCACCAGAGGATCCATGTTTCTTTTGTGATGTCTGTTTCAGAATGCTGCATTATGATTCTGAAGGCAACAAACTAGGGGAATTCCTTGCTTATCCTTATGTTGACCCAGGAACCTTTAATTAGTACCACCAATATATAATATACAAAGTTTAGTTAATATATTTCATACTTATTATTACAGTGGTTTTTTTTCTTGTGGCTTTTTACTTATGTTGTTTATGTTACTGAGATGTAGAAATACTTTTTTGTATTCTGAATATATAAACATTGTTGGAAACCAGCTTTTGATTCTTGTCTCTGACTCCTATGCATTCTTACCCGAATGGATTTTGCTAATGGTAGAATGCAGCTGACAATACATCAAGTCTAGTAGTCCTTTAAAGAAATCTGTGAAGGACATGAGAGCTACACCTCCTACTACGAAGCTTCCAAGGTAAAAGACCCTTCAAGTATCTGCAGTAAGGAGAAACTAAACGCAGAAAATTAGGAGTAGCTACAATTTCATTTTAGGCTCCTGTGGTATTTTTTAAGATAGACACTAGGCTACAATGAATCTAAAAAGATTTAGTTATGCCCATAGTATTATTTAAAGTGAAGCCTGTTTCTTGAAATCACAAATGTTTAAACTGTCATGGCTAAAGAAAATAGCGGATTTTACATTACCATGGCTCACTTAATCCTCATAATTTTGAGCATGTGAAAATCAGTAGGGAAAGTTTTCCAGCTTAGTGCCTCCATTTTTTGTCCCCTTGCTGTAAAATCGTAATGACATTTCTCATTCTAAGATACAGAAGAAAGAAAACTGCTAAACTATCAAAATATTTTGTGGAAACTTTTGGGGTAGAAAATAAACTTTGTAATATTATAAAATAGACATTTAACTTTAACTTTATTAACTTTCTCTGTCCTAGGTTTAACTTAAATTCACTGAATCTTCTCCAGATGGCTAAGAACAGATCAGTAAACCAGAGACCTACACATCTGTTTAAAGATTGTGAAGCATGTTTCATGGACTTAAATGCACAAATACAATTATGGCAACTGACATGGAGATGACAAGTGCCTATATGTGGTATGTCTAAAAGTATTCTTGTTTAGTGGTGTAGCCTCTCCAGGGCTAATTTACAATGTGCCCAAATTTCTTACTTTCCTGTATTGAATGATATTAACATTAAGTACACTGAGAATTCTACTTCACAATCATACACTAATAATGAATGAATGATTTACTCAATTCCTAGATTAATATGGCAATTCTCGTGGGTCTTGTTCATACTCTCCCAAAGTAAATTACAGGAAGTTAGTTATCCCTAATACATATGTAATGCCAATTATCCCATTTTAATAGACAAAGATGACAGATAACAGGTAATTACCATATGGAATCCTTATTTATTAAGAATGCTATTCTACTTTTTTTACCCACAGTTCACATACCTTCCATTTCTTTGATGGTAGAAATAAAGAAAGGCTCACCAGGTTACTGTAATTATCAATTATTTAGGTATCCCAACTAGTTCACATGAAAAGAATTTCAACTTTATAGTTATAAGTTGTAAAGCCCCTGACTTCAGTTTTTCTTTATGCCAGTATATCTTTTAAATACAACATAACAATTAAATTTCATGTGTCACTTTAAGGGCAGATATGAATGGCACAACCTTACCAGTGAAAATCCCTATAGATATACCTGCACAGACTGCTGAATAGAAAATAGCTGTTTCCTCAAGCATCTTGCTTATACTTCACAATTCTTTTAAGGATAATTACACCTTGTAATTTTATAGCAGGGCACTCATCACTAATATCTGTTGGTGAATCACACAACACAAATTTAAGCACATTTTGCTATTTGCAGTAGATAGTAGTCTATTCTCTGACCAATGGAATAAAGTTTGTTAGCTGAAGCCTTTGCTCTGCATACAGGAGTAAATGGCAGACTGCATCCCTGTCTGGCACTTTTTAATCAGGTCAGTGGATATAAACAGGAACATTTTTAGTGTGCCACATCACTGTCTGGGTAAAAATCCATCATGCTATAGAATTCCTAGCTAGAATAGCAAATATGGTCTAATGAGCTCTGGTGAATTGTTTGTACATACGGACTTGCAATCAGAATCTTTCATTAAGGTGGAATATGTAAAATTGATCCAAACAACTGGGAAAAACAACATCAAAATAGGTATCCATACATGCATATTACACATGCATACTATGCACAATGGGAGAGGTGGTAGGTTTAATGCAATTTTGTTCAGAGTTTTGAGAGTGATAGCTTGCCTGTTCCAAAGCACACATGGTGTCAAGCAGACACCTACCTAAGAAGGTACATGACTAGAAGAACGCTGCTAGCACTCTGAGTGGGACACTGTAGCTGACACCTGTGGTTAGTGAAGAACAGGAAGTCCACAGAGGCAAGTGACAGTGCTTTCCTGAGCTTACTACTGCATACCTCCCTCTATCCCCTAACAGGACCTCAGTGGGGCTAAGGACGACACTACTTCCTTAGGTGATCTAGAATTCTTTCAGTAGTTCTTCTCAATTAGCAGTAATAATAATTTACTAATAGAGTTTGGTAGAAAAAAATTTTAATTAAAACAAGTTTACACATTTGACACTTATGGCTTAACTAGAATAATTTTCATTCAAGCTAAAAATGTACTAAGGACAAAACAGAAGAGCGGTGTAGATAACGTACAGCATTTGCCCCAAACAGTAGTTCAATGAGAGCAAAAGTTCAATTACTGAATAATTCAAAGTCCTTTACATAAGTGAAAATAATTATGAGACATCAAGGTCATATATAAACATAACACACAAAACACTGCTATTAAGTCACTTTCCCATTAAAATTTCAAAGCATAGTGATGAACCTTTCTTCCTACTGGAAACCAATGATGACATGACTACTCAGAAGACCTTTGAAATGTTATTCCTTAACAGACTCTGATGGTCTCTTTGTGTGTATGGATTATCTACTTACTGTCTTGGAGCAACTGATGTTTCTACCTTTTATTTTTGTAATCTTGTGATGTTTGATGATACAGAAACTAAATACAAACCCCATTAGTTTTCTTATTTATTTACCACTTAATAAGCATCATGGACTGATTACAATTTAAAAACACACACATACCTCAATGAGCATGACCTTCTTAATGTGTGAGATTAAAAACAAACTAGTTTTAGGTTTTTGTGATTAGTAACTATAAAGGATTGTATATGAAGTTCCTCTATATACCCAATCAGTTCTCTTTAATTCTGACTCCACTGAATTCGCAGCCCTGAAACTAAATTACTTTCAAAAGTCATCAAATTTGTACCTTCTAGTTGGACATGTGTGTGTCACACAGACTACACATTATTAGGAAGAGACAAGCTAATGAAGCACAATAGACTGAGGTTATATTAACTTCTGATAAAAAAGGAGTGAGTACTTAGAAGTAACATTCATTTTATCAACCATAAAAATGCTCAACTTCTAAAAAACCCACAAACAGTGAAAAGACAGTCTGGTAAATCCAAGATTTGTAAAAACTATGCACAAAACCCACGTTATTTGGGAGAAGAACGATTTATACAAGTAGCAGTTTTAAAATGTAACTGGTCTACTACCAATTACATGTGCACACACACACACTAACCAAAATACACTAGTCATGTCTATAAAGCAGGTCAACCTTTCTAAGTAGGTTTCCCTCACACTTGAACTGGATGATGGAGCTGTTAATACTGCACACGGAAAATTAGCAATAAGTTTTACTTTTACACAAACATAAAGGGATATTTCTTTCCCCAAACTACTTAAACATCAAAACCTATACTTATAAAAAATTTAATCCTTTCAGTCAGCAGCCTAAGTATTTCAGATGAAGCCACTCACAACAGACTTCACATACTCATTACACCCCACGTCTGCCAATCTAGTTATCTAGTGGTGACTCCTTCAGAGATAGTTCAGCCTCTCTCTCTTCTCCGGGTGTTCTAAAATAAAGGGAAAAAAGAAAGCTGTCACAAGTATTGGGGTTTTCTCTTGAGTAAAAAGAGCTTTAATTCTAATTTTTAAAAAAATCACAAACACTTAACATATATGTTGCTAAACTAATACACAGTTCTGGTGAGGTAACCCAAGGAGGCATCCTAGATCTGGCACTAAATTTAAGATGAATTTTATTTAAACAGAATTTGTATCTGTGATGACAACATAAAATAAAAACTAGACAAATAACAGGTCCATAGGTACTTTACAAAGTACCTACTTAACATATCAAGGTTCAAAGAAAAATTGTTTTCTTTCAGAGTTCCTACTGAGATCCATTTTCCTGAGTAAATATAGGGGCAGTAATTATCTAACCTGTAATCCCAAACAGACTGTGTCTGGGTAACGGCTACAAGTTCAAGGCTGACCTGGACAATGTAGGGAGATCTGTCTCAATAAACCTTTTGGGGGTGTTGGGATGAGTCGCTATGTAGCCTTCTATTTGCTGGTGCTAGGGACTGAACTCAGCCTGCCTTACTACTTAACATCTACCCTTCTTCCTCTTGTCTTTTCCCTTAAATAAATGAGTAGTGCTCTTTCTGTATATTCCTCTGCACACCAGAAGCTGGCATCAGGTTTCATTATAGATGGTTGTGAGTAGCCATGTGGTTGCTTTCAGGAATTGAATTTGGGATCTTTATAAGAACAGCCAGTTCTCTTAACCACTAAGCCACTTCTTCAGTCCCTCCTGCTGTTTTGATTCACAACTTAGTAAGACTGATATAGTGGACCATCAAAGCACTCTAGAGGCAGACTTCTCTATGTGTTCAAGACTAGCCTAGTCTACACATCAACTTCCATGACAGCCAGGCAACACAACATACACAGTGAGACCTTGTCTAAAAGGGGTGTGTAGGGAAAGGAAGTATTAAACAAAAATCATTTTTTTCTTTTTAATCATTGGGCATTAGAGCTCAGTGATATAGTATTTCCCCAGCATATTTAGCTTTAGGAAGAATTACTGTGCTACAATCATGAACTGGGGCGGGGGGCGGAGGGGGGCTGCATACACCTTTAATTCCAGCACTTGGGAGACAAGAGGCAGGCATCTGAGCTCAAGGCCAGCCTGGTTTACAAAACGAGTTCCAGGATAGCAAAAGCTACAAAGAGAAGCCCTGTCTCCAAAACAAAACAAAAAAACTGTATAAGCCAAGCACAATGGTACAACTCTGTAGTCCCAACAACTGGGAAAGCCAAGGCAGGAGAATCTCTTAGAGCTCAGGAGTTTGAAGTCAGACTCAGCAAAAAAAGCAAGACACTTAAGACCCTTCAAGAAAATTTTTCTATTATTTTATGTATGGGCTTTCTTCCTGAACATATGTCTCTGTACCATGTGAGTGTCTGGTGCCAACAAGGCCAGGAAGGGTAGGGATCATCTGGAGCTGGAGTTAAGACAGTTCTGAGCTGTTTTATATATGGGTGCTGGGAATCAAACCAAGTCCTCTGAAGAGCAGCCGGTGCTCTTAACATTGGAGTCAACATCTCTCCAGCCTTAATTTCAAAAGGCCCATTACTTTTCTTACTGCCCTTACTTTTTCTTACTGCCAGCCTCATGGCTGTCTTTGCTTTCTTCGTTACTGTCACCATTATGTTGTGGGTGACTACTGTCTTGAGCGTCAGATCCTCCATTTAGGGTCTTTGAACCTTTAGAATACAAAAACTGTTAGCACATACAAAATAATACATTAAATTATCCTAGATGTTCAAGGTCAAAGTATGACCCTTATGTTCCTAACACTTCAACCTTTTGATGAATTTTAGGATTAGGTCTGATGTCATTTCAAAGAAGATGAAAAGATATACTAATAACTTGTATCATTCAAAGTCTAGAGTAGGTAAGGTACAATAAGAAACTTTTTTTTTTCAAGTGGACAGATGACTTGAATTACTAATCTCATCACATTACATCTGGAATACTGTAACTGGCAGAACTTTTTAGTCACTAGCATTCATGTAGCTTTTTTGGGGGGAATAATTAAATTTAGTATTTATAGTATTTTAGAGCATAAAGTACTCAAACTGATGTGACTGGGCATTTTTCTTGAAAACTTACTAATATTTAAGGGAATCTAATGAGCATAAAAGTTTTTTGGTTGTTGTTTTGTCTTAAAAGATTGGATTTTACCACAAGTATATGCCAGTTATGATGTTTTGTCATGGAACTGGAGGGCAGATAGTGGTGTTCTAGTCTTAGAATCCTCTGTAGGTAAATTTTGAACTACAATGTATTGTAGTTCTGAACTACATTATGTATGAAATTTATTTTTAAATATACTTGGGTGGGCAAAAGGCTACAAAGGACCACATTTACCACTCATTTACCTAATAATTTGGAGCCAGCAGTGTTTTAGATATCTTGACTATAAGACTCAATTTCATATGCATCTTAAACACATTGCCTCAAGACAATTTTATGCATTGGCACATCAAAACAAGGTGTGTCAGCCATCTATTCGGACAGTCTGTGACCGACTGTCAGCACCTATTCCTGACTCCATTTAGATGATACTGGTTACTATTTTCTTTTAACACAGTAAAATACCACTTATATCCACATATCCACACATAGCCACTTAACAATTTAAAGATATATTACTTAACACAGTGTACAACATGCTTAGGGTAACTAACACTGAAAACCTGTTGGCATTATCAGAAAGAAACAAGCAGCATCTTTGGCTCCAACTAGGATGCAGCAACTCTGGTTCTGTGCCTACTGTATACTGTATTTTTTGGCAAAAGCAAATGAGAGAAAATGGGTTGCTTCTCTAGAAGGCATCCTTTCCCCGAAACGAAACTGTCATTAACAATGGTTTTGTTACAAGTATTACTGCTCTAGTCCTTCAAAATACCCAACATAACATTTTTACCAGTTATGTTGTGTACAAGTACTGTGTCTGTGTTGAACATTTCAGCTGTTTCAAGGTCAATGAATATACAATGCAACCTCATTGCTGATACAGGTTTCAATAGCCACTTTTTCTAACACATGTAACAAAACCATTTACAAAAGCAGTGCTGGCAAGTAACAGAGAGGGAAACCCAGCATTAAGTTATTACATACCTGTTTGTTCCTTTTCTAGCTTTTTGTTTGGCCCTTTCTTCCCTTGATCTTTGGTTTTATTTGCTTCCTCATGCTGTCTTTGTTCAGCAAGAGATTTGTTCAGCACTTGGGTGATGACTGAATCTCCTTCACCAACCAAAAACATATTCTTAAACTTGTTATACAACATTGTAGACTTTTCCATGATAACTTGACTAACTTTGAACCGCCGTATCTGAGAAAACAATAGTCATGATTATCTTTCCTAATTGATTTACTTATACTTTCTTTAAAAATGAAGAACTGAGAAAAGATTTACAGGTCGTCAAACCACTTACTTTTTTCAATGTTGTGATCATCTCTGTGTGTTTCTGAGCTTGTTGCATTGTTACCTGAAGTGAAGCAAGTTCATCCAGTGCCTCAATGCATCTGTTCACATCCTTCATGACAAAACAGCAATTTCATAACTGTTAATTACCAAAGCATCTACATAATCTACTTCTGAAGATTTTTTTTAAAGCTCTTAAGATGATAGGCACAAAATGGCCAGGTTATTGTTCCCTTAATCTTTAAAAACTTACACACTTAAGTCATGTGAGAAAATATTTAAAGCTATTAAAGCAGTGCATTTTAAATGAGTTTAAACACTTACTAGATTATCAATTTTGAGTGAATTTTTAATTTCAGCATGTATCCTTTGAAGTCGAGAATCCATTGATGTTTCTATAAATTGAAATATGTGAAAAACAGTAAATAGTTTTTCCCCACATCATATCTCTGTACAGTCTAACAAATAAAAGAAATGGTGGTTACAAAGTTTTCTTAGTAGTCTTTAAGAAGCCCATTATAGACGAATAGTCTAAGAAGTTAGCTACTAAATTTAATATATGGTCTGGAGAAGAAACATACAGCATAAAAGCACAAAAATACCACTGAGCTGCATTTGTTTCTAAACTCCTGTCTCATATGATGACCTCCTACATGTCAGCTCTTAACTTGTTTTACCTCACTCATTTAACTGCAAGGTATTTATAAAATGGGTAAACCTCCAGTGCTTTAGCAGGGTTGCAAAACTGGCCCCAAATAAACATTAAAATACAAAGACATTAGCAAGTTCACTTTAATTGCTTAAAATGCAATTTAACATAGATTCCATCAGACTTAAAAAGGTATATTTGTAGAATATAAAAACATGGGATGGAACTGCAAAAAATACTCTTAAAAGTTTTTTAATCTGTTTACTTTGGTTTTTTAAGTCAGGGTCTCAGTTTGTATCCCTGGTTGCCCTGGAACTGTGGTTCTCCTGGCTATGCTTCCTTAAGTGATTACAGGAATGCGCCATCATACCCAGCTTATATAAACTTTCTATGTGTGATTTTGTATCTTAGAAAGTAAAATAACTAACCTCGCTTCTTCTCCACTTTCTTAACTTCTGGCTTCTTTCCTTCATCTTTATTCTGCCTATCAAATGTTAACACAAATATTTCAAAACACTGGAACTTTGTGACTTAGGTTAGCAGACGCCCATATTCCCCTATGTAAAGGTTTAAAAAAATGTTCCTTAAAAATAGTAAATCAGCCTACAACACAGGACACTGACTAGTTTCTAAAACTATGCAGTTCTACATCATTAGCATAAATACAGGCAAAACTCAAACATGCTAATTTAGTTTCCAGAGATAATCACAGTATGACTTTGACGCAGTCACACGGAAATGTGACACTAAAAACCCAATTTCACGATCACTGGCCAAACAAGCCACAATGGGAAGAGAACACCTATAAATGCTTAATGGATTTTTAGTCAACTTCTTTTCCTATAATTATTTTTTTAAAGCATATTATAAAGTAGACCAATTTAGTTGTTCCCCACATCTCCAAAGGGCAGGTAAATCAAAGGACGTTGAGATTAACTTCAATAGTGATTAGATCTGCTTTAAACTGATTGTATGGACTGTCTTTTAAAACTGGAGAGGGTGCCATTGTTATCAAGCTAAATGACATCCACTGTTATTCACAAACCATCTCATAAATGAAAACTAACCATGTTACTAATATTAACAAAAATAACCTTTTAAATTAGAAATTTTAATCTCTAGTACCTTGGCTTGGTGTTCAGGCCCTATTATGAACCAATTAAAATAGACAAGAACAAAAAAATACCTAAAAATCACATTTTTTTTAAAAAAAACTTTATTTTAAAATTTTGGTTACAGTTTCATTTTTTTTTTTTACTTAACAAGTCTAATGTTTAATCTCTCAGGATTAAAAAGAAAAAAACAAGGCTAAAGAATTTAACAACAAAAGAATGTCAAGGAAAGGGCACAACTGCCCCATTTTTCAAGAACGTAATAGCTATTCCAGTTTAACACCTAGCTTCAAAACAAGATGAGTTTTCATATTTTCTAAATGAAATAATGTACAACCACCGTCTTCTTCATCTATGTTTGTTATAACTTTCAAACACAAAGCTTCATTTTAAGCTTGGTTTAAAAAAAAAAAAAACAGGAATGATGGCCAACCTTAATATGTAGTGTGCACCTTACAGGATATTTTGTTAACAATCATGACACAGTTAAATAATGCCATTAATAATGAAGTCCTCAATTTAGAATCTGGAACATTTCTTCCATCAAGGGGGGGAGGGGAAATTCAGTCCAATGAGTCTGTCTCAAGATCTTCATCGCTTGTATGCTCCACTTGTATTCTCTTTTCAGTTACTGGATTAATGCTTTGAGCCCAAAATGAGATATATTTTTTTATTACTGTAGATTACATGTTGTTTGGCTGGGAATACAATACAATAAACTTTATTTTGCATAATGCATTTCACACAAGTTGCATCTGAAATGCTTTACAGAGCAAAACTGTCCAAGTACAAAGTTTTGTAATAACAGGAGAAGGAAAGAAAACACAAATATTAGAATTTGAGAAAGTTACATTGGAGGACATTCAAAAGAAACTGAAATACAAAAAGATATCTTGAGATTCTGAAGAAGGATTGGGCTAGATTTACTAAGCAAATTTATGCCTTAAGTCTGGGAGTTAAAAGCAACAACAGTCACAGTTATTCAGGGGAGAGAAAGGACAGGAGTAACGGCATTTACAGATGTGCCCACGGTCTGGCATTTTAATCACTTTTAAACTCAAGCAGCTAAACTGCTCTGTATCCTCCAAATAGCTACAGAATCAGAGACAATATATCTATAAAGATGTTCAGCTTGCAGATGCATCATAAAGGCAAAAGAAAATGGTTTTTAGTAGTTGCCACACTGTCTTACCTACAATGTTTTCAAATCAACTCACTAGTGAAAAAAGCCCAGTTTTCGACACTATAAAGTGTCAGTCTAAAAGAGTCTAATGATAACTAGGAAACAACTATATAATAAAGACATGAAGTCTAATTATCATAGCAATCACTATTCCTTGTTCTGATAAAATAATGGTATACAATAAAGGAGGAAGAAATTCCTCATGGAAAACGTCTATTGTTTCCATGTGTCAAAGTGTAATTCAAACACATCAAATGCAAGTCCTGCCAGCCTTTGTGTTTACTTTAATCGGCTTCCTGCTTTCCAACTGTGCTTTTGTTATTTTTACTAATTTTTATACAGGCCTGCTGGTGGTACGGCAAATACAAATATTTACTGCATTCTTTCTCCACCAATATTTCCATCATTCTGTGTTTCACATGTTATACAAATAAAGAGGAGAGAGTACTCTGTAAAGTGCTAACAATTCCTCACTGCACTTTCATGAAGTTAACAGAGAGCTCGAGGAGGACCTCAGTGCATTTCATCCTCCAACAAAGGAACAGCCTGAAACAGCACATACGCAACATTTTTCTAATATGGAAAGTTGCTTCAAAAGGTTTCATGAAGTCTGGAAAATGAGAGTGTACTTAAAATCTTTCATACTACTCTTTAAAAAAAAAAGCTTAAGATTTATAGAACTAAAAAGACTACTTACTGCTCAGTTTCCATTTGTTCCTCCTGCTTGCGCTTCCGCTCTGTGGCTTCCTTCTCATGTTGGCCTTTCAGCATATTCCTCCTGTGAGCGGTCTGGAAGTTTCTTCCACCCTTTCTCTTCTGTTTGAGAATTAGGATGGATTTAGTTTACTCCCGCTGACTGATTACAATCTTGGTAGATAGCAAGCAACCACCCAGCATGTGCTGGCTCTTCTCTATCTGTGGAAGTGAGCCTACTACCACCCTGTAGCAGTGAGCTTGTGACTGAAAGGATGCCGACCTATCTGCCTCCAATCATTTTAACTTCAACACTCTGAAGCTACTGAATTAACATTGTTGAATTTGAGCAGGGTATGGTAGCACTTGGGAGACAGAGGCAGGTGGGTCCCTGTGAGTTCAAGGCCAACCTGGTCTACAAAGCAAGTTATAAATCAGCCAAGGTTGAAGATCCAGGTTCAGACCCTATCTTCAAACCACTCCTTCCCCCGAAAATTAGAAACTTAGTTTCTAAAATATTCAGACAAATGAGATATTAAAGCCCATATAAACACTTCAGGGCTATTAAACAAAATTTCTATATTTTTCACAAAAGATATAGCATCCAAAAAAGAATTACATTTTATTAAAAGAATGTAAGCTAGGAAAAGCTTAAAATTTCGTGTATAAATACACCTCTTGTGTCTTTGTTGATCAGGGTCATCTATCTACAACCTCTGTTTACATAGCTGGTTTAAAATTTCTAAAAATTATAAGGGCAAGATAAATTCAAAGTTTCAAATAAGCTTTTTATATTAACTAATAGAATTCTATTAGAAAACATAAAGAGACCCATGTAAACTTATGCTCGCAGCATAAGAATTATGTGTATTAAAAAGCAAGAAAGATCTGTGAGTTTGAAGACAGCCTGGTCTACAGAGCAAGTCCAGGACAGCCGGGGCTACACAGAGAAACCCTGTCTCAACATGCCCATACTCCCACATACCTCCAACTCACATAACAGTCATTCAAAAAAATTAACCTGAGGTAAAAGACGCTAGGGAGATTGTTCATCAGTTAAGGTTCCTGGCATGCAAGCAAGAAGACCAGAATCTGTGTTCCCAAAACTAAAAATTCCAGATAATTGCAGTCTCATAGGCAAATACAAGTGACCTCCAGAGCAAACTGGCTAACCAAGATTAGGCACACGGGGAGCTTTGGGTTTGCTTGAGAAACACTTCTTCATGAGTCAGGTCAAGAGCAGCTGAGAGAGATTACCTATGTATATATGTATATATATGTATACTACACATGTATACTGCATAAATGGTAGGGAGGTCTTCTTAATGAGTCAGGTCAAGAGCGACTGAGAGAGATTACCTATGTATATATGTATATATATGTATACTACATATGTATACTGCGTAAATGGTAGGGAGGTCTGAATGTGATTTTCTACCTTTTCACCTTCTTGATCATCTTCGTCTTCTGAATCAGAGGTTGATGTAACCCCTGGTTTTGCTACATTTTTCCGTTTAGATTCAACTTCTTTCTTGCCCTCTTTCTTATCTGGTTCTTTTCTTGGCTTATCCTCTTCCTTTTGACCTTCTTCTTCCTTTTTAAGCTGCTTTTTAGGTTGTTTTTCCTCTGGTCCCTTTTTTTTACTTTTGTCTTCATCAATAACCCTATGTTAGAACACAAAAATAGAAGATGAACTTTTATGTACTCATTTATATTTTTCTTTTTTGAAAGACTTATTTGTATTTATTCATGTATATGTAATATCTGGAGGTAAGCACTCTTAACTGCTGAGTGATCTCTTCAGCCTTCATTTATACTCATTTACCAAACAAGTATTTCAAGGGAAAAATCACTGCAAATGTGTATGTAAAATAAAATCTAAAACATAAAAGACGATATATGCTATCCTATCATAAAATGAATTTCTACAACAAATATTACAAGATACAAAATTATGGTGGCACCACATCAATAAAAATGATCTTCCTCAGTTTTCCAAGTTGCTTTTAACATAATTCATTTGTTTTAATAGATTTTATTCTCCCAGAGGGCCCAAGTTCAATTTCCAGCACCCACATGGCAGCTCACAACTGTAACTCCAGCTCCAAGGAATCTGATAGCCTCACACAGAAATACACGCAGACAAAACACCAATATACATAAAAAATAAAGTTGTTCTAGAAATAGTCATTTGAAAGGACTAAAAAGCATATAATGTTAAATATCTGACCAGCTACTTTTTATTAAGCAAATAATCATAGGAAACATGAAAATCACACAGACTTCTTATGGAATAGTGACTGTAAACAAATTGCCACTGTTTTAACTGGAAAGTAAAAAATTACATATATTAAATATATGTAAGCCATTTCAACATGAGTTGCTCAAACTATTTAACAAGCATTTAAGAACCTTTAAAAATCAATTTTCTTTGCAATTTCAAGTACATTAACTGCTATTATTTCTATGTTTCTTTTTTTCTCTGAGACAGGGTTTCTCTGTGGCTTTGGAGCCTGTCCTGGAACTAGCTCTGTAGACCAGGCTGGTTTCGCACTCACAGAGATCCACCTGTCTTTGCCTCCTGAGTGCTGGGATTAAAGGCGTGCGCCACCATCGCCAGGCTATGTTTCATTTTTTAAAGAGACAAAAGTTTTTCTGTGTTACCCATGCTGGCTCCAAATGACAAATAGACAACCAAATATACAATCAATAATTTTTTTTTCTTTCTGAAAACAGTCTCTCTGTGTAGCCCTGGCTAGCCTTAAACTAAACTACCAGAGATCCACTTGTCTCTGCCTGCCAAGTGCTGGGATTAAAATCATGCGCCACAATGGTCCTGCTTAGTTAATCCATCCTTAATTGAGTTTTCTCTACAAAACCTTTAGATATAGTCATCACTTCCTAAATATTATATTCCTTTTTTTTCTCCAAAAAAGCCAAAGTGAAGAGGATTTATGAGAAAAGATGACAGACCGGAAAAAAAAAAACAAAAACAAAAAAAAAAAAAACACTTCTTTCTTTGGTAACTAAATATTTCCTATTGTAAGATTTTTACACTATTTTAAAGAATTTATTACACAGAACAGAAGCTCCTCTATGGACACACTACTTTAGCTATAATCTACCCAAACATTTCTTCAGCAATCTTCCCTGCCCAATTTGCCCTTTTAGTCTATATTACCAAAGTTTATGTTATCATAAAAAAAAGAAAAAGCTTTACTCAAACAACCAGATTTTCAATTAAGAAATCTTTCCTGTTCATACAAATTCTTCAGTCTCTACAATTTTCAGAAACAGAATAGCAATAGAAACATATAAGACAATAAAACTGTCAAAAACAAATTATTTTCTACTAATTTACGAAATACAAATGAATTTTATATTGAACTATAAATAATAAATAAAAATATAATATAATGAATTTTATATTAAAAAACTCACATGTCACTCTCCGAAGGACAGGGCTGTTTTACCACTTTAGGTCTGCCTCTTGGTTTTGGAATCTTGACTTCAGTAGCTAATTTTCATATAGAGAAAAAGATACAATTTCCATTTTAAATACAAAGCTTATGTTGAATATATATATTGCACAATATATAAAAGTATTCTTTAAGGGCTTAACTAGTCAGGCCATGCATCATGAAAGTGAAAATTTTATTAACAGTAAATTTCCATTTGTCCTCATTATATTTCACAAATCAAAAACTGGAAGGAGTGGAGGAAGGGGAAACTGCAGTCAATATATAATACATGAGAAGAGGATAAATTTAAAGATATATACATGTTTTTTTAAAAGAGCATTTTTCATTGCTGTTTTACCAAGTGTCACAAAACAGAGAAATATCACTCAACCAGAATTCCTATTTCTATCACAATAGTTTATGTATACTTTGCATACATCTTTGGAACTTTGTATGAGTATTGTCCATACTTTATTACCACTAGTCTGATCCACTGTAATACTACAAAACATATAAATAGATTTTAATGTCTTTCTTTCCCAATATGGCTTTTTCCCCTTAACAGCTTTCAGTGAGGATCCTATAATGATGTAGTAAAAAAGGCCCTGTTTTGTTTGATTTTTAGTGTTCTACTACTCTGTATTATTCCCAAATTGTTCGTGAACTACCAGAATGTAGTAATTTTAAAGTGAAAAAATAAGTCCACTATTCAAAGTAGTTATCTTAAGCTCACCAGATTCATCTGGTAGAAGAAGCCAAGTCACAATTATTTCAAACTTAATGGCTGTCTCCAAAATAAACCATTTCTATCTCCTTTGATATTGTTAAGCACATACAATGGTACTGCTATGAGACTGTATGTCCTATTGGCACCACAGATTGCCCGGCTTGTGTAAGTACGCAGTCCTTTCTAGTGATGAATTTCTCAGACCTCATCTATATCCATGGTTAAAGTGGTACATGACTCTTTCCATCAACCTCTGTTTATATTATTCCAAAACATTTGAGCCAGCAATGTTTTAATGGACTGGAATATCAACAACAAGCCAAAAAGTATTTAAGCATCAATGATCTACCTGCAGGCCGTCCTCTCTTAGGACTTGCTTTCAAGTTAGCAGAAGCTGTTGCTGCAGCCACCATTCCTGCTTCTTCAGTTTCCACTGGTTTTTCGGCCTGAATCACAAAAATTTAATTAACTTATTTAGCAAAGCCGTGCCAGTCTATAATAATAACATAAATATCAGAATAATTTCTGTATAATTTTATTACTTTTGAACAATCAGTTTAAGACTATCATCTCAGTTTTTTTCAATAACCTTTTTAATATTTCCCATTTGAAAAAATAAGGTTAACATTTTTAATATAATATGAGAACCAAAGTATAATGCAATTATGCCGTAACAAATATCATTGCTACTTTAATTCATTAACTTTACGAATATATACATATGCTTCATCTTCCAACTGAGATGGACATCTGAGGCTCTCCTATAAAAGTTACTTTTATTTTCCCATAGAAAGCTTTCCAAACTACAGGGCTGAAAAGTTAATTTGTCCCAATGAGACTCAGTTATTAATGACTTATATAAGGATAAGAACCACATATTAGGTAGAAATAAAAACATGAGGAAACAGATGGCAGTTATAATTGCAAAGGGAGGAACAAAACTAACACATTCAATTGAAGGATGTAAGGACATTCAAAAGCCACTTCAACTTTAGTCTTAACTGCTAGCCAAAGAGCAAAAATGTATCTAAACATGTAGAACCCAATTCAATTAATTAAAAAAAAAAACAATTTATTTACTTATGCTCCCAAGTAAGAAACAGCATTACCTTTACTTCTATTTGAAGGGAGTGGCAAAGAAATACAGCCCACACCAGCCTTAAAAGCTCTAATCCTCCTGCTTCAGCCTCCCAAGTACTTTTGATTTCAGGCATCTGCCTACAGGCCCAGCTCAATCTACCTTTTAATCAATGATGCCTAGGGATGATAAGAATATCCATCTCTAAGAGCAATGCATAATGTACACTCAGACTAGATTAAAACTGACCTAAAGTTACCCTTTGATTGTTCTCTGAATAAAAACAAAAACTCTGCGTTAAGAGCTAGGGTTAAGATCAAGTCAGATCTCTATGTATGAGGACAGCCTGATCTACAAAGCTACAAAGAGCTCCAGGACAGCCAGTGCTATCACACATAAAAAACCTGTCTCAAAAAAAACCAAACAGACAAACAAAAAAAACCAGAAAACAAAAAAAGAAAAAAAAGAGATCATGCTGCCTTATTCTAAATACGATCCTGCAACCACATGTTAAGGAACCAGGTAAGAGTAAAGCTATGCAGGTCTCAAAGGTTAAACTCTCCTACTGATGACTTTTAATAAGTCAAAGTTAGGTTCAAATAGATAGATCAGCTCTTCGGGGCAAAAAGAACTTATTCACTTACCCTTTCTGCAATTGGAAATAAGTCGAAAGCAAGTAAGAATTACAGGTACGATGGATCAATTGAGAAGATACCAATAGACAGTAAGTGACATATTCTTGAATAGTTAGACAGTAAAAAAAGATTAAGTCTAATACTAAACAAAGACCTACCATGGATACATGTTTATGACTATTAGTACAAAATCATCAAGTAAAAGCCATTACTCTAGAAAATATTTTGACCACAGAAAGGACTAATTTAGTTATTTAAAATATATGCATGAATATCTTTAAAGTTCACATTCTAACTAGATTTTATTTATAACTTTACTTATCTGGCTGAAACTTCTTTCAACTGTACTATCTTTTCTCTTTCCCAAAGTAATTCCACAGTCCTCGTGGATCCACCATTCATGTCTCCTTTTCAAGACCACTGCATCCTTGCCTTGCTACACCTGTTTCACAAATCCTAAACCAAGATTACTAAGCTGATAAGCCCTAGCAGGTAGGATGGGATAGGGGTACAAACATGAAATCATTTTCTGTATTTGAAGTTGGCATCTCAAATCTGTTGTTAATCCTATTAACTTCTACTACAAGCCCTGAATAGCTAACATAAACTTTTAGCCGTTTATATTGACCTAAACTCTTGATTTAAACTAAATGGGGGGAGAAGGGGAAAAAAGAGCTAGAGAGAATTTCCTTGAGCCAAAATGAACACATCTTTTCTTAAATCAATCCTTTCAAACCCTTTAACTACCAATTTTTCATAGTTTCGCTAAGAAAAATGGTAAGATTTTTACTGTTATTTCATATTAAATATTTCCCTTTATATATGCAAATCCCTGATGCATTATTACATTACTTCTGTCATTTCTTGAGATTTCAAAAATATATTACCATTAAACACTACCAATCTACTCCATCTCATTTCTGTCCTCAGCACTTACCTATATGAAACTGAAAGCTCCTGAATAGGCTAATTACCAAACACTATCTCACTGGATCCTTTGTACTAGGCACTATTGTTAACTTCCTTGTTCAAATTCTCTTCTCTGCTGCTTATAGACAACTTCTGGTGTTTCCTGATGTTTCTTCTAGTCACCATTTTGAAGAGGCACCTCCCCTCATCTCCATTACATCCCATCCCAATTCTGGTTTCTGCATCTACCCCAGTGAACAGTTTCTCTTCATCTCCTCTAACATCTTACCTTTCTACCAGTGCTTGTATCTTTTCCTTCTTTTGTACTATTATCACAGGTATCTTCACTGCAATTCCCATGAATTCTTTAGACCCCAATCCGACATGTCTATGTCCATATCTAGTATACGATCACTAAAGCAAACACCCTGGAGTCTTCCTACATTCTGCTCCATTCTACTTACCATTTATTTCATTCAGCTATCACTTAAACTTCCAAAAGTGTTCTAAATTCCTTCTCTCACTAACAAAATAAATAAGTAACTTGATATAAGGCCTGTGTCTTTGAAATTTAATGCTAACTCCTTAAAAGGCCTTTCTATGTCCTATTCATACTTGGCCACTGTTACAATCCTCACCTTAACCATTATAGGCAATTTAAACAAATACCTGGTACATATCAAAGTTACATGTGCGTTATGCTATAGTCTATTAGATATGTGAAGATACTGTCTTAAAGAGAACAATGCACATACCTCAACTTAGGGATACTTAATTATGATGGCATATAACTCAGCAGTGGACGTCTTGTCCAGAATGTGCAAGCACTGGTTGAGTCCCAGCACCACACGACAAAAACATTCACTAGACAGGGTTTTGGGGATTCATTCAGTGGTAGAGTTTCTGCTTATAGCATGTTGACAGCCCCAGGTTTGACCAACACAGAAAAAAAAAAAAAAGACTGAAATTGCTAACAAACCACCAATGCCTTCGGTAAGCCATACTGCTTTGCCAAATAACCTTACCTTGGTGCTGATGGCTACAACTTAATCAGCATGGTAGTTACTAAAGATAGGGTACCTGTGGCAATTTCATAAAATGATACAAAAAAACGCACAATGTCCCATCAACTGATGTATTCCATACACACAATGTTTCTTTGTACTATGCAGTGATTGTTTTAATACTATACCAACAGACTTCTTTCAAGATTGCAGTCAACTTTCCTCAAAATCTACTGCTGCTTTATCAGCCATTTATATAATATCCTAAATCCTTTAGTATCCTTTCAACACTTATAATATCTTCACCAGGGAGACTCTATCAAGAAATCACTCTCACTGCTCACCCACAGTGTTGATTTATTCACAGGTATGAAAATATTCTCACTGTAAGTTTGTACATTTCCATCACATCACAGCACCTGGACAACCAGGTGCACTGTCTCTGAACATCTTGAGGAAGGAGTCTTTTTCTCCTGAGCAGTAGGACTCTGGTGGGATTAAAACACTCAGCAAACCATGTTGTGAACAGCTGCCATCCAGAGTTTTTTGTTTCATTTATAACAAAGAGGCAGGGTTCATTTAGTTTAAGTCCTAAATTCCCTAGGGTTTTCAAAATGAGTTCCTATTTAAGTCACTAGTAGTTCCAGACCCTAATGATCAGCCTGCCTTCTGAGGTTTTGAATACAGACATTGACTATTGCTAGATGGCATTTCATTGAGTGTGTTCACATTCTTCAACTATCTTGTCTAGATCTAGGTAACATCATGAGCCCCTCCATCAGGACCTAATTCCTGCAGCTTTGCATTGTGGAGGCAGTTTCTTGCTATGTTCCTCATGAACCAACCCAGGATAGCTTCATCTGTGGATCTGTCCTTTTTTCACCTCCATCAGCCTTGCCTTGGATTACGCTTTGGCGTATAGCAACATTCCGTCTGGTTTGATCTTCTATTCTGGCCATTAACACTTTCTCTTTAGCAGCAGGGAATCTGTTGTAACTTTCTTATTCCAGGATCCACTTGAGCAGCACTTTGAATTTTGTATGAGAACTTTTCCTTTGTATTTGCATTCAGAACTTGGCTGACAGGTCCAAGAAGCTCAGTTTTCAGCCTACTTTATTTAACATGCTCTGCTTACTAAGGTTAATCATTTATAGCTTTTAGTTAAAGAGGCCTGCCTGTCACTTTTTCCACCTGAACACCTAGAGGCCTTCTTTAAACTGACTAATCTCAGTATTATTCTAAGACTGAGAATGGCCTATACGGGAGCAGTAAGAACATTTATCAGTTAAGGATGCTGTCTTATGTAAGCTATTTGTGGAACCTCAAAAAATTATCAAAGATCATTAGACCACTGTAACAGAAATAACAAAATCTATAAATAGAATTACCAAAACATGACACAAACTAAACACATTGTTTAAAAGACTAGATCAGCAGAAGTGCCACAAATCTTCAGTTTGTAAAATGCTGTGGGCCAAGCATGGTGGTGCAGGCATTGAAACTTAGCACTCAGGAAGCAAAGGTAGGCAGTTCTCTGTGAGTTTGAGGCCAACCTGGTCTACATAGTGAGTTCCAGGGCAGCCAGGGATACACAGAAAGATCCTACCTCAAAAATAAGTAAATAAATAAACAAATGGGAAAACAAAGCCTATATTATATTCCATAGTGCAATACAGAAAAGCTCAAGAAAACAAAGCATTCTGTATTTTTCTATTTTGATTTTAAAAAGAAAAAAACACCTCCCATTCACTGTGCGCTCAAGAAAACGAAGCATTCTGTATTTTTCTATTTTGATTTTAAAAAGAAAAAAAAAAAAAAACTCTCATTTATTCACTGTGCCAGTAATTTCCCTATCATCACACTGCCTTACAAAAGGGAGTCATGGGGCTGGAGAGATGGCTCAGTGGTTAAGAGCACTGACTGCTCTTCCAGAGGACCCGGGTTCAATTCCCAGCACCCACATAGCAGCTCACAACTGTCTGAAGATCCAGTTACAGGGGATCTGACACCTTCACACCAATGCACATAAAAAATAAAGTTAAAAAGAAAAAAACGGGCCAGGCGGTGGTGGCGCACGCCTTTAATCCCAGCACTCGGGAGGCAGGGGCAGGCACATCTCTGTGAGTTCGAGGCCAGCCTGGTCTACAGATCGAGTGCCAGGACAGGTTCCAGAGCTACGGAGAAACCCTGTCTCGAAAAAAACCAAAAAAGAAAAAGAAAAAAATGGGGGGGGGGGAGTCACATAACATTTAAAATGATTCCCCACAATTTCAGTTCAGAAAAACAATGTAGCTTTATAGCCATTTACCTCCAACTTTAAAGCCTATCAATAATAAAATATCATCACAAAGTCTTGAAATTCCTCTGTATGTGCCTGAATAGATAGAGGCCCCTCAGATGATCTGCTCCTTTAGTTGCCCATTGTTTAACACTGTAAAGTTATTAGTTACCACATGTACACCACAGGACAAAAAGCCACTCAACTGTTTTTTTACTTCATGAGACATTAAATTCTTGACCCATTCAAAGGTCTAGAATGTAATAACTAGGTCAAAGAAAGGTGTGAACAAAACGTCAAAACAAAAAGCCTATGGAGTACTCAGGCTGTACTGTCACTACCACTCTCATTGCACACAATAGTGAATAGCACAATGGACAACAGTAATGTTAGTACTGAGTTAGAATTTCACTATAAATATTTCACTGTATTAAATAATCAAGAATGTGATTATATACTTTTCATTTTACAGAGAAAATGTGGCAGAAATTGAAAGGAGAAAATTGGTTCACATTATTTCCTTTTGTCATTCACCTTAATGTGCCACAGCTTTATCACCAAAAGAAAAAAAAAATAGCTTTACTAGTAGCCAACTTACCCTTTAAAAATTAAAGGGCATAGGTCAAGTGTGTTAAGCTTTCCTTATCTCAATTCTTCCTCAGTTTAAGTAAAATTTCTTTTAAAATTCCTACAGTGTATTAAAGAAATTACCTTTCTCTTTCTTCCTCGCCTGGCAGCTTTTGGAGTGGTTATGTCAACTGCTTTAGACACATCCTAAAACACAAAACAAAAGCAGAACAAAACTAGCAAAACCACAGGTGAAATTGAACATGGTATACAAGATTATGTAAGAAATTTTCTTAAAATGAAAATATAATTCACTGAAAGTGCTGGATGAAGTCTCTTTTTAATCTGACCTTTGAAATTATGAGGTCTTACTTTATAGTAACAGCAACAATTAGTATCCTCAGGAAAAAAATTCTAGAATACCTATTTTCAGAGGTTTGAATAGTAATAGCCTCCAAAGGCTCGTATATTTGAATACTCATTCATCAAATGTAGCACTACTTGAGAAGGTGTCACTGAGGGTGGACTCTGAGGTCTCAGAAGCTCCTCCTGCTGCCTGCAGCTCTAGATGTAGAACTCTCAGCTATTTCTTAAGCACCATGCCCCCTGTGATGATGATAGGCTAAGCTTTTGAAACTGTAAGCAAGTCCCAATTAATGCCACCCCCTTTTTTGGTAAAAGATGCCTTGGTCGTGGTGTCTCTTCATAGCAACAGAACAATAACCATACAACAGACAGTTATATAATGTAACAGACAGCATATAATGGCTGAGTATCTCTATTCTGATAATGACATGGGTAGAAATAAAACAAGGCTTGCTTAAAATTTTTTTCATTTTAAATGTTTTTTAAGCACTTCCAGCCCATAATACATGGTTTGTTGTTATTTTGAAATTTATTTTCATTTTATGTGTATTGGTGTTTTTCCTGTATATATGTCTATGTGAGGGTGTTGGGTCTACAGGAACTAGAGTTACAGTTGTGAGCTGCCATGTAGGTGCTGAGAATTAAACCCAGGTCCTCTGGAAGAGCAGTCAGTGCTCTTAACCACTCAGCCCTATTTAAAAAAACAAACAAAAAAAACCCAAAAAAACTATCTCTAATAAGCACGAAACTATCTTAAAGTTATACCTGTTTCACATATAAAACCAATTTCAAATAAAAACATCCATCCAAAGGTTAAAGAGAAAGTGTAATGGTTAAAAACAATTACTGGTCTTACAGAAGACCCATGGTTGGTTCACAGAACATGGTGGCTCACAACCATTTTTAACTCCAGTTCCAGGGTACCCAATGCCCTCCACAGGCAACAGGAATGCATCAAGTGCTCAAATATCCATATAGGAAATTTAAAAAAATTTTAAAAACAGGCATATTAAAGATGCATAGCTATTTTACAAAACCAGATTTAATACTTGAGGAAATCAAGCTGCTTTCATTCACTTTTCAAATATTTTAAAGATTACTTCCTAATCTGCCAGTCACTCACTTTATAATTTCTTTCTTGCCGTAACTATAAAGTTCACAGGCAGTACTCCAGACACCCCAAGGCCTATCCCTCCTTGCAGTATACTCAATGTAACTACTATTCATAAATACATTTTCATTTCTTCTTAGACCAGAAAAAGATATAAAACATACTTCATTGCTGGCTTTTTCTTCATGATCAGTATCTTCCTTTGAAACACTAGTTTCTTTCTCCTCGACTTCAACATCAGATGATGCATTTGATTGTTTAGTTGGTGCCTGTGAGGAATAAATTATTAATTTCTAAAAAAAATGGTTTACCTAATTTGATTTTTTTCTATTCATGAAAAAAAAACCAAAAATTTGGGTCTACCCAAATTTCTGTAGCAAATGACATTAATATGTAGAACTTTAAAGCAGGGAGTGGTGCTACTATAACCCCAGCATTTTAGGTAGAGGGATGGTTACAAGTTTAAAAATACCCTAAGCTGCCGGGCGGTGGTGGCGCACGCCTTTAATCCCAGCACTCGGGAGGCAGAGGCAGGCGGATCTCTGGGAGTTCGAGGCCCGCCTGGTCTACAGGAACTAGTTCCAGGACAGGCTCCAAAGCTACAGAGAAACCCTGTCTCGAAAATCCAAAAAAAAAAAAAAAAAAAAAAAAAAAAAAAAAATACCCTAAGCTAAACAGCTAGGGATAAATCAAGCTGGGACATATAGTGACACCTTGCGTCCAAAATTTTTTAAACTATAAATTAAAATAATTGGTTTTGGCAAGACATAGTATACTCAGGAGAGTGAGGCAGGTGAATTCTACATTTGAGGCCATCGTGCATTAAATCAGCAAGTTGATCACACTCTAAGTAAGGACTATGGCAGTTACAAACACAGAAGCAATTACAGTATATGATGCTGGGTACCATAACACATACTAAGTAGATGGTAAGGGACTTAAGACCATCTAAGGAAGGATTGGCTTATCATGGAAAGGTATCAAAATTCTACAGAAGCTGGGCGGTGGTGGCGCACGCCTTTAATCCCAGCACTAGGCAGAGGCAGGCGGATCTCTGTGAGTTCGAGACCAGCCTGGTCTACAAGAGCTAGTTCCAGGACAGGCTCCAAAGCCACAGAGAAACCCTGTCTCAAAAAACAAAAACAAAAAAAACAAAACAAAACAACAAAAAAAAAATTCTACAGAATATCTAAAAATTTGTCAACGGCAAAGAAACTGTATGGCACATAGGAAATAAACACCAGATTTCTGATTTTTTTTTTTGTCCCCCACCCCATCCACAGGGCTTTTCTGTATGGCCTTGGCTGTCCTGGAAATCACTCTATCTATAGACCAGACTGACCTCAAATTCATAAATCTACCTGCCTCTGCTTCCTCCACCACACCAGACTCATCATCAGTTTTAAGAGTTGAATAAAGGGTCAGTTTAGGGTGATTCGTACTTTTTCCAGTTTTTGCCACCAAGTATCTTATTGATGAATGAGAAAGCGAATTGTTTCATAAACATCTCCTTTGGCCCTAGTATAAACAGTGGTTTTTGTTTTTCCTTCATAAGAAAAGTTTTCTGTGTAACCCTGGATGTCCTGAAACTCACCCTGTAGACCAGGTTGGCCTTGAACTCAGAGATCCACCTGCCTGTCTCTCAAGTGCTGGCATTAAAAACATGTGCCACCGTTGCCCAGCTACAATAGCTCACTTATCTTAGTTCCAGAGCTTTCGAATATTCAACAGTGCAGTTGGCAATATAGAAAAACATTATTGGGGCTGGAGAGATGGCTCAGAGGT